>NW_020884876.1:16799324-17419324 GCF_003945725.1 Corapipo altera
TTTTTTTTCTGCTTTTTTTTCTGCTTTTTTTTCTGCTTTTTTTTCTGCTTTTTTTTCTGCTTTTTTTCTGCATTTTTTTTCTACTTTTTTTTCTGCATTTTTTTTCTACTTTTTTTTCTGCATATTTTTCCTGCATATTTTTTTCTACATATTTTTTCTACATATTATTTTTCTACTTATTATTTTTCTACATATTTTTCTGTTATTTTATTTGTAGCAGGTTTTTTCAACAGGAGCAAAAAGCTGCTTTACAGAAATGCTTTTCAGCTAAAAGGAAAACTGAGATGCTGGCAAGTGGAATATAAGTTGAAGAGGCATTTTCAGACCTGTCACTACTTGCAAATCCTGGAGACATGAGCTCACTGCATACCACGGATAAGGATGATTAGACTTATCCAGTGTCATATGATAGCTTAGATGTTTACAGTCTCAGATACAACAGCTCATGTGTCAGCGAAGGGACTCGCGACATCACAGCTAAGTACACGCCACTTAATAATGCTCTGGGAGGAGTGTTTCACAAGAGACAAGAGTCTCAAACATCACTGCAGATCCCTGCTTGACTTGGGACCCAAACCGCCCGCTGCCTGTGGGAGAAGAGGAATCTCTTATAGGGCAATAACCCTGATGCTGCAGCAGGAGGGTGTACAGGTGGGAAGAACCCAGCAAGCCAGACAGAGAGAATGCCTGACGACTAACTAGACCATACTAAAATCATAGAATAAGTGCATTTATAGTAAATCAATGTTTTAAATTTTGTGTGTGAAAAAACCACTAAAAGTGTGTGAAAGTTAATTTGAACTCCAGCTGAAAGCTTTAGTAAACTTCTTCAGTATTTTGAACACATTTAGTTAGCATCCTTAGAGATGACAGACTATAGTGCTGTATCTACATAATACTCATAGGGATTTATTTCTTATGCAAATGCAACACAGATCAGAGGTTGCATTAATCTGTTAATTTATAGCTGACTACTACAAGCACTTCAAAAGAAGTTCCTGAAAACCCACAGTGAATAATTTAAAATTAGTGAGATTCTCTGGAAGCAAACCTCCAGAAAATCCCCACATTCAACTCCTGAAACATATGCCTTATGATCTTCATACAGTTTTCCTTTTAGAAAAGGGAAAGTTTTGAGAAGCGTCGTTAATTTTAAAATTTTACCTGGTTATAAGACTTAGTATGGTAGCAAGTTTGACCAATTTAGGTTAAAAAAAATTAAATAATTGTGTAAAGTTTCACATTTGTTCCTTCTCACTTTATCTTCTCATAATGCTACATTAAAACTAAAACATTAAGCTGAAACACTGTTAAAAACCCAATCTGAAAAAGTACTGTTAAGAATAAAAAATTGCTTTGCAAATTTACTGTAACAAAGGTAGGTGCTCAGAGCCTTTATATCAAGAGGTGATCCTGAATACTTTTCAGACTAGAATACCAATTAAAATTCTTCTAGGACCCTTTCATTTAGACATATGAAATCTTCATATATAAAAAAAATAAATGAGTTGATGACATTCTCCTGTTGAATTCAAGATCTGTATTCATAAAGTATATACACAAAATAAAGAAACAAAACTGGACAATTGGAACCTCCTAGTAGAGGCAACAACAAAATTTAGCTCGTTGCAGCAGTTCTGTTTTGCTTCATCTCTAGCACAGAAAGCTAGAAGGCAGGTACTTCATCAGAACAGCTGACAAAAGATCTTTCTTTGGGAAAGATTATACTTATTTTATTTTTAAATTAGAAGTTCTCGTATTATTTTATCTCAGAAAACATTCAAAGATGAAAGGTTTTTTCCTAACCTACTTTTTTTTGTTCTTCCTTAAAAATAAATAAATAAATAAATGGTTTGAATAAAGACAGCTTTGCTTATGCTTCCTGCTAATGACGTCTGTGTTGCCATGGAGATTACTGTGACATCACAAGAGCTACATAATGGTCTCAAAGAATAAGAAGTTGTTGGAAAACATTACTTAAGAGGTAAGACCTCGTGTGAACACAGTTTGGCTTATTAACATTCATGAAATCCATTAAAACAGAGGAGTATTTTTCCAATGTCATACAAAGACTTTAGATGTTATATTCTAAATGAGGAGTTTTTACACTGAAAAATATAGAATAGGCATTTTTAAGTCCCCCTACAGACCTTCATAACTAAGATACTACAAATTTTTAGCTTCTTTACATAAATAAAATAAAACAACCTGGCATGTCATCTAGATTTTTAGTAGTGAAATAAGACCACATATACTGACATTTTCCACATGCATTTTTATGCTGAACTCAGTCAATACAACCAATTCACTCACATGGACAGCTAAACACATGACCTCAATTAGTAGTTTACATAAATCTATTAGAATAAAACAGATATATTAAAGATAAATTTGTAAGTTTGTAAATGAATAAACAAAGTAAAACAGTGGAGTAGTACTGACAATTTTGTTTTACCTATTTATATTATAATTCAAAAATAAATTCTCCCTCACTTGACTTTATGTCTTGTATCCCTGATTTTGTTTTTCAGAAACATTTGAAAATTTTAGCATCACTTGAAACTGAGACATTTTCAAGTCTTTAATGTTATTCAATACTGCAGAAAAGATCATTTGTAGCGGAATCAACCTAATAACCAAAACAATACTTCTGATTCCTTCCACCTTTTCCACAGTCCTCCAAGTACATAAGTAAAGGTCATTACTTCAGCTTACCAAGACTGTCCTTCACCGAAAATCATCTGAGTTTCACATGAGGTAAAGAAAAAGCAATGCTCTCTGTTCCCTTTCTTCACATGGTGGTAGTTCTCCCTTTTTGGTATTCTTTATGCTATTTTTGCACACTGTTCATTTTGTTATTTTGAGGTAAGCAATGACCAGATTACTTCAGTTCATTACACTTATAAAACTTGTCCAGAGACTCCGAGAGCACATAAAACTAACATGGACTTCCTTTTGACCTCAGCAAGAATCTTATAATGCAGTTTTCTCAAGTAACTGAGGAGGGAGTTGATGTTTTGCAGGTTTGTACTAAAATTCAAAACCTTAAATATTATTAAATTGAATCAGAGGTAACCTTAAATCAGACGGAACAGATTACATAACAGGTCATCTTACCAGCTGCCATATCAATTCTGAAAGCAACAACTTTCTTCTGATAGATACCTTTAATTAGCAATGTAAGCAGTAGTGAATATCCCAGTATAACAGGTCTCACATTTAATAACCACTTACTTTATTACACAGAGAATTTCCCCCTCCTTAGTTTCTCAAAAAGAACTCTCAATTTTTAGTCATAATTAGTCAACTTTCTAACATTTAAAGAAATGGGATGTGAGAGTTGGTACCATTCATAGATGACAAACTTTGTATTTCCTCTATTGGCTACCTTAAAGGATTCTCTCCTTTCCTCTGCTTTCTTTCTGCTCAAAGACTATCCCCCATAAATCTAGTTTGTTAAACCCTTCTCCTTAATTTTTCCTTAAGGTTCTTTTCAGTTACTTTGAGCTATTAAGATACATTCATGCTTACACAGAAAAAATCTATCTCAGATTTTGCTTTTCGTTGGCATTGGCTATAACCCACTGAAAAATTTTCATTATACTTATTCTGTGTAGCAAATGCAAAAATAACCTAAATTCGTTCACAGGTAAAACTCTCCATAAAAGCAGTGGTCTGGATTTACAATGTAACATACTTTGTTTTTATGCTCCATATCACAAATTCATAAGTGTAATTTCGTCATTTAAGTAGATACCTTTAACTAAGTACTTTTACACAACCTCAGTTTCAATGGGAAAGATAAACTCCATTGATATGAATAAAGCACAAAATAAGAAAAGTCTACCTTATTTACTTATTTTAAAAGTGGCAACAGTGGCAAGAAATGCCATCTTGACTGAGTTTACAATTACTGTGTGTGAAACAATGAAAAACCAACCAGAAAAAGAATTCTTGAATCTACAAGCTCTGCACTATCAATTCATGGTGTCTCTCCTATAGAAAATCTAAGAAATTGTACTGTACATTCCACAAATGCACCTGAGTACCAGCAGGTGCTCCAGGCCATCTCAAGTCCATCATCATGTCTTTTGTGTGGAAAGAGATAGAAGTCTGTAGCTCTAGTATATACATCTAGAAACTAGTATAAGGTTTGCATTTGTGAGAGCTTCTGAAACTGGCTTTTCTCCTACCATGAGCATTTCCCTTCCTAAAAGCCTCCCTCACTTTAAGAGGAATCGGAATTACTCAGGCTCACTTAAAACTTATTCGGGTCATTTGACACTTTCTGCTTCATTGTTACCTTCTCATCTCCTCATTACAAACTTGGAAGAAAGCCTGGTAGCTCTAGACACACTATGCTAAATTTCTATTTTTATTTTCAAAAGTTGCCAGCGTAATAGATTAAGTCTCTTAGTATTTTATCAGCTCTGCAAAAACAAAATTCCAGTAGCACTGAAATATGACAGGAACAATGCCAGATACCAGGCAATCTCATCATTTAGGAACTGTCTCCTATTTCCCAGCACTTCAGATACTGGCAGCACACTTGGAAAATAACCAGTTTCAAACCTCAATAACTCAGCAGAACAGAAGATGGATGGGATAAAAGAAAAATTAACTGTAAAAATAATTTTAAGTATTCGTATTTTAAAAAAAAAAAGTACACAAATTTTTTCAAACTGTAAGGACAATTTCAGGTGACATGACTGGTACAAGTAGCCTGTGTGCTGCATCACAAACGTCGCTGAAATAGCATCACAAGTGACATCACAAGACAATTTATGGCTCAGCTAATTCAGCTACAGTCAGAGTTGACTGTGTTTTAAGTGATGAAATCAGAGAGTTTGAAATACTCCCTGCATGCCCTCCCTTCTGGCCAGTCCTCAGGGAGCTTAGTTCAGGGACAGAACCATGGCAGCTCCAGCTGCTCATGAGGAAGGCTACAGTGACACACATGAGCAAGCACTGTGCTTCACTGACAACAACGACCATGATACCAACAGGAGATCAACAAATTCAAGGTGGATGGCCAGATAAGACCCTACCAATAAAATGCTACCTCTTGGAAGCAAGCTTCTATTTTCTCTAGGAGTTTTAGTCTCAATAAGCAAACACAGTCACATGCACTGTGATAAGTGTAATTTTCTGCTTGCAACTAACAGTAAGCATCTCTATCCAAAAGGACATAGGCAGTCTTTTGGGTAGATGCAGACAGTACAAAGCAATCAGTGCTAATTTCTCAAGATCTATTTAAAATCCATTGTAATTCATGGCAGCCATGCACTCAGTCATAAAAGGACTGACACCACTACTTCTTCCAACTTCTTTCTCCAGCCTATTATCCCAGTCTTTCCTAGACTAAACCATAAGATCACAATCCTTCATGTTTCAGTTTCAGTTGATGGACTGAAATGCTTAATCAATGCACTCAAACCAGACAGAGGACAAGGCAGCACAAGCGGTCAGCCCACAACAATACCTTACTCTATACCTGCCCCCTATGGCCAGGACCATGGCTTCAGAACATCACTAGTTGGATACAGACATATCAAAACAACAAACAGGTTACAGGGACATCCAGCAGCAGCAGTTAGCAGCAGAAAAAAAAATATATAGAAGTCTTATACTAAAGAGAGAGAGTTCTGAGGGAAAACTAAATCCATTTTCACACATTTTCAAGTAATTTCTTAAATAGACCTAAAACTATAACCTGGGGAGTTATTTTTCTCTACAAAGTTCGAATGTATAGTCTTCATGCTTCCATCATGATGCTGTAAATCCTTAGCCATAAGCAAAACTCAGAACCTGGTAAAAGCTAAATAAGCTCAGCATAGCTCTTGATCAACTCCCTCTGCAGCTTAAACAACTAAACCAACAGTTCCCAAAAGTACAATTCTGAGCATCCCCCAAATCTGTTGTTCTACAACTCTCAGCTTCTTGCTCAGACAAAAAAAAAAAAAATCCCTTTTTATGGGATTTTATCATGGTTTAAATATTTGTGTACGTTGATCACCCTCTTTCAGTTAAAATCCCAGTCGTTCTGCTATCTCATAGGTTTCCATCAGCAATAGCCATTATTAAAAAACACTAAGTTTCAAATAGATTAATCATATACCGAGGGAAGGATTTTATCATAATGATTAAAGCTACCAGTGTAATTTTATTCACTGAAAAGACTGATCAAAGGCAGATGTGTATTCAAAATATAAACAGCCCATCAGATATGTGTAAACCACACAAAACAGTATGACCCAGACATCACAAAAATTAGGAAGTAGGTTCCAGATACATAAAGCCATAAAAATGTATGTAGATAGCCAAGCGCTCTGCTCCAGTACCATTACACTCACATTCATCATCTGTCAAAATAAAAAAACCTGCCAAAATCCCCAACAAATTTTCTTCTGAAAGGTTACTTTCATAAGTTAATCAGGATACACTTGGATGAAGACAAAAAAATTCTGCACAAACTGATATTGCTTTACACACATTCAGAACAAGTCCATAATTTTTTCAATGAGTCTCCAGTACGATTAAATATTCCAATCCATTTTATAAGTTGTTTTAGTATAGGAAAGACCAGAGGGTTAAATAATCAATATTTATACAGATACATCCCTTTTCATTTTGAGAATAGTAAAAACGAGATGTTCTCTCCACCTTCAAAACTTAATCTTTTAATTAGAGAAAAAAGCTTAAATAATTGCTCTTGTACATAAAATTTTTGAACTTGCCAAAAGGAAAGCAGTTGTCAATTGCCATATGAAGTGGTGAGGGGAGAACTGACTGGATATGGCAGCAAAGAAGAAAAAGAAGAGGCTACAGCAAGGGAACAATGTAGATGAGTGAGTCGTTAAAGACAAGTGTAAAGTCAGGTTTGCACATGTCAAGTCAGCATTGCAGTATGCCTCAGCAGCACAGCACACACGACCCAGATGGTCTCAGAAGCATTTTAGGAGAAAAGCAGAAAAACCCAAGTACCAGAGCCTATTGGTTTGAGAAAAAATGCCCAGCAATTCTGTATTTTGCTGCTGCAAAGAGTTAGTTGCATCCTCTGGTCATGGAGGCCAAGGGCAAGCATGAGGTTAGCTGTAGGAGATCCAGGAGACCTTTTTGTACTGCAGGTCCCATTTAAGTAATATAAAAGAAACCAGTAGAATTTACATTAGAAGCAAAGTTCTGGTACAAAAACCACACAGAAAATCCAAGCAAATGACCAAATGTGGTAAGAGCATGGAGCAGGCCAAGGGATGCTGGAGGCCATTCCAAAAGATATTTTGAGGGACTGTCACATTGTTGCTGTCAGTGGCCATGTGAAAACCAGAAGAGCCAGGACAACCCTCAGTGAATGGTATTTTCTGTTCATTTATTTTCTAGACTTTATACACAAGCCTCATTTTTCCATGTGAACTGCTTCAGGGTACAGATGCTATGGGGAAATGCTGAGGGGACTGAGTGTTAATGTGTGCTAGTTTGGTGGTCATGGTGGGAGGGAAGAATTACAGAATGTTTAATTTAACCATAATGTGTCTGATATGTTAAAGTAAAGGAATAAGTCTGAAAAATGTTAATAGTAAAATTGGGGGGGGGAGGGGAGAAGGATAAACTTTCCTGTCCAAATAAATTTCATTGTTGCAATTTACAGAAATTAAATAGGAGAGCAAGATTAAGCTTTACTTTATGTCACAAAAAATATGACAGCTTTAATTGTTCAGGTCAAAATTCTTGAAAACTGTAGATTGCACATTTTCCCAAAACAATAAGATAATAAAATTCAGCCTTATCTTATGAACACTATTTGCTAACAGATTGGTCAGCATTTCAACAAATACAAGTTAAGCTATATGGCAACAGAGAAATACAATTCAACTCATTTTATTTTCAAAAAACAGACATGGTTCAGATGCTAAAGTTTCCAGAGCAAGTTACTCAAATTAGGACTTCGGGTATTCCAATATTCCATTTTGAACCTCTTTTTTTTTTAAAATTTGAAATTAAAGACTTTTCAAGTAGCTAGTTACAAGTAATTTTACAAGTCACCTACATTACAAAATTTTGGCAAAAATTGGCAGCTCTGACACTCATTTCAAACTATTTCAACTAGCAGCTATTTGACCATATACATTACAAGACCGCTTAATTTTGGATTGCTATACTATTTTTTATTCCTGGTTTGAGTGGGTGTCCTAGTTTTGGTCAAGGACAGGGTTAACTTTTCACATTAGTTGTGAGGGGGCAGAGCCTGGAGCTGTGTGGGCATGGCCAAGACATTGTGTTATTCAATACCATCTTATGGGTGGGGGAAAGGATAATAGGGAATGGATAATAGGGAAAGGATAATAGGGAAAGGATAATAGGGAATGGAAATACCATCTTATGGGTGGGGGAAGGCACTCTCTCCTACAATCATAAAAAACATGGTGGGCATGGACATAAGGTCCATCTGCCTTTGTTCAATGCTTGGTGAGCATTTTGCATGTAAATCACCCTCTCTTTTACACACTGTTATAAGTACTGTTGCTCTTACTGTTGGGTGGGTATCTCATTGCTGTTTCCAGTAAATTGTTCTTATCCCAGAATCTCTACCCTTTGTGTCTCCCACTAGAAGGGGAGGGGAATTAGCAGTGTCTGGTTTGGGAGAGCCTCAGGAGGGAGCGGCATCAAATTAGGGAGTGGCATTCCTAAACCATGACACTGGGAAAGCAGGGAGGCTGTCATTTCTTATGCTTTTAGACAGCTTCAGGGGCTGGGATGGGGGGGGTGACAACATGTATCTTATTTTAAATTTGGTCAGCTACTGCCCAGTCACCATTTAATGAAGTCAAGCTTGAGAGAGTCAGGAGGACAGGCAAGGAGAAGCTCACAAACTGAGCAGGATTGGTAGGATGCAGCCAAGAGAACTTGTCGAAAGGGATTTACTACAGGTGCGTGGGGCAGGCTGTCAAAAAAAAGAGAATATTTTTAAAATGGGGAAAAAAATTACGAGTTTCGGATGGTGATGCTTAGGCATGAACTACTCTTAGCTCAGAGAAAAGAAAAGTTAGGGAAATGAGAATTTTCTGTGTCAATCAGATCTGGAGATAGGAATATATTTTTTGCTTTCTACATATTTCCTTGCTCCTACACAGACTTCTCAGCTCCATCCTAATATCTCACAAGCTTCACATGTTGCAAAATAATTTCCTAGTGGTTTTTTAGATGGGTAAAGATAAAATGGATTAATCTGCAAAAAAACACATTAAAATAGTGCACATATGAATTTACTATTGCAAATTTAGTTTACTCAAATGACAATGTTTTAGTCAAATAAGATCAAAATTAGATGATCTCTACTTTGCAATGTTTAGGTCTCTTCCTATTACTTGATGTCAGTGATGAATGAGGACATACTCCATTTGCTAAAGCATTGCCAGTTCATTGTAACAAGACGACAGCAAGACTCACAAATTATGCAATGCTCAAAAAGGCTCTTGAAATTGTTACTCCTTGTATATGTAAACAGTCAGTTTAAGAAGTTATCCAGTAACTGTCTTTTGCCCACTTTTAACACTACTCTTCAGATTTCAAAATACCACTCTATCAATTCCTTCTGGACAGCAGCCTTTTCAGTAGGTCTCTCCCTTTTTTCTAGAGCACAGAAAATTTCACGTTAGCATTCCTGCTAGTCTGTTTTCTTCTGCCAAGTACGTATATCTGAGCAGTTTACTATTTCTGTCTTAGCAATTCACTGGTAGCATAACTAAAGCTGAAAAACTTAATTTCCTTCTCAAGCTTTCCTTTATTAAATAAATAAATCAATAAATCACTCATTACCCCCCAGTATTCCAAATCAGAAATTTAATCTAAGTGCCCTCTCACTTTTCCCAAGTTTCTTATTCATGGACTAGCCAAAGGCCCAGATATTCCAACTTACACATTTACAAAGAAAAAAATACTGATTAACCTTGTCCTAAATTTAAAGAAGGCACTCACCTACCCTTTGATGACTAAGGCTTCTGAGCACAAAGCCCCTCACTAGAATAACTCTGATTTTACTCTCTAGAAATATTTCTATCTTTGTAATTAAAGTTACTTAATTTTGCTTTCAGAGATTTATGTTAGCTTGCTTAATTAACAAATTGTCTCTCTTGCATTCACTTCCCAAGACACTAACTTTGACATCTACTTGACTTCATCCACAACTATGAAACTTATCCTAATGTCAAATTCCATGCTTGTACTTCACAAAGATCTCAGACACTGTTCCACCAGATGTAATTTCTGAATTTCTGTCTATGAACAGCCCTTAAAAGCTCTGCTTAGTGTCAGAGGATCTGAAATTTTCTGTTCATTCTTCCAGGAAGAATCTTAAGCTCATTGTTCATCTCACCTCTCTTCAAGTGTCCAGAAGTGTGCGGAGGCACAAACATTGCTGTATTTCAAAGGAAGATTCTTGCCACAGACTATATACAATCACCCTACCTTAATTCAGGTATTATATATCCTTTCTCCCGGTACCTAAAGGTAGCACTTTCTGCCAGTTTTGTTTCTGGCAGTGCCTGTTTATGGATGACACTTCCACTCTGCCAGCAGCAGGGATCCTCTAATCTGTTGTTGTGATACTTTTTATAATAACCAGTTTTGCAATTTTAACATCATCTATTTGATGGCACATCAAATATACCATTTTATCAGCAGTGACTGTCCTTTTACAAACACAAGACACTTGACTGCACCAAGAACTACCATTACCAAAAGGAAGTCCCAAGACTAGCACTGCTCATCCACTGAAAGGCAGATATCAAGATGTAATTTTTCATGTGCCAACCAATACTAGCTCTAAAGCGGTTTTCCACTGTTTAAAATGGTTAAAAAGTTTCCAGTACTTTCATTATCATGATACCATATAGAGACAGGTCATTCTTTCATTCTGCCTTTCACAAATTTTACTACATGTCACTTGCTCCAAAGAAGCCTTTTAGAACAGTCTAAATGAATATGCATATAACCAGGATCTTAGTGATTCTGCTCTGCTTCTGCTAAAATGACCAAGTTCAGCCATGTTAGTGTAAAATCCTTGCAATCACTTGCATTTTTTCCATAGCTCAATTTTTTTTACTGTAGCAATATACATTTGAGTGTCTGACACTCAAACTTTTTTTTCCCATGTAAAATACCACTCTCCATGGCAAACCCATTTGCATGAAGCACAGCCTTAAAAAGAAGCAACAAACCTGAAGTAACATGATCTAAGCTTATACTAAAACATGTACCAAAGACTTGTGCACAGTAAGTAAAGCCTCAGGAAAACATCACAAGTTCTAGTGCATCCCATGATTACTTTGACTACTCACAGGAACAGACTCCTCAGGACTTCACTCCATTTTATCATTTTTTAACTTTTTAAAAACAGTTGTTTTACTTTTTAAATTGACAGCATCTGCTCAACATTTTGCACGGTTGTACCCTGTCTACAATGCCTTCAATTTTAGATATGGGCATAAAACAGTTACCACAGTCAGTAAAGGCAGGAAAAGTGTGCTTATGTGTGTTCTTCTGTGTGTTATTAAGAATAAGATGCTGCCTTTTAATTCCAAAAATATAAATCTCATGATTTATGTTTAAAATATAGAATGCAGTACATTCATAGCTGACATACCTGCTTCTTGGAAGAAACATAGATTCTTTAATGAAGACTGAACCAGACAGCAGGATATACCAACAGCTACCAATATCATCAGGGCTGGAATAAAAAGGGAAAAAAAAAAAGGACACAGTTCAAAACACTTGATTTAAATTACTCACAGCAGTACCAAATTTGCACTACAAAGAACTAAGAGACAAAAATGCTCAAAATTATGGAAGCCCCAGTTCAATCATTTATAAAACAATTATGTGAAACTGTTCTAATTTCCATCTGCAAACATATACATTATAAGAATGTCTCATTTCATTTACTTCACTTTTTTAAAAGCATATATCTATCCATTTGATAACAGCAGAAATCCAATTAAATATAACAAAGTGTTTTAAATTAAGTCAAGCTACAGTAAACATATTGTACTATATTCTGTTGAATGTATTACTTTCCTCTTGCTGAAGAGAACTGTAGCCTCTTTCCCTCTATAAATAAGACTTCCTTTCCCAATCCTAGTCATGTTCTCTTAAAACCTTTCTTCAAGACAGAAATTTGCCTTTTGGCATCAGTCTACCTTCCCACAAGATAAGAGACCATTGGAAACATTCACAGATGATAAACCTGTATTAGATTTGTTAGTCATCATTATCTGCTACTACTATGCACTGTCCCTTTCATGTCTCTTCCTGGCACAAGACTAAATTCCCAATGAAAGGGACAAAAAATTTCTTTTCCCCTCTCTTCATGATATAGAAGAACTGGACGAGAACTTCATCATCCAGGCCAGTTCATTCTACTGTAGATTCAGATCTTGCTCCTTAAGTAATACAAAACCCTTTTTATATGCTTAGACTCTTCTTGGATAAGTGCAAAAAATGTTTGGACAGGAGAATAAAATAGATTAAGCTTACTAGAAATAGCTGCAGTAGAAGTCTTGGTCCATTTTAATAGTCAATACTGAGAATCTCTCTACTTTACTTCAGTTTTTAACACTCCTGTTTCTTCCAGAGAAACTCATTAATTGAATTCAAGTACGTCATTACAAACTGTATGAGCATTCTTATCTGAAAACCACCCTAGTGCCACTAAGAGATGCAGATTGTTTAATTAATTTGTAATACCTTCATTTTTTTTAAATTACATGTCTCAAGTCTTTAGAAACAATTAGGCCTAACTTCAAGAAAGAACAGCCCACATCTTGTAATGATGATGACAGCCTAGTATTAAACCTAATCTTAAATCTAAGTACGCAATGTACATGTTAGCAGTGTGCTTTTCAGTTGAAGAACCTCAATTTAAGAAGTACATATAAAGTGGTCCTCAAAACAAGAGAGGGAGTCAGCCTTAAACAGATGACAGCAAACCAGCAAACCATCCAATCTAAAAATGTGCTCCATTTTCATCTTGCACTGTATAATAAAAGCATGAGAGAAAGGACAAACATCAGAAACACACAGAATTAACAGAGGAAATTAAGGACACGATCTATGGCCAAGAACAAAAAGAGCTAAATAAGATGATGGAGCTCGTATTTCTTTTCTACCAGCCGATAACCTGACCAGTGAAGCCACACTGATCAGCTACACACACCAGATCAGTGAAAACTTAACATCTTTAAAATGAAGATTTCAGGAATACTTCTTTATACCGACAGACAACAGAAAATCAAGCAATATCATAGTCCCACAGCTGAAACAACATTTTGTTCCATATAGTTGAAGTGCTCCAAGCTGCCTTTTCCGAAATATGCCCCACATGCTTGCTTCTCACATGGACCTGTATCATCCTCAAATTTGTTGGTCTAGAAAAATGAGCATTTTACATAAGTACAGAGAACCAGATTAAAGCAGACAAACTCAAGAAAACCAGCACTTCAACTGAAAAAGAATACACATGAACTTGAGTTACATGTCTTTAAACATTCCTTCCCTCACGAGTCCTGTGCTGACAGGCATATAACAACACTGCTGCTGAACTGCAAGCCTGTTGGGTTTTTTATTGTTTTTCAATAGATGTCATTCTAAATACAAATAATCTGGACTAATTAGCACAGTTGAAATAGACATTTTCAGCAATGGTTATAGAGAGTGATTTCCTAAAGAGCTTGGAAGTAACTGTATTAGAATATCAATAATAATTTTTTCATGTGGATTACAGTACATTACATTTTCACACACTAAGGTTTGTGTTTTGGGGTGGTAGTTTTTTCCCTTTTTCTAAAGATTATCAGTTGGACCAAGTATAAAAGCCAGTCTGATAGATAAGAACCTGGGGTCACAGGTTTTATAACTCTAAAGCAAAAGTCATCTAGAAGATCTGTTTATACTTCCAGAAAGTCACTTCCAATTATAAAAGAATTGAAGCAAAAAAAAAAAAATTAAGCCAATAGAAAATATTTTCACTTTTGTAGAAATCTACTAATATACAATCTTTTATTTCCCTCCTTTTAAGAGTTGATTAACTTTTTATTATTTGTAATAATAAACACCTACATGTAAGGGGCTTTAGTTATCTCTTCTCACAGGAAATCTTTTTACTTCAAAGCTACTGGCTTTCACAAGCACCAGGCAATATGTTCAATATTCAAATTCTTAATACTACTTTTGAACCTATCTTTGAATCATTTAACAAACAGCTAAAATGATTATACATTTAACTGAAGTGGTTTAATTTTTTCTTATTTGATCACGCACAGCATGACATTTCATTCAGTTAATCACCCAACTCAGTTTTATTTTTTTTTTCTCAGTTCACAGGTTAATTTTCTTTCTCTGCAAGTTGGCTCTTCAACAGTTTTTGCTCCTTCTCACTTATCTATCATGAGTATCATACTTTATCTACTTTATATAGAACCAAAAGAAGCATCTGCTCATTTGACAGCTGAAAGCACTGATTAAAACAATAAATAAAACTTCAGGAATACCATCTGATGGAATTTATTTTCCCTTTGTTTTATATGTACTTCAAAAATGTTTTTATTTTTACAGTGACATTTGAGAACTTATAAGCTCTAAGGAATTTGCATCATGCATATCTCCTGAGCTCAACCCTTTAATTATCTAACTAGAAAAAACAATCTTCGATATTGCTGTGTCACAATAGCAGAAGATTAGTACATAAAGTGTCTATATTCAAGGTATCTTCCCTGAAATACACTGTATTCTTTTAAAACTTTCACTGCCAGTCAAAACATCATAAATATTTCCAAGACAGTCTTTAAGAGCAAAGAACACTGAGAGGGTTTTAATTCTCTTCATTTTTACAACCAGTAGTGTCTTTATATAGTCTTGAGCAAAACATCTGAAAAAAATCGCACACGTATAGCAAACACTTTCCTTCCTCCAGAACACACATGCTTCCCTCAAAAAAAAAAAAAAAAAAGGCAAATTAAACACTGATCTATTCCTTTCATATGAAAATAATATATAACTCCTGCACTTTTCAACACTTGCTACACTCGCAGCTGATTACAATTAAGCCTCAAAAAAGCCATTTGGTAGCCAGCTTTCACTAGACAGTACTGTTACAAGAAACACATGCAGTTCTTTCATTTTAAGGATTCTGGGCTTTCTACAATCTTATTCAAACATCGTGTGGCTTTCAATCAAGCTTCCATGTTTTCTGTACTAGGCTTGACGTTTGTTCATTAACAATGCATTTGCATTCTACAAGACTTTTGTGCCTGTAATGAAAGACAGAAGAAACCATAGAAGGGGATGTTGAATTACAAAAGTACTTCTTCAATCCACCTGAGGACTCATGTAAATATCATTTTACCCAATAGAGAACACTCACATTTGAAAAGTTTTCTTTGGAATCACATTTCACATTTTGTTTTAAACATCAAAATTCTAGAGAATAAGCCCAATTATAAAGTTTTCTTCCAGTGCTAGAATACTGCCTACCCATGGCAGCCCACAGAAGAATTTAGAAACTGTTTTTGTCCTACAGATACTTCTGTCATATAGAAAACAGCAAATTGTACTTAAAAGGCTTTTATTGTGGACAGGACACATCCCTGATTGGATTTGCAGGATGGTATTAACTTCATTTCATCCAGAATTAGCTGAAGCGGGATAGATGTTGATGACTTTCCCCCAAAGGCATCCTTACAGGGACACTGGGTTTTTTTCAGCCTAGAACAGTTGAGGGGAGGGTCCAGTAGCATTTATCAGTCAGGCTGATGTAGAAAGGAAAGACATCTGATCAGTTAAGATCTTTCCAATGACTAGTTTAGTAAGGACACCACTGCTGTCCATCATCACCGCAACCACTGAAGCAGCAGCTGTCACTGGAAGAGCAGTGAAAGCTCCACAAAGCAACAAAGCTGGTGAAGGGTCTGGAACACAAGTCTTATGAAGAGCGGCTGAGAGAGCTGGGGTCATTCAGCCTGGAGAAAAGGAGGTTCAGAAGGGACCTTATCACTCTCTACAACTATCTGAAGGGAGGTTGTAGCAAGGTGTGAGTCGATCTCTTCTCCCATGTAACAAGCCACAGGACAAGAGTCAGCTTTAAGTTGTGCTAGGGGAGGTTTAGATTGGATATTGAAAGTGTTGTCAAGCACTGGAACAAGCTTCCCAGTCAAGTAGTTGAGTCGCCATCCCTGGAGGTATTTGAAAAACACACAGATGTGGACGTAGTTTAGTGGTAGACCATGCAGTGTTGGGTTAATGGTTGGACTCAATGATCTAAGAGCTCTTTTCCAATCTAAATGATTCTGTGATTCACATCAGGCTGAAAGCAAAGCTCATCCAACCCAGATAAGTAGCACCTCTACCTAGCTTTGAATTCATCTCCCCATCCTCCCTCCAGTCTTGTAGGGCTACATGCACAGCAGGAGTGGAAATAACTGAAATCAGGAATTACTGACACATGTACATCTCCAAGCAGGCAATCAGAGTTCTTCTTTGCAGACAAGATTTTACCTTATCTGTTGGGCTTAAGTGACAGAATACATTCCTTCAAGTACCTAAGACTGTGGGAAGGGAGGGGGGGTGTTGCTCTTTGGGGGGTAGAGGGGGTTGGGTTGTTTGGTTTTTGTTGTTTGTTCTGGGGGGGTTTCAGCTCAATTACTGTTCCGGATATTCATCAGGATGAAACCTAGGACTATTAAAAGTTGCCTACTGAACGCAGCAAAGCTATCCACTTTCCCAAGTTACAGAAAACAAGATTTATTACCAAGAAAGTAAGATGACATGGGCAATTTATCCTGCAGAGAATCAGAATGAAGTCAACCCAAAAGTCACACATTAAGGGGCAGTAAGAAGAATTAAATCAATACATGTATAGTCATTCTGTCCTGAAAATAAGATCCGTGCTCTGTGAAGACAACAAAAAAAGTACTCAAGTACCAAGAGTATTCTTCTCTTATAAGTAATATGATAGAGCTACCTACTGATAAAGTTTTCAGAATACTCAGGTTCTAGTAGCAACCTTAAAGTGATGCAAAACTGAAAGCCAATACCAAAATACTCACCAATATGTAGGCTTTATTCATAATCTGCACATCAGTTATATGAAATCTGAATAAAGCATGACCTGAAATCTTGACTCTTGTATTATAGCACTTTTGAGAGCAGTGGATTTCCTGGGAAATCTATATATAATTTCCCAGAATGTCAGAGAATTTCATTTACAGCAATTCAGGAGCTAGAAACAGAAACCCATAAACCGGATTGCAATGTCTTCCCATTGTGTTTCCCTCCTCAGCTTCCTTGACGTACTCCTTTAATGAAACTACAGCCTCCAGCCAGACACCACACCTCTGAAGACAGAACTATGCAACGTAATTTCATAGCTGTCACTAACTGTTCTGTCTGAAAACATCAATTACATAATTATGCAACAGCTGATGACATCACTAGGTTGTCACCACTGATAGGGTTAGAAGTCTTTTCAGACTTAGGTCTTCACATTTTCTAGCATATGACTGTCCTGTGAGACCTCAGAGGCACTCAAAGTTCAAAAATCAGGAAGCAGTTATAAACCTCCAGACTTCCAAGACCCACAAAGCTTGCAGGCTTTCTCAAAGTCTTCAGCACTTGTATCAAACTCTTCATGCTATGATCTATTCATTCCCCTAGAAGCGGTAGCTTCTTATTCCCAGATCCCCAATTAGCTACATATATACTACTTAAAACCAAAGATTTATTTTCTAATTCTAATTATTTTATTTCAATATAAAGCAATCAGCAGCACCTGCACATTTGTAACTATACATTTTAAACTCTGTATCTGAATTAAATATTACAGCATATCAAAGAAATTATGCACATGAAATAACTTGTTTCAACACGTGTCCCTTACACCTATGGATTCTATAAGGCATCTCTCTACAGTAGGACAGATGTTCCAGTTTTAGCTTTCAGATTTCCTGATCTTATAAGATGCGGAAAAACCCTCCAAAATAGTCAGCTACAACAAAGATTTAAGTCAACCTGTTGAAAGGTCAAATAAATCTCAAATATCTACACCATCTATAGTGTCTTACTCTACCCTAACAAGTCCTGATGCATCACTTTCCTTTAAAATTTCTTTAGCAGTAGTTAGATTTTAACAAATGCAATCCATTTAATTCTCATTCTCCACCAAAACGAGATGCAGAACTACTAAAACCTCTGGAATAACGAATCATTCAGCACATGCTTACCATGTGCCTTTGCTTCAACTAGATAATAAGTAAGTACAGTGGCAAGAATTTGCAGGTCTTTGTGATGACTGTTGTCAGACATGCTTTAATTCTGTAAAATAAGACCTCTCTTCCGTGCAAAATTCAGTACCTGGACTTAAAAGCATACGCTGAACAGAAGTCTTTGGTGCTCCAACCACCTTCTGTTCATTGGTTTTTCAGCCAACTCCTTTAAAACAGCACTTGAAAAAAGTTAAGCAGCATGCAGGTCTCAATGGAAACAAGCATGAAAATTACTTCCATACAATTACTGCTTAATATTCCTTTTACAGGAGTTGTGTCTATCCTGAGACTTAAACAATGGAGGTGCCGTTCTCCCTCCAATGCTGGACTGAATGGTCCAGCAACACCAGATGCTGGAAGGACCCCTAAGTCGAACATCAGCATCCAGAATTACTTTCCATTCAGAGCTATCTTCCAAGCTACTTCATAAAAAGGTCATGAAATCAGCAAGAACAATTTCTTGGTTGTGAAAGAGCTGGTTTGATTTATGGAGACAATAATTCTTTAAAATTCCAACCACTAAAGGATTCATTCAAGACTTATATTTAAACTGGATATAGTACCATCATGCTACAAAACTAACATTTGTACTGTTCTGACAAAAGAACATATTACAAACCAAGATGTACCAAGAAGATTACATTGTCATGTAATCATACTCAGTGCTGTTCAAAGTTGAATAAATTTCAGAAAGCAAGCACAGACTAATTCCAAAGACATTATTCATGCTCCCAGACCTCCACCTGTGAGAGGGAGAAACAATGAAAACTTGACATGTCAGAACTGGGACCTCTTTCAGACATTTAAGCACAACACAAGAAGAAATCACAAAGAACACTGCTCTGCAAGTTTATGTTCCACAGGATATTGTTCCAGCAGATTAATCTGTCTGTTTCTCTTTGCTCATTTTGGTTAACTTCTGTCTGCTGAAAGCTACAGGTAGTTTATCATTTTAATTGAATAACCATTGCCACAATTAAACATTAGCCCTGAAGTGCCTTGGAATGTCAAACATGCATAAGTTGAACAATTCTTTCAGGTAGATTTCTCATTGCCTGAAGATCCTGCCCACTAGCACTGTAGTATTTTAACACTCAGAATAGCCAGAGAACCATTTACTAACATTGTCAGCACTGTCTATAATCCTTATAATCCTCCTTATTAAGCCAGTTAAGCAGTTACCTGACATCTGCCAGAGCATTTTAGATGCTCTTGATGACATTAGCAGGTATATTCCAAACACAGAAATAAAAGAGATTGGTACTTGATGCATCAGCCACCATTTTCAAATACTTTTTTGTTATACGAACACATTGAAGTCATAATTAGAGTGAGGATTAGAATATTATTAGAATAAATATAAGACAAAGTTAAAACATATTCAGTAATAAAACTGCTAACTAAGAATTTAGAACTTTTGATTTTCATTGAACAAGCATCTTAAAGTGCATATTTCAACTAATGTCCATGATTATCTTTTATTAATGGACACAAGATGAAAACTGGTGTCTTGTTTCCTGGTAGAAAGAATGGGAAATGAAGAAGAATGAACCACGGAAAGTAATTACTCAGTATTCTGAAAACAAATAATCAGAAGTATATTTTTCTTTAGAGTATTAAATTTATTTGTATTCTTTTCCACTTATAAAATCAATAAAAATAAAACAGAAAATTCAGTCAAATTAAAGATTGTTGCAGTGTCAGTAATGCCTGTCAGTCTAAGACAGGAGATTAAACAGGCAATCAATAAATATATTATGCAAACAAACACAAACAAGCTAATTGATCTACTGTCACTGAAATCTTGATCCTAAACTTGTACAGTGAATTATCCCTTGATAGTAGAAGAGAAATTGAAAACAAAATTATAATCTCCTAAATCATAAGAAAAAAAAATTACAGAAGTAGTAAAATAAAATAATCTTGGATCTAAAATACTCTGTGGTCAAGACAGACAAATCTGTTCTTATATCTAACCACCTCCTAGTATTGCTCCAAAATCAAAGCTTTTATTCTCAGAATTACAGCAACAACAAAAATACAATAGGTTTTAGTGAAGCATTTACAGCGAAGAAGGAGTAAAAATATTATTACTTCAGTTGTCATTCAAAGAAGTCTCAAAATCAGGTCAAACAGTAACAGAAATTTAGAACTGGCTATGCAAAGTCAACAGATTAACACTGATCACTGACACTGCTAAGAAGCCTTGATTCAGTGTCTGTTTATACAGAGACAACTGTCAGGTCCTTGAATGTGTTTGTTTTAATGATACACATTGCCTAAGAAATTTCCCACAGAAAATGCATTCACAATACAACATATGAATTCAGGTTCCTGATTTACTGCAGTGCAGAACTGGCAGTATCCCAATGCTATTTTGGCAACTATCCAACTAGCAGAAGGTGCAATACACCTTTAGGAATACTTTCAGGACAAAGAAGAAAAAAAAAAAGGAAGAAGAAACCAGCCCTGCTGCAGCAGTTCTTTGCATTATTAAATATAGTGGTGCAGGATTGCCACAGAAAACTATGGATGTACAAGTAGCATGAATATATGAATATATTTTATACATATATATACCTGAAAATTCAGATACTGACCCAGCAATCCTAGAATCATTTAGGTTGGAAAAGACCTTTACAATGATGAAGTCCAACCATTAACCCAATACTGTTATATTCACCGTTAAACCATGTCACCAAGCACCACATCTACAATGTCTTTTAAATACCTTCACAGATGGTGACTCAACCACTTCCCTGGGCAGACTGCGTGAGTGCTTGACAACCATTTCTGTAAAGAAATCTTTCCTGATAGCCAGAGTAAACCTCCCCAGCACAACTTGAGGCCATTTCCTCTTGTCCTATCACTTCTTACATGGAAGAGACCGATCTCCACTCTGCTACAACATCCTTTCAGGTAGCTGTAGAGAACAAAGATCTACCTGAACCTCCTTTTCTCCAGGCTAAACAACCCCAGATCCCTCAGCTGCTCCTCATAAGACTTGTGCTCCAGACCCTTCACCAGCAACGTTGTCCTTCTCTGGACACACTCCAGCACCTCTGTCTTTTCTGTAGTGAGGGGGCCAAAACTGAACACAGGATTCAAGGTGCAGCCTCACCAGTGCTGAGTACAGGGGGGCCATCACTGCCCTGGTCCTTCCGGTCACACTATTGTTGATCCAAGCCAGGATGACACTGGCCTTCTTGGGCACCTGTATCACAGAATCAATCAGGCTGGAAAAGACCTCCGAGACTGAGTCCAACCTATGACCAAACAGACTCCACACTCTCAGCTCTGTTTTATTTCTGCTTCTCTGAAGAAGACATACTCTGAGTTTACTGTGTATATTCAGTGCATTTTAAATAAGACCAAGGAAGAAATCTTTTATAGGGGTTCTGTGAAGTCAAGAATATTCAGTAAACAAGGACAGCAACTGCAGAAATATGACACAAGCCCCCACAAAAAGGTCATTCTGTCCAAAACTCAGAAATTCTGGTTAAAGTATTAAGGAATACAAGGTATTAATTTTACTGACAATTTGGAATATCACTAGTGGAAACACCAGATTAATCCTCATACATTTCTCTAGCAAGTACTTTCTGCAGTCTTTTAGGACTTAAGCTTTATATCCGTAAGATATAAACATATATAGCTATAGACCACATATGTTATATCTGTATAGAATAACTAGTTTTTATGATACCAACATCATAAAATTTCTTGAACACCTACAGAACATAAAAGCACTCAATACAATTTCAGTAAGGTGGTCTCAGTAAAGCTGTTCTGTTTAAAAATCACGCAGTAATAGCTAAAGAAGGTGCTTTAAACTCATTTTTGTCACATGTCATTTTACAATTAAGTTGGGCTACGCAGAAATGTACAGCAACATTGGCATAACTTTCTGTTGGTTTATATGCACTGTTTCTATCCTCTGGAGGGTCTTCAGGACAATATGCTACTGTGAAAGAACTATGAATTCAATAAATGTCACTTTTATTGTCGGACTTAAAGTCTGACTCCTAGATTCACACTCTTAAAGACTACTCATAGATCTATTTCTCAACTGTCCTTGCACAGAACAACTCTACGTTGATTACACAGACCTACAGCTGCTTAGCTAAGGCACACACAGATACTTTATAGATACATCCAAAATCCCCATGACTTCCTGTGTAACGCATGATACATGATACCCGGATGGATGACAGCATGTCTCTTCCCTGGGAAGAGCATCCTCCTGAGCAAGCTCTGCAAGTTCCCTGCCAGTCACTGCCCTGAGTCCATCTCACCCATGTGCCCTCAGGAGATGATCTAACACAACCTGTCCCGAAGCTACACAAAGTTAATGCCCTCCAGCATTTTCATGCTCTACCTCATGAAACACACTAACATTTTCATCTAAAAAAAATAGGTATTTGAGCAGCTACTAAAAAGTTGTGCTCTTTTATTTCCTTTCCATATTTCGTTTGTTTCAGGTTGTGATAGCTGGGCCAAGCCATTACTGAAGAACACTGCATGGCTAACCCAAACCCAATGTGTTTGGGTCTTGTGATTTACCATGGTGATGTAATTCAGAAAACTTGGCTAAGACTGGATGGTGATATTACTGCTACTGGGTCTGAGAATTTAGTTCTAATCATGGAAATACCAAAAAAGATGAGCATTCTCTAATTCTCATCCCCTTCTGTCTCCACACTCCACCTCCCATATATGCACTACAGTCTTAACAGAAGTGGATGTTTTTCATCCTAGATCGTATGACAAGTGAAAAATGAGGAAAAAAACAAGACAAAACAGAATTGTACAAATACAGCTTTTTGCCACACACTTGCCTACCATTGTTAGTAATTTAGATATTAACAAACTTGTTATTTCTCGTTTCAGCTGTGTTACTACTGTGTTACTCTCTGTAGTAATAACTCAGTTTTACAGATTTTTTCTCTCCAATCTCCAGTTTACATGCACAACTTCTATTTTTTTATTCCCCACACTGAATTTCATTAAAGGCTGCACAACTGAATGACATAAAAGCACACAAACATGTTGGCATTAGACAAGAGCTTTTTTCAGCCACAGAAATTAACACTGAAATTCAGTTCAAGATATCCAAGAGATAACTACTCTTCTTTAAACACTTGTCCTTTTCTAAGAATCAACACAAATAAAACCAATAGCCTACTACTAAAATGCTGCAGACTGAGAAATTTTTTACTGATTAGAGTTTAAATCCAAAACACACATTTTCTCACTAGGGACATGTGGGAGGTAGGAGCATATATTCTATCAAGCTTTCCTTTGAAAGATCTCTTAAACTAGGACAACTTTACGATAACCTGGGATTGGAGTTTCCTTCGTATTTTTAAAAAACAATACAAGCAGTACCTAAGTTAGTTCCAGGTTCAATTGCTCAGAAATTACAGGGAATGTGACCACAAAAACATGTGCTACAGCCTGGAAATTCAGAAACACATGAGGTTTTATTATTGAATGACTTTGGACTGCAGGTCATCAAATCTTGAAATATTTTCTGCTAATTCAATATCCTTAGGGAAGAAAATAAGTAAAATCTAAAGACATATACAAGTTCCTTACAGAAAGAGTAAGCCAAACACCACTGATGCAAACAGACAAATATCAAAGAGCAGGGCTGAAAAACACATACAGCCCTTGCATGAAAAATGAGGAGGAAAAAGAGGTACTGCATTTATTAGAGACCCATTCATTTCCTTAAGGGCAAAGCATCTATTGCCAAAGATTGCTCTCTGCCATCATAGCAAACACTTAAATTTTGATCTGAAAAATTTTATTCAACTGCCAAGAGGTATCAACACCCTCTACAAATCTGCTAAAACTTTGCTTCCCAAAGAAAAAGCTAATTGGAAACTTACTGTTGGAGACATCTACAATTACTATCCTGCAAACATGAAAATAGAACTTTTTTCCTTTGAACTACTGAGAAAACATGTATCAAATGACCAAAATAAATATTTTTTTAATTAGAAGTAGATTAAGAAAAAAACAGAACAAGTGTGCGTGTCAAGCAAACCCCAACTCTGAAATTTTGCTTTGCAGGTTTTTGAGCCCTTTTATCATTAACTTCCCATCAAACGCAAGTAGTAGGATGACTGGCAAATGAAGAATAACTCAAGCTGAACTGCCACTTCTAATAACCCAGTTTCCATTTAAACAGTGAGATGGCCGTAGGGTTTGGGGATTTGTCACTACCATGTATACCCGCTGATAGTAAAGTAAATGCAGATGAGATGAGCCAATTTTAAACAACGTGCCCTATTTTACCCCTTTGGTAAAGGGGAAAAAAAAAATCTATAGAGATACCACGAAAATTAACTACTTTTTTTTTTTTAATGTAGGATAAAATAATTACTGTGTTTGTAATGAATGCAGATAATTATCTTCAGCATTGCATACATGCAATAGAAACTTACCTCTTTATACATACAGCTAACAATCCAGACAAAACCAAAATTTTCACTATGAGAAAGTTTCGATCAAATAAACAAAGCAATGGTATTAGTTTGCATGTTAGCACTTAGGGATAAAGATTTAGCTTTTCTGCATTGAGACATTAAGTTGTGCCTCAGGGAGGTCACGCACACAGGTCAATTAACAACTCCAAGAGTCGCAGCTATTTTAATAGATGTAGCACCCAATTCAGATTTCACTGCAAACATACCATCACTGGGGGAAAAATAAGGTTGTAATTTAACAAACAATCTAAAAAGTTCAAATATAATACTTTTTTTAAAACCTCAGCCTTCATGATCAAAATAAGAGTTTTAAGTAATAAATTCTGGTATGTTCAACAAAAAGTGACCAGGTTCCATGTTCCAAACTCATTTCGTATAGCTCACAACAGAGTGGGTTGATTCTGGCCTGGCTATCAGTTTGCTTATCTTCCGCAGTACTCAAAGAATTTTTCCAAACATGTACACTGTAAAATTGGAATTCTGTTTTTTAGAAGAATACATCTTCAACACACAGGTTGAGTTTGAGAAACAAAAAAAGAATTCCTCCAAGTTTATTCTTCTAAAAATAGAACACTGAAAAAAGACTGCAGGTTCCATGGGATTTTCTTACCCAGTAGATCTCAAATCTGGCTTCAAAATATTGAATTTTTAATTTTTTTTAAAATAAAAAATATTCAGTGTTAACTTTCAGGTTTAGCCCATTAAAGATTAAATGAGAAATGTAAAACACTAGTGCAAGCACATTTTACATTAGCATCTCTATCCAGAAACTGCCAAACTGCCCATTAAATCTACGGAATAAGTCATGGGGAAAAAATGTCAAGAAGCAAGTAAATATGAATGACAGGCAAACAACCAAAGTGAAGATGAAGTCACATGAAAGGAGTGACAAAGGAAATCAGTCCAAAAGAAGTGCAAAAAGCACTTCGAGTTAACCTAGATTTCACAGTTTTCTGCTTGTGAATTTTCTTTTTTCAGGCACATATTTCCTATAACTTTTGCTTGTATTAAGTATATGGTTAACTAGCAGTATTGATTAATTCAGTATATAATTTAAATTTAAGTCAGTGGTTAGAACGAGCCAAAATATACTGGGTCTAAACAGAAACTCTGTTACACATAACAGACAAACCAACTGCCTAGAAAAGGACAAATCACCAGCACAATGGTCTCTAGCAAATTAGTCTGTAAAATGAATAAAGATTGTACTGGTCTAATTAAACTTATCTATCCACCTATAGATTTTATCTATCCACCTATGGATTTTTACCTTGTGCATTTCCCATACATAACATTACTGGGTTTCATTAGACCTTAATTTAACTTTGCTGAATTGTCAAGGCTTAGCATTAAAGTTTGTTCAATCACATCATCTTCATGATGGTCAATACAGGAAAAATTACACATACATTAAAGAAACCATACATGTTTTTTGTATGCTTAAATATTCAAATAACACCAGACAACCCAAAAACAATATGCATTTAGAGTCTGGTTTAGAGGGCAGTAAGTAAAAATACAATAAACATTTTGTTTCAATAAATTGTTTGCATAAATGAAGCAATCGCAATTCTCAGATCTCTACAGCAAATCTGAGTTGACATTAGAGCACATCCCTGCTAATTATAAACCACATTATATGTGTCAATTTGGCACCTCTAGCACGAAAAGCTGATCACTACTACTTTCACAAAACTGAAGTAAAACAAAATGACAACTAACAAGAAGACATCCCACACCCTCTAATTTTATATAAATTTAATACAACACGCACCACTGAGCAAGAGCCACTGTTAGCTCTCTCCCTGGCACCAGCAAATTTCTCCACTGTTTGATGATGAAAATGAAGTGGATCATTTATATTTACACACTGTGCACTGGGCAAGGGATTTGGCATCAATCACTGTCCTCAACTCACTTTAAAATTAATTAATTCTTTAAATATTTTACAAAAGGAAGCAGAAATACTTACTAGTACAGAACTTCATTCGCTTCATGCCTTTCATATCTAACAGTTTCACACATCATTCTGAAAGAGAAGAAGTCACTTGTAGTTACAATTCTTATCAATGTCACAAAGACTTCACTTTCTGAAGTTACTCAGCATTTCCATGTGCCTCCACCACTAGCAGAAACTAACCATCAATTTAAACCTAAGCTGATTCATAATTTAGGAAAACAAATTGTTAAACATTAAAGTTATTAGTTCATCCAAGATCAGATCTGATTTAGGACATTAGATGTAACTGTTCCTATAAAAAAATTCCATAAAAATGGATATAATTATACTGATCTCATTTTACAAAGTGATGTGATAAAGTTGCTTTATAAAAAACAATTATGAATTTTAGAAGTCTATGGAAATGTATTATATGCAACACTCATCAGAAATAAAACAATATAAAAACTGTTCCCATTTTCAAGTCAGGTTCAATAGATAAAACAAGAAATTATGTTGCATGGTAAATCAATGCTTCTCATTTTGCTAAAATAAGGAACTTGAAAATTACCATGAGATTTTAATGCTGAAATCCCAGAGGGCTCAAAGTAGAGAGAATTTCCTGCAGAGAAATCCTCTGCCTAGAGGGGAGGATTAAAGTACTTTTGCATTCACTGTCTCCCTGACAAATGTGGTATAATAGAGGGAAACTATAATAGAACTTACCACATATTAGGAAATCTAATGTTAATTTGGTGTAAAAAAAAAAAATCAACATGCCATTTCTGTCTATTGTCTTAAGGACAGTCGTACAAATTACTTGGGAGATGGGGGGGGAAGGGGAAGGAAACAAAGCCCTCTGCCTCCCTTGGCCTTTCTATGGCTCTGAAGCAGACTGCAAACCCCAAGGCTATTTGACAGACAGTAAGACAGAGATTTGCCTAAGAGGTTCATGTGAACATTCAAACGAGTAACTATATTTAAATTTTGGAAGTAAATTTTCTTTCCTCACACAATTCATCCTCAGAATCTCAGTGTACCAATGACCAGCTGCCAGCAATGATATCGTAAGCAGACAAAAGCACTCAAGAATTGCTGCTAAGGCAAAAACTCTCAAAAAAGTTGCTTTGAGGTCTGGAAGAGTTAGTCTGGGCTTGATGTAACATTTAAAAAAGGTATCTCTTTGCCAGTTCCTAGATCATTCATTTCAATAGCCAGCAGACTGCCAGAGAAGTCACCTTAGCACTCACCTCTTGCAGGATTTTTATATATTAAATCAGCCCACAAAGAAATAATGCTTTTTCTGTCCAGAACTGGCAGGCTTATAGTGGTATCCTGACTATTCATAAATTGTTAACAGAAAATTGAGATTGTAATTCTGTTTGCTAATAAAATATCTATATAGGTATAGATACAAATTAGGAATCAAGTTTTATTACCACAGCCTTTCTTCCAGCCCCATTATTTTAGATCTACTCTTTGGGCCATCTTTGAGAACTTTTCTTCCAGGCAATGTCTGTAATGTATATAATTAAGTATTATGTATTGCATATCAATTTCAGCTAATGAAAAAACTTCCTGCTTCCTGGCACAGCAAAAACCTTTTTGAACCACAGAACCACCTCTTTTCAGACACAGCTCTCCACCATAAAATTGGGTCTTGTCAAAATCTTTTACAGACACTGAAAAGCTACTGTCTGCTTCTGCCTCCTGAGCCCTCATCTTCTCTCTGATCCTCTGTTTTAAGAGGGAAGGGGACTACAGACATGAAGTTACTGGTGAGAAGATACCCAAAAAAGAGTCATTGTTAGAAGTCAGATTTAAAAATTAAAATACTGCTCAAGGATAGTCCGTGCCCTACTGGTCTGAAATGATGCAAGGCAATGGGCCATCTAAGAGTAGGAGTTAGAGGAAACAGAATCACTTCAACAAGCAAGTTTTGTTCCCCTCTGAATTCGGATAGAAAGAAGCACATTCTTGATAAAGTCATGCAAGTTCACCACTGCCACTGAGTATTACAGCATTTTGGTTCCATTATTAGGAGAGGAATAGAGGAAAAAAATGCCTCTTACAGAAGGTAGCCAGGCATTTCAATTTTTGTGTTACAGTGGTACAGCTAAAAATCACAGTGACCAAGTAGCACAAACTAGATTGCTTCCTCAAGTATTTGAAAAATTAAATTAGTTCTGGTCAATGCCGGCGCCCAATTCTTGCTCGATGGCTCAAATGTGATCTTTGTCCGCTTCCTAAACAAATATAATAAATTCAGTATGAGATCACCAGCAAGCCATGTGGTAAGTTATTTACTACTAGAGGCCACATTTAACACACTAGGTTTTAAAGAATCTCAGAGGTTTTTATGGCATTCCGCTGCCAAAAGAAGAGTTGTATCCTAAAGGATACTATAAAAGCTTTCAGTTCAACATCTGCCAGGAGCCCAGCCTTTACCATGTATGGTACTGTAAACAGAAGCTCTCTCTGAGGAATTCACTATGCTGGGAGAGCGAGTTCCACACATTCCTCAGCAGGAACCTCATTCTGCACAGGAAGCCAAGAAGCACATACCAACATACCACGCAACCATATGTGCACACTTTGATCTTTGTAAACAACATCAGTTCAGCTATGCAAAACTTCATGTGCTAAAAGTCTTGCACATAATAACATAACACAAAATAATTTAGCTGAATATGACCACGGAGTCCTTCCAAAGTAAAGTAATTACAGAGACTTCTTTGAAGTCAACATTCATATTGCAAAATGTGTCTTGATCATTTTGGAAGAAAGAAAACCCCGCCTTCTATTTTTTCCAAATTACAGAATATTGGCTTGGGAACGTGGACTCTCACAGAATGACAAAGCAAAAGGTCAGAAATTAGAACCTAAACCAGCATTAATCAAGTCAAAGCTGCATCAGCATCTTCAGATGTGGCAAATGTTGGCATACACCAGGATGCAAAACAGCAGTAATTCACCCTCTCACCCCACAGAGCATACAGAAGATGTGCTGGTCTCCTTCTGCATCTGCCAGCTTCACATCAATGCCTAAATACTCTTAGAAATCTCTGCTGTAAGATGCTTATGTGAGGACAACTGAAACAATTACATAAAAATCAAACAAACTCAAGTCTTTACAAAAAAAAAAAAAATCAGGAGTTCATGTGAAAGTTTTTACTTGAGGTCATTTGCTTCATGAAGCATTTTAGTAAAAAAAAAGTCGATGACCTTTATTAGATATTTTTACTAAGTATCATTGGGTACAGCACGTGCTGTACCCAATTTGTCTAAAACTTCCATGCAAAAGCAAGCACATACTGAAACAGAAGATGATTAAGAGACTCCGCTCTCATGATTATTATATTACATAAATGATTTCGTCTCTATATAAGCTTTCAATCAGGACTGGACCTTATACTCTGTACATAAAGCATTTACTTCTAGTCTGAAAATTTGAAAAGAAAACAAATGCATCCACAATAGACATAAATAGGAAGGAACAAATAGAGATGTATATGCACACATACAAGGGGAAAATGTTAGGACAATAAAGAAGGGAAGAAATGGATGCAGTGAAAGTCAGCTTTTCAGTTTGAGGTAGGGCACACAAGAGGTAATACACAGTTAGTAAAATTACTGTTCCTTTGCTTTGTTAGTGCATTAACATAGGTGTTTTTTAATGACAAAGTATCATACCTTAGCTGATGCTCTCTCAGATTCGACAAAGCTTCCATTCCATGTAAATACGAATAAACAATCTCCAAGTCCTACAAACATAAGGAAAACATTATTAGGATTCTCAGTTCAGTACAAGCTATTAAAATACCTCCTCAAAATTTTTTGAAAACATCCAAAGCTCTCCTATTGGGGTAGTAGGAACATTTTCAGGAGGTTAAAGGCAAATTGCAGGAAAACCTTTGATTATACATTGGAACCTGACATGGGAGAGAATCATACCACATCCATATCAAATACAGAAACCTTTCTGCTTCTGTTGTCATTATTCATTGTCTAGGAAACAAGCCTAGTCCAGAATTACAAGAGAGTTACTTTGCAACTATCACTGTCCTGCTTTCCAAGGCCAATATACCCAAAAACTTTCATTTATTTCATAAAGCAAGGTCATAAGAAATAGGTCTTTTCCTGTTCAGGGGAAAAGAAAAAAGTACAAAACAGCCTAACAAAATACTCCATTGTACAGAGATATTTTAAAATTGTATCTTCTTCAAATGGAAGATGTGTCATAATCTTAGACATAAAAAAAACTGGCATGAGCAGAAAATTATTGGCACGAGACAATAATAAAAAAAAAAAATCAAAAATACAATCCTAGTTACATGGTAAAATGTTACTTTCACCATTGTGGACCTCCAATACCCAGCTCACAAAACAACATTAACAAAGAGATAAAAAGAGCAACGAAGACTAAAACTTTCTAAGATGCAACTAGGGAAACACCAATGTCAGGCACAGGCTTTGATCAATTTATATTTAAAATGACTACAGGACTTATGAGAAAACTTCAGTGCAGCGCACAACCTCTAGGGTGATTTAACTTTAGATCACAGATTTCATGCTGTTTCATCATCCTTTTTCTTTTCTTAAATTTGCTAGTTGAGAGACAAAGTATTATCCATAACTCACTGAAAATCAGAGTAATGGTTCACAACCACTAGCTGAGGTTGACAAAGTTCAGAATAAACTAACACCAATACAACTCTCATAACTTACTCTAAGAAGATGTTTTCAAGTAATGGAATATAACTAAGCTGGAAATTTATGAAAGATTTGATCACTGTGAAATATTTGTGTATTTAAAACTTAACACAAAGTACAAGAAATACTTGTTTTCAGATACAATGACAGAATGCTAGATGTGGTATTTGAGTCAAGATGTTAGGACTGAAGTCACAGAGAGAACTTGAATTTAAGAAAGAAAAATAAAAATGAAATCCATTTAAATACATTAAGTGTAGAAATGTTGCTGTACTTGTTAAAACCATGGTAACATGTCAGAAAGGATACCAGGAGTTACACTCAATGGTTAAGGCTAAATAGATGTCTCTCATTCGGTATCAAAACAAACATTTTTTCTCACAATGAAAAGGAAAATATTCAGTTTGAAAAAGAAGAAGAAACACACAAGCCAAAATACTGCAATTTCACTTCTATTCTGGTCCTTCTGTTCCCTTGCTCTCTAGAGGTTTTGGTCCTGTGAGGAGCAAAGGGTACAAAAAAGACACAAGTAATTATGCATGGTTTGGGACAGAGGGACCTTGCACATAGAAGGCTTTGAAGAGAAAATACAGTCATTGTTTGCCTTTTTTTTTTTTTTTTTTAGTATTAATAAAAGTGTGTGAAAAGACATGTGCGCTGTAGTCAGTGACCTGCTCACTTGCTAGACAGGCTGGAGGTGAGTAGAAGCTCCCAGGAGTCCTATGCAGGCAGCAGGGCAAGATGCAAGCCAGACAGTCTCCATGGCTCCACTGCTGCTCATCCAGACGTGTGGACTGTGCAGCACAAGGCACCAGCTACCACGGCAAGTTGGGAGTGGAGCACTGAGGATTAGACACTCATAGCAGCACATTAGATGGAAAAGAACCTGGTCAGAAGGTGCTACTCTAACTCATTTCCTGCAAGTCTGTCTAACAACAAGATGAGACAGAAGGAGAGTAACCTTTCTGCCACCAGCTTGCACTGAGGTTTCTCAGAAGTAGCAGAGTAAAGTATTCCCAGCACAGATGCTAGCTTACAGGGATCCACAGACGTAAAAGACATTTGGTTTCCAAATCTCATGGATGACACAAACCTAGTGACCCTACATATATATAAAGCACTAATGAATGCAGGTTATGTTCCTAGAGAAATGCAGCTGAAGTGACTCAATGCAGAGGGAAGTAATTAAATCATTGAAGGGAGTCAGAGAAGCATAGAATGGTTTGGGTTGAAAGGGACATTAAAGATCTAAACATCTAAAGATCTTTAATAAATAGGAGGGGCAAGGGGGGCAGGGGAAACCACAACTAAAAAAATCTTGGTTGCTGGCTAGAGATATCTCATCACTGAGACAACTAAGGCGAGAGGCTTTTTTTTTTTTATTTGCAAAAAAAGCAGCAAGAAAACAGTCCAGTAGCTTCAGCAGTTGGGTCCTATCAAAGTAAACAGTCATTATAACATCTCAGCTGACATGCACTGGCTGTTTCCAAAAAATGGCAAAGCGAGTTGCTGCCCATTCGTTAAGCTGTATCTTTCCAGAGAGTGTCTGGCAGGTAACAGCTCCCTCTAGCACCAAAGGTTTGGCATTGAAATTGAAGTAAAAAATAACCAGGAACACTCCTTTCAATCAACTTCTCCATAACACTGCAAGGTACAGAAAACGGCAGTAGAGTCAAAACAGCAAATATATATCCATATATTGTCAGAAGGCACTGCATGCTTCCTGTCAGTTTGCATCATTAAAGAGTAGGAAAGCAATTTAGGAAAAAATAAAATTAGAATATCAAGTTATTGTCATTAGGACACCTAGGCTTTCCACTTATCTCAGAAAAAAATATGCTTTGTTTACTTAGCAAAAATACTCAATATCAAACACAGACAGCTGCTTTAACTTCTTAATTAAAAGTGAACTGACAGAATTTAAGAGTCCTTCAAAAATATTTGTGCCAAGTGTTGTAATGTCCTAAGCAGATTCTGAAGGTCATTTCACAAAAAACACACACACACATAAAATTAGGTTATGAAAGTTTTTGATTTTGATATTCTAGACACTTGACAAAAGCTAAACTTCTAAAACTCTCAGGCAAAGAACTTTGTCTTTCAAGGATGTAACCTGCCTATGTGATTTATGCCGGCTAGTTGAGCAAAACTCTTAAAACAGCAGCTAAATTCAACCCCACTGTGACTTACACAAACATTCCTGCTAGCTCACAGTGTCCCTGAAACCTGTCACTAGCAGGATATATAAAGACAGGCAGGTGACAGCAGCAGGCTGATCTTTTTTTGGATACCGCTTTTACAAGCCATGTATTCAAATGACCACAAGGTGGCAGACCGAACCTCAGAACCTCAGAGAAAGTCATTCTCTACAGTTTCTCCCCTCATTTTTTTTAAACTATAATTTTATAAGAGTTTTAAAATGTCAAGAGGAGCAAAGATAATCATCTCCACTACAACTGGCTAAATATTCTGCTACAGTAAAGACTACTTACACAAAAGCACAGAGGATCTACCAACATTGTGCTTTCTAGTTTTATCCAGCCAGCAGAATTGCAAGGAAAAAAAAAGCAAAAGCCATGCAAGGGCTCAGCTGATCTTGCTACAAGAATCAAGTTCTATACAAAGATTGAGGCAACAGTTTGAAAAAACAGCTCAATGCAAACTCCAAAACCAAAACGAATAGCACAAATTAGTACAGCTTTTAAAGCAAGGTTTTATTTAAATGAAAGATAAAAGACTTCATGAAATATAACCTCCACTTAAATCTGTACTGCAGCCAAAGTCATATGCTTTGGTTGCTGTGTGTGGAGCAGCACAAAATTTGTTTAATTCAGTGTCATTTCTTAATTTGCTTGTTTCCGTGGTGTCAGATGGCTCACTTTAAAGTTCTGACTGTACTTTGAAACAAAACAGAGACTCAAGTTTTAACACAGCTCAACTTTAATTAGATCGGTAGAAACATATTGGTCTGCAACCTTACTCTGCTCCCATTCTAATAAAAGTCTGCATATGTTTGCGCCCAGTCATTTCTATCCATTTGATTTGTGCTTCAAACCTATTTGGCAAAAAAACCAGAATGCTGGGCCCAAATTCATACTAGCTAAAGGAAGAAATTTTTACTTTAGTAAGATAATAGAGATGTGAAAAATTTCTATTTTGGACTGAAAAACTTAAAATCTCTTTAAAATCTCTAAAAATTGCAAGCTTACACTGTTTTCAGTCTTGGTTTGCATCAAGGTGTGAAACTACAGGCTCAACTCAACTATTCATCCTTGCCACAGTTAAGCAAAATGCTGAGAAATTCATTGCTCTGTAAGAAATCCACTCATTTCTGTGAAGTGTAAACAAGACAGCAGCTTTCATCTTTTAATAGTTTGGTTTATTTTATATCAAAGGACAAAAATAAAACACAAACTAATTCCTTAATTCATTGTCTTGAAGGCAACCGCTCATGCAGTGGGGAAAAGGTGGGACCTCAAAGTCTTCGATGGGTTTAAACAGACCATGAAATTGCTCACAAAAAGAAAGGCATTTGTCATTTCTATATGGTTGACTAAACACTTATTTTAGCTCAAAGTGGGAACTCCCCAAATTGTGATGTCCTAATAAGGCAGCAATGCTAAGTTTTTTCCTTCTTCTTGAGTAACGAAGCCACAATCCAAACCCAGGTTGCTGAAGTCCTGTCTATCTTTCCTTGCAGTGGTAGGATCCTGTCTTTTTCCCTTTTCTTCACACACCCAGCACCTGAAACCGTTTGACTCTCAGCCACTCAGGTAGCTATACCAAGCACTTATATTTTCTTTTTTTCTTCTAGCATTGATTTAGCACTGGCCTGTCTGCCTGCCTGTACTGGCTCACTGAGGCTAAAGCAGTGCCAGCATCACCAAAAGGAAGACTGGACTACGGCAGCATCAACCCCATCCGGCTTACACAAAAATTTCCATGTCCACAGAAGAGACATGGCCACTCCCAAGTATGTTTGTTCACATCTGGTTCACACTAAAATGCCAGGCTCTCACTAACAGCAGCTCAGAAGATGACACAAGTTACTGCCTCCAGAGTCAGCAAGCCCTGCAGGCAAGGCAGGGCAGTGTTGGGGGAGTATGTCAGTTACCCCAGCCAAAACCCTCTCTGAAGGCAAGACCTAAGGGTGACTAAACGGTTACCTGAGGGTGAGATCACAGTTGCAAATACTCATCTGCCAAAAGACAGGAGCAAAACCACAATAACTGACCTACACCGTGACACAAAAATCCAGTATGGCTGATACCAAAATCACTGCCATACACACATCAAGATGAAAACTTCATCTTCACCTCCAATGTCCCAGCAGTGGAAAAAAATCTGAACAGAATCCTAATTGCTGTGCAGGAGCATGCCCAGGTACATACACACTTATCACTGAGCCATACCAAGACAAATTTGCCGAAGAGATTAAAATGAAGTGTTTGTCATGTGCTACAAATTTTTTACATTCTTTTTCTTACATCAGAACCTTCAAATACAGGTGGGAGTGGGAGCTGCCACACAGGAAGCCTGCCAGGATACAACCTATTACACTACCAATTTAAGATAAATTGTTCTTTTTAATTTCACTGTAAGGTACAACAACATATCTCTGCAAGCCATTCTTACTATTGTACATAGAGATTTGTGGCTTAAAAAAACCCTAAAGCCTAAGTTATTGGAAACAACTTACTGACTTGATACTGACTTGGCAGCTACACAGAAATAAATGAAATATTTAAGTGAAATTATATATGTTTAATGGCCCAAATCGGTACTTCCGTGAATGAAATCCCATGGGCCACGTTTTAAGGATAAATACAGGTTATGTACTTTACTTTGAAAAATCTACCTGAAACAACCATTTTCCTTTATAGGAGCCTATTTTGAAACTGCCAGCTATCAAGACTAATGAAACTCCCAAATGTAGGAAAAAAGTATGCAATCTTAATACATTCAGTGTTTAAGCATAATCTAGAGTGCAAAGCTTGGTCTATCAGTTTTGTATAACAGTCAATTAGCACTTCCTTTTGTCAAACTTGACATTTTTAATACTGCAGGCTGATTCTTCAAACAGAAAACCTACAGAAGTGGGTGATGCTACCTTTTCAATGATCTCACAGTAGGGTTGAAGAAGTTCCTACCCTTTTTATCAATCAGTTTTAAGCACACTTTCAAATCCTATTTGTCCTTATCTACACCTGTGGAGCTTCTATTTTCCTGCCAAGAGCAAACCAGCCCTATCCAGTCACCATTCAGCATAGTACAGCCCTCCCCTTACCAAGGAGCAGCACCATTAGCTCCCAGACAAGCTGCAAGAATGGAAACTCATTGTTCCCAACACAGACACAGGGGACTCAGCTCAGCAGAACTGCTCTGATAAGTACCATCCACCACATCACACTGCCATTATAATTTCTTCCTTTTCTTTTGCTTGGCATATGAAAAATGTAGTGGAAGGATGAGAAGCAAAAACAAGAGGCATTGTACACAGGTGCAAAAGCCAGGTACATGGGTAAGAAGACAACCTATCGTAGTAGAGTAGCTCTGCTGTCCCCAGTTTGTCAGCCACCAGCCTAGTCCACCTTTCCATAACTGCCCATTCCAGGCAACAGCTTGATTTACCTCAAAACCACAGCTCTCCAAGACAATTATTAGACAATTTGAAACTGAGGAGCGTCTAAAAACAAATACCTTCTTACTCATGCCCCAAACAGCTCACTGGGATTTCAAAACAACTTTGAAATTTAGAGGTCTGTTAGAGTCATCAAATGCCAAATTAGTTATCTGAACCGCAGCCAAACGTGTTAGTGGCCAATCAAGTTCTGAAAAATGCTACCATGTTAAACCTGTATGCATTTGTCTCATGCATTATATTTCAGGAAATTCATGACAGAACATCACTCCACAGCAATCAGGCATGATTAAGCTTGGGAATTGGCCTTCATCAGAAGAGTAGCTTACAGGTCATCAAGCCTACCCAAGTCTTCACTTCCTCTAGGCAGTAGGAAAGGAATATTGTAGTCATCTTGTTAAGATTCGCTGGCATACAAAAATTGCTATTTTTAGCTCCACCATGGGGAGGGTGGGGACATTCGTTATGGGTGGGATTTTAAACTGAACTAGAAACAGGATGAACAGGTAATTTTAATCTGAAACTGCAGCACCCACACATTAAGCTAATCAGGACCAACTCCAAAACCTCATAGAGAAAAAGAAGAAATCCCATTTTCCTGGTTTGTCTCAACTGGGAGTTGTCCAAGTACAGAACAAAAATATGCTTCTCCAAAGAGTTAACTGCATTACTGCTTCAATGTCAGAGATTGGAGAAACACCATAGGATCACAGTAAAACAGTTGCAGAGAAATAAGTTGTTTCAATGGAGTCTTGAAATCAGCCTGTCTTTCAAATATACTTTATTTCTTTTGTGAATTATTTTCTTTTTAAAGAGCTTCCCTGAAAATATAATTTCATTACATATATTTATTTTTGCATTTTAGAATTTTTCCTAATTGGAAGTGGACAACAATGAGTTGGAAGGTGCAATGACTCACCCACACTACCCGACTTTTAACACTGTCTCAAGAGTAGTACACTTGATTCAACCTATCCTGCTGTTCATAAGCTTTTAGCAGAATAAAGCAAAAAAAATTAAGACACTCATTATTATAATCATCCCATATGAACGTGGAAAGGGTAGATGGGAAATTAAAGCCTGCCATGTCATAGAAGTCCACAAACAAACTAATGAGCATATGAAATTACAGGGTAGTGCAATGCCTTTCTTTTCTGCTTTCCAGACTCTCAGAAGTCAGACAATTGAACGCTTAACACAAAAACTGATATTCTGTAGTCAAAAATCCAAAGGTTGGCTGAGTGTCCAAATGCAAACAAAATGGTTTCACTACAAAAAAAATCTCCTATTGGCTGCACATTTCATAATTATGAAAGGCATTTAAGTTATTTACCATTAAAAATACAGGTAATTGCCTTTTTGCACCTTTTCAATATTTACAGCCAACAGTTGGAGGCTTGTACCGTATCTGTTCATTAGCACATTCACTGCACAAATATTCATATATTTTGTTGGAGAGTTATGCCAGTTCCTACAGGGGTTTCCTTTTGAAATAGGACAAATATTCTACTAAAAGAAAATCAATCTTGCACTAATAAATGTATCAGCTACTAATACAGTGGTGCTTATTTTTAAACAACTACTTGTAGCAGAGAAAATAAGGAACAAAGAATAAAATGGGAAAATGAAAGCGATACACAAATATCCTGGAGTAAACAGCGAAAAATTCTTACTTGGTACCAAGTTGTGATGGTAGAAGCATTTTGCAGGACCTCAGCCTAGAGAGTAACATCAGGAAGAGTAAACAAGGTGGCCAGGAAAAGGAGACCACAGTATATCAGGTAAGGTTGCCTTCCAAAAATAGGATGAATAGTTAGCTGTGCTTAGAGGATTCCTCGAGAGCTGTGAGGGTAAGATTAAGGTATGACAATTCTCAGATATTTTTCCTGGTTTGTTTGGGTTTTTTTAGAATGTTTAATTAGTCTACAGATTTCAAAGCAAACAAACCATAAATTCAGTAACAAGATAAGGCATCAAATGTTCCTGAGCTAATGAAGGGGTAACCCAGTAAGCCACCTCTGTACAAATCACGTGCGATCATCTGTTTGCATCTGAAGCTCTAACAGTCCTGACTGCTTTTATTTCATCTAACTTCTTGGATATAATTGCATTATACCTTGCTTTTAAAGCAAGACCTTGAAACAGACATCCTTGTGCTGTTGGGAGGGTGCAGCCCAGCAATGAATTGGGCATTTCAGCACTGTCCCAAGTGCTGAATGTCATCATGCTCCATCCTCTGCTTTATGCACTTTTTCCCTTTGTCAACCAAAACCAAACCCCAAAACTACCCAGAAACATACTGAGTATGTTTGACCCTACTCTCTGGTCAAAAAAAATCAGTTCCCAGGCACAATTCAATCCCAACCTATTGGGATTACCAATTGGCAATACCCTGAGATTTACAGAACCACTCAGAGTATCAGAGACACTTCCACTTTTGTAAACTGGGATTTTCTAGAAGCCCCTGATGCCAGAGGAGTCCTTGACCATCCCTCCAGAGGTTACTTGTCACAGTCACCACTGAGCCAGGGTTGAGCAGATGAGGAGCTCCACATTGCAGCTCCTGGCTTATTACCATGACAACTCACATCCGGAAACAAAAGGAACCAGCACGCGTTGGAAGCTGAGCTCTGCCAGATCTTACTACAGAAATATCTCAGTAGTACTATAATCAACAGAAAATACAGTGACTTGTTTTCTGTGGCTGGCTTACAATCATTTTATATTGCTGGCTTATAACCAACCAAAGCAAAAACACAAAACAAAAAAATAAAGTTCATCTTTCCAACCACCAAGGCAACAGCCCGTATTTGCTGAAGTAAAACTGCACCATTTCTTTTTGCTTTCAACAGTTTTGGGGGGGGTTTAGAAGGAATAATGTTGCTCAGTTTCTTCATATTTATGAATAAAGGCAGATACAATAAAACCATGAGGAAGGGAGAGAAAATATTATACCACAACTAATTCCAAAGGTTAATACCCCAATATATATATTTTATATTCATGTGCTTAAAGAAAGCATTAAGATTCATTTAGGTAGATATAATTTTCCCAACAGTTAAACACACAAGATAGCAGAGTCATGTTCTTTTTTTTTTTTTTGAGCAGCTGAATTTCTAGCATATTTCTGAGCATTTCTTCCAACAGATATTAATTTTATTTGAAACAACAACAGTAGGTCACATGAAAATTATTCCCAGACTATCAGGCAAATGATCATACTGAAGAACATATTTGCATGTCAAATCATTCCTCACCCAAAAATTCATCTCAAACGCTGCTGGTGGTTACATCCTCCTAGTGCTGGGATTACTTCTCTTTGAAAAGGAGTCAAGCAGAAAAATCTCCAAGCCTGAATTTATTTATTAGCTCCAGTATTTCCTGAAATAGAGTGCATTTAATAACTCCAAATTAATATCTTTTGGGTTTGGTTTTTTTGTTTGTTTAGGTTTTTGTTGTAGTGGGTTTTTTTACTTCCTATGAGCAATGGTAGGATTCTGAAGGCAACACAAGTTTGGGGTTTGTTATTTTAAATACTACTAGAGGATTAATCAATTTCCATATTTCAGATGGGGTTATTGGGGATGCTGCTATGATCTGACTTCAGTTTTTTGCACTCTAAGAAGCAGAACACCAACCACCTAAGAAATTTGCACATCAAATGGGCAAACATCCATAGAGTTCAAGCTTCTGTAGGATCGTGGTGGTGGTAAAGCACAGCCCCTCTCAGGTTACCACCCTGCAACCTAAATGCAGCTCTGAGGACCATAAAACTGGAGGGGAAAAAGCCAGCAAGTCCTTCCATTACGGAATGGGTTGGCCTTTCTCTTGGGCACTGGGGGAGCATCTGACGCCTCAGTGAGCAAACCCCACTTGCCAAAGCTGCCTCCTCTCTGGCTCAGGCTAATGCTCTGACTCTTTAATGGTCCAAGTCCAACAAGCAGAAGTCATGTACACACCCACAGCCAGCCACATGATGCAGGGCACGTGGGACCACCCTGGCTGGGTGGCAAAGCAGACGGATGAGCTGGGTTCAGCCCATCTGCTCTGCCTCTGTCTATTAAGGTGAAGCGACACAGAGCAGCTTCAACTTAAGTAACAGACCACTGCCCTTACAGGAAAGGACTTCAGTGTCTTCACTCAGTCTTACGTGGCACTACATCCACGAAGGAAAACCATCAGGAAGAGCACACAAGTTTAAAGAATACAAGAGAAATCACAGAGCGAAACTTCGCTGGAATGCTGTCAGTCCCTGAAAATCCCTTCAGGAGGGAACAAGCCATTCAACTGGTTTGGCTGTACTGTTAAACCATAGGAGCAAATCTGGAAACACCCTTCTCTAATATTTGTCATTAGCAGCTCTGGATAGCTCTTTCTCAGCACTCTGAAATCCTTTTTATCTCATCACACCTGCTGAAGTTATCCATCAGATCTAATTCCACTTCCACACATCAGACAGCTCAACACCAAGACCCAACACCTATATTGTTTGTCAAATTGCCAACTGCATACCTTAAAACACTGCATTTGTATCACAAGTTACAGAGCTGGTCATACGGACATGATTTTCACTCAGTATCACACACACGAGCATGTGAAGTTGAGGCTAGAAGCTGTGAATAAAGCTGATCTGACACTGACTCCATTTCCTACTTGGCTGTTTCTGTATTTTTTGTTCAGTAACTTTACCAATAACCAGAAAGAGATAGAGATACTGCCAGTTATTTCTTTGTGACCAGGGGCTTGCTAGTTAAGAACACAAGGCATCACAATAGCAGTGACAGCTCACAGCTGACCTACAAACTGTCTACTGAACTAGAGTTTAATTTCTAATAACTAGGAGTGAGATATCTGGCTGTCATGTCACAACTGACTTCTACTTTTTTTTTACTGACATTCAAGAATGTCCCTCCATTTGTTATCCTGGTTCCTCCCTGCTACGAGCCCCAACAAGGACGGACATTTACAAGTTAGCAGATGGTACAGTCATCAGAGGACCAACAGCAAGTGTTGCAAGATTGAGAAACCAAACACATCAACACATGAAAACCCCGTCCACAGGACAATGTCAGGCAGTCTCTCAGAATCTTAATCCAACCTGTATTAAAGAAAAACAGGTTTTTCTATAGTGTTTCCAGAGTAGGACCATATGTCATGTGCTTTGCTCAGTGTAAGTTAAAAAAGAGAGATATAACATTGCATTCCTCATGTATAATAAAATACATACCATGGGTTTCATAAGAGAATATTTTTGCCTAGATCTTAAGCATCACGGTTGATAAACTTTTAAGCAATTTTTAATATGGGAAAACCTACCAGTTGATTTGCAAACTAATTTAAACTAAGCATATGACAGCCATCAATTTATCAAACCTTAAAAAGATATTGCTTATCAACTCACAAGCAAACATTTGTTCTTAAACACTGAATGCATACCTTCACAGTAGCTTAAAATCATGCGTTGTCTCCAAATTCAGACACGAAAAGTATGCACATTTCTCATCGGAGATTACTGCTTATCTTCTGAGTTACTAACTTCCTGCTGAGTCTGATAACTCACTTTTAACATTAAAAGCAACTCCAAAAAGATCTCAGGTAAAGCAAGGCAGTGAAATATCGCACCCATCCCAAAAGCACTCAGACAATAGGTGCAATCCCTGCCATCAGAGTACCACTTTCAGTGTCCCACAGAAGCCCTTGCAATTAGAAATCCAACTCTAAGTAGGTTTAAACACCACATCAGTATCTAAGCATTCCTAAGATTGTACTAATATGACCACTGTTAATCAGTTGCTTGCACAGCCCTCAAATGCCCTAAAACATAGAAGAGACAACATCTTTCCACTTCTTTTTTCTAGTATGACACAAGAATACAGGAGCAACAAACGTGATTTAAAGCAGCAGTGGATGTTTCTTAAAGATACAATGGCCTATAGTGATGTTTGATGGCAAAAAAAAATGGGAGACCCATGCAGAAGCACTGCCACCTCCTCCAGGAGCCAGCCAGGTGGTAGCCAGGAGCCTCCAGCAGCATCTGTTGGGATATGGGGATGCATGCTACACGCATCAGTGCTCCTAAGCTTTAGGCAAAGAGGCAGAGGGATCATTAATGACAGTATAACTAAAACGAGAAGACTCCTAGAAAAGCTGGTAATGGTGACTGAGGTCAACTGGCTCCCGAGCTGCAGAGGGTTGAGAGGGCGAGGCACCAGGACATCACACCTGTGCTGTTCAGCACAAGGAACAGGCAGGCTTGCTATTAGCTCTGGTCTCCAGTGGCTGTCTGCTGCTACCAATAGGGCTAATCACTGTTTCTGCTCTCCAACCCCACTGGGAAGGGCTCATTAAGTCAGGAGTCAGGCAATACCCACAACTGCCTCCACTACATTTAGACAGCATTTCTCTGCTGGTGAAATAACCCACAGTAACTCTGGAGAGTGAGATGCAGAAGGTAGATCCCCAGGAAATTGTCTCCGAAGCAACAGAACTGGTTCAAAACTAGCTCTGTGGAAATCTAAGGTGTCTGCATCCTGTTCACTGTCCTCAGGTCTGGAAATAAAGTCCAGTAGTTACACTATCCCTGAATCATCACGAGGTTTCCTCAGAGTGTGCCTGCAGGACCTGACCTCTCTTTGAAAGATCATCACAGTGTGAGTGATCCAGATAACAACCAACAGGGAAGCCTGTAAGGGTTGAGACTTTTTCCTTTTAAAACAACATTCTAAGTTACATTTAACACAGATTATGATTATTATTTCTAGTGTCCAACACAAAGAGTGGCTTGTCTGTCAGATTTTATCTATTTAATCTACAAGTGGTCAGTAGTCTCAGCAAATTGTCCAGTTCAAAAAACAGTAATCAGACTGTAAACTTTTCATCCACAACACAATACAACTAAATTGTTTTCAGATTACAAAGTCATTGTTTCTACATACAAGACCCATGCATTACAGCTGAGGGCTTCTGACAACATAAGGTTCTACCTTGTCACATTAACCCCTCCGCCTTACCTCTCTCAGCAGTATTTTTAACCCATTTCAAAACTTTGACTTTTTCAAAAAGATCTGAGGGTTTTTGCTCCTTCATGAATCTATCAACTGCTGTAGACTGGCAAATACGTATGCTTTTTTCTTCATTCTTAATTCAAAGAAATTAATTCATTACATTCCTACTGCATTCCCTTCTACAGTTTCACTAGTACCAGCATTTAGCCCCAGCTAGGAGACACGGGATTGCTGGTCAGCAGAGAAATGAATCAGAGGTCTCGAAGCAGTTGCTAGAGGAAAAACAGCCCTAAAAGAACCTACCAGGGGAGGAAAGAACTTGTCACCTCCCTTGGCAGTCTCAGATACTAGAAAAAGTCTGAATGAATGCAGCAGCAGCTCCAAGACCCCACACATTTAATGGCGAGCCAAATCCTGCAAAATCTGGTAAAAGTTCTACGTAGTTTCCAGCTGCACTTTTAACTAAAGCTTTTTGGCGCTTGTGAAGTTACAAGAAGCAGCCAAGCACTCTAGAACAAGAGTATAAGCTGGCTGCATACATGAAAACAATCAGCAACACAATAATCTTCTTGAAAATTTTGTAAATACTTTAAGTCTGTTCTCAAATAGGGGACCTTGCAGCTTCCTTTCCTTCTGTACTTTGAGTGCAGAACACCAAGACTGCATTGCTTGTGTTTTATATTTATCCTCCCTCAATTGAACACACTAAAAATAAGGCAAGATTTGGATGTGGGTCACTGTCACAAGCAACAGATTTCAGCTATCTGCAATTTGATTCCACCATGGCCAAATACTAATTGGTCACTTACATGCATTGGCACAAAACTTGTCTTGCATGCAGTTTGGGGGAACCTGCACTCACAAGTGCCCTGCTAAACTGAAATTCTGCCCCAGAGGATTGGGAAGACCTTTTTGCAACCTCCCAGAGACTGTTTTACAATTGCAAGCTATTTACTGACGCAGCACATGTACTGTGTGCTCCCTTCCGCCAGCTCTGCTTGGGTGGATACTGTACAGATGAAAGACCATGCTGACAGACAAAGACAGTTGCTCCTCAAGTTTCCAGACCGAGTTTTGCCAGAGGAGATTTCCCAATGTTACAGTGATGATTTAGCTGGCTCTGAACAGTTGTCTCACCCAGGGGTCAAGTTCTGCACTTTTGTGCCAGTGACTTGCACTTCCCTTTTCCCTTTGTGCTGCCTTTTTTTTTTTTTTTTTAAGACTTACAAGGTAATTTAAAAGTCAAGAACAGCAAATTCCTTGGTTTGTATTTTGATGCTTTTGGTTTAGGACAGGGGTTTAAGCACTTAAAACTCCATTTTCATTTCAGAGTATCAGGAAATCATAAATTTCTACCCAAATAACCTGAAATTACAGAGCACTTTCCTTCCAAGGATATCTTAATTTTCTTTCCAATGGCACGTGAAAAGACTCAAAGCTCAAGATTTAATGCAAGAACACATACTCCCTGAAATTATTAACTTGCACTGTGAACTTACAGAAGGTACAAGCTGAGTAAGAAGTAAGATGGTGGCTACTTGAGATTAGCTATTTACTAGGTTAAGATTACAGTCACACACAGGACACATATGGAGCACAGTTAGCCACAAAATATGTGAAAAGACCATTTGCCCTTCAGTGAACCAGCTGATAATTCCAGGCAGTTTAGGGTCAACAACACATCCTTAACTGTATCATGAGGATGCTGGGGGTGTCAGGTAAGGTGTTCCTTTGGTTATTTGGGAGAATGGTCACAACAGTGAGGGTGCAGGGAGGTGACAGGACAATGCTACACTCAGGCTACTGCAAGAAAGACAGGTTAACTTTGCTCTGTGCTTTCTGGAATTGGTTTTCTGGAGTTACTTTGAAGTGCTTTGGGAATTAATTACATCATTTTTATATTTTAAACATTGGAATAAAGGATTTTCTGAGCAGCAATGTTGTATAATAGATCCTTAAACATTTCTCCTTTTGAGACTTTGGCAATAGCTGATCACCATTTGGTATTAATATGCCTTCACTTAATAACTATGGGAATTTATCTAAGGCCAATTGGTCTTATTTTTGCTGTGATTTAGAATTCTCGAGGGTCAGGGCAAGAGAAACAAATACTGCCTTTGTACACAACCTGTATATATCTCAATTTTCATCACTTACAAGCCCATTGGCTAGTTTTAAACTTACTTGATAGCTGAAAAGGTTTACAACAGACAGAAATAATGAAGAAATGCAAATTAACTGGAAGCAACAAGATTAAGGGTTGGGAAGCACAAGAAAGGCACAAGTTGGGAACATCAAACACTTGGAAACAAATATTTACACAGATTCTTACACTCACAGAATAACTCTTTAAAAATGTAATAAAAAAAAAAAACCTGTCAAGTACTTCATACCAACACAAGTGACCTGAAACATCAGCTTTTCCAGGCTTCCTAAACTAAAGTTAATATTTAATACCAGGTTTCCGTTATTTCAGTAACTAAAAGTGAGTTCTATGTCAGCAAATCAGAGCATCCTCCTCACTTTCAAGTTATACATATACTCTCGTATGTTACAAACAAAAGGTGACCTCAAGAAAAATGGAGCTTTGCTAGTTTTTAAGTAAACGCAGCTTATCCAAATTCTCAGATCTTGTAAAAAAGCAATGCTTAAGTGACATTGTGCCCAACAAACAACAAAAAGGACTAGCCCAGGATTTCACTGTTGGCTCTCATGGTGAGCTGGCAGAGGGCTCAGGGAGGGGGAAGCTGGAGCATTTGGCAAGAGAAGACCAAGAAGTAATATCTGGCTGTCTGACAAGACAATTTTCTGGCTGTAATCTCATTCTCTTAAGTAAATTAAAATAACAAAAAAAAAAAAAGATCTTATTGCCCTTCTGGTTCATTTCATTCCATTCACTTTAACAGCCTGCTGTTTGAGTCCTTAATATGACTATTACCAAGAGTAAGTTTTATTTCTGACCTCAAGCCAGAAGAGAAAAGCCTCAGAATGCACTTGTAATGCTGAGATGGCTCACATATGCCCAGCTTAACTCCCGGAAAGTGCTTTGTTGGTGAGTGCACGCTTTACTGAAAACAACAACAGGCATCACATATGGAAAAAGGGTTATGGGTAGAGCATTTACACAAAGAACACAAATATCCTGACTAAGCAACATCATGCGCAACTTTTCCTGTATTCTCTATTCACTTAATACTAAAAAGCACCCCAAAATAGCCTGAAGTAACAGTAAAATGTTGAAAATTATTAAATAACTGGAATCAATATACTGATATTAGTCTTGCAACAAAACATACACAAGATTTCTTCACAAGAAGTATTCCACTGCCCCTGGTGTCAACATTTTTCTCCAGAAAAGCTATGAGGAGGTAAATTAAAAAAGCTCTATTGATAAGCACGAACTTCCAGCAAGAAGGGACCGTGTGATTGTCTGAAGTCCTAGGCGCTATTCGACAAGAATTACATTACTGTAGAAATACATTTTGACATTAATATTCTTGATTTAGCCTTGCTGTAGTTCACAGTTTACAAGCAACCATAATGAAGTATCAGAAGAGGCAATAAAGTGCCTGCACTTTTTTTAAAAAGTGATTTTATTCTTTGAATGTCTCCTACATGAATATACCAACACTGAATCCCACAGTTAATATGGTTTTAGACGGTTCTGTTTCAGGTCAGTGTCTTGCAAAAACTACTTAAATATTTATAAGCTTTTTATGCAACATGAAAAGCAAAAGTAACCAAATAACCTCTTAACTGCTAATACATCTGGTTGTCTCCACTGTTTCCTACTTCACCATTAGAATCCCAGAAAAAAAACAGTAACTGTTTTGAGACCAAGCACAAAGATGTCCTTATTACTAGAAATCCCTCAACAAACTTAAGCAGCAGAGCAAGATTAATACAGTCACAAGACCCAGAGATTAATCTATTTACCAAAGAATCTGTGCAACAAAGCAGTCTAATACTAAAAGATTACTGAAGCTAGATTTTCAACAAGATAAGAAGGGTCAAGAGACCTAAACACTGCAAAACATCTCCCTAATAATGATTTCTTATAAAAATACGTTCCAGTGGAAAGAGATATTACCTTGCTGACTTTTAAAATAAAAGTATCATTTAACAAACTAAGCTCTCCAGATGATTTAAATCAAGAGCAAAAATTACTATAAACTCATTACAATATAAGCCAAGTAACAAGCTGACCAGTAAAACAAGTCCTTTGCTTTTAATTACCTTTAAAGTTCAAGAATGGATGACAAAGGAAAAAGCCAACTCCCACTCCCTCCCCACAAAAAAATCCTCTCTCGGAACAGCATAACTAATCAGTACATAAACAGCATAACATCAGTACACAGCATAACCAATCAGTAAACTAAAGCCAAAACTGAATGATATTATAAATAAAATTTATAACCACTTTATAGGGAAAGAAAACCAACTAGTGTCAAATCTAGAACACAAACTTACTAAGCTTAAAAAAAAAAAAAAAAAAAGCTGATGAGGTCAAGTTAGCTGAACCGAGAGAAGGCTTTGAGGTAACCAGACTGGATGATCGCCTGCAAGCAAGCATCACATGTCAGTCTTCCAAATCCCAGTTCAACAGAAGGTGGTAGAGTGAAATTCAATAACCTAGAACCTCAAATAAGACAATTCAAACTGGAAATTTCAGGGGCTATTGGTTTTCTTATAGATTGGTAAAAAAACATTCAGTTAGCTTACCAGAGAATTCAGCAACTCTTATCACTTACACCAGAACCAGATAGCTTTCGAAAGATGAATTCACTACACGTTACAAGTATACTACAGAAGACACCAGAGTTCCTGGATGTTGACTGGACTTAACACATACTTCATTATTTAGTCAGAGACTGCCACTTGCACAAATTTTAAAGGTACGTGCTTTAGAAAAAGAATATTTCACATGAAATACTTTAAACCAACCTAATACTCTTCAGTTTGCACTGAAAAATGCTCAACCCTAAATGCTACTATCATCCTATATTTTATATTTAGCAATTTATATTTTTATTATTCACACATCATGAACTAGATGGAAAACACCTTACAGACTCTAAAAGCATGTTCTGCACGAGGGGAGAAAGCACTGGCCTGAGCTGTATTCTGCGCTTCACAGGTTGCAGCCTTTAAACTGACATCACTGAACACCTGGCAGAAACATGACAGAAAAAGAGGACCTTGGCTGCTCATCCACAGACTTCCAGGGACCTATAACGAAGCTCAGATGCTTTCCTCAGCCTGGGAGAGCTCTACCAGTCATTTCTTCCACTTAGGGCATCCAATAGAGGGGAAAAACGAGGATGACAACAGAGGGATTAACAACCTATTAGAGCTCCCAAAATCCAGATTCAGAGGTCAGCCAGCTGGTCACAGATCTCAGAGGAACATTTCCTAGATGAAAACTGTACCACCAGACAGTGTCACCCACTCCCTGCTGCATCCTTGGCAATTCCCTGCCTCAGTGACCCAGCAAGGATTGTACAGAGGTACCTGCTGATAAACAACACAGTGCACCAGGGCACTCCCAGGCAGACAACCCACCAGGGGGAGCATGAAAGTGGAAAAGTTTCAGTAGTGGCAAAGAAGTATAACAGGGCATGGACTCTTCCCTACAAACTGAACTTATTTGAACTTATTTAATGTCAGTCACCAGAAATTTCAGGCCTGCGGAAATTGGTATTTTTAATGAGCCAAGTACAACATAAGAATCATGAGTAAACTCAAGGCTATACTACAGCTTATGTTGTCAGCGCTAACAACTCCTATGTTTACATCACACCTAACACAAGTTTAAGAGCAAGTCGCACCAGCCACATCTTCCCTTTGTTACCTAATTATCTTTAATGATGCTTTTATAGTAGGCCTCCATTTTCCCACAGTCTCATTAACCTGGTGACTTGAAAACAATAGGTCTTCTTGCATGCAAAGGCAGAGGATGCAGCTGCTTCCATCTATAAATAAGATGTTGTAGTATCAGATGTAACTGCTATTGTTTCAGCAGTCCATCGGTTACATGAGAAGATTAGAAGCAAGGGTCAAGGTGTATTTTTTTTCCTTTCTTTGAATTGAGAGGACCACTAGCATAAAAAAAAATAAAGGACCGAAAAGGTGAACAGAAAAGAAACACAACAGTTTATACAAGTCATCTCCCATACACTCTAGCTTATTGACAAAAGACAAACCTGAAATGTAATGACAGAAACCACTGAACAGTGGAACTGGCTTAGTGTTTTAACATTCATTTATCAGATTACAGATCTTTCATATACTGTACATCCAGCAATACTTGAAAAACATCTGCGGGAAGATGTAAATCTGAGTTTTCATTAAGATTCTTGTAGCTGGAAGGCCTATGTGTACATATTGACTTGTATTTTAGTCATACCTCAAATTTTCAAGGAGGATGTAGAAGAAGCATAGTGTAAAAGCCTGTGTTACCAGTCAACCAAGATGGGAGTACATTTTATTAGGAGCATGAGCTTAGGACGGGTTTACCATATATCACACTCCAATCCAATCTGCAGGTACTTTGAGCCATACACAGTCTTCAGTGGTTTTTCTATACTAAGCTTCATACCACTGTGGCAAATTTGAATTAAGGTTTGGGTTTTCTTCATGGATTTGAAAGACAGTTAAGCCCTCAGAAACATGGGGGCAGCGGGGGGGGAGAGTGTGGAACTAAAACTAGGGGTAGGGAGAAGAATTGTCAGAACCACTTGAGGAGGAAACACGTTCCAGTCAGAATGAAAACAGTAAGCAGTTCTGACTGAGTAAAAGCACAATCCAACAGACCCTGCATGTACTTATAATTTAGCGAAGTCATTATAAATAAAGGAACAATAGCTCTGAACACAACTCTGTTTTGCTTTTTAATCTCAAAAGTTTCCATGCATTATTTTGGAAGAAACTTTCTCTTTTGTACTTGCTATCAGGAAACCCCTATTGTTACACTCAATAGTGCCACAAGCTTCCAGCATCAATTAGAGACTCTTTCTGTCTATCATCAATTAGTGACTTACTGCTGCTCCATCAACACTAACAAAGTGAAACTCAGTATTTACCAAGTGCTTTAAACTATTCTTCAGATAACTAACTTGCATATTTCTATTAAAGAAAAGCATTAGAGACTGTTAACAGCAAATTGTGTTCCCTCCACACACACTCATCCCTACCACAAAATTCAAACACAAGAACAAGCCTAGATTCCAAATCAAATAAACTCTGCAGTAATTCACAAAACTCCAGACTACTGATGATCTAGTGGTCTTTTAGTCGTGGCCAAAACCCTTGGAAAAATCATTTTTGTGTTGAATCACAATCTGCACACATCTTGAACTATAATAAAAAAATCCCATTTGAAACCAGGCTAAGTCACTTACTGGCTTTCAAGAGGACATGCTATACACACGTACATGATACAACACAGGTTTATTTAAGTTCAAGCCATTTTTCAGCAACAAGTGTATTTTTCCAATTCTTCTTGAAAAAAATAACATTGGAGTACCAATCAATTAAAGGATTTCAATGAAGAAATGGCTGCAAACGTATCAAAAGTATGCAGTAGCTATACAAGCTCATCAGATAGTTTGTAGTCAAACACATTAACTTTTACAGCAATGTGTTAAGAGTCTTGATATTAGAAAGTTATCTTAACATAATATTTATTCGACACTTATATTTTTCCTGAAAAACTGTATTACTATTTTTGGAAAAAATCCTGGACAAAACTTCAAAAGTGCATTCTTTAATAATTTAGTTTGTTTTCCCAACTGCCCATTGCACACATTTCACCAATTAAAAAAAGATACCATAGTAAAAGGAGAACACTACAATGTTTATGAAGCTTCATATACCATAAACAACAAAGAAGTATTTGTCTAGTTGCAGATCAAGTTGACAGAAGTTGCATTAGACTAAAGAAAAAAACATTATTGTTTTAGCATATGCTCAAAGCACAGCAAGAGTATATTGGGTTTATTTTAACTGAATACCAGAGAAGCCATAGCAGCACTACATTTATAATCTGTATGAGGTACCATACCTAACATGACTGAACTGAGTACCTAGAAGTCTTTTTGTATGACTGTTTTCTGTAACAAGGCCATGCACAACATTCTCATTAGAAAGAAATATTTCAAGCTGCCCAAATCTATAGCTGCCAGGTGACTTCTGGACAGTTTTTAATATAGGTATTTCTTGTGTTCCAGTACAAAGCAACTCCTCCTCCTCCAGTTTTCATTTTTTTTCATACTCCAACACTATCTCCATAAAATAGGCAAAACCATCTATCATACATACTGAGGTTGCCTTGTTATCTATGAGCTACTGATGACAGAAAGCATCACCATAACAAAAAAAAACCAAACCAAAACAAAACAAAACCTACTTAAAACAGAGAGAATAATTGGAGCAAGTCAGCTGCAGCACAAACACAAATCAATGGAGATAAAAGGAAGCATCTTCCTTACTGCACAAGGAAATATCACCTTCCTGACAGCAAAACAAACTCTTCAGGAGAATAGCTATAGTGGTACAACCCATCTGAGCATTTCCGCCACAGCAAAGATAGCATCAGCAAAGATCATGAACTATACTGTTCTACTGACTTTTTATATCCCAAAGGTATCACAATACCAGCAAATTAAGGGAGCCACAGCTTTCCTTCCACCTCTCCTCTTCACGACTTCCAACCCCCAAGCACAGATGTTTACATAGCCTTATTTTGTAGGAGTATACTCTTAGAAATGGTGATTTGAAAAAGATGTTCAACGTCCTCCATAAAAAGGAAAGTTGACTGCTCAATTAATTCAAGGTTTTGCACTCAACTTAGAACCCTAAAAATTACAGATACATTACACATATTTTATTAAATGAAAATAGGTTCACTATCTTCAACATGAAGTACTTGAACATTCAATTTCTTTAAGAATAACCATAATTTTGACACGCAAGACCAAAGTTCTGTATTCTTTTTTAATTTTGCCTTTAACGAAGGCTACACAAACCTTTTAAAAGTCAAGGACAAAAACAAGGAGAAATCTTTAAAAGAATGAAATTACATGGAGTTAAATTTATTTTCTAGAAGCAGTAAACCGTATTTGCCTTCTCCTAATTTGCTGTCCCTGAGGAGTCAGTAACATATCAGCCATCTGCCCTTTATGAGAAAACACCTGTAGGAGACAATACAATGGCTTGCATCATTGGGTTACAGCTACTTCAACCATTTATTACCTTGATAATTAGGATGTTAGGCTTTTAAGATGATGATTATCCTTGCCATAAAATAAAAAGGAATAAAAAGAGCATGTGCCCAGTTTACCAAGTCAAAGAGTTCAACTTTTATGGTTACCAAGAAGTGTTATTCAACTATTTGTAGCATTGGGAGTTATTTAAAAGCTTAAAAAAAAAAAACAACCACTCACAAAAAACACCATGACTGAAATACTAGCAAGGGTTTTTTCATTCAAGCTCAGTATCCCAGCCTGCTTTAGAAGAGTAATTTGGGGGGGGGGGGGGGGGGGATAATGTTATTTTTTCCCTTATTTGGAGGCAACTGGTGCCCTGCCTTGCACAGGGGACTTATAGTTGCATACTCTGCTGTTTGGAATAGTAAACATAATTCAACACATTAGCTAGGGAGTTTGTGTAACTCACCAAGGGTAATACTGGTACTGGTGAGTGGTATCACTCACTTCTCTCAAGTCCCTGCCCAGTATCTGTCCCAAGATGAGCCACTTGTTTTCACATTAAGAAACAAGGCATGCAGATGAATAAGTGACAGACACCTGGGATTACACTGAGGTGTCAATTTGACACTTATGAAATTCATACTACTAAGGAGAGTGGTATCCCAGTTCCTCATTCTTTAGTACCAGCCCAGGCATGGTAATTGGTTTCAGGACTCTCAAACCAGTAAGTTGAGTTCCCTTGAATCTATCTTTGATACTCATCTCAGGTCTGGCACACATCCTTTCCCTATTATCCTTCCTATCTTTTGGCACCATAATGAGGAGGAGGAGGAAGGTGACAAGATGAACCGTAGATCATTTTCTTCCATGAGCTGAATCAGACAAATTGTAGTTCTTGCATACCTCTGAGACAGAGTTCCTTTTCAGTCTTCACCTACATCCTGAATGCCATGAGTTACAAATAGGTGAACGAACTCTTCTTGCCATTAAAGCTTTCAAAATGCCGCGTTATAATAAACATGTCTACCTGATGTTGTCAGCAAGAAAAGAGCTACATAGACTGAACAGATTACTGAATTAAAACAGTTGAAAGAGAAGCAAAAACTTCACTGCATGCAGTAGAGCTATCTTGACTGAATCTGTTATTTTTAAGTGGTTTTTTTCCACTTCCACTTAATAATTCCTATTATAAGACTCTTCCGACAAGCATATTTCAAGGTTAAAATGCCCTTTTTTTCCCCATTATTCATCAGTTGCCAGAGTCAAGATTCACTCTATGTGCCAAGCATATTATTCTCCTTCTGCAACTCTAACTGACACCAACTTTGTAAGACATTTCATATAAAAGTTCATTTGCAATTGTGGAAAGAGTTCTAAAGTCGGAATAATACTGGACAGAAAATCTTGACCAGAATTCTGAAAAGAATAAGGGCAAGCAACATTTCAGAGGGTATAATTAAAGCTTCATCTTCTGGAGACCAACAACTTTGAATTTCTCAGAAACCACATGGAGCGATAACTGATTGCACAATTTGGGTGGTACAAAGTATTATTTCTCCCACTTTCCCTCCTCCTCCCACCAGCTCTGGGCTATTCAAGGTGACTCAGAAGAACTTAAAATGGTCGAAGTTGTGTTAAACTCCTGTTTCCTAGCTGAGCATCTCCAGCTTGCATCAAGCTATGTTAAAAAGATGAAAGAGAGAGGAATGGATCAGGAAGAGTATTGCACAGGCCTCCACTACTGAGAAAAAATTAAGCTTCCCACATAACAACTAGCTTTCTGAACAGAGGCACAGAGATATCAATTTGTTCATAAACTTGGGTTAAATCATTACTTAGAAACATTTGGTTAAACACAACTAAAGCAAAACCAAGTTATATACTCAGCAGCATCCTTTTTGATAAGCACCTGAGATCACAGGGGAAGCAGGGTTGCCTTACAAGTAACTTTGGCACCGTTCAGCATTCATTAAACCTACAGCAACCAACAGAAAGGAAAATCCTCAATATTTTCTTTAAAGATGAAAATATTACTTCTCCAATGTATCCTTTAATTTTTTTTCCTATTGAATATATTTGCTGTCAATTAAGCCTTCAATTTAGTTTTCTCATTCATAAGAAATGAGTGAAGGGAAAAATGAAATAGAGTTAGGAGACTAGTAACTTTATTTCCTCAGCTCTTTAGTTCTCATGCTCTACAGCAGTTATACAGCTCAAAAAACATTGGCAAGATGTTTGCTTTGTTGAATTATAAACAGGTTCCTTTGAAAGAAGGGAGAACAGGAAGCTGTAAATTCAAAGTTCTGTGCCTACAAATGAGACTACACACACAATTTAAAACTTAGAAAACCTAGTACAGATAAAGTCACATTTAAAATAAAGCTGCTAATAAAGGCCCTGATTTGTTAAAAGCACTGAGTCTATTGATCCGAAGTGAGAAATGCAGAAGAAATATAACTCAGAGTCAGTCACCAAATCCAGACACCACCTGATCCAGGCAAGTATAGAGACCTTCCTAGTTTATGAGATATTTTTTTTAACCAGAGAACATCAAGATAACCTACACTAAGCACAGTTTTCCATCTTCATTAAATGTTTTAATGGCAAAAAGCTAGACTGCAACTAAATCACGCCAAATACCTCAACATATTCCAGAAAGAGTAATAGCTAGCATTCACAGTGTGCCATTCATCAGTTTTAAATGCAGAACCACCAGCCCAGGCTCCCATAGACAGCAGATCACATACCACCACGTACAGAAGCATACTTAAAACTTCTACATCCACTAGAATAGCACAGATCTATGATTTCAAGCAAGGGAATCTGCTCGAACACCAACAATCCCCTGCCTCAAGCGCTTACTGACAACTAACATTTTCCTACTTATTCAGATCACAAATTTCTCCAGTTTAACTTGTGGTCTTCCCATATTCAGTGCTACAAAGAATACTTTGTATGTGTTTTTATGCTAATTAGGGATCTCTCCCCTCAAAGTAAGTGCTAGGGGAAAAAACAGCAAAATCTAAGTCTCTAACAGGGTTCAAATCATTCAGGTGGCTCCCCTGAATGCCTTCTAAGTAGTCATTGTTAGACCTATATATCAGGCATGCAGTATACTCCAGCATCATTTCAACAGAACTTCAGTCTTCTCCATATGTTTTCTTCATATGCCCAATTAATACACCAAACAATCATACCCTGGTATGAGTACAGAAAGGAAAATGCTGACTCAAAATTCTCCAATGACATTATTCTAAGAATATGAATCTAGAATATAAAGGGGCACTCCATAATTATGGTATTAAAAATGGTATTCAAAAAGAAGAAAGCCAATACAAAAAACATAATGGGAAAACAGCAGTCACAACATTTTCAAGAAAAGAAAAAAAAAAAAAAAAACCAAATCCTGACAGTCAGAGCTATCCATATCTGACAAGGAGGTTCAAAAAGAGCTCTGCCAAACAAACTGATATACATTCCTTTGCTATCCTTCCAGTGTCACCCAAACAAGATTTCCTGTATTAAACTCATTTTTCAGCATTAAATCATGCACACAGTGAACCCAGCTTTAAAAATATTGACATTAAGAGCATATTGCTTATCCTTTGCATAGCTACTGAGAGATGAGTCCCATTACCCGGAATTAGCACTTCTAAAATAAACATATTACCCCATTTTTTCCCCAAGTTTCACTATGATCTGCAAAATCCCAAATGTTTTTGTTCATTTAACAGTAACTCCTGCTACAGGCAAAAAAGCTTCAAGAGGTGCAAGCAGGGAGAAACCTGCCCTGTTGCACTTTCTGGGAGGTTAGTGTTCAGTGGTATCACGCTCCCCAGCTCCACCAGTTGCTCCTTTAGGTAAGGACAAAATGCATTTAGGAAACTGAATGAGATCATACTTGAACATATTTATTCAGTGTTAGGATAATTTCTGTACGCTATCTTTTTCTGTTATGTAGAAGTTGTCATTTGCTGTAACAAACAAAAGATTACAACTGCTTAAAAGAAAAGCTTAAACTGATTTGGGAAACAACACCTCTCTCATTACCAAACAAATACCATTTATTATCTCTAACCTTCCTTGCCACAATCAAAGATGAATCCCATGCATTTGCACTTCATAAATATAGCAATAATTGCACACAGGAGTTGGTCCCACACAGCAGCTGTGCTGTAAAACTGAATCAGAGAAATTACCCACTGCATCAACTGGCACATCCTCCACAAGCACATGTACAAGCACAGCCTTGGCCACCTTGTGCAACCAAACCACTAGTGAGTCACCGTGGTTTAATATGTCCTCCTGCAGGAAACACATTCTCTGTGCAATATTTCATTAGAAACATGGTTTCTGGATATTCTGATTCCATTTGTCTTCCTTCCCCATTTTCATTAATTCTCTAAACACCTTCTTCCACCACTCCCCTCATTAGGGTTGAAGGCTGCCTTCAGGAAGGGTTACAGACCAGCAGAACTGTGTTTGACAGCAGCTCGTTCCAGGGAGAACAGGAATCAGTCGTCATTTTTGGTTTACTCCATAAAAATTAATTTTTCTCCATCCATGCTGTTCCAACAGGCATGCTGGAAACACGTATACTGTAACAGATATGGTCTGATATACTGAAATGTTGCTGTTAGAAGGATGTTTCACCCTCCTTACTACACTACAACACACATCAACAGTTTTGCAACACTAAGATTCCAGGCAATCCTAATACCTCATAACAAACTTGTGCCCATCCTAATGTTACAGTGAGCTTTCCAGTGTTTCAGGATTACATCTTTTGCCAACATTCACACCACCCCAGTCTTCCTCATGCATCATTATTATTTGTTTTTCCACAAGAAGCAATTCAGGAAAATGTCTTCTATTATATTGTTCTTCATTTGGCATTTGGATTATACAGCATTCTGAGACTTAAAGAATTAAACTGAAAGAACAGAATAAAAGAATTCATCCTTCTTGAAAGACAAGTCTTTATTACTAAAAAACTGAAGAGTTCCCATTTGCAAACAACTCCACTGGATATTTTTTATATGATCAACAGGATGCATTTCTGTTTGGAATTGCACAAAAATATGGGGATGTAGTCACTATTTTTAGACATGCTACAGAAACATGGAAATATTTTCATGACAAGGAAAGACAAGAAGAAATCTGACTACTGACCTTTAATGAACTCTTAAGTTCCCTTGGACAGTATGCATTACGTACATGTTTTGTCTGGGGTAAAAAACTTACTTCCTCATTCAGTTCAAATCAAGAATTTATTTTTAAAATATTTTGTATAAAGCAAGGCCATGAAATCAAACTACAGACTTAAGGCATCTTTTTATAAACCCCTGTAGGTCGTTGCCCACAAAATCCACAATGGACTACAAAAGCAGAGGGAAAACACACTCCTTAAAAGTCGGCTTTTGGGAAAAAGGAGTTCAGAGGTTAAGGTGATAGATGGCAGATGCCAACAAATACATATGAAATTTATATACTCAGCAACCACTATTTTACTGGTGGAAAGCATCTGAGCAAAGTATCTAGTTCATATCACCAAGTTTAAGCATTACAACATCTCAACTAAAATAACAGGACTGCAAGCTAAATGAATTCACAAGGTCAGGACTGGAGAGGGCTATATTTTTATGCCTCATTTAATTACCCCACAAAAATCATATACACATCCTTTTTCCTAACAACACTGTGTTATAACACAGTGGCCTAATCATACCATAGAGCTTAAGAATCATTTTTACAAGTACTTAGAAGAAATCCTTCAGTATTCTTTCAAACTAATTTGCCAGTAAAAGTTTTTAGTCAACCTGAAGCTTACATACGTAGAAATTGCAAGGGAGCCTATGTACTTCAATGTATTTAAAATATTTCTGAACATATGCATAGGGAGTATCAAGGTTGTGTACATCAAAAATGCACTTTTAGGATGTAGCACAGACTTTCCAGTGCAAAGAGACACTGGCATTTCAAGAGCTCTGTTTACCCAGATGGTTCCCCTTGGAAATTCTTGCACCTGGGAGAATGACAGAAGTATGAAACACATACAACAAAACATTTCAATACTACAGAAATTTCAGGTAAAACTCCTAAAATTCTCAAATATAGGGAAGGTGCGATAAGAAAGGCCTTTATCATCAGGTCAGTATCAACAAGGACAGTGCTGAGTCTTTTACTCTAGCAGGCAAAAAGAACTTTGTCGTCTGTGGAGACATGTGTTAACTTGATATTCAATTACAGTATAATCTTCAAGTTTTACAAATTTTTCTCCCACAATATTACACTCTAGCTTCTTTAAGAGTTGAGACAATGGAAGTATCACAAAAAATCTACCTCAATGAGATTGCTATTATGAGGTAATAGCATTAATATATTATGGGAAGTTTACAAGCCTAGAACACAAGAATACTTATTTTACAGTGTTTACTTCCTTCCTATTTGCTACAAAAGTGAGCTGACATTACTTCTTTCAATTAAATTCTGCATTTTAAGTAACAGCATAAAATTGCATATATTCCACCCAACACAAATCAGGCCTCTCCTGAAGCCACAAAGACCAGTTTTTTTCCATCATTCACTTGTCCAATATGCAAAGCACAGCTGTCAATCTGTTAGCATCCCTGACAGCATAATTGCTGAACAGTTCAGAACACAAAAAACATGAGGAGGGTTGAGACCAAAAGAGATACCAGCAACATTCCTCTTTGCACACTTTAGTACTAATTTAGGATTCTTCCTCATTAAGATTCCTCTCCAGCCACTGTTAAAGCAAAACAAGGAATCTGTAGAGGAAGGTTGAAAAGGCCTTGAAAGCCAGCACTACCAAATAAAATGGGTTTGTACCACTCCTACTCATTTCAAAAACAAGCTGTAGCATCATTTACCAACAGATGCCTGATCTTTCAGGAGCAGGTTTGTCTCTGCCACCAGCTCCAAGATTCCATTTTCCAACTTCTTACCTGGTCCATAATCCCCTCCCTCAGCCTGAATATACATGCATGTTTTCATCTGTGGATGCCCAACGAAACTACATCTCATTGAAGGAATGGCATCTCTCTTCTCATTTTGCTGCTGCCAAATCAGTATTCTGTCTGCAAAATTTACTTGAAAAATTTTAAGGTGTCTTGTCTCGTGCGAAATATCACCCCTTGTAGCACTCGAGCAAATATGTAAGTTCATAAAAGTGATTTAAGAGCTACACACCACAGCAGAGCAGGAATTTTTCTCAAGTTATGATCTGTATCAGAAGATGTAGAGATTTTTTTAAATCAAGATGCAACAGATGTGACATTTTTGACTACTGAGAGGCAGCCATTCCTTACTGGATCCAAAAGTAGTTTTAATTTTCAGTCTATGCAGACTGAAAGTGCAGCTTCTACCGATGCAAATATAAATGAGAAATACTGGTACATATTAAGGTATTATTATTTTTTAATAATTCTATACCCTTTTCAAAATCCCTAATTCAAAATTTTAAAGAAGAATATCAAAGCGAAGACTGTCTACAGCTATATCCATCTTCAGGCTTGGCAATTATTTTAGCATCAGTGATCTAGAAAAACATTTAAGTTTTTTTTTAATTATTTTGAAAACTGTATAAATACAATTGACTCAGACTGGACTGATCTTGGCCTTGAAAATATCAGCCATCTAATATCTACTATTAAAATTCTATATTATCTAAAGAATTTTTGGTCTTCTTACGGAAGGTTATTTATATTCCACTTCCTGAAATGGAAATTCAAAGTTTCCTAAGATAAAAATGTTTGTGACTCACTGCGGGGGTTTTGCAAGATACATCCCTTTAAATCTGAGCAAGTCAGGCGGTATGGGTAGCTGACATAAATCTGAACAAAAACATTTTCTTCAGATTCCACCAACGTGCCCATTTCTAGAGTTTCTACTTTCAGTCCAGCACAACTGATGCTTCATTAGCAACAGCACATGAGTAAAGGATGTTGTCCTAGTAATTTCAAGTGTTGCAAAATTTATAACTTAGAAATACTACAGCATTATCTTGTGGATACAAAAAGAATTTTTTTTGTTATGAGGTAGGTGAATCACTGCACAGGTTGTCCAGAGAGGTAGTGGATGCCCCATCCCTGGAAACGTTCCAGGTCAGGTTGGACGGGGCTCTGAGCAACCTGATCTAATTGAAGATGTCCCTGCTCACTGTGGTGCGGCTGGACTAGATGACCTTTAAAGGTCCCTTCCAAATCCTATGATTTTTTTGGGTCCTAAAGAAAAAAAGAAGCAGTAGAAGCAATTTTGGTTCATGGGTTCATGTCCTCCCTTTCTGTTCTGTGGAAACACAGAAAGAAAATTTAATAGATGACATCTTTGCAGCTTTGTTTAAAAGACAATAAATTAATCCTGATGGTCTCGGTTGCATTTTAAAAAAAACGTTTTATAAGCACATTTGCAAAAAATGAAATTCACAGAAGTGAAACACAACTCAAAGTCAACTCCACTAGCTCAGAATGCTTAAGCAGCTGCTGTATGACTAAATAAAGTATATTTCTCTGCTTAGCAGAGGGGAGGAATGTCCCCTCCCAATGCCCTGAAGGCTTTTGATGCATTTTTTTCCTTTTCATAGAAGAAATGATTAATAGCTATGGCTTAAATCCAATGTACAGTTTTGGCAGCTGCTGATGGGCCACTCAATCTACTTGCTGCTCTCTTTGCTACGCACAACACGTGCTATTAAATGCATGCTGTCAAAAGTGTTAAAATGATTCACTTTTAAATCCAGTAAATCTAGATTATGACTACTTGAAGGAGTTGCTTCTTAACTGCAGGTGTAGAAAACAGGCAAATGTTTTTCCTGTAAAATTTGGCATGTCAGTTTTCAAAGTACATAAAAAGCACCACCAGGTTAAAAAAAGTTATATTTTTTTTCCACTGTTTACAGAACAAGCTTTAATTAAACAAACTGTAAACCTTCCTATGAGCAACAACGCAGCTGTGAAAAACAAGCAAGTCTTACGACTACTGGAAGTCTATTTTTTGCCTCCATAGTTTACACAGGCAGTATTGTCTCTCAAATTACCGTTTAGCTATGATGGAAACAGATCTGTTTTCAGATTACCAAAATAAAACCTCTCTCTCCAGTACAGTGTTGAACCAAGAATTAAGAAAGAAAAGTTTATTTAAGGTATTTATGTATTTAACAACATTGTGCCATGATTTTTATTTCAGTTTCTTGCATATAATATAGCCTTTGAGAGAACAAGAGCACCCTAAACACAAATACAGATGCTACTCCTAACACTTAAGATCATTTAAAGTCAAATAAATGCTTGGCTGTCTTAAATACCAAGGAAGAAATATATTTCATTTCCAATAGCAACAAAAGGTCAAGTCTTTGTCAGGTTTTAGAACGTTTCTGTGCAGAAATAAGAAAGCTATAAGCTTTACTGTAAAAGAACAAACTGGAGATAATGAAGATCTTGAAGTGTCATTTACTTTCTTCCTACTTTGAACTTAAAAGTCTTATTTCATGTATTAATTTTGAATGTTGCCTCTCTTTTGAAGCTGTGCTAGCAGTGTATCCACCAATGCCAGCACCAATAATTTCCTTCAGTTTTCTTTTGGTTTGCCCAGTTTTAAGTCAAGAAAAAAAGAATGTAGGTAATCCATGTAAGGACACTTCACTGAAATTGGAAGTTCTTGCTTCTTTAACATTAGCAGTGTTGTTTTCAATTTCAAATTGGTACAACCAGGTTTTAAGCAACAAAAAATTTAAAGTATTTAAATACTTTAAACCTGTATTTACAGATACTATATTGTCAATGAAACAGGGACAAAAAAGTTAACTAGCCCCCAATTTTCTCTCTACAAGAACTGTAGCCAAGCATAAAAGTACAGAAAGGTTGCTTACCTTATTAATTTACTAAAAGTGTATCTGGTATCCCCATAGGAAAATTTTATCCTCCTCAACCATACAATCACAGATCTATGGGTTCCCCTCTCTCCCCTTACGACAGGAGCGGTTCTTTTAAAAAGATATGCCAGGTTAGTAAAATCAGAAATAATACTACAAAAGACCCAGTCAACCCACGTTCCTGCTCATACTCCTGAAACAGTCATTAGTCCAAGCCTTACTTTTAAGTCAGCCTACCTAGTACTTTCATACAGCAATTTTTGTCATCTTAGCACACTTCTCTCACGCTTTTTTTCTCTCTGTACAGTGTTAGTAGTGAGTCCCACCGTGTGTTTGTAATCTACTGGAAAAAGTTAGAGAATTGTGTCAGTTTCCCTCATGAATAGCAGCAGTGAGATGAAACATATCTATTGACATCACAGAAACACCTGCAGATCTGTTAGCTTAAGAGTTATTTAATTCATTGGTGAAGTAGTACTTGTACAGAAAGAGAGCAAGGAGACTACAAAAAATTTACTAAATTTTATTAAAATGAAAGCTGTTATCATCACACCTACACACCCTCTCTGTCTCCAGACAGGTCTACAAAAATAACAGCCTGCAAAGCAGTCAAACCTAGTTGACACGAGCAGAGACGTTTACAAAAGCTGCTTTGCCAGTACAGTTTATGTCACTTCTCAGAACAAAATGAGTCTTTGGTGATATGACACGACCAAAAGCATTTTTGCTAGTATAAAAACTGATCAGAGCATAAGTTAGGCTGGTACCACTGTACAGGAGAGCATCACTGACATTCCTCTTCCTTCTGAGATCCCAGTTCAGATATGAGAAACTCACACAAACTAGAGTATGCAATCTATATATGACATTAGAGCCTATTCAATCAGTGTATGAACAGTCTTGCCAATACAGTTCATTTAAAACAAGGAGATGCTCAAATCCAATTAGAGTTAAGGTACATTTCTACCTCAATCTGAATGAACAGTGGAGAAAAAAAAAACAAACAACAAAATAGAAATAAGCTAAAAGCCTGGTCACACTGAAGAAGCCCTTCACATATTTTTTTTCAATAAAAGATATTCACATACTTGTTGCTGTAAATTAAAATTAATGAAGTTACCTTAAAACTTATCTCAGTTGTATTTAAGCAAAAATATGGGCTGAGTCACTATAAACTCAAGTCCACTACTTCTCCTTATATAACCTTCCTCTTAAAGTTAGTTTCTTCTGCCACTATGGTAAATGAAACAATATGACTTTCTAAAGAACCACAGATCAAGTGCCAAGTGCTGGAGGGGACAGTTAACAGAGGGAGAAAAAGAAGCTACCTGGAAACATGCACCACATACTCTGACCTTCTACCCTCTTCTATTTCATTCCTTTTCCTGTACTACTCACCTGGGGCTTAGCCTTTAAAAACCACTAACCTCTTAAAAAGACATTGTTCTGGTAAAGTGGTTAATATTCATCTACTACATGTTAAAATGTCACATAAAGTAGTACCTACTCTGTTGGCTGCTAGGCTGCTTCTGGCGAACATCACTGCACTTCATTATTTAACAACTTCCTCAGCCTTCAGAAACTGTCTGGACTAGTGGGCTGAAGGTCATTAACATTTTAAAATGCCTGCAGCTAATATTTCCAAGTTATCCAAGAGAGTAATTACTGCCCATATTATTGTTAAATATTAGCATTTGTGCATATTATAGAATCCAACACACACTTTCAAGCTGGACATTATATTAATTTTGCATACAAACACTTTTTCCCCTCAAATAAGCTACACTAAGTTCCTCGTAAGAGGAACGGCACAAAATATTGATACCAAATTATCTTCCTTGGGTTTGTATAATGGAGGAAGAAAAGGTCACATTAACACGAAAAAACAGTAATTGTATACAAAATACATTTTACAGAGTTACAGGATGCTCTCTTCATTCTGAAGGGGGGAAAAAATTATAGATGGTTCTTTCAATAAAAGCCTTCCATAGACAGCAGCACAGTGGTGCTCAGGTCAGTGCAGGGCACATCATCAAGGCAAGAGAAAAACATCCACTTCCATTAGGAATACCCATGTCTACATGTACACCTTGATACAACCAGCACAACTATGACAAAACACTCTCTCTCCCCTTCTCTACCTGCAAAAAGGGTCAAAGTTACCTGAAACTGTAGAATCTCTAACGAAAGTCTGCTTAAGTCTTCCAGACTGCAAAGACAGTTTCACCAGGAATCATTTTCTTTACTATAAAGGTTGACTGGTGAAAGTTTTTATCTCATCCTCACAATTTTGTATATTTTTATAGGCTAACCATGGAGACCCAATAACCTATGTAAACATACATTGTAACCGAATTAGCTCCTGAAGACTGTGTGATCCTTACACATTCACCTACCAAGTCAAACTGCAGGGCATCAGAAACATCTTTTGTCACCCTTAAGGAGCTATAAGATCTGCAAAAGTAATTCTCTCCAAAGTGTTAAAAGTAAGTGCACATAGATGGCAGAGAGACAGGGTTAGATAAAGCTACTGAAGTACTTTAAAATTAATTTTTTAATGACTCAGCTAATATAAATGGCTCTAAGGTTCCTACAAACAGCAGCCTACCTGCAGTCCCATCACCTGAAAAGCCTTAAGATCTTCCTTATGAAACAGGCAATATCTTTCAGCTGTCCACAGGACAGCAATTACAGAAGTCATAATGCAGAAAAATCAAAAAAGTTTTTTTTCTCAACATTGCTATCACTGGAAGTACTATAACTTCCAGAGATACTCAAAGGAGCTGGACACAAAAATCCACACCAGAGTTTATTTATAAAAAGCCAAATTATCTGGAAAAAAGCACTCAAGTCTTCCGCTTGCTGTCCCAGTTCTAATGACAGCAGATAGCAAAGCAGTCTGGCGTTAGAATATTTGCTTACTCGTGTAAAAATATATCTTTAACTCACATTCTAGGTTTACATTGACTATAAAAGCATTTCTTAGTATCCAGATCCACAATTTTTCCCACTGGTACTCTGTCAAATGCCAAACAAGCAGAAGCTCACAGAAAATGCAAAGATAAAGCTTTATTTCTTAGAACTACTTAGAAATCCAACTAAATACCTTCAGGGTTCCACTAAAAGATATTAATTAATACTTAATTCTCCATGCCATCTATATTTTTAAAGCTGGTATAGCATTTGAATAATTTACTTGCCCACTGATTTTCCAAATTATCTTTTAACAAACATGGGGAAAGACTGACAAACTGCTACCCACAACTCCAAATATGAAATACTGATTTGGAAAGTACATCCTCATTCTTACAGTCATTTATCCTACGCAAAGTGGAGAAGTTTTGTTTCCTTTCTTAAACCATACTTTATTTGTTGAAACTGAGAATGACTATGAAATGTTAGACCTGTGTTAATAGTAACTATAACTCACACTAACTAAAGACAGCATCATGAGAACTAAATAACAGAAGACCCTCCACAACTGAACATATAAAGCATATTCCTGCTGTTTCAAGCATTCCATGCTATCAAGTGATACCATGTCAGTGTAGCCATATTAGTTTCAGTTGCCTTAATGGATTTATTCATAACACAAAATAAGACAAAACCAAACAAACCACATCCAACCCATGGGAGAGAAAGGTCATTTTCTTGATTTTATCCGAGTGTAAACAGATGTTTGAATAGAATATTTTTTAGCATAAACACAGTCAGAAAACATTTCTAAAGTGTGTCATTTCAGTATCATGTTGTTACCAAGAACTTTATTTTTTAATAAAAAGCAAATGTATACCACAGCATATTGATTAAATAGAAATGTCATAAGTAACAAGCCAAGAAAAAATTAACCCTAGGGGGTTTTTTTCAGTTTCACCATACTATGAGATGTCAGTGCAATTGTTAACTCATCCTTTAGATTTTGTAGCTACATGGGATTTCTAAAAGAGGTGGTTTTTTTAGGCTGGAGAAGGAATCTGTCCACAAGCAGCAAGTATGCTTTAGTGATTATGACACACTGAATTCCTTTTACCCCTTAAAGCATTTTTCTTGCATTGTTCAACACCAAAGTGAATAATTTCGGAATTTTAGAAAGCTGAATCCTAGCAGCACAAACCAATCAGAAACAAAGTTCTGCACACAGAAAAGAAAGCCTGCAACTGTGAAGAGAATGAGAAGAGCAGAGTGAATAAACAGTAGAATGAGAAGAGTAACCAAGGGGGAAAAAATTTAAAAATTTGCAGTTGACAGTAAGCGGGAGATTCTCAGTTGGAGAAAGGAAAGAAAGCCTTCTGCTCATTCAAGAGACAGAATTAGATGATGGTAGTATAATATGCAAGCTGAAACACACAAAAGACAAGCCACTATGTGGGGGATGCTGTATTAACTAGTGCAACATTTTTTCTCTATCTGGCTTTTTATCAGGTCACTATCTCACACATACCTGGAAGCTTCTCACTATGTTCTTTATCTGTCTCAGATCTGAAGACAATCTTCTGGTTACCAGTTTGTTTCACACATCACCTATTTACACACACAGATCCTTTTTGTGGGTTTGTGGGTTTTCTTTTTTTTCCTTTTTTGTTTGTTTGTTGGTTTGTTAGTTTGGGTTTAGTTAATTACACCCCCCCCAAAAGAATAAACCAAAAACAAAAAACCAAACAAACAAACAAAAAAAACCACACACACAAGATCTTCACAGAAGATTTTCTTCTCCTGAGAAAATTAACTGAAAGGGTGAATTAATCCCCTAAGAATAATTTCCTTTTAATATTATCAGAGTAAAGAATTTTTAACTTAATTAAGCTGGAATCCATTTGAAAAGCTAGGGGGGGTTGTCCCTAAGCAGCAGGCTCTTAACTAAAATTTTCTAAATGACTCATGATTGCAGCATCTCCAAGTTTTGTAAGCATACTCTGAGCAGGTTATCCTTCCAGAGCAGCTGCAATGCAGGTATTGCAGGGCCACGCTATCCTTAGAGCTGGAATTGGCTGAAATGACTCGACATCAAGAAGCCGCTGCTGAACACTGTTGTGCTGCCTGCAGACCACCACATTTGATGGTCTGTCACTGCAGGCAATCATAGATCATTTACAGAACAACAAGGTCTTTCTTTTACAGACACTACTTTGTCCCTTTTAACTACTTACAGACACTATTTTGTCATTTTCTTCTTAAAAAAAAAAACAAACCCACACATTCATTTTGAAAGACAAATGTCCATTCTGATGTTTTAGAGTCGTTAAGTTATAGATTTTAATCATGTCTTCACATAAAACTTCATTTTGAATTCCTTATAGTAATAGTTATTCCTCAAATGTACTGTACGGTACATGCTTGCTAAGTGGTCATACCACAAGCATACAAGTTCAGTTGTACTGCTGCATAAACAATAGCACTAGCTTTAATGACTAAACAGGGCTGTTTGTGAGAAATCAATTCTAAATTTAAGACCTTACACTGAACTCTGACTAAGACAAAACCAGTTATTTAGTCAAAAGCCTTCATTGCATGCCCACATCTTTGCTGCCCTCAGGATTGTTGTATTCCCTGAGGACCAGTTTAAGTGGTTAAGCCTTTTGTTTGTAAATTGGGGAGAACCTCTTCCATACACTAGAACTAGCAAAAATTATCATGCATTTAATGACCATTTGCTTGTTATTCTCATCACCTCCAAGGTGGGAGAGACCTTTCACATTTAAGATCCTCCATGACCTTACATGGTTGGCAAGATAAGCATCTCCCCCAAGTATATATGTATCCTTATGTAAAAAAAAAAATCTACGTGGGAGGTCAGTCCTACCAAATAGGATACAGCCTAAGCACATCTGCCTCCACATTCCAACCCAGGTGTAGACTCTATTAAAAGAAGAAATAATTGAAACTGAGATGATTACTGTCTTTTGCATTTTAATCAGTCATATAACTGATGTGGACACCAAGAAATTATTCTAAATAGTTTCATTTTTGGAGGTGAACCAGCATATGCCACAGTCACAGCATGATACTGCAGAGCTAAGGATCTGTGTTTCATTGTGGAAGAATACTTTCTGCAGAGTTCCTTTTGGGAAGGAGAGGAGAGAGGACATGCCAGAAAACCACAACAAGTAGCATTTTTGGAGGAAGGCACTTCCTGACCTTAGCTTTCAGATAAATCCCAAACTGAAGACATCTATAAATAGGAGAAACAGGAAAAGAAATCAAGTAAGATATCAAATGTCACTTGTATAAAGTAGAACTTTCCTTTTTCCTTAAAAGAAATTGTGACACAGTTTTCCTAAAGCAATGCACAGTGTGCAAGTGGCTATGTCTTAGCAGCCTAGATACTGGCCCTGCTATTTCTTTGTTATCTCCTGGCTCATTTTACAAACGATTTAGAAATATTCTTCTCTAGTGTTCATAAATAACACTCAAACCTTTCAACAGACTCAGGCAACTTATCATAGACTCTCCAAACCATTTTATAACAGTGAGCTTAACACATTATGGTATGGTTGCAAAACTTAATATAACATGTCTTCTACTGTTTTATGTGTTTCGCAAAGTTGGCAAGTTCTAGATATGTTATTTCCGACTGAACCTAAGATTACACTGGAACAACCAGAATAGGTAAAGTCATCCTGAGAATGGCATTTCAGCAGCTATCTAACTGCAGAGGTGACAGGCCAATATTTGGCTGACAAATTGTGATAAGCGTGCTCTAAAAATAAACAGCAACATATGAGGCAGCAAACATCACAAAGCTGTAGCTGTGGGTTTTGGGTTTTTTTTTTTATAAAATGGAAACCTCACACAATAAACCAAGATGCCTTGTGAAGTTACCCATGGTTAGCAGAAGTAATACTTCACCTAAAAGCTATTTATAAAAGCCAAGGTAACCATTAGAGCACCTGTTTCGAACAAACCCCCTTTGTTCAAAAGAAATGTAAGGTAACTCACATACTGGAACGTGGGCCAATGTCAACAGCAAATCCAACTGGATTTATAGAGGTTGTGTCACTGTAAACTGTGTTACTTTCGTCATGACTAAATGTTCATTTAATATCAAGCCAAGATAGACTGTAAGAAAGTGCCATTATTTTCTCTTCAGTTGTGAATTCACACAGCATATTCATTTACATAAGAACATTAGACCTTAAACAGCAATGCTAGTTTATCAACCTAAGAAAAGTAGAAGTTAGGAATACACCAATTCTGATGATGACATACTTGGAGTATTTGTACGTTTTGTTTTAAAAGTGAAAAATAACTTGCATAAAGTACACCGTATTGCAATTCAGAAATAAAAAGGAGTTTCTTTCCCACTCAGAAATAAATACATATGACAGAAAGTGTTAGCCAAAATCACACAGCTCTCCTTGGAAGAAAAGTACCTCAAGTGATGACTTTAAGGCACAAAATTCAACAAAGCACTACTAATGGGGGTTTAGAAAGGGAAAAACTACAAGACATCAAATTAATAAGACAGGTTAAATCATAGCACAAGACTAGGTACAAAGAATGAGTACAAGAAGGGAGAAATTAAAAAAGGATTTCTAATTTGCCTGGACATATAGAAACATACCATCTTCTCCCACAGATCAAAAAGAAGTATCCTACCCCAGAACTCAATTTTCTTTGCTCTGGGTCCTTAGAACTACTTTACAGAGCTAACAAAGCATTTCTATACCATCATATTGTGCATCATGTCAATCATATTTTCCAGCAATACCCAGTAGTCCAGAAGTTTTTCAACTACTAAAGCAATATTCCTCTAAAAGTCATCTTAAATTAAAGAGTCGTACAAGCTTCTTAAAGAGGATTTAGGAACAGTGGAGATCAGCTATCCATCAATACTCAGTCTGGTAAAATATAAGCTACTAGCATTAAAATAGATGGTTTTCTAAAATACAGCAATAATGGAATATACTCCTCTCTTCCACCTCCACAAATACCCACAACACAGCAACAACTATCATCCTTCCCCTGCCGTTGTTACCTCAAACCATTTTCAACAGCTGAGCTGGAATTGTGTCACCATCTGATAGTTGTTCAGTGGCCTACAACCAAGGAGTTGGCATTTTCCAACTAAATCATCAGGAATTAAAACAAGTCATTGGTCCTAATTAGCAGCTTTCAGCAGTAACAGAGAAGCTGTGACAAGGACGGAAACTCAATTCCCCTCATTCCAGCAGGCGCCTGTTCCTGGTCAGCACGTAGATGGCAAGAGCCACTTGTGTTTCTGTATCTACGGCACATGTGAAATACTTCAGTCTTCAAATCAGACAACTGTGTGCTATTCACATGGGGTCTGATCTTTTGTGTTTTGTATAACAAATTCATTGAAGACCCATAACAAATTTGATGCACTATCTAGGAATGTGTACCATAGGATCAATGGAGAACATGAAATGCAACTCAGACTGAAACCCTCACAACTACCTCCCTGTAACTCAGAGTGAAAACTGCCTCACTGGGAGTGTTCACCATCTGCTCGCTACCTCCTTAGCAGCAAATACATTCAAGCTACTTAGCTACTGCACTAATAGAGTTTAGAGAGAGACACCACCTGAACGGCAGTCATCATTAACCAGTGCAAAATCTTATTTCTTGCTTCATACTCAGACAGAGCATCCACCATGAACTACACACCCATTTATTGTCTTTCTTAAGATAATATCATTTCAATCGATGGGCCAATTACTGCCTCTATTGGAGAAGCTGTTGGTCATTAGAAATCACAATGTGTGTCGAGATCGACTACATCACTTCAGCTTTCAGCATCTTGTTATCAATCTAGCAACTGGGATAAAAACCCCAACCGCGTAAAACACCTTTGCCTCACATTCTGCTTCAGCAGCACCCAGCACTTGCTTTTCTCTTCCAGTTTTTTACTCTTTTTGGAGACTGTGGTTCCTCTAGAGTTGAGGAATGATTCCACAGGCAGAGCTCCTGTCATGGTTTGAGAGCTCCAAAATCCAATTCCCTAGTCCAAACCCCCTCCCATATCTCAACCCAACTGTGAGATGGTTTTCCACACAACCACACGAGACTCAAAATGGGAGAAAGGGAATATATTACAATGACTGTAATGTCGTGGTTTAGCAAAAGTATTTTCCGATTTAGTGTTCCCAGTGAAACACTACGAACCACCACACGCTGCTCACTCATTGCCTCCTTCCACCTCTCCCTTCCATCGTGGCAGGACTGGAAGGGGAACTGGAGACACAAAAGGTAAAGATCACAGGTTGAGATAAGAACAACTACATTATCATTTTGCAGTTGCTAGCTTATAAAGTTCAAAGCTATTTCAACACTAAGTACAGTACATCACACATAAACACAGTAAAATGCCACAAAATATTGACATCACTATTTAAATAAAAGTCCATCTTTTTTGTTACTATACCTATGGCACCTTCAAAAACTGTATGAGTAAGCAATGGGGTCCTGTGTTCTGGCAGCACCTGTCTGCTTGTCCTGCAGCACTGATGAAGGAAGACACTTGGAACACTGACAAGGGACACAAAGAAGATGTAACGTTGCACAGACAAGCCTCTTTCTCTCAGCTCAAAATGTATCTAAATATTTACTGCCACATACATATATGCTGTGTATTCTGATGTGTCTTTTGACAAATAGCAAAAGTCCACACAACCACTCAAATGAGCACTGGCTACTCATGCAATATGTAACTGATTTCAGCAAGGTTATGTATTTTGAGAAACTGCTTTGTGCAGGTGAGGGTATGGTTTCCTCTCAAGATTAAGCACTTACCTCAAAGTCAAAACAAAAACAATAGAGAGTACATATTTTAAGTATGTCCCAATAGATTTCACATACCGAATGAAAAAATGTGTATGTCTCTTAACTTGCATGCCAATACAATTGTCACTTCTTTTTTTGCCCCCAGCATGGGAAGAGAGCCCACCAGCATCCAATTTTCAGGTACCATACAACAAAGCAATGTAAATACAGCCAAGATTCAGTATTAGCAATACAAAAAAAATATATCAGGCCTTACCTTAGCAATTCATCCACCCAATTCAGCGCATGCAAGGGTAGCACTACTACCCAGATTTCTTACCATTGCTATATTCTAATGGGGAAAAAGCCCTTACATTTTACAAAAGTTTCGTTTTACGTTAATCCTCATAACAAACAAAAAGGGAAAACCTCTCTCAAGAAGCATCTTGCCCATATGCCTAATAAGTTAAAAAAAATTCTCATTTTAGTAAATGCATCAAGAATAAATAATGTCATAATATTCCATCCAGGTTAATTTTTTTTTATACTTCTAGACAGTGTTTGAAAATGGAGCACCATATACTCTCTGGAGAAGGTTAAGCTATTTCAGAGGTTCCTACACACAACCATAAGCATTTATTCTCAGTCTTGTAGCACAGGATTGAGAAGGTGTGAAGTCTTCACACCTTCAGCTGCACCAACACAAACATTTGAAGCCATAACCTAAACCAGACTGAGTCATGTAGATTTTAGAAAGCAAAAACTCTCACACGCCATCTCTTTTGTACAGCTAACAAGATTGTACCACTTATCCTGTGTATATTGTAGCCTCAGAAACAGTTGGATTGGCACAAATGAAGCAGCTGAGAACATCAGCATGGGAAACAAAGCTCTTAAACAAACTTTGCTGCTAAAGAAGTATGATGTACCACGAAAGATTTAGCCTTTGGTTTCAGTAAGTCAAATCTCAAGCAGAAGTTTCTTCCATCTGTATTGGTGGTATAGCCTTGTATATCCCATCAACTGCTTACAAATCACATTTGTGCAACTTTTTATCTCACCCCTCTAAGTTTTCAGTTATTTTTAGTTTTTTCCCAATGACCATAAAAGTAAAATAAGGATGGGATATAAGAGTATCCTTAAAAATACAGAACTGCAAATGCAAACTGGAAAAAAAAAAAAAAAAAACAAAAAACAACTATGTAATAAAAGTTTTTATTTATTAAGACAAGTTTATTTTAAGACATACAAAAGCAAGCAAACAAACAGCCTGGTAAAGACAGTCAACAACAGGCATCTCCAGAAATGCGTCTTTCATGAAACTTACTACCCATTCCCAGGTAATTTACATTGATATTAAATGCATTTTCATTGTGTTGGTGTTTATCAGAATACACACAAATAAGAGAAAAATAGGTAAGTTGTGCTTTCCACAGAAATATTAATATAAGAATATTCCTTCAACCTTTATCAATCCTGAAAAGTAAACTTGTGCCACCCACTCTCCCTCCCTCTCCCCCCAATTTAAATATTTCCACCTTTTCTTATGCCCTTCAGTGTTTTGCTCAGGTAATTATATACATGCTGCTCATTATTGTTGACTAGAATTCTTTAGAACTGTTCTAAATCAAATATTGACTCACTCTTACTCAGGTCAGAGAAGACAGAGACACACAGAGAAACACATCTACAGCTATATGGGCGTAACAGAGATAACCAGAGAGAAGAAATAGCTGATTTTAACTGCAAAACAAAGCTGTAAGAAAAGCAATGCAGTAGGGCTCTTCTCTCTCCCTTTTCAAGAAGAGTGGTTAACTTCATCAGCTTCAGGAAAAGAGAAGCAGAGAACCACTTCCATTTTGAGACTTATTCAAATACACTCCTTCACGCAAAATATATCCAGCAAATTAAATCTGCAACACTGGCTGCAGCAAACAAGGCATGCAGGCTCAGCTGCCCTCCACAAAGCATCTTTGTGGAGCTATCTTTCTGCCAGCGCTCCTTTTGAATCCCCAAACAATACCTCACAAAAATTAGATCTCCTACTGTGGGAAAGTTCCCAAAACACAAGCCAAAATACATTTTCTCATGAGGATACAAAAAACCCTCAACGAGGAAGTCGAAGTTCTTACAATGACTGTTCAGTTATTCTTGAAACATGCTAACAGATTAAGTAGCAACATTCCAATGTAAAAAATTATTAAAATCACATCAGTTATTCAACAGAATTAATTAGTAGCTACTAGTAATTTGCATAAGCATAGACCTTTAAAAACTTTTAAACATACAGATTTTTTTAAAACAATGGAGTTCAAGAAACAATAACTTCTTAAAAAAACCTTAGCTAAGTTCTATTGTAATAAGCATAAAATAAATTAATCATCTTTGGAGACTACATTTAAATTATCTTTTTTTTTCTTAATGGTTCTTTGTGAATAACCTGATAACCCACAGAATACTCTATCCTCCTACTAAAGAAAAACACGATTTGGGGAAAATGCTTTTGTGTTCTTTATCTTTGCTGACCTACACTTTTACACCCAAGAAAGATGTATTAGTCTTTTTGGGTTTAGAAGTTCAATAGATGATTTTGCTTATTACACTTTTGGCAGAAAAGCAAGCCTATCCATGCCAATCAGTATTGCTTTACAATAATCATCCTCCACCATAGGCTCCCCAACAGCACCACTGGGCCCGACTCACCAGAGGGGTGGGTGAGGATGGGTGGGAGGGAACTGGCCTTTTGGCATAACAGAGGGTACAGACATGTGCTCTTATATCTGAATAGCACAGTAAGAGGCAAGTGGACAAAAAAAGCCTGGGCTGAGTAGAAGATCCCCGGGCTTTGGGCCCAGCACTGCTCACTTCAGTAACTTCCCTAGGAAACGAAAGCCTCCCGATTTTTAAGTGCAGGAAGGTGACTCTGTCCACAAAGGCTGTCAAAAACATGCTCACGGGAACATACCCAGCCCAAACCCAGTGCAAACACTTCTGCAGCCACGGTAGGGCAGAAATCATAAGCAAACTATGAAGCAGATAATTAATCAAGTAGGAAATTACACAGAGCTTATCGGTGCTACAGTCAAATGCTCACTTTCCAAGTTTCAAACTTGCTGAGATATGTACAACTAACTGAGCTGCAATCTTATGATGTAATGAGAAAGCAGACAAATGTTTAGGATAAGACTTCAAATTGGCTATTTCTATGCTATAGGTGAAGGCTTCCTAATCATACCAAGGTCTTTGCATGTGTTGGCAAAAGATACAGCACTACAGAATCTACAAATGCAGAAAGTACTAGCCCTATGACAGGGAAGAACTGTTGCAAAAGAAATTAAAAATTCAATACTCTTGCCCTTCTCAAAGCTCTCGGCAACAAAGATATGAATAGCTATGGGAAAATGCACACACACACCTCCCATCAGAAAGACTGGGAAATAAACATAGTTTCTTTCAAAACAAACAGGATACTGAGCAGTCCATTGCAGCACATATCCTTACTTTTGGGAAGGAAATGAAAACTGACAGTGGAAGTTCAGAATCAAACATTCCAGGATTTTAACAGATTGAGATTAGAGAGGTCACAAGAAAATCTGAGCTACGCAAAGGGTTTCAGTTTTCGTTATCAGCCACAAAAAGATATATTCACACAATCAAGTCTGTTGCACGTGAAATTATGCTGCATAGCAATACTAGCTTGAGAAAAAACATTAAGAGGGAAAAAAGTACACTTATTTCAAAAATACATTCTGTGATATTATTTCTGTATGAAACAAATACAATATTTGCTTTGTCAGGGAAAGGTATCACTTTTTCCCAGTAGTTACTCTGAATTTTATGTACCCAGTTTAGTGCTGAAACACAACAAGAAAAACCCCTATGGATAAAGGTCTCTAGATACTTGTGTCTGTTATAACTTCTTTTTCAGACACAAGTATCCTCCTGCCCTACTTACACCCCAAGAGACATCACTTAAAGTTCATCAGACACATTCAGGGGATGTTAGCTATTTTGAACAAGTTTCCAAAACCCTGCAGCATCTAAAGGGTTGGTGTTTTTTTTGGTCAGATCAACTACCCTTACAGATGACTTTATGATGGCAATTTTACTTCAAGCCCACTGACTGCCAAGCAAGAGAGAAGCCCGGACCAAGAACTAGCAACATTTCTTCATTAAGCTGTATTACTAACATTGCTTCCAACGTTAACACAAAATGTAACAGGCTCATGCCCCCACTTCAGAACTAGTCACTGAAGACAGCAGAAAGCCTGAACATTACCACGGGAAGCGCAGTCAGAAATCTAATTCTGTCGGTCAAATGGGCTCCCCTCAAAGAAACAGAATGTCCAGCCTTGCAAGCTAAGGCTACCCCTGAATAACCACATTACAAAGCCCTGAGATGCATTATGGAAAGACATTATAACAATGCAATGCAGCCAAATACCAGGCATCAGTTGTCACAGTCCTTCGCTCTTCATGGCTTCCAAGAACCAGCTCTCAGCATTATACTGCTGTTAGCAGCATGATAACAGGGGTTACCCTCCTCTTTAAATGCTAGCCTCAAAAAGATGGTAACATGCTAGCACGCTGACAGTGAAGAAAATCTGAAAGTAATGCTCAAGCTCCAAAATATTTTTGTTTTCCAAAAGAAAGAAATCCCAAACAAGCTCTTCTGAAAAAGATCGGTTTAGTATTCTGGTGTATTTGGTATAAAGACCATGATCAGCCTGAATTTAAAGACTAAATTCTTTCGCTAGACTCACACGTAAAACGCTTATTTTCTATGATCCCATTAAACTACACGGCCTTGTATTTATTTGCTAAGAGATCACTATAGCAAGAAGGAAATGTTCATTTCTGGCTTATCTGAAGATTGCACACAATCATGCTATCACTGGTTACAAGTATAAAAATAACACAACTGGGGAACAAGCTGAAAGTTTATTTGGAAAACGCATAGGTACATCCTATAATTAAACCATTGTTCCTCTCAAGTGTTCAAGAAGGGAGTATCTGCATAACAACAGCATCCTGTTTAGATGTCTTCTGACATTAAATGACGCACTAGTATCAAACTAAGGGCTACTGTACAGTTCTCCCGTCTGCCCTCAAGATGTGGTCTGATGCTGTTATATCTCTGCTACTCATTACTGCTGCACTGAATTGCCTCAATGTACCACGCCGGCAGTTTCCAGAGGAAAACCTTAGGCATCGAACATATATGAAGGCACACATTAAAAAATTTTCTTCCTGCAGACGTCACTACATGGCATAAAAACAGTGAACTAGTATGCAGAGTTTCTGAAGTAACTAGCTGTTCACACACCATGCCATGCAAATGGTATGGATAGGTAGTTGTTAGGATAAAGAAAGATTAGGGTTCGGTTTCTCTTGTTTGAAAACAAAAGCAGCCCTACTTTTTCAGATTAAGTTACACCAGTATAAAACTGCATGCTTACTAAGCTGGCCTATGATGCCAATAAGAATTTGTTTTGAAAAGACTTAAAGCTATAACAGTCCACGTAAGACAACATTTGGAGAAAAAAAATTAGATTGCTATTACTCACAGCTTAAGGGCAGAAAACCATTTGTAATTTATGAACATTTAAAAGTTAGATTCCCCAAAGTAGTTAAATTAACTTCCTAGTTCACATCTTCAAAGACAAAATGAATAGTTTAATACAGCAATTAAAGAGGAGAGCTCTGTTACACAACAGGCATGTTAAAGAGCAGGTCATACACATATTCTTTTTTTTATTATTTATTAGTTTCTTTAGCCAACAGAATATTGAGTTGTAATTCACAAAATTCAGGAAAACTCTGTAAAAGAGATACAAAGTTAAGAATTTACCAAAGCAATTGCAGAATACACTGTTTACCTATTTCAAAAAAAAAAAAAAATCAGACCAGTCCAAAATTACCAAGAGATTTTTGCACTACAGAAGTTCATACCAAGTTAAGTTTGCTTTTTCCAACAATGTGTATCAGACTTAGTAGTTCTCAAAGCCATACACAGTGGCTATCATACTGTCACTCCTTTCCTCTGAGCCTGCAGTGAGGGCATTGTGCCAAATTTGCACCCTGACAATCCAGGGTGAATAGTAATGTCAAACAGATATTTACTTCATCATGATTTGGGAAAAGCTGAGCCCCAAAGTGTTTGTTAATGCAAGTAAGCAGCAAATATGCTACTAACATACTTCTCTTGCTATTTCCTGTACTGACATGAATATGATATATTTTTTCTTTCCAACTCTCTCTCAACTTTAAAGAAACTTCATGACTTCCCAAAAGCCAAAATTAAATAACTATCTTTATGAGATAGCATTGCAAGGACAGGAAAATACAAGTAAAGAGACAATAAAAAGTTACTTTAAGGGAGGAAGGAGAAGCAAGGTCTCGGTACCTTTCTATTTTTTTTTTTTCCATTTACTTAACAATGAAAGATGATATGCATAAGCATATTTCTTTCAAATTCCAATACTATTGTAAAATATAATCAAACTTCCAGAATAGAGAACCAACATCAGAAAGCTCTTTAACGTACACAATTCAACATGAGTTATTCACAAAAACATCAACCAAGTTTTCTGCTGCAAGTCCTGCTCTCCCCAGCAGCAACAGGAAGGCACACCTGACTACCAGTTTCAACTATTTCCAGTGCTAAAAACACATAATGTTTCCCACAAATTTGGTATTATTTGTGGATTATTTTGGGCCAGTGTCAGTTTCATGGATTTAAGGGTGGGCTTCTTTTCCTGCCGTGATTGCCACAGCAGACTGCCAGTCTGCTGATTCGGGAAGTTTTACAGCATTAACACAGCCCTGGTGTTCCCGATTTAGCTCTCTGCCCTGTGCCCTTCACATAGGCTTTATCCCTTCATTCAGGCTGCATTCTTCACTGCGTCATTTCTTACTTTCTGCCTTTTTTGTTTGTTTATTATCCCTTCTAGACAGCAAGGCCAACTGGCAAGGGCACGAGAAAGTTTAACAGTTCACATGGCACAGACCACGCCACAGGGAAAGCATTGTCCCCCAAGCCCAGGCTGGTGGCCCCACAACCTGATCAACTGGTTTGTGAGCATCTGCCAGCCTCACTACTCCTGAACACCCAATCATCCTTTGATAACCATCTCCTGAGGCTGGACACTGCAGGTAGGCTCCACCAGCTGGAATTTACACCTCTACCAACACAAGTGACCTCGCTACAAGTTTGCGGAGACTGTCTTCCCCAGGAGAGCACACTTGGCCTCCTTCAGCTTTCACAACACACTGAAGGGCTGGGTCCAGCACAGAAGGCAAACAGACATTTTTGGAAAGGTCAAACAAGGACAGAGAAACAACTTTAGCACCACAAAAACAAGTTCCAGAAGCAGCTTTCTTTTTTCCTGTAAAATAGAATTAAAAAAAAAGATTTGCCAAGGACACGCTACATACGATGCCTATGCAGTCAGTATGTTTTTCCATGAGAAGTTTTATTTTCTCACACATATTCCACGAGCATGAGGATAAAAATAACATTACCACAATGACGTATCTATAGTAGGAGGAATGACTTATGGGTGGTGACCGAAAGTCAAGGTTTTCTCTTTGACCCCAATTTGAAATCATCCCCAGCCAGTGAGACGCCTGCCAAAACAATCAGTAACATTTCTTCCCCAAAACCCGAAAACAGGGACTGCTCAGAGAGCAGGACAAGCCTTTAGAAAATAGGACAGATGGCATTACAACTCCAAGCAAAGTAACTCCTTGTATCATTAGCTATTGAACCGCAGCTTGATGTGGGGATCAGTGTAAAGCTTATTAGTCTTTAGACAGTTGGCAGCAACAGCCACTGCAGCAAGCGTTCGGGAGCAGAAGGAACTCATTCAGTTTACTTGTTTTTCAGGTCATGTTAAGTCAAAATGTTTCTGTACGCACGCCGGTCCCCAGCTTAACCTTTCTCAGCCTCTCTAAGTGCAACTACGCTTACAAACAGCTTAAACTCACACGCTCCTCTGACAAAGAGGGCTCCAGGAGCCCGGCGCAGGTATCTAAAAAATTCCTGCCTGGTGCCATTGTGTAAGGATTTCACCCTACTTTGGAGAGCAAGGACTTGCCAAGAATACCACTGACCTCAGCCCTTACATTATGAAACAGCGCTGCCAGCTCTAGCCAGCTATGTAAAAGTAGGGATTGAATTCAAATCCGGAGCCACAGCGTACTCCGGGGCAATAACAAAACACACTCGAAAAGAAAAAGCCAAACGAAAAATTATACTCTAAGTGCATTTTTCTTTTTACCGGAAGCAACCTTCAAAACAAACCCAGCTGGCGTTTATCCCTCTTCTTCCCCCAAAATCAGTGAGTAGAAGGAAAGTTGTCGCGTTAACGCGCGTCTTCCCTTCCCATGAGCTGCCGGCCGGGAATTCAGCGCTGGGGAGCTCAGCGGGGCTGGCGGGGGGGGAACCACCCCTCTCGGGAGCCGCTGAGCTCCCGGGGGAGCGCGGCCGTGGCGCTCCCGGGCTGCCCGGTCGGGGCTGCGCGGGGCGGGCGGAGCGGCCCCGCCACCACCGCCCCGAGCGCGGGTCCGCGGGGTCTGCGGGGAAGGGGCGCCTACCTGGGGGCTGCGCTCCGCCGGGTTCTTCATCACCGCCTGGCGGAAGCTGTTATCCACGTAGGACGCCATCGCGCCCCTCCTGCCTCCCGCCGCCGCCGCCGCCGCCCGGGGAGGCGATGGGGGAGGGCCGGCCGGGGCCTGGCGCTGCGCGGCCGGGGCGCTGGGCGAGGAGCTGGGAGGCGGCGCGGAGGCACCGCGGGCTCAGCAGCGCCGCCGCCCGGAGCTGGAGGCGGCGGCCGAGCCCCGCCGGTGGCAGCGGCGGCGACAAGGGCTCGGCGCTCCCTCTCGACCCGGCTCTACGCCTCCCGCCGGCCCGCTCCGCCGCATCCCCCTGGGCACCGTCCTCGCCGCCTCCCTCCTCTTCCTCCTCCTCCTCCCATCCGGGCTGATGGGGGGCTCCGCGCCCGCCTCGGCGACGGGGAAGTTGCTGGCTCGGGGAGGCGGAGCGGCGGGGGGCGGGTGGAGGCGGGACGGAGCAGGGAGGGTGGGGCGGCGTGCTGGGGGTCGCGGCCGGCGGGGTCTCCTCTGGCGGCAGTGGTTCAGCATCCTCCCCCTGGGAAAACATCCTTCCTGGTTTTAACAACCGAAAAAAAAAAAAGAAGTCTGACTGACTGCCGCCATCGTCCTAAGACACGCGCATCACCAAAGCTTTGGCCGTGCATCCTGTAGATGGATCCTGGTGCTGAGCAAGCTGGACACTGAAACAAAAACTATAAATAAAGACTCGATCTGCTGGATCTAGTGACTTTTGGGAGCCCACCTGTTATCACACTTCCCAAAAGTAATCCGTATCAGCCGGCTGTCTCCTCTGTCATTGTTATATGGGATAAAAACGAGGAAGGGATGTGAAATCTTTATTTTATCAATTTTCTGGGGATTATCTAGCAGCGGATTCTTCTCACGTGAACTTAAGTTTTTAAAGAATAAAGGATCTCGCAACATGGCTGATTTTCTTTGTTTACCACGATACTGAGCACGTCTCAGCAGCAGCTTGACAAACGCAAATCATGGAAGTATTATTAACGTGCCATTAGCAACAGGGTAATACTATTAATGTATTTGCCTTCACAAGCGATGTGTACCCTTCACTGGTACAGATCACGCAATGTAAATAATGTCAACACTAATAAATCTGTTTAATTCTCAGTCACTAGCAGTCACATTTCAATCCCAAGTAAGGTAGTGTCATCTTTATTTGATTTTTTTATTTGTGAAAAGTCCCAGGGATAACCATCTTTTCCTTACAAAACATACACTGCTGGTCTCAGGAGACAAAATCTTACACTTTTAGACATACATGGCTCTCAAAAATGCTCCGTCTTCAGACAATAATCTTCTAAACCTACTGAATTTCTAGATATGGCTCATTAACAAAGATAGCTTTTCGGGCTAATCCCACTCATATGTGTCAGCAAAATATTTTTGCAGTAATACCAATCGTTCTGGGCAGACTATGGGAAAATACTAAGGAGGGCTCCACATTCTCTGCATCTTGCTTGTTGGAGCTTATTAGTAGTCCTTTGGAGGGATTTTTTTTCCTAACTAACAGATTGATAATGTAATGTCTTTTGCCCTAAAAAATAACAGTTTAAATATGCCTCGTGTTCATCATTCAGAGGGTATAATTTCTTCAAATTAATCAAGCCTGCAGCTATAGAAAACTGTCAGCTTTTCCAAAGCTCAGTTTACCAACACGGAGTGCTAAAGTTCCCTTTTTTTGTGGGGCATATGTATAGGGCGAGTGCCACAGGAATGTGAGGAATGCTCTCCTGGGCTTCAATCCTCAATCACTCCAGGGCACCCATTCCCTCCTGTTACAGACTAGCTTGCCTGACATCTTTATATCTCTACATCAAAACAGAGCTACCCACTCTATTTTAATATGCAATTATCTTTCATTTCAGACCTATTAGCTGTAACAGCATCAAGTGAAGTGTTTTGCTCTGGTTAATTTTTTGCCGTGCTGTCTGGTAACACAATAGCTGTGATTCATAGGGATGTTTCACTTCAGCCAATGGGATCTGGGCTGATAGTACTCAGCTCAGTGTGACAAATCTCAGTGGTTATAGATGTATGTCAAAGGCTTATCACATGGTACATGAATTGTTATAAATGGAAATGAATGAAAGCTAGAGGACTATGTACAAATACACTCAACAACTTCTTAATAATATTTAAAGATGTATTGTGTTAGCACCTTTTTAGTGTCTGTAAGCAACAAATTTGTATAATGAAAATGCTTCTGATTATTCATATCCTCCATGGTGGATACTAGTCTGTCCTTTATGCTGGTTTTTTTTTTCCTAGCTGAAATTAGTCTAGTTTTTTCAGAATAGAAAAAAATAAACAAATCAGTAAATAATAATCAAGATACAGAGTAAGGACAATAAATATTAGAGAAAATATCCAATTATCACTGGAAACCCTATTTTTCATGCAAATACTCAAAAAATATATAATTTACGGTGTCAAATGTTTTTGCAAATTCAATATTCTCATAATCTCACTGTCCTCCTGTTTTCCAACTTTAACAATAAATCAGTATGTTTTAAAATACACATATATACCATGACATGCCATAGCATTCATTTTTCTTTTTGGTTATTCCTCAATCTACATATCTATTTACAATGGATTTTTTTCAAGGGGTAGGGGTGTGTAACAGTGTTTTTCTGGTCGTGTTAGTACATTATACAGGTTTTCGACTCCATATTACACAAGGAAACCAAGAGTTAACTATATACGTGCAGTACATATAGTACTGATATTTCAGTAGTATGAAAAGGATGCAACTCAAAATATGACAGCTCAGCATAATATCTTTTTGGATAGCTATAACTAGGCACTCTGTTATTTTAGAAAAGTATTTTTTCTTGGAAATACAGAGTACCTGCCTGCCTGAATATCTCTGTTTCTTTCAAGTGGTAATTTGAAATGGTCAGGTCAAACAATTACTGAAATGCCAAGGAAACAAATTCAGTATTTCTGGGAGCTCTTTGTTTATTTGCTAAATCTCATTTTTAAGAAGATACTCACACTTTGAAAGGCTTGCACTTGACTTAGTCATACAGGTTTTAATTCATTACACCAGTTATTAGTCACCCACAGTTAAACACTTGATTTTCTCAGGACAGGCCTCTCTGCCCTGGTAGGGAAACAAAACATTGCGTCTTTGAGAGAGTTTAGTAAATTATATACAGTCGTCATGGTTATAAGCCCCGGGATATCCTTTTCTCCCCTTTCTTTGGATAAGTACTCATTTTCATCTATCTTCTTGAGATGGCATGGCAGCTGAAGCAGATTCATGCCGCCAAACTCCAGCCCTCAGAGCTGCATATCTCGTTCCCAGCTCTCTCTCTTCTCAGCAACCATAAAAAAATACTTCCATAACCATTCATGGAGGTAGACTGTTACAGAGGAACAGAGATATCAGCCCAGTGAACCCCTCTGGAGCTGACCTTCAGAACAGCAGCCATTCCCTTCAGCCTGGGCTGAAGCTAATTTTATTGGCTTTTTAGTCAGAGATGAATTATTTTAGGCACAAGTAAGGCCACTACCAAGAGGAGACAATTTCCTTTGAGCAAGATTAGCCTCTACGCTCTGTCTTGAGGGGTGGCACCATTTCCAAGAATGCTATCTCTCTCCTTTTGGGATTTATACATGGATGGGATTGCTACCATTTGCAATTCCAGTTTTTAGCATCTTTTACAGTATGATGAAGGACATGTGGATTTGTTTGTTATCCTCTAGTTACAACTACTATGTGCCCCTGAATCAGAGAGTAGAATAGAAAGATATCAGTAGCTTAACACGGTCCATACTAAAACAATCCTTGAATGTTTAACATACTTTTATGGTCCTTTTGTACTCATAAAATGTATGAAATTCTAAAGTTTATAAAAGAGAACTTGGCCTGTGCCATAAAGGAAAAATCATCCTTTGTTTTTTCTTAAAGGAAAAAGAGAAGGATTTTTTACTACTATAATACATTTCATGTATTTATTCAGAATTTGCCACTATTTGCATAGCTACATTTGGGAATATTTATCATTTAACTTCTGCTGTAGCGGCAAATGTATGCAAACCAGCTTTAGCTAGTTAGTTTAATACTAGCATCAACAGCTCAGGGACCAGCACAAACCATCCAAGTATTTACATGATCTTGGAGAGGAATTCACAGCCCACACAGTGTTCTCTTCAGCTGTACTGATAAAAGTACCCTGAGAAAAAGAAAGGTGGTTGATATCTGTATTGCAGCAGCACCCAGGAGGCATAGCAATTGATGGTGGCCCCTATGCTACACCCTGTGTGAACACTGAGCAAATTAACAGGAACTCCTGAAGGTTGAGCCTGTATTTCTGAAGCTCAGGTGCATCTAAACAAGCTTCATTTGTGTTCGCGACCATGCTACAGGTCTGGCCCTCGTCTCTCAGGAGTGAAAGTGATGATAGGAGATAGTTGTGAGTCTTCTATGCTGGTACCTCCACTAGGAAGCTAGGCTCCAGGCCTCGTGTCAACATCTCCAGCTTCTCCTTCTGTGAAAAGAGACACAAAAGTAGCAACTAAACTTCTCAGGTAAAGTATTCTGAGACAGAGAAAGCGCTGCAAAGTGCTGTTACTAATAACAGTAGCAGCGTTTTGTTGTTTGTTTTTTTTTTTTAAACAGAAAATTAACTACAGACACAGAAATAGTCAAATAGCATCTTTTGTCCTTATCAGGACATGTGATGAGGGAGGCTGGTTCAGTGGGAAGATGCAAAGCACACAGCAGGAAGTTGGCACATAGGTGCTGGTGTGCTCTGGAACAGGCTGCCAGCATGGAAAGGTGCCTTGTGGGAGTTGAATTGCAGCTGCTACACAGTGGCAAAGGTATCAGAGAGACTAAGCTCAGTGTCATTTTAGATAGATGACACTTTCTGAATTATATATGGGTTAAAAAATGCACTCCAGTCCTTTCCGAATAGTCATCCATGCTCTAGTATAGGCAGGATATGCATAGGAACAATTTCAACTGTTGAATGTATATCATAAGAGTTTCATGATCTAAATATTTGGTGTCACATATATTTCTCATAGTATATTTCAGTAAATAGCATCCCAAATAAGGAAAAAAAATTCATTCTTATTAATTGTCTTTGAAATTTTCATTACTGAACAAATTAAAGCCAAAGCCTACGTTTCAGTGTTTTGCTTTTAAACCAATATATTTCCTAAAAGAAAATACAAACTTACTCTTTCTGAAATGGCTGCACTTGACTTGTTTAAAATAATCTTTTGAAGTTTCTTCAACCCAAACATTACATGATTGTGCCAAACTATCAAAAGGAGAAATTGCCTAAAAGTCAAATCTACACAGAACTACTATTTATCAAAGCTGGCCAGGTTTTTAAAAGAATTTGACTCATACATATTAACGATATATAGCTAGATGATCATTAATATCCAACCATACTGCTTCTCATAAAACACCAGATGATAAAGTTATCTAATAGATCATGCAGAATAATAAATAAAATATGTAAAACTCTACAAGGAAAATGAAACACATAGGAGGTAGGAATTTTATTCCTGCACAAAGATATCAAATATTTATAAGAGACAAAATTGTTAAGATTGTTATTAAGACCTTTCACTCCAAATGTGCTATTTTCAGTATTAGGATTCTATACTAACTGCCTAGTTTTCACTGACTGCCATCAGAAACCTATTATTTTTTATTTTTTTTAGGTCAGCTTTATTATATATTATATATGATTAAAGCATTTGGCTTCAGTTCGTACTAGCTGTTTCAAAAAATATGAATATATTTATAACTTTTGGCATTACTGCAGGGCATTATTCTACAAATTAAGTTTACAGCTGGTAGCATTTTTCCATAATGAATTATTGATTAATTATTCCAGATATTGCCTGTCCTCGCTCAACTACCAAGCACTGCTTACTGCACTGCTAAGTCAGCCCATGCTAGAACTATTCCTTGGACTGAGTCCCCAAATGCTGCATTCCTGTCAACTTTTGCCTCTTTAGTCTTGTCACCATCTTCCATGGAGATCATCCACACTCTTCCCTGCTTGCTTTAACACAATATAGTGAATCACAAATATGTTCCAACATGATGCTACTGGTGCTTATTAGAAGAGCATTTGTATTTACATTGCTTCCTAACAACCTCCATAAATTACTACCTTGCTTTGAAATTAATAGTCATTGTGTATAATGTTTATGTGGCTCAGCCTTCTTCATCTTTCAGTCACCGTTTAGATCTGTTCAAAGCATATGGGGATGTGTGGGTGTGTGCTTAACTGAATGTTCCTCTGCTGTACATACATATCCTGGCAAAGCGTATTCACACCTATATCATAATGTGACAAGTACTAGGTACCAATTTAAATGGTTAGGATCAGCTTTAAGTTCAGTGAATTCTATAAAAGTTGATAGTTTTTTACTTACAAATCACTAATACCACACTCCATCGATTTATGTTCCATCTATTCTTCCAGGAAGAAATCATCCAGTATGTGGAATACAAGAGCTTTAAAATCTAATTTTACCCTATCCAAAGAAAGCATATTCCATGTAGATGGACACTGAGTTAAGCTGCCAAGGTGATCTAAGCTTATCATGGAATTTTCCTGATAATTCTGGACAATTTAATAACATTATGCCTGACCTTGTAAGTGCAGAGCTCTGCACTGCACCTGCACCTGTTTATTAAGAGTCAAAGAAAACTCTTAATAAACAGATCACAGGAAAAAAATAAACAGTTCAGGTTCAAAACACTGTAATGACCAATTTTTTTTTTCACATAGACTCTACAATCACTGTTAATGTCAGCAGTGAAAATTAAGACTATTTCTTTCTTTTTGTAATGAACTTAATACAAAGAGATCCCTATTTCCGCCATAAACTTCAGCTTATGTACAAATACATAATGATAAATTCAAGCATTAAATTCAGTTGGAGCAAGAAATCCTCCAGTAATACAAAAATAGAGACATGAAGGAACAGACAAAAATAAGCATTACTGCACTCATAAGCAGTCTGAGGTAGAAGTTTACACAATATATTCCTTGTGTTACCTGGATCTAAGACACAGAGCAACAAATTATCACTTTTCCCCAGGGTTTTTGTGTTAATTTTGCTCTTTGTTTCATTTATGCAATAGATACTCATAATACTTTCAAACATTCAGCAGCTAGATGTGATAAACACTATCTTCCTACTCCTGTAACAACTGATTTGTGCTGAGAACATCCACCATTGCCTTCTTGTATCACTGCTGGAAAAACATAAGAACACAATGTCTGGTTCACTTTTCCTTTCTAAAACATATTTTTAGAAGAAAAAGAAAAAGCCTTTGTCGTTGTTGCTGTGCTTAGCAGAGCAACTAGCAGAGGGAAGTGGCTGATGAAGATCTGTAACCAACCAAGTATATCTTGTAAATGTGTTTTCTAGGTCAGGAAGAGAAACTGAAATGTGGGAAGTAATTGTAAAAAAGAGGTGGTTGAGATTAATGTTTTGTGGCAAATCAAGTGACCCTCTGGAAGATGTAAACTTTTGGAAAACACATGAACATTTAAGGATTTTGTCAAGAGAAGCTCTTTGCCAGGAATATTTTTTTTTTTTTTTTTTTTTTTTTTTTTTGGTGCTATTAGCCACTTAGAGGTCTGCTGACATATGCTGGCACCTGACTGGCATGATGAGAGCCCTGTACACTGCCACAGTAAGCACACTCCTGCTATCCATACTTAATTTTTTCTTCCTTCAGTTCAAGCTATCTGGCATGGAGACAGTTCTGTGTATTTAGTCCTTATGATAAGGAAGTCTTGAAATACTTCAGAAGTACCCTCCTGCAAATAAATTGGAGGGTGGAGATTGGCATCCACATGCTCTTGTTTGTGCATGAGTAGTATTCACATGAGGAAGCAGATTCTGCAGCAGGAGAAAATCTAGGGTAGATCATTTCTCCTGCTTCAGCATACCTTCATTTTACAGTCCAGGTCCTCATCTGATTAGAGTCCCTGTATTTCAACAAAACCAACAAAATCCTGCTAGTTTAAAACTACTAAGGACCCTCTTCTTGTCTCTGATCCTTGATGGGCTTACAGGGAATTCTGAGAGTGCTGAAGCAGAGGAGGGTCTCTAGCAAAAAAAATAATGATGCACTGTTTGAAACTCCCAGAAAGAGAGACGGTTCTAACTTGCACTCAGCTGTGCCCTTGGGAAGAGGTGCATGACGAACCACAAAACAATCTTGCCCCTGTTTGCCCGATGGTGACATCTGTGTCTTGTTAGTGAAGCACAAACTGTTAAAATAGTTCTTCTCTCAGGTGGAAGTGAGCTGTATAACTTCATTCCATTGATGTGAGTAGCTAACAATTTTGCCTCAAGCCTTCACATTACTGTTGCATTCGGATATGAAGTTAGATTGCTCTTGCTATCGAGCAGAAGAGTACAAGAGAAAATTTTATCTTTAATTAATTTTTCTGGGTCCCTTGTGTTCCAAAAATACTACCAATGATCCAGAAGTTCAGTATTTGCATGGATATTTTTTATTTTCAAATAGATTTTTCCAAAGTTTTATTTGAAGTACCTGTAGTCTTTAACCCATACTCATCATGAATACACTTTCAGTGAGGGTCCTGCTCACCTGATATGTAAATCTCTGAGTGAGATACTGGGTTGATACTCCTGGGCAATGTAAATACAATTGATTAAAAACAAACATCAGCACATTTTCAAAGTGCAAAGAGGGGCCTTTCAAGCAAAAATATTACATATTTTTTTGAAACCATCAATAATGGTACAGATATTCAGTTCATTTCACGTAGGAGACCAACACTGAAGCTTAGGCAAAGTATTTTCCTACTGCGGTTAGATTTTAAAAGATCTGTGCACATGGGAATCAAGTTGCACTTTGCTTTGTGGGAGCCTCAAACACAATGGTTCCAAGGGTAATCTTGTGGGAAATAAAAAGGGGTTTGTAGGTGGAAGGAGATGTGATGGTGTTTGACAAAAACTGGACCACAAGTGGCCTGAAAACATTCTGCAGTGCTTGCAGATCTTTGTTTTTGTAAATTTTAAAGAGAAATAAAAGTACTGAAGATATTCAAAGCATGATGTAGGTTTGAGCTATTAACTTAAATACCTCATGGTTTTGCAATGTGCGTGTGTATGTCTTATCTTCAAAACCATGCAGGTATGTCATAGCCCTCAAAAAGCATCTCTTAACCTTAAACCCAAATGTTTAAAGTTAAATTATATCATATCTCCATCCTCTAGCAGACGTTTGCAACTCTTTTGTACGCAACTGAAAATGCTTAATTGGTCTAGATGTACTCACTTGCACAATTATAAAGTGAAATAGAATAGCTGACATTGCAGGCTGTGATAACTTGTTCCAGTTGTAATTCCCCATAAAATAATTTTGATTAATTTATCTGCCCATCATTTCCCTGAATTTACCTGAAACATTGTATAGAGGTCATAAAACTAGAAAATAACTCACATTTCCCTTTCCTCCAAAGAAATTTGTGGGGCCAGATACCTTTACCAGAAAAACAAGAGAGAGATAATATCGCATGTAGAATTATTCTGAAAAACAAGTAAGAAACCCTTTCTGGGGTTAAAAAAGCATGACTAGTTTATACCATTCCACTCTTTCACTCTCCTCTATGCAGCACAAGTGTGTGATTCTTTCTGACGCACCAGAGAGTTCAGTTACTAACTCTCAGCCTCTTTCCTGAGATGCTGCATAGTCCTTCATTCAATGGACATAATTATCCAATTATTTACTCAATGAAAAAAATAACCTGAAAGAAAGCAAAGCTAACTCAAAAATAGGGAAGATGGAACGCAATTAAAATATACACTTTCTTTAGCTTATCAAGCTTTACCCTTCTCACGACTTGAGCTAGACAGGCTATTCTCAATCTATTTACCCAGAAAGCATAAAGTAGGTGTATGTCTACGAAGCAAACCCTCATGTCTGTAGTCTCCCACCAGTCAGCCCCTGCTGGTTTATTCAGAAGTGCCTCACCATCTCACATAACTATTCTTTATGGGGCCAAGTTGGCTACTGTTTTCCAAGCCAATTTTTCCAGCTACCTATGTAGGCCCTAAGGCTCACTAAGGTTTACAAAGACCTTTAAAACTGACTTTTAAACAGCTTTCAAGGTCTTGCCAACCTAGTTTAGAAACCACATTTCACAGAGTCATCTTGGCCCTAGCCAGATCATGTGTGCTGGTCAACATCTGAAACTTCCACTGCCTTGTCTGTGCAAGATAAAGCATGTCAATGTGGTCATGCCAGTAAAAGCTCAGAGGAAATATATAATTAAAAAGAAGTAATTTATAGCTACAGCTTATTTCAGCCCCCTCACTCAGATGAGATACAATATTACAAGAACTTTCAGTGGAAGGGAGTTCATACTGGGACTGTTGGGGCTTTAATTATAATCCTGCAGTTAAAGCAGGAAAAAAAAAATAATCCTGCACTATCTTTTCAACCGAGAAGACAGGCGTTTTTCATCATTCCTCCTAAAATCATTTCCCTCTGTTTTGAAGTATGGTTAGAGGCAAGTGCTGCAAATCTTCTATCAAATTTGGGTCTCTTTGACGATCCCTGTAGGCTGCAGTTCCGCTGTATTAATTGAAGCTGAGTGCGGTAGGAAATTCGGCCTCATAAATTTTAGAAGTGCATATTTATCTAGTAGTACTGTAACCTGAAATACATTTTAATTCTTGATGTCACTAATCACTTCTTTCATATGGGAAAATATGTTGCCATGGTGAAATCTTACTTTTTTTTTTCTTTATAGGAAAACATCACAGAAGACAATTAGGAAAGTGTAAATAATTCCTTCCTTTATAATGCTTGCTGTGCAATACATCTTTGAACAAGTTACTAACATGTGTTAGTAACTCCTTGTCATAAACCATATAACAAAATGCCTGCACCTACCTCACAAGGGCATTCTGAGAGCTGGGGCTTGTAAAGACCTTTTGAGGATGAAAAGCATTATATGACTGTTGAGCACTAATCTCAGCCATGTGGACAAGCCGCGCACATTCGAAGTAAAAACCTTTCTAATAACATCCATCTGCATCTTGAATACAAGAATGAAATTGTAAGACAGCCTGTCAATGATCAAGGCTTTTTCATGCAGCTCACTGTTTGGCAGCTTGCCAGCTCAGAGAGCCTACAGAGGAAAATGGCTCCGAAGGAAAGAATGTGCATGTTAAGCAGAGGACAGCCTTTGTGAAGGGTGGGAAAAAGCAAGACAAATACCCTCAAATGCCAAAGTGCTCTCTGATACATGGAGGAAAAAGGTGAGACAAACTGTAAGGAAGAAACTACAGTAGGCAGGAGCCTCCTCTTCTCACTAAAGATGATTCTTAGCCTGTTTGCACTAAACTGCCAACATTTCTACTTCAGGACCAAGCCTGCTTTACATTAAGGATGTTTCTCTGTAGAGAAGCTGGGAGAAGCCAGCCAAGGATTTATTTGGAACTGTGGCACCTAAACCAACTAAGAATGCGTGTCAACCTCCAAAACTCTTTTAATGATATCGCAAAGTCTTTCAAAAAGGTTTGTGAGGCAATGCAGTAGGATCCGAGCTTGCTGAGGAGATCCGAGAAGCTCTTTTTCAGACGGAATGATGCCGACCTTTTTATTCAATGGAACTTATCTCACTGGCAAAGGCACTTTAGCTCGTGCTGCTAACATGCACTGGCTCCCTTCTATTACAAGCCCCTGTGCAGAATCGTCAGCAAATTCTTCTGCCTGATATATATACACACACACAGATATATACAGTGTCAGAATTAGCCCCCTTACTTCCTCTCACCAGTCATCTACGTATTCGTTTCACTCAAGCTGTGCTCCAGCTGTACAGCGTTGCAATGCTGCAGCAAACATATGGAGTTTCAGCCAAGAGTCTTCCTTCACTTCCTACAGCACTTTAGTCTCTCTCTCCCCACAGCACTTCGTGCACTATTTCAGATGCAGCAAGGTTTAATTAAAGTAAAATATGCAAGAATTACACTAATAACAAGAAAATCTTCATCTATCATTCTATATAGAGAAAATTTTGTAAGGAAAGATTTCCAGTCTTCCATTAAAATGTTTACCTGCAAGAGATTTCTTCCCTAACAAATCATGATTTACATTTACCTTTTATTCTGATATCTTTTCTTTACTGAAAAGTTGATTCCAGTCATGATTCACACGTAGCCTTTCATTCAAATTCCTACCATATATAAAGAGCCCAAAACTAAATATTTAAGCAGCTTTTAATTCACGTTATCTTGCCACAGATCAATTTAGCACAACTCATCAACTGCTAACGTGATCAATAAATGTGGCTGCAGATCATCTACTTCAGAGTTCTGTCAGTCCTCCTAATTTCTTCCCGCAGTTTGCTCCATAAGCCCAGGGAGAACAGGACAGCTCTACCATGGCTCCCTGGAGTGAGATTCATAGAGGAGCTAAGTCCACTGAAACAAGGAAAAAAACCCAAACAAACAACTAAACCAACCAAAAAAAACCCCAAACCCCACACCAAAGCAAAAAACTTCGAATATGCTCTCAGAAGTGTTCAGGATCCAACAGATGAGCACTTTTTGGTGACTTTTCCTTTTGTGGTGTATTGTGTTACTAATCTCAGCATTTGATTTCCTGACCTCCCCCTCTCCACAGCAGGGATGCCAGAAGAGCACATGTCCATATCTCAGCTCTTCTAATCCAAGGCCTGGCTTCTTAAGTCAAAGTCTTTGCACCTGAAACTGAGATGCCACACAGTGGACTGAAAAAAATACTATTCAGGTAAGTGGGAATATATGTTGTACATTTTGAAACTCTTTTAAAATAAAACAAACTACCAAGCCTAAGCAGGTAGAAAAGGCAGACTGTGCCACAGCTGCAGTAGCGCCTCATATCTCCCTCCATCTCTGAAACAGACCTGTCCAGCAAGACAGCTTACTTGTAAGGCCTGAGGAAGCCCTGATGTCCATCATGTGGTTGCTTCAAAACTGCATGTACCTTTGCAAAGTTTTTTACTGATGTTGCTGTTGGTGTTGCTGCTGAAAATTTTGAAATCATGCAATTTAATCTGCAGTCCAGTGACACAGCTGTCATATTTTCCCATCTTCTCTCTTTCTGTGACTTATTAGGCCTTTTCTATACTAAATAAAAGCATGCCAGTTAGAAGGGTGGTCTTTTACTTTCAGAATGAGACATGCACCATTAATTGCAGAAAAAGTTTGGATAGTGTAAATTCAGACAACAAAAATAAAGGTTATCCTCCTCCTGTAGGAAAATAAATACCAGCATAAGCACACTTAACAAACACGGCATTGCTTGTGTAAGTATAACACCTCTTTAACTGCACTGTTTTTTTCAATGACTGTACTTTTCCATGGAGATGAGGGCTTGATGATGAAGCCAGCCTTTGAGCCTGCCTGTGAGTGCAAGGCAGCATAGCACAACATTGCAGATGACCACTGCAGATGACAGATGTACCCAGGCCCTGGAGGCGCCTGGCAGAGGCTGGGTGTACTCTCCCCCGGCATGACAGAGCGTAAAACAATCTGGCTTGGGGAAGAGGCTATGGGGAAAGTAAAGGGAGGAGGAGTGAACAATGGAGACCAGACCAGGAAAAATAGGAGAGACTGAGACAAGTCACACTGAGAGGAGCAGCTGAAGGGCCAAGAGAAGACAGCAGCAAAATGTTGTTGAACAAGTAACACTTAGTGATTCAAAGCCAGTGTCCATCAGTTCTTATTCAGAAGATCAGCATGTGCCAATGGGTGTGCATAGATAGGCATTGTCAATCAAATGCTCCAATACTGCCCTTTAGGCATGGTTAGGAAAAGGAAAACTATTAGAGTGACACTAAAGATGCTTCAGTACACAAATCAGAGCTGCCACATATGTTTAACTAGAGTGCAAGGAACACCATGCTATCCTTGATTATTCATTAATTAGAAGGTTTTTTCAGATGTGGTTAGAAATATACTGGAAACCCCTTGCTGAGCATTTTTAATATTGTATGCATTGTTGAAGTACCAAGGATTCGTATTGCACCATACCAGTCCTTTGGATTTGCTCACTTAGAAATGGCTTGTGCCCTAAGGTGTTTACAAGCGAATAAAAAAAGTGGGAGACAACAGATGGAACCAGCAGCTGGAGGATCGGCAGAAATCAAGGCGGCTCTGACAGGCATGTCAGCCAGACTTTTGTCTGGGGCTCTCTTATTCCATATCTTTTGCCAGCATCAAAAAAACTCAAATCTCAATGAAATTACTGGATGAACCAGAAAAAAAGTAACTCTTGAGAAAAACCTGCATGTCCTCCCTCAGATCACTTTCATGGAGTGGAAAACTCTAAGACCCACAGGTGCTGCCTAGGATTCACCTTTTTGATCCCCAATGCAGCAAATAGCAGCTGAAACCCAGGAAGTCAAGGTCTCTAAAACTCCAGTTTCCTGAAGACAAATAATTTTACTTGTCAATGGGCAATCTCCAGCCGACTTAATGAATGCAGTGAAACACATGTGGGCCTCACTTGGAGTCAGCTCTCCAAGGACACCTGCAGCGGCTGTTTTCCCAGGGTTGCCATCCTGCCAGTGGGGGGACTGGGCCAGGCCAAAACCAGGGAGACTTGTGCAGGCAAGGGAATGATATGTAATAGTGCACCAGTCCTCAGCACCTGCCTGGGTGGAAGAACCTGCAGCCACTGTGATGATGGGCACAGGAGCCCTGGTGCAGCAGGGGCTGGACCGCTCTCAGGCAAGGAGAGACCACACCATGCCACCCTCCCACCACAGGGCTTTGGTGGGGAGACACTCATGGAGTATGTGATGGTGTTGGGGTCTCGAAGCCCCTCAAACAGCAGGGGTACTGCTTCAGCCTAGAACAGGACTGCAGGTCCTATGTGGGCAGGGAAAGGGCAGCGTTACTGTGTATCTTCACTGCCAGCATTTGTCTGGTGAACCTCGGTTAAACATGATAGATTGGTGATCAAAGCACGAGCAGCACGGTTAAAAAGGATTAAGCAGTGACAAAAAAATGATGTTAGATAGTATCATAGTTTTTGTTTCATTGGAGAGTTTGATGCCTAAACAGAAAAACCCCTTCCTTTTGATGTTTACATTTTTTGTATCAAGTAAGTATCTGGGTATTTTTCAGCCTCAAGGGATTATTTATTGTGTGCTAGGCTTAAAAAGGCATGCACACCTAGAGACAGTAAACTGAACTGGATGCTTTTTCAGTGTGGAAGCTTTTACGCCCTGCTCAGCAATTCTCATTCATTACTTTAAAGTGCGACCTGCACCTCCATATTGAAGAAAAAGCCCTGGCAGTGTTTGAAGGGAGAATGAGGTTCTGGTCCAGGGACTAAATGAAAACCTCCTGCTGAGCACCAGCAAGGATTTCTCAGTGTTTCTAGCTACAGTTACATTTGAATTTCAAATGTACCAGTTTAAAAGGAAATACTCCAGAATAAAAATAATGGGCTTTTATGAAAAGAATTTGCATTCGTTTCAGAGACTGCTTTTAAATTATAGTGATGATCTGCATATAGATTAACACTCATAATGATTTTATTTAGAGACTGATACATTTCAGTGCACTTGTATCTTGTAGTAATTAAACAAGAATTGTACAAATTGTACTTCAATATTCCATTTTTTCCTTAAATGCCAAATTACTAGAAACAATATCTGGGTAGTATAAATTGAGTTGTAATACAGTACATGTGCCCCAGTAGCAGTTCATATATGAGTACCTACTCTTCAAGTTATAGACAGCAGTAGCTTCTGCTCTTGAGGTACAAGTCACTGGAACATAAAACCTGCAGTTTGGGGTCAGATTAAGAATTCATATAATCTAATATCCTTGATAGAATTGCTCTTAAATCTCATTCAAAAGTTTTGCCTTGCAACTTCTTTGCGACAAAAGGTGAGTCAATTTGGCCATGAACTGAGTGAAAAAAGAATTTCCCTTGATGTTTAAATATGTTTCTAGCAATTTAATTCTAGGTTTTGGCTTATGAAATGTTGCAACTGCTCCTTATTCATCTTCTTCAGAAAGGTCATTATTTAACAGCTATCTACCACAGCCTTTTCAGTCATTTCTGAGAGAGAGAGAGAGAGGACATAAAATTTCTCCTGACTTCCTGAAAAGAAATGAAGTCAATGATTTTGATTCTAGATTACTGCTAGTTGTCAGTTATTAAGATTAACAGAATGGCACAGGTAGATAAGTACATCCACATCAACACCTTTCCGTACTTTTTCTCATTTTAACAGGTCATTTCATGAGATTGGTAAGAGTGGGGAATCAGAACTTCACACAGTATTCAAGATATAGGTGCAGCACCAACATATTCAGTGGCATATTATCTGGACGTTATGCTGAATTGCCTGTTCAATAAAAGCCAACATGATACCATCCCCACTCTTGTCAGAAAGAGCACACAGTGGTAAAATTGCATAGTATAAGTTGTATAAATAGCACCCAGTGACAAAACCAGCCTGTCAGTTTACCTACTCAACCCTTCTGCAGCACTGTTAATATCATCAAAAAAATTGAGCAAGTTTTAGAAAAATGTCAAGTTGGATAAAGTTATTTCAATTCAACTACTGTGCTACAATTCTGTCCTAAGAAATTTTCCTACCTAAAAGTTTTTCTACTCTTTTTTCCTTTCTATCTAATATCATGGAAAGACTGCTGTTACTCTCAGTAGATGGTGGATTACACTCTTTTAGGAGCATAGGTTTTCTGGAGAAAGCACTTTTCCTGAGAAACTTATCTTGGAAAGTGCTTTGGCTCTTCTTGCTGACTGTCATTAATCCAATAATGTCACTACAGTATTGTGTGACACAGGCATCGCTCCTGTGAAAGATTTGTGCCAGGCAATTCTGAGACAAGAGGAATAGTCAAGGTTATTTTTAAAGCAGCAGAAGTAACTTAATCACAGGAACATAATCACTATTTGAGAATGCACAGCTTGCTATTAGTGACACTGATATCTTGTAAAGGGAAAAGTAAAATTCACCTGATTATTTATAGAGTTTTATTGCACATAATGGAGTAAGTGTGTTTTTGCAGATTTACAAGTTAGCAGATGGGTTCATAATTAGTGTATTTTTCATATGCATCGTAAGACTCTTTAGACAAAGAGCGAAGCATCTATGTTCAAAGTTCCTAGTATTTCAGATAGGCCTATGATTACTGTTCTGTTTCTGGTGGTTTAAAGATAAGAAGATTATTTTTTTAATCCCTTAAATAATTCCTTAAAAATAAAATGGGATTTATTTATGTAATAGTATCTGTAAGCTTCTTGGTTCAGATTTCAACAAAATATATGATTCTCTTGTCATGATCCAATTTTTAAAAAGTAATACACTCACATACCTCCGCAGATGTGTCCTAGATCCTGCTCCAACTAGCATCCTTAAGGTCAAAAGGGGCTTGACCTTCTCATATAGTTTCAGAACCCATCTTCTCAAGGAAGCAAAAATTATTAACTAAATAATAAACCTGACCAAGCAGGACTTCTTCACTATATCATTTCAGTTATTCTTGTGGAAGATCCTGATTATCTGCTCGAAAGACTGTTAGCAGGTGACAGGAGGGTAGAGCTTGCTTTTATTTCTTCTGTGCTTTTCCAGCCTCAGGTTCTTAATCAAATCTAGGAAAATAAAGATAATCTAATAAAAGCAGAGTTAAATACTACTTGACGTACAGTGCAGGTGATACATATTACCTTCTGAAAATATCTAACTGAGGTATTAAAAGGACGCTTCTTGTGTTTAAGGGTCCCATTATCTCTGTCTTCATAACATATATGTAAAAAAGGAAAGTGCTAAAGAAATACTGTGACTATAGAAGAGTCTGAGCTACCATGCTCTATGCAAGTGCCACAAGTGATGGGTTGTGATTTCAGAGCCTCCAGGAGGTTATATTCTAAGACTAAAACCATCCTTCTGCACCAGCCTTCATCTGGTGATTGCTGTAGCCCCTGGTTTGCATGCAGTCCCCCCAGGGATGAAAGGCATTCACATCTCTGTGCATGCCAGGGTGGGAAGACTGCTCTTGTTGCAGCACTCCTCGGGACTATGCCAGCTCAGCACTCCTGACCTTCAACCACTTGTTCCCATCTCACACTGTTTGCTTTGGCACAACTGTTTCTTCCCAAGCCACCCCCTGAGGCCACATGGAAAATGAGATCAGTGAACTAATGTGTTAAAAATAAACCAAAAAAAAAAACCAAACCCCAAAGCATTTTACCATATGGTTGAGAAGCAGTTGTTTCGCTGCCCTGGGCATCCCCAGGTAGGCAGGTAGAGGGGCTGAAACTGGCAATGCTGCAAAGAAATGGCACATGGCATCCCATCCAGCGCTGGTGCCTCTTATTAGATGATGACCTCAAGGTAGTTCTCAAAGGGTGGATTCCTACCCCAAGCAGCTGAATGTCGTGACTGACATTTGCATGGCTATACTCAGGGCGCTGAGATACCCTAGGTATCTTTTTTCTCTAAAAATAGCCAAAAGAGGAAAATGTAAAAAAAAAGAGCAGAGAGATGCAGGAAAATGTTGAAGTCTATGCTGTCTCTGATGAATGGTTACCTCTGTTTACTGGTTGTCATTTGGTGCTTTTCAAGAGGAGATACATTTAACAAATGAAAGATGAAAAGCAGTTTATGATGCTGAAATTTTGCCTACATCATTTGAAGAAAATAATGGAAGTAAAATAAGCTGGAGAGATGTATTTGTATTTGCAGTAATGTTTGAAATTATGGTCTGTAACAGAGAAACAGCTTTTCATTTTTTCTCAATTTTTTGTTCAAAAATTAATGTTTAGTGCTTTGTCTGGTTTGACTTAGAAGTTTAAAACAGAACAGAAAACCTTCTCATCACTGATTTAGAATCATGAGCCTGGGGCTCTGTTTTCTGAGCAACTCACTTTTCCTGCAAAACTGCAGAGTACCTTCAGCTCATATGGAAATCAATAGGTTCTGTGGTAAGCACAAGTCTAGGGCCTGCTTATACTTTTCATTAAGCCTTCATGAAATAGCTATTGCTAGATAACACCAGCTGTGGCCATTTTATACTGGAAAGCAATTGGGATGTTCCACTTAAACTGCAACCAGGAACTCCGGAACTCCAGAAAAAGAGAAGTCCACACATGGAATTAATTTGAAAAGAGTTAATCAGAGGAACGCCAAGCTCAACTTGTGGTATTTGCTATATGTTTATATATTTAAGTCAGGTTAAAGATGTTCATCACAGGATGAGAAGGGCCATTTTGCCCTTTATTCTCTGAAAACTTACACAAAATATGCATAACCATATCCACCATGACTAGTAATCCCTACTACCAGCTTCAGCTGGTCAGATTAATGCCATCTGGAAGTTACTGTTTGGTCAGTAGAATGAACTATTTCTGTTGTTGTTGAGGGAGTGGGAGGACACTAATTCCTTAAAGGGTGTTGTAAATTTAAGCAATGGTTCTGTATTTAGCCATGGTTTAGTTCTGTGCTTTTAAATATGCCCCACTAGCATATGTGTTTGCTGGGATGAAAAAGACTGCTAGGATTTATATGATTATTTATTTACATTAGTATAAATAAAATTTATTGCCCTAGCTTATAATTAATATATGTGGATTAACAGTGAAACAAAAGGAAAACCAGTCTCAGTGTTATTGAAATAACTGTCATTCTGACTATCATCTCTTCCCTCATTCAGCATTCTGGGAATATACCCACAGCTTTCTCCAAAAGCTTGATCAAATAAATATGTCCTTCACTGAGCCTAGAGAATCAGTGCATCTGGACAAGCTAGGGAGCATACTGCAGAGATTTCAAGACTGCACAGTGTGTGAGCTGCCAGCACTGCCTCTCTTTATCTGACCAAGAATAGCCTGCTCAAACGCCTTTGCTAAGCCAAAACTGTTGAGAGGCAGTCCCTTGGGAATCAAGCCAGGGTTTTTCCCAGAGACAGATATATTCTATCTTCATCCTTACTAATGGAACATTTATAATTGATTTCCTTTGTTTAACCTTTCCCTTGCTTCTACAAGGAGAAACAAAAGTCTAAACTTTGCTTTTTGTATGACAAACATGACAGCATTCCTTACAGAATGTTAATCACGAAGTGGGAAGTATTGAGAGACTCTTGGTTTGCTATTAAATTACAATTCAATTTTTAGCAATTATTCTGAAGTCCAAACAGACCAATAATACATGTAATTAGTGAGGATTCTTTGAAAAGGGAAATGTACAGTTAAAGGACAGTTCAGACTGTGGAGTCGAAAAGTGAGAAACCTGATGGAAAAATCAGGACAAAAATCCAAGCTCTGGGAGCAAAGTTGGTTTTAGAGGTTCCTGCTTTTTATTATTTCACCTATGGCACAGTTCACTGCCTTTGAACTTGTGCTAATGGCAACTGTTTAGAGGCTGTGCTTTAAACTGGATTAGTGAAACAACCTTAGGAAAATTTCCCCACGATCTCTAAATAACAGTGAAAAATGCTATAAATTAGCAGGACTGCTTAATGCAGGGGCCTTGGAACCATACTGTGCATCAGCTATTAACTCAGAGAGGTGAGCTCAGCTAGTATCTGCTCCTTAGAGCTCAACTGCTTATTACAGGACACAGGAAATTTGTATACAATGTTAAAGGAAGCATTGCATGGAGTACCCATACTTAAATTTTAGCCCCATGCTGAATAGGACTGAATCTGGTTATAAAAGGTGTCCTTCGCTGTTAATGCATCACAGTCAAAACAAAATTGCCAACCTTTACTGAGAGGCTGATCTGACTTTGAACTGTACTGGAGTGATGTTTGTTTCAATTGTCTCTGCACATAGTGATCTATTTTCAGTTTAATATGCATCCTGAGAAACACATGATTTGGAAATTAAGCCCTTGCCTAGGAACAGGAGTCAAGTATTATCTATAGTTGAAAATTCAGTATGATTAACTTTAAGTATAGAAACTGTTCCAGAGTAACTCCCAAAGTGTTTCACAAAAAAAAGTTCCTATCTGTTCCTGTTTTGCTTCACCCATTTTCAAGAGCAGCTTCATATGAAAACTCACCCTGCTCTTTTGCATTTTTGTTTTTATTTTGTGATAACTACAGTAGTGTGGAGGATGTGGGTTTTTTCAACCTCAGTCTGGATCAATACAGCTCTACTACCTAAAGCAGTTGCATAACTATCAGTAGACCAGCAGGGAATTGATTTAAATCTATACCAGCAATGAAGTCATCTAACATCATCAGATGCTTCTCCAGTAGAAGACTTTGTCAGCATGCTTCTAATGGTTCATTCTTTTAACTAAAAACATGGCTTGTGGCTTTTTCAGGGCTTTTTCAGTGTAAAGTCACACTGTGCTTTACATTCTCTGCGTGACAAAACTTCTGAGTGGTGCAGAAGGAACTCTGGTTGTTGCCCAAAGAAAGACCTGTCTTCCACTGTAATAATGCAATATTTCTAGGACTTTACATTTTTGTCAAAAACATGAATGACAAATATTTCCTTCTCATCTGGAAATCTGTGTGGGGTTTGTCTGGTTAAATGATATTTGAAAGCTGAATCATTATAACATCCCAGTTATAGAGGTGATGATGGCAATGGTGCCTCAGACAATCATGATCTCAACAACTTAGTCATACTAAATTTGGAATTTCTCTTTTGAAGCTATTATCCAAGTGCTTTGTAATAACCATTAAGGCAAAAATCTGCCTTCATATCAAGCTCTAACAACTCTCAGCTTTGACAGCAAAAATATCAATACTAATCTCAGGCTGCAAATTGATGCTACAGAGACTTTGGTGATTTATGAGTTCCCATAACACTCTTGCCCTGTTTGCACAGGGCAGAGACACAGCTTGCAATGACCAGCCCTTAGGTTAAATCTCTACCTCTCTATGTTACTAAAGCAGCTTTCTAAAGATTTGATTTGCTTATTTGTACCTAGTCCATAAGAGCGCAGGACTCCCTGAAAAGAGCACCGTTGCACCATTGATTATGAAGCAGTGATGTGGAAGCTACTGGTGAACCTGAGCATGAATAAAACTCTGAGGTTAGCTCTGTGCCTTACCCTCCAGCCTCCTATGTTGCTATCAAAGAAAACTCAGGTCCTCACACTGGGTGGGACTTATGAGGTTTTCCAGCCAGATGTCCCATCAGCAATGGAGAGTACAGCTTCATTTTGCTTTTCTTATACCATGCCTTCTGGCCATGCACCTCAACAGCTGGAACAGCATCTCATTCCATAAATTCAGACCCTTTCACAATTCTGCACTAAAATTCCTTTCAGATACATCTCTGGATGACATTGAAAGTCTCTTAAAATCACTGGGGTTTGTTATTCAAAGTAACTTTGTAGTCAATATTTTAAATTGACATTGAGATATATTAAATTGAATTAAAGCCACCTTAATTCTGGATTAGAATAAAATCATAGAATCTAATTCAGTAAACCAAAGTCACTTTAAATTCATATCATTCGCCAATGCATACTCATTTCCTGAACATGTTTATATAAATAAAACTGAAAGCACCATTTTAAAAGGTAAGCACCCAATCAAAATGACAAAAAGTTGTTCTTTACTAGAAGGAGACTAATTTTGTTTCACGTCATGCTGCTTTTTCAACAGCCAGATTTTTAGAGCAGGAAAAAGGATTATGTGACCCCCACAGCTGGAGACATTCTAACAAAAGATATAACAAGTACAATGTTCTTGCAAAGTGGAACAGCTGTGTAATGTTCTTGCTTTATAAGTAAGATAAAAGACAATAAAGTATACTGAAATAGGTTAGTAGGAAAAACAATTTAAATAGTGTGTTTCTCTGACTTTTCTGTCTATAGGCCCAGATGCTATACATGATTACTGAACTTACTCCCTACATCTGCAGTGATAGACAGCACCAGTAATGCCAACTATTTGTGATGCCTGGCTCCCCCATCTTTCATATGTATCACCTCACAGACATCACTACCCTGGCAAAATTGGGTGGCATGTGAGGAAACTCAGCCATTTCACCAGGAAACATCTCCAGAGTGGAGAAAGACTTTGCCTATGAAATTACCTGAGTTGCAGAAGGCAGAAAAAGGTTGTGCTCTGCTTTGCAGTTTCATTCTGAATTATCATTAGGGACAAGATTAATAATGGACTAAGGAATGAACAAGAGAGAATACAACTGATAAAAACTGTACGAGCAAAACATAAACCTAGGCTTAGAGAGGCTTCAAGAAATATTTTTCTAATATTTTGCCTGAAGTAAGGCTCCCAGGTTCATGAGGCTGCCTGACTAAAGCAACCTATCCAGCACAATATAATGTTTGCATTTAAGTGCATTTGAGTGGCTGTGGGCTGCATTTTCCCACATGACTGGAGTAGACAGAGATGTGGGAGGAACTGTTTGAGGGAGCAAGGTCTAAAGTGACACGAGCCATCAAGTGATCTGTCCTGGCTGATTCCCAAACACTGCAGAGACACGTAAAGCATCAGGTTTTCAGCCTCCCACAGGGTTTGTATGCTCACAGATGCTTACAGACCCCTGGTAATTCTGCAAACCTGCATGTTACTCAGCCTCATGCAGGGCATGGGGTGCAGAAGTAGATAACATCCTTCAGGTGTTAGCTTCAGACATCCAATTTTTTTCCACTTGTTCTAATAATTTTGAACCTCTTACACATCTAGTTACAGATGAATTCATGCTTGTGATAGGTTATAATAAAAAGTCCTATGGCTTGATTCCTGAAACAATTTGTATTTATACATGTAGATATGATATACATCAGATTTGTTCTTATATATATGCATGCAAATTCACATGTGATGACATGGCTATATTTAACATTGCTATGGCTATATTTTACATTATTATGTTTATTGCATAGTAGTTTTAGAAGCCCAAAATAGGCTAGGGTTTTGTTTTATTTAGAGCCATATGAATTTATACCACTTTTTTCCTAAAAAAGGTTTTCGATACTTAAGGTGCTCTTGCACCACGCTGCAGCATGTCTACATTGAACACTCTGTATCCCTCCAACCCTTATTAAAACACCAAACGTAGAGGAAGTATATACGTTATTCATGGATTTTGTCTGGGAGCAAATGAGCCTGCTTGTGAGGGAGGAATCTTCCCAAGGACAGAGCAAGACCACTAGGAAAAGCAAGTAGAAATGAGACATTTTGGAAAACTGTGGTACAGTTGGGATTAGAAAAATGCTTGGAACATTAGATGCACAGGTTCCTGAAATGAAGGAAAAAAATTAATTTTAGGGAGGTAAAGGACAGTATGTAGCATTTGGTGTAACCCAGGAAGTTGGTGAAAAACCAGGAGGAATTTGGAAGTGAAGACCCACGGAGAAAGTGAGCAGGGTTAGGTGTGTGTACAAACCTTTCAGAGCCTGGTTTCAGTTCTACAGTTGTAAAATTTGCCTTGCTCACATTAAATCAGCTTTTGAGCTTAAGGTGTCTTTCATGCTTCTTGAGGACCTTTGAAGGGAAGTTGTAGGGATAAACTGAATTTGTAGCTGACTGGGAATCCCCTTAAACAGAAAGACCAGCTGTTGGGTGATCAACTCTAAACAGCTGCCCTTTTTGGTACTCTTGGTGATCTGGTGGTCTCTTCCCAAACACACAAAAAACACTCACTCTCCTCCACCCTTCCCAGGGGGAAGATGTGCAAGACAGAGGGGTAGACTTTCCTATTTGATCTTTCCACCTGGATGCAGAGAAGAGGAAGAGAAGAAAGTCTCTGTATTTGTTTTCCCCTGCTCACAACTATTTACAACCAAAGGAATGTATTCAGTAGGCAGTAAGAAAGTAGCTGTGGGCATAATAAGCTGATGGAGCTGCTTGACTGAGCTAACTAGCCATTGAAAATATGAAGCCTAACTGTATCAGACCTCTCTGAAAGGAAACGGTCTTTGGTACAAAACTGATAAATCTTTAATTTCTAGGGGCCGATCATTTGTGATGTGATGTGATGTAATGTAATGGCAGGGAGACAAAAGTCAGCAGCATTCAGACCCTCTGCAAGCCTCATTTGCTTCCTGAGCACACCATTTTTGCTGTACACCACTTTTCTAGGTAAAATTCTGAATCTTCATTGATAATTTCCCTACAAAGTCTGAATAGAGGTATGGTCCAAGCTTTATTGAATATTATCTCCTGCCATGAATCCAAAAACATTTCCTGCTGTAATGAATCTGGTGTGAGTCCAAACTTATGAAAACACAAATAAGGGTTTTCATGTATATATTGCACATATGAATAACCTCCACGTATAGGTGTATGTGTTTAATAGGCTTGTGATATTGCTTCTCTGAATTTAACAATGTGCACCTGAACTCTGTTTGTTCTTACCAAAAAATTGCCAACATAGAGTGTTGTAAGTGGCAATTTGGTATCCCTGTGCAGAGCTTTGTGTACTTGCTTAGGAAGCAGTAGTCATTTGGGAAAGACTTGTCCAATGTAAGTACAACCCAGGGACACTGCCAACAGTCCAGATTTCAGGACTAGAGAAGGGAGATGTAAGGTCTTTCTCAATCATAGGAGAAGCTGCATAGTGTGTTACCATTCTGCCTGACACATTCTGCAGCCCTGGCCATGAGAGAAGCCAGTAAAGGCTGAGCAATGCAGAGCTGACTAGAGGTCCTCCTGCCTTGGCCCCTCGTCCCCTGCGCAGCAAAGGGCATTTAAACTTAGCCTACGACTACAGGCTTTTTTCCATTATCGGCTATGTATTCATAAATGAACTCTCCAATAGAGAATGAACTCTCAGTTCAGTGGTGTTTTTTTTACAATCTATAGATTTTATAGTCTACTTTGTACTTCTAAGGGGGTATTTTCTAGTACTAAAATGGATCTGAACCATTTTCTTCATGTAAAATCAATAGCAGACATAGATTCCATGTCCTTCTCTCAAATATCTAAGCATCAACAATTTCACTACTCTCATTTTTGATCTGCAGATACTGCTCTCAACAGAGATTAAAATAAAAACAATTTAAGCTGCTTAGTGAAATTAAATAGCTTTTAGAACAATTTATTAGAAAAATAAAGCTTTTAGCTCATGATTTATCATATGATTTTTAACAAATTTTAAGATAAAACACAGTGCTTATATTTACTCTCCTTTGCACCACAGATACAATGTTGAGATATTCTAACCAAGCATGTTTAAGATACCCAGACTTATAATGCTTTCAAGCATATTGTACAAAGTGGTAATTCTTAACTCACAAGGCTTCTGCTAGTGTTAATACCCTCAAATTTTTGAAAGTGAAAGCACATTGCATGCTGAAGAAGGGCCTTAATGCTGTCACCATAGAGATGACACTTTGCAACCCTTATTTATGTCTCCTTGATTGCACCAAACAAATGCCCTCTCTTTATAGACAAATGCTTTTTGTTTCTTAAGAATCATTTCTCTATATGATGCTTTAAATAATGTCTTTGTAGAGACATAAATATTATTCTGTAGTGCGGTGAATTTTTCACAATAAAGACTACAGTACCTTTTCAGGCTAGAATCAGTTTGAATAAATGCAAAGAAAATTCCTTGGTTAAAATGAGATCCAGAGAGGACAGTCTCTTTGTCTGCACAAACAAGGATAAAAGAACCTGTTATTTGAAAGTTTTGCAAAATTGAACTCAAATTCATAAATAGCATGAGCTGTTTAAAATAAATACAAAAATAACCACTCAGCCCTATTCCAAAACAGCTGGAGATTGAAAATCAATGCAGTGCAGAAGGGCTATGCACTCCCACCACCAAAGCAAACTGCCTTTCATGCCATGCAATCTTACTACAAGAAGCCCTTGCCCTCACCCCCCTCCCCATGTTGAGCAAATGCTGCAGGGAAGCAATTTCCCTGGTCAGTGAAGTGCCATGCACATTTGTAGGTCTGTATAAGTGCTTATTGAGAGCGAGGAAAATTATAGATGGTAGCAGAAGTCATATTTTGTTCTAATTTTAATACAAGAACGGACTTTAACACAAAGTTTGTATCTGTTGCTTGAGTGTATTTAAGCCTGCACAGGCTGTGCTGTGTGGGTCTGACCAGGTCTGCTGGTCAACAATGTGTGTGGAGTTTATTTACTGTGTGTAATTGCAGTTGTCTTCTCCACCCCTACTCCTGACAAACTCTGTATTAGACCCAAGAAGCAGTGTTCCCTAAGTTACTGATCAAAACAGTTGTTTTGCCTCTTTTTTTTTTTTTGGCTTTTACTCTAGTTTATTCTTTTTTAATTGAGCTAGTTTCCATGACAGCTAGGGCCATACAAACAAACCTCTTTAAAATACAAACTTGATTAAGCTTTTATCAAATGATAACAATCTAAACATGTTGATAAGCCCTGTCCTGACACAGAAAGCTCTGCACTGTGACCCATGGTCTGAATCCAACCCAGAGGACCACTTCACCTGCCCTGCCACACCTAATGGCCATGGCAGGGGCAGAGGGGCTGAAGGCAGATCATCTGCCCTTCCCAAATACTGCCTGTATTTGGAGTAAGGAGCTGCTGGTTCAGCTAATAGACCCTCAGCATCAACACTGCTACGTGCCAATCACCATGCTGTCTGGGCTGCATATGCTTAATAGCCACTGATTTCAGAAGCTGATTATCTAATTGCTCCATCATGTCAGCTTTGACCTCATGCTTAGCCCAAATGCCCCAGTCCTTGGTGTTGCTTGCACTTCCTAGAAATAGTCTGCCTGTCCAGACAAGGTAAAGCAAGGACAGAATAGGTGCTATTAGGGACCTGAGCTTTTGACCCTGAAAGCAATACGGATTCAACTGATTTGAGGCACTTGATTGTGTGAACTTGAGCCTGAACATACACAGCTGGTACAAAGGGGGTAGATAAGATCACTGGAGCCGTACTTTTAGCTGAATAGGCAGAATTAACCTAGGAGCTTAAACCTCCCCAAATCAGGAATCATCTCCCTTTTGTGCAGACGGCATAGTGGAATCAAACCTAATTAAATTTTTAAGAGTAATTTGCTGTTGTTCCTTTTATTAGCATTTTTATAGTGAATTGCTCGTGTCTGCCAGAGAAAACCACAGAAAAACTTATTTCCTCTGACATATCTGAGAAACAGAGCTGCTCTATGGTCTTCTTATCTCCCAAGATGCCTTATCGGGGAAAAAAAAACCCAACAAAACAAACCAAAACAAACAAACAAAACCAAACCAAACTAAACCAAAATGTAACTCCTGCTGACTGCTGTGATAGATACCCAAGTGCAGGCTGCCTTACTGTCCCCAAGGATGTTAGCCAGGCAGCTCAGGAGGCTGCTGTGGAGGACTCAGTCTTCAGCACCCAGGGCAGGAAGAAGGGTCTGTTACCCTTCTGTGCTGTGGGGTGCTGTGAGAGCCACGGGAGTGCTGGCAAGTCCCTCTTCATCTGAGTGAGCATCTCCATCTGTGTGCCTGAATCCAAGCATCAATGTCTGCCAGTTGTCTACTCATAATGTTTCTAACTGGGCTATGACACCTGCAAGAAGAAAATCCAATTTTCCCTCGAAGTAGTTTTTCCCCAATGCTTAGACTTGCTAGTACTGCACTGATCCACACGTGAAGTGGGGTCCTGTTTTAGACTTTACCTGGGAACAGGGTTGCTTAGTTTTTCTAAATTATTCTGCAGTTGAAACAGCCCACCAGATATACACAATTGTTTTAGTACAGTCCTAAGGAAAATGTAGAAAAAGAGGAGAACAGAGTAGCAGGAATGAAGGGAAGGACAGCTGTGAATGGGGAGATAAACTGGGAGATAAACATGGGCTAGTTCAAAGCCTTTATCCAGCTACTGGTCTAAGTAGAGCTCATGAGCTACTTGAGTTCTGTGGGCCCAGTAAAAAAGAAATTGCCTAAGCAATTGTCACTGCTTAATCTATATCTGATATGATGTTTGATTGCACAGGACCTGAACAATTACACTGAGCAAGTAAGATGAAGAAGCAGAGAACTCAGAGAGGACAATTAAGCCACTCTGTTCTGTTGAGCCTCAAAGGAGCTCTGATTCAGCTATTTGTACCAGTTCTTTTACCAACATGTGGCCCAAGTTCTGTCTGCAGATAAGCATGACAGGAATTCAAATAAAGACTACTTGGGGTGCTGCTGCTTCTCTCCCCAAGACAAAAGTAATACACATGGTTATCTCACTCAAGTGAGTTAAGTTTAAAAAAAGCTTATTACTGAAGATTGAACCTTGACTTATTTGCAGTGATATTTGCTATCCTGGCTGTATTTGTGTCCCATGATCTCAGAGGTACAGTCTGTCATGGACTTTGGGTCCTATCCCTTTTCTGTTTTCCACTTGTGACCTTTAGATGCATTTTAAATAATCCCTTACCTTTTCAACTACTTTTCCTCTCCTTAAAAACTCTTCTCTAAGTGACTCTTTATTGGCTCTTTTCAAAATTTTAAAGGAGTCAATCAACTGGCAAGCCCGCTGTCTCTGCAACCCTTGCACAATGTGGAAGCAAGTAGTGATGGTTATTTTTCACATTCTCTAGTTTCATTGTCATATCTCCACCTAAATCTTCCAGGTTGGCACATGCTGGTGCCAAAGTTCATGGTAACCACTTATTATTTTTTTAAAAATTTGGTCTAATCAGTGCCCTATGAGGAATTTCTCTGAGAATTCCTGGAATAGGCATATTATTGGCATACTTGACTTTGAAGTTCAACAGATCTAATGAAAGCCTGGCACCCACTGCTGCAGAAAACCATTGAGAATAGAGTATTTAGCTGATATTTTGTCATAAATGCATAGGAGTGTTGCAGACCTAAACTACAATACATTTCAAGCAGCTAAAAGAGCTCTCTAGGGAATATTTTATCCCTTTTGAAGAGAGAACCCTGTTTCACAGAACCCGTTTCCTTTTTTTAGTCAGAATTAATTTTTTGAGTTATTTTTATTAATCATCTTGAAAGAAATCTCAGGTTTATAACGCAATAATCATCTGCAGCTAGGAATGCATTACAGAAATTGGAGTGTGACATTAGAAAAAGGCCTTATGAGACTGGCAGAGCTCTCCCACCAAATCATGCATGTGGAAAGAATTTACACCATACCAGAATATACAAGGTTCACCACTGCTGAGGCATTCATAATCTAGGTAAAACACAGAGCTGTGAAAAGAACTAAGGGCAGTTATGGAGAAGGACTGCCCAAGGAGTTTCATTGTATCTTCTCACCTTTCTCCAAAAACAACCACTGGGGAATACAGTATATTAATGTATGCAAGGTAGTGACCCCCAGTGAAAAATGAGAAACGCCCAAAATCCCTAGAACTTGCCTGGGAAGCAGCAGGTGATGACTGAAGTGCCTCCATCATCACAGCAGGTATCCAAACATGCCTGCCTGCTCCCAAGACTGTGGAAAGCTGTCCTGTTCTTGCTCTGCAGATGTAACCACATCTCTGCATTGCCTCAGATGTGCTGTGGCAGAGGGCAAGGTTGTGCAGACAGACACACAGACACAGCTCTGCTCAGCCTCTTCCTCCCTCTCCTTTGTTCTCACTTCTGAATGCTGTGAACAGGAGCTGCTGCCCTCAGGACACTGCTTCCCTTCACAGTGATCCATAGTACAAGCATATTAAGAAGTTCCTTTTTCCCCCCGTTGCCTGTGTGTACACCCTGGAGCAGCAGCACTGGTGCCACACGTGTCAGGAGTTCAACTGGGTGCAACAGACAGACCCATGAAAAAGCCTAAGCAGCTCCTCCAAGCTGAACTCCACCTTGCCAGTAGTAGCAGCAGTACCAGGAACAGATGGGCCAGCTGGTCTTCAGAAGCTATAATCGCTCTCTAAACTATGGCACGGGTATGCTTCCTCATGTGCTGGGAGTAGGAAGTCATTATCAGCTTATTTTGGTTATTACAGTAGTGTGTTGTTGCGACATTCGTAGCCTGGTGACAAGCTACAGCATAAAAATCACTTCCACAAAATCTGTGATCCCATAGAGTCTTCAGTCCATTGCTGGAAGGCAGCCAGCACCGCCAGGCAGCATTGCAGCTTTGTCATTTTTATAAAACATTCATGAAACATGCACCTTATTAAGTGCTTGGAAAGTAATCCTAGTTTAAATTGATAGATGAACAAAGAAACAGCAATTTGCTGTTGGGGAATGGTTTATTTGCTCTTCACCACAGGAAGGTGGATAGGAAAACAAAGTCACCCAAGTCGGAAACAAGTAAATTAAATGCATTCAATTAGCTAATGGAGTGTCTCACAAAAGGTTGCAATATTAGAAAATTAAATTAGGTCTTCCTAATATGCTGAGTCATTAACACTTTTTTTTTTTTTTTAAGAGCAGCCTGAAATACTCAGGAGATTATTTTTCACCATCGGCTTTTTGCTTTCCCTGCCACAGCTTTCAGTCCTGATTCTCTTCAGTATTGGAAACAGTGCTAATTTGTGAAAAGCATTTCTAAGCTAAATACCTTTGCTGTAATTCATAAGTACAAGAAACATAATTCAAAGTTTTCTAAAGGAACATGGTGTCCTCAGAGATCAGTTTCATGAGCTATTACATGATTTAATACCACTGGTTACAAAAAGACTCAACTCAAGGATGTTCACTGGTGGCTTCCTATGCTTTTTTACAACAACTGAAAAAGGAGGATAGAAGCATTTTTAATTTGCCGTCCTGTCCTCGCAATGTTATTCCAAATGAGCTAAATCCTACTTACATTAGATTAATTAACATCAGTGTGGCATTTGCTGGGGACAGCAAGAGATTGGCCAGACATACTTCTTGTTGCACTGCTACAGTAATGTGCTCTGCGTGGCGTGGTAGCAGAGACTTCCTATTCTCTTCACGCCATCCCAGCTGGAATGCTGCGGGGTCTGTGGTTAGGAAATGCAGTGCACATCTTTGTAACTCCACCTAGACCTTGCTGAAGAGACAGGAAGAAGGGACAAGGATATTTGCTTCAAGTACCTGCGTAATAAGTACACCTATTTTCACAGCACACGCTTTACAAGCATATCTGATCTCATCCAAATGATGAGATGGTCCTAGGTGACCCCCAGCCAAGCTAGAGGGGAGGTTGGAGGAAGAAGCAGTGCTCAGTGCTGACTCTTGTTCTCAGTGAAGTGAAACTGATCTGTCCCATGGAAAAACCTTAAGTCTGCATTAAAGATAGCTCGACAGCTGGAAGCACAGGCAAAGGTCCTGGGCAGTGGGGTAGGGTTGAAAAAGAGCGAGCTAGAGACATAGAGGCACTTTTCTACAAGAATGTTTCTTTCCCAGGCGAATAAAAGACTCAGGTACATATGGAAACTTATTATCCTCACGTGTTTAAAATCAAACTCTTTGTTGGGTGAGATCTGGCCTGCCCTTATGTAAGCAAATTATTTTTATCTGCTTCCAGCCTAATAGAGACTCGACTATTTTGAGAACTCATAGGTCTCATTGCTATGGAAACTAACTCTGTATCTTTAGGTCAGTCTTGTTATCTCTGATTCGCAGATTCCACATCTAATGTTTAATTAAAAGAAAGAAAAGCCTAGTTGTATTTGCTGTTTCAGTCCCACTCCTCATTACCCTTTGTCTAACTCCTGTTTCCAAAAGCAGAGTCCAACACCCTTTACAGGGAAGAGAAGTTAGGATATTAGCAGCCAGTGTAAGGTTACTGGTTTCAATGTCAATGAGAAGTGAGGGGATTTATGTTGATAGTACAGACAATCAACATAGGAGCATCAGCAAGCAAGCTGACCCCATCCAGGAGTAAAAACCTAGCCTCACACAGCTGTCCTCTCCTTGTTTCTCTCTTGCTTAGGTGAGTGAGTCAAAATACTCAACAATACTCTGAAATGCTAAACAACTCTTTTCCAATCCAATCATCTCTATATGAAAAATCGTACTTGACACACCTCAGTTTCTTTATAGTACTAACAAAACTATAAGGTGTTTGCATTTCTTTGGATTGCTTTTTCTTGGAAGGGAAAATTTTGACTTTTTCAGAGGTAGTTCAAGGACCAATATATTTCACTATTTCACCCTCAAAAGACTTTTCTGCATAATTCAAAGTCACAGAGAATTCACACCAAGAACTTTTTAAAGTTGCTGGAATTCTATTACTTTAGTAACTCTGGAGGTTTTTCTTTGTTTTTCTTATTCTAAAAAAAAAGTTGTCACTTCACTGACAGAAAGGTTGCTTTGTTATTTTCCACAAAAATAGAATTATTTCAATTGTGATATAAACCCACACTTTTGCTCAGAAGTAGGATGCATTGTAAATTTTGCTGTAAAAAAAGTTACTCTTTTGGTAAAGATGGTAAATCTACCAAGAAGGCAGTGTCTGTCAGTAAAAATGAAATATTTTCATCCAAAATGCTAACACATATACCTGTTTAATACATTACTTCCTATTACAGCACACGTAATCTATATATCCTAGTACAGGACAAACGTGCTTTGTCTCAGTGGTCTCAGCTATAAGAGGAGTTCTGTCTCCATTCTTCTTTGCTATTGTCTTCTCTTTTCAGTTTTAAGTGATTTATTGATTTTTTTTTCTCCTTTGGAGTAAGAGGCTAATCTCTTCTACTGGCTTAAAGACGGTTGGTTGATTTTGGTTTTGTTTTTTCTCCCAGAAAACTAAGCTTGTATTCCTATTAAACTCTGATGCAGCTCTTTTTTTTTTTCCCTCATGGTTTCTCCTGCCCAGTAGGAGTGAAATCCCTATCTCACCCTGCTCCATTTTTATGCAAGCCAAATATTAAATATATAAGATCAGAGAGCAAGCACTGAAAATTTTAGACAATCAGGATTATGCAATGGTGGAAAATGAAAAGTAAATGTTTCTTAAAGGTTGAAGGGCATTCAGCTTCAATAGAAAGGAAAAATCCATAAGTTTAATTCTTGTAATGGATGGCAGTGACACACATTCTGCTTTCTGGGATATTATTCCATAGAGGAATGCAACATAAACCAGTAGTTAAACTAGCACAGATGTTACTGGAAATATTTAGAAGATGTTTATTTTATATGATTAGTGACTAAATATGCAATATTCTCGGGTATGTCATCCTCATGACTTCCCACAAGACATAATATTTTCCTTGTTGGAAAAAGCAAACAGCTAAGTTGTAGGCAGCTTTTAATAACTGAGATATTTTGGACTGATGATATAACTGTTTAAGCATCCATCAGCAAAACCATCCTGCAGCCCAACCACTTCCCTGGGCTTGCTCCTCTTATTCCCTGCATGCCTTAAAAATGCTTCTCCCCTCTCCCAGTCACCTTCTCCCAGCCCAGCACTGGTACTTTCTCTGGTAGCTTTCCAATGAGAACCTTCCCACCTCAATTCCCTGGAATAAGCTGTCCCTTCCTCCCATGGCCATCTCTCAGAATAAAACCTGTTTCTTACTATAATTTACTGGGTGGGTCTCTCTGGGCTTAACTAAAGAGGTGAAAAAGGATTTTTCTTACTAGGGTGTGAAACCAGCAAATAGAGTTTTCTTTCACAAAGCTCACAAAAGTTTCAGCTATTGCAGTAAAACTGCTGCAACATTCTCCGAGTATGTGCTTGTAGTCACTTAAAGAAAAAAAAATTAACAAGCACTGTGGTTAATATGATTCTGTAAAATTAGCTGATTTAAGACTTCCTACACTCAAAGTTGTATCAATATAATCCCCTCTAGCTAATCAGGTGATTTGTGCATAGAATGTACCAAATCCTCTACTGTAGATGAAAAAAGACCAAGCAGCTGAAAAAAAGGGAGGTGTGAAGTCTGCCTTCCTTTCTCTCAAGCCTCCCTCCCTTCAGACCCAAAGCAGACCCTATTGTACCGAAACAGGGACAGCACAGAAAAATCATAGAATAATTTAGGCTGGAAAAGACCTTTAAGATCATCAAGTACAACTATTAATGCAGCACTGCCAAGTTCACCACTAAACCATGTCCCCACATACCACATCTACACGTTTTAAATACCTCAGGAATGGTGACTCAAACACTTCCCTGGGCAGCCTGTTCCAGTGCTTCACAATCTTTCCTGTGAAGAAATGTTTCCTAATATTCAATCTAAACCTCACCTGGTGCAAGCTAAGGCCATTTACTCTTGTCCTATCATTTGTTACCTGGGAAAAGAGACTAACCCCCACCTTGGTACAACCTCTTTTTCTTGACCTTCTCTGGACACTCTCCAGCACCATAATGTCTTTCCTGTAGTGAGGGGCCCAAAACTGGACGCAGGATTCAAGGTGCAGCCTCACCAGTGCCAAGTTCAGGGGCACAATTGCTGCCCTGGTCCTGCTGGCCACACTATTGCTGATACAGGCCAGGATGCCATTGGCCTTCTTGGCCACTTGGGCACACTGCTGGCTCATGTTCAGCCATTGGCAACCAGCATCCTCAAGTCCTTTTCCACCAGGCAGTTTTCCAGCCACTCTGACCCCAGCCTGTAGTGCTACATGGGGCTGTTATGATCCAAGGGCAGGACCCAACACTTCACCTTGTTGAACCTCATACACTTGTCCTCAGTTCATCAAACCAGACTGTCCAGATCCCTATGCAGAGCCTTCCTGTCCTCCTGCAGATCAACACTCCCACCCAACTTGCTGTCATCTGTGAACTGACTGAGGGGGCACTTGATCCTCTTGTCCAGTTATTAAGGTATTAAACAGGACTGGCCTCAATACTGGGCCCTGGGGAACCCCACTTGTGACCAGCTGCCATCTGGATGTAACTCCATTCACCACTACTCTCTGGGCCTGGCCATCCAGCCAGTTTTTTACCCAAAGCAAAGAGTACATCAGTCCAAGCTATGAACAGCCATTTTCTCCAGAATGTTGTGGAAACTGTGTCAAGGGATTTACTAAAGTCCAGGTAGACTACACCCACAGCCTTTCCCTCATCCACAAGCATGTCATCTTGCCATAGAAGGAGATCAGGTTGGTCCAATTAGGACATGCTTTTCATGGATCCATGCTGTCTGGACCTGATCTCCTCATTGTCCTGCACCTACCATGCACATTTCTTCATGATGTCCTTACTGGTCTCTGCCCTGTTGCCCTCCCTGTCCTTCATCTTTTGCCTGACACAAGCATTGTTTCGACTGCCTGTGGCTCTCAGCCCACTTTCCCTGAGTAACTGCACCCACATCGCCCCAAGGCCAGATCAAATGTCTTTTTAATTTTAAGAAATAGTGGCCCATATCACTTTCTTGAAGACAAAGCAGCACTGTTTTCCTCACCTCATTCTTACTATGCACCCCCATGTTGATGAACTCCTGTTTGTTTCTCACCTTCTGTATAACCCTCCTGGTTTGGCTCATTACACATTGTTCAGTGATCTCCAGCCTCTGGGGTCAGGGCTGGCATTGGAGCGACGGGATGTGTGGTGGGATGTCACCATCCAGGGCTGTGGCTGCAGGGAGGGAAATGTCACAGGCCATGGCTGGGCCTCATGCTCTGAGTTTGTCATACAAGGGGGCTACCCTCTGCTGCAGCAACAGGTTTTGTCCACTCTATTTCTCAGCCTCCGTCATCTTTTTCCTCCCTCTTTTGTTCCACTTTCTGATGCTAAACATGAAGCTAGAGTAGCCAGAAAGACAACTGCTGCCTTTTTCCAACTGCCTCTCCTATGCATCCATCCTTTATGGGGATTAAATATTTTTGTTTTATTGTGAACTTTTTTGGTCAGTAGATGATGGCTGGTGAAAGAAGCTTGATTCTGAAAGAGGTGAAGCTCTGTGCTGCAGTTGAAAGGCAAAATATTGTGGAGAGCTCTGTATACCAGCCAAACAGCAAGACTTCCTCAGGCTCCTACTTCTTAAATGCTCATCTGCTAAATATGTTGCTTTTATATAATTTACAGAATGTTTCCCTGCCTTTTCTATATATATTTGCTATGGTATGGTCATATATTATTTTTCTCATCAGCTTGAGGGCACAGATATTGATACAGCTCTTACACCACTGCAATCCCAATGACTTCAAGGGAATTACTTCCCATGACAGCAAGTGAAATCAGAATGAGTAAATACACCATTTTTTTGCTATTCACCATTAACACTGTAAATCTCACTGGAGTAGTCAGAGAAAGCTGGAGACTAATTCTTGTTTGGCTCTGTGCATCTTGTGTGATATGCAGGGCATCCTCTTTCTCATTGAGAATCAGAACTGCTCTGACAGAGTGGAGAAGAGCCAGTGACAGAATAATTATGTGCTATTTATTTTTACTACCAAATTTGAAATACTTTATTTTCTCTAGCTCTTTCTGTTGGGAATCAAAGCACTCAAGCCATTCAGTCACCCAGAGAGGGCTTTCATCCTTTTATAAATGGGAAAACCCTGTGAGACAGACAGCTTAAATTATTTGTTCTTGGCCATAGATGTGGTGGAGACAGAAATAGTTCCATGTTCCAGATTGCCACTTGAATACATTTAACCACAAGACCATCCTTCTTCATTACTCCTTTGTGTTTAATTTAGACACAAACATAAGAAGGCAACAAAAGAGAGCATAAGAAGGCAACAAAACAAAAGCTCAGGTTCAGATCCACCACAAATCAGACACATAAAACTACTAAACTGCATGCAGCTATCATATGGCTGCTGTAGGAAAGCTTGGCAGTTGCCTCCCTATGGAGAGGTCAGTTATGATTGCATACCATAGAGATACTCCCTGGATGGGCTGTGAGTTACTCCAGAAGAGAAAGAGAAAGGATCTGTCAAAGCCAAACATGTTCTGAAGACACATCCTCATAAACAGACCCCGGAACCGCCAACCCAAGCATGTCCTAAGTGGATCTCAAGTCACAAATGCCTTGGGAAGCCCCTACTGGGTCTGTCTGGCCTTCTATTTCCCTCCATGTGTATTAATAAAATAGTCTATCCCAACTTTTAATCCAGAAGTTACTAATGACAGCCTTCCTCTTCCCCATGTTAACACATTTTTTCCTGGTATTTTCCTTTAAGACAAAAATGAATAATGAATCCCTCAATAATTAACATCTCACAGTTCTTTTTAATGAAGAGGTCGTACTTTCTCAGCATGTCATGTACTTTCTCCATGGATGTAAGCAAGGCTAGTGATAAGTCTAGGGGAGTATTCTTCTGAGCTTTGCGTATGTACTAAGCTATATCTATGGAAGAGAGCAGCAGCAAAATGGTTCAGAATATGGACACAGAGACTGAGCTGGCAGTTCAAGCTCATAGTTGTCATGTCTATGTACACTATACATAGTGTTGTTTCCAACAGAGAAGTTAGTTTTCCTAATTCCACACTGTCAGCTGCACACTCATTCAAATCTGGAAGGTTTTCTTTATGTACAAGACCTAGAATATATTTGTGTTTTAAGCAATGAACAAACAAAATTATTTTCTTGTCTGTGCCCTTTGCTGATACATTCTCTGCAATGAACATACCTTCCATTTTTCTCTAAAGTAAACAGATTTCATCTACCCTTCTCACTCCCCACCTCCAAGTTAGAAATGCCAGGAATTACAATTGCTGACACTGTGCTTGCTGCAGGACTACCAAGAACTGGGGCTTTGGTACAAGCAGAAATTTGACCTGCTGTTTTCTCAGCCTTCAGCAGAGGGAAAGAGGATGTTGTCTCTCACATAAAGGGCTTTCACAAGGAACTCACAAAACCTGTTCTCAACCAATGCTGGTTTATCATTTGAGATAAAATTGCAAGCAAATGAGTAGGGATTTTCTTGGCTTGACTGAATGTTTCTACTTAAAAAAAAAAATCATTAAAACATTGCAGCTCAGGTTTCTCTCATTTCTCATGTCACTAAGTCATGGCTTACAGGCTACCCTGTAGCAAAACTGTGGAAGTTGAGATTTAATATTTGCAGACTACAACAAATGCATTTGCAGATTTGCAGAAGAGAATAAAGAGTCAAAACCAGTTCAGTCCCTTTGTTACCACTGTAATTTTCACTGTTGCAAGAGGCAGTTCAGTTTTGTATAATCACAAAAGCAAGCAGCTATAACAGAATACATTAAAAACACATTTGTTCAATAAAATAATGCCATTTCACAAAAGGTCATGCTTTGAGTTTTGAGGAGACTGCTAGTAATTTGCTTAAATGTCAATATATCATATCACAAACCTTTGACTTGTCTATTCCCTAGCTGCCTTAGCTACAAAAATAAAACAAATAGTATTTACCTACCATTTCAGATGCTGAAATATTTGGCTATAAACTAAAAATACATAGTACTGAATATTTAAAATGAGGCACATGTGAAATATAACATACAGTTCCATAAAGTGGATAACATATGGGAAATGCACTGTTAAGAGTCTCCTTGGGAAAAACAATAGTCTTGGAAAAAAAAGTAATTATGAGTTTCATCAGTTTAATAAATTGAGCACAACGTTCCATGGCACTTATTTAGAAGCCAGTTAGTTCATACTAAATTTTAAATAGTTAAAGACAAACCACCATTTCAAGGAGTTTCTCCTTTCCACCTGAATGACTGCAGCCACTGCAGTCTGTTTCCAGTGACAGGATAAAGAACATCGACATAGATATACTGCACTTCTGCATTACCTCGTCCAAAGCTCTAAAGTGCTGTTCCCTATCATTTTAGTCTGCATCCTGTAAAGCTTCTAACACATTTGAAAGGCGACTTTTATGCTAGAAGAGAATTTACTTTTAACCCGGGGTAAATTTATTGCATCATTTTATCTGCAAACTCCTCTTAAATAGAGGAACCTAGCTTTTTGTCCATTTGTCTCTTGGGCACTCTAGTTAATGAAGGAGGAGAATTTTGCTGATTTTATTGGCTAAATTTTGGTCTTTTTAAAATGTTTTCCAAAGAAAAAGATGAAAACTTATCAGTCCAGGTAGATGGGAAGAAATATAGTACTGCCTGTGATATTAATTTTTCTCTTTTTTCATTCTGCATGATATTTAAAAGAAGTCAGGTGTCTGTGAGTCAAGTATTACTACTCAGCAGCATCTGTAGTTACGATTACTTTTTAAGGAACTATTTTTGATGATTTATATATTTGCAAAAGAAACTGATTAAATTTGATAGCACATGGGTAGTCTCATTTTTAAAAGAGTCAGCTCTAATGGATCACTGTTCTCTCAGAATTCTGAAAATGTAAAAGCATATTTCTTTCCCCATATTATAAAAAACAAGTAAAAGGAATGGGTTTTGTTAGCTCTCACACCTAGTAACTCCATAAACGATACCTGAAATTCCTGAAGTGTGTCATCATGAGGAGGTTGTGCTTTTGGAGTTTCCATCTGACCAAGCCCTACAGCTTGGGGCAAGCAGTTCATCATTCTCAGAAGCAATCTATAAGAATTTGTCACCTAAGTTCAGTGCATATGCCCAATACAGCATGTGTTCCACATCCTTTGAACAGGCAAAATGCAGAACAGGTCTAAAGATGAGAAGGTATGAAAATAACACAAAGCGAGAGAAGGTGGCCATAATGGAAAAAGACGAGAGTAGAAAAGCCCAAAACCAAAAGCAGGAGCAGAGGGTGGGGGAAAAGGCTGCAAGCCAGGAGGGGACAAAGGCACCAGTTGGAGAGGTAGAGGTGAGAACTGAAGAGGTCTTTAATCATTCCTCTGTCACACTTTGTTTCAGAATTTGGCGATGAACATACAGCTCTCGAGCCACAACATACCTCTGCTGTCTAGCAAACAGCTACAAACACAACTGGGGAAAACATTTTTTCTCATTCTCCTCACATCTTACCTTTAAATGCTGCCTTTTGAAATGTTGATTTTATTTTAATTTCTTTTTTTTTCAAATGGAATAAAAAATCCCTACTGTAGCAGTATTAAAAGACAATCAGATTTGACTGCTGGGAAAAGCACAAAAGGAATGCAAACAACCAACAAAGAGTTGACAACCTAGAAATTCTGGTCCCCTTACTAACTGTTTTGTGTTTATAAAATCTTCCTATAAGTTATACACAGGGTTTTTTTGCTTACAAACGTCTTGAACATCAATTATCCATGCAAGTTGGGAAAAAAAATCATAATTGATGCTCTCTTACTCAAGGCAAGTTTTGAGAGAAAATTAGTGCCCTGGATGGTAAAATATTCAAACGGATTATAACTCTGTAATTGATATGAGCTTTTAAATGGCATATGACACATCCAGATTGGTTCAGTAAGAAAACAGGTTTAGGGTTGGATGGTAGCTGAGATTTTTCTCTTGTTTTTATGGCTAAGGATAGCCAGATGGATAAGGATTTTATTATAGGTATTGGCAACTTAATGCTGCTGAAAGCCTGACACATGATGCATTGACTCAAAGTTGGAACATTAGATTTTCATCAACATTAAATTCAAGCAATTTTTCTGAAACTGCAGCCTGGATGTGCCACCATAGTTTGTATATTACCTACCTCAAATGAAGAAACCCCATAAACACCAGGAATTATTCTCTCTGAAGTGAAAAAAGATGAGCAAAGAGCATTCTCCACAAGAGAAGAGCCAGAACTCTTGAAAACTTGTGCATGCAAACATATATGCTAAGTTCTCTTCATCTGCACACCCTGCTCACAGGCACGTCACAGAGCACAGTGCCCTCTTCACATCATCCAGCCTGGAAAACTGGGGTTTACTGTTGGTCTTCTGCCTTTCAGTCCAGTCTCCAGATCAGGAAGAAGCACTCCAGTAACCTCTGAACCCTGCACTGTAGATGAACCTCTAAAACATATGTGATTTGTTGAAAATACATGTATCATATTCATCAGTTAAATCCCCAATTTCCTAATTCGGGTATGAAAACAGTGTTAGCTTGGAATACCTAAACCAAAGGCTGAGTCCTCCAAAGGACTCCCTCATGGGTGAGATTTATCTCTGTTTCTTCATTTGTAGCATAGACAAAGGGAGTCATTTACATTCCTGAAAGACTTGTCTCAGCAATTTCCCTTTTGAAATAGTACAGTAAGGGAAAGAGGTAACTAATCTATTTGAGGTCTTCAAATAGTACACCGGAAACTTTATAAGCATGGGCTGGTACCTGCCTGGGAAAGTGGGCCATCTAATTTTACATATGCCAAGATGAACAGGAGGAAAAAAATACTATAGGCAGAGTAGGGTTAACAAAGAAAGAATTCCGGCCAGTAAGAGAATAGAGTAACTCGATCAGTGCACGTCTGTGCAGCATGACATGTAGTTGTTAACACAAAGGATAAAAAACTTTGCCATTAATATCACTCAATCTGCAGTGATTAAACATGTCCCTGGGGTTTCTCCTCTCATCAGAACAAGAATTCTTCCTAAATTTGGCCACTATTTCTTAGCCACTCTCACATTCAACCTTCCCCAATAACACAGATTTCAATTGCAATAGTGAACACCAACTATTATCTGAGTCCTACAGAAAGGCTACCCGAGCTGAGCCAACTGCAGCAATCAGCTCAGAAAAATGACTAAAAAGCTGCTGTGCTTGAGCTATAGCAGACAAGGTCAACGTTTTTCTGACTAATAAGTGATTTGGGTCAGGAGGCACTAGAAATGAGGTAGATTTTGGACGCTGCTTCCATGTAACCTGGGATCTGCTCGGCTTGTGGTGCCTCCCAGCACTCAGCAGCCCAGCTGGAAGCCATAAGCAGCTATCAGCTTGGGCTCATGACATCACTGTGGCACCAAGCACATTTTTCACATACTAAGACAGCACAGATACAGGCTGATAGCAGAAGGAGTTTATTAAACAGCCAAACTGCCAGCTGCTGGCACTTCATTTCTGCAGGTTAAGCTGTTTGTTTTGTTGGAGTGATCACATTTTTCACCTGCAAAGAGTTTATTAAAAAAAAAAAAAGTCATTGACATTACCACTGGTTACACTTGCATGTCAGAACACCTAAACATTAGTTTTTGAAACACATACAATTCCTTCCAACTCCTCTTTGGTTTTCTAAAGGGGCTGAGGTTTCTGGTTGTAAATTTTACTCACCAGTATCAATCCCCTTGTGAAATGTGTAGAAATTGCAGAGAGCAGTTTGATAAAGGAAGGCACATATTTAACTTCAGCAAGACCAGCCCCTGGGAATAACGTTGTTTTGTACCACAGCATAGGCAGTCTTGTGAAAGAGAAATGAATCAGTCACACTCTGCCCTGTAGCCTCATGGAAGCTATACTGAACCACAGGCTGAGGGGCCAGCTTATTACACCTTTGGGAAAGAGAAATTACTATAGCTGAGGAATTTTGCAGTGTGCTAAGAGGTTTCACAATCCCAGAGCAGACAGAGATGGTGAAAGAGCCTAAACCTGTCAAGTTAAAGGAGTAAATCATTGCTCTGGTCATGTGTCTCTGGCAGCCACCACCTGCTGGGCTGCAGTTGGGCTGCCTTTCTCCGTGCTAAGGGAGAACAGCACTGCCAAAGTAAGAGAGGAGGATTTATTCAAGGAGAAACAAACATGCACACTTGTACAATGAGCCACACTGGTAGTGCAGGTTTTAGACCTAAGGGAGAAAGGCCAAGACTAAGCCTAGAGGTCTGTTGCAGCCTTGCAGACACCAACACAACTCACGGGAGAAAACCATATCCTACCTGACACAAAGGCTGTGGTTGGGCTCCTCAAAAGAGCTGGTATAGAAGAATCCCATCTTTCGACTTCAGAGCCTGAGAGTTCAAGTCTTGCTTGTGACCTTGAGTGAGAAACATATAGAGAATTAGTCTGAAAGCTCTACTTACATGTACTCTATATTGACAAGGTAGAAGTCAGCTGCTCAGCAAAACAAGATTTCTACCAGGTTCTTTAGGCCATTTCTGAAAATGGTACAGTATCAGACCTATGTTAACAAAATGCTTTTAATGCAAAGTTTTAATGTTTCAAAGTTCAGCTGTGTAGCTGGTCACATCTACAGGTAATTTTAAATCGAATTTTTACTGCAACAGAAAGCATTGGGTGCCAGCAGGACTGAAAGACAGAAGGCAGCTCTATTCTTCTGCTGGTTATAAGGTAAGTTTTTAATAGCTTCCAGTCCACTTGGGCAAAGTACACTGGCTGCAAAGTAAATCATGAAAGATTTGCTACACTTAATGTATAACTAACATGATACACTGCAAAAGGTGTAAACAGCACTATAGCAGTCACAAGTCCTGAACTGGAGAAACATGTGACCAAAACAACTAAGGATGAGACATGTTGAAGCACAAGTTTAAAAAACAAATGAGAGGCTGATATTGTTAATATAATTTTTTTCTAAATCAACAAGATGACTAAGTCCCAATTCTAGTGGGACTCCGATGTGTCAAATGCAGCACAGCTCAAGTGGTTACTACTACTTTGGTGTTCCCTACTGATTTTTTTTTAATAGGATGGCTGCTGTGAAGTGTCAGTCTCATGTGAGCAAAACAAGCTTTGAAAGAGGAAGACAACATTTTCTTATTCTCTTATGCACAAGATGGGAGTTTAAAAAGATGTGGACTCTTGTCTTCTACCCAATCATGATCCTTAGGGTCTGATTTAAGATATCTGAACTCCTGGGTGTACTCTTAGCTATTAAGGCATGATTTGACCTTGATTTCCAAGCAGCCATTGCTCAAAGCCTTTGCATTCTTCTTTGAATTGTTTCACTTCTTTATGGATTTTTCCAGCTGACCCTTTTGATACTATTTGAAGAAGCTGTGTGGGGGCAGCTCATTGCATGAAGGAATATTAGGCCTGAAGAACAACAGCTGTAGCTCCAGCAGAAGTTAGAAAAACTTTTATATGGCATTGTTTTCTTTTTAATTCCTATGGAACTGCCTTCTGAGTGCAAAATATGCTTAGCAGTTCATCTTAATTCTCTGATGACTTTGCCTTTCCCTAGCCAGCAGGACAACGATTTTGCAGCTGCTGCTACTGCACCTAATTTATCAGCAGCTTCCTTCGCCGGTGCTTGGAGCACTGACAATTGTGCTCATAATTCACACAGAACAGGGACTCCACTCTTGAAGGAAACAAGAGCTACAAAATGCCTTTCTGCAGTGTTCACAGCTGTGGGAGATACTCGGCTGGAGTGGTTCCTTCTCCCACTGATACCCACTGCCAGCCCCGCGTCCCTGACTGCTTTGTAACAGTCAGGGAGCAGAGGCAAAAAACTGGAAACAGAATGAATACATTCTGCAATTTCCCAGGAGTTACACCTCCTCTTAGAGTGGTGTTAAAGTCAGAAATAATGACAGCTAGCTTCACAGGGGGCTTCACTGGTGAGGAAGGGAGCAATTGGGATTTATTTCAATAGGTTACCTTAGACAGTCTCCAGTAGAATAACAATCAGGTCCAATAGAACATACCATGAATGGTAATAGGGTTTGCAAAGCTGAGCTATTTGATGCCAATCTAGAGCTAGGCAAGCAATTTGAAACCAGCTTTTACACTAACTGCAGCTGGGGAAAAGGAGAATTGGATTGGCACCGGTCCCACAAAACACGTGTTTCAGTATTATAGCCAGCTGTAGCTGTTACTTCACCAGTCCTTCAGAGTGCAGTTTTCATGTTACAGCTAAGCTGAAGTAATGGGTAGGTGATGCTGGAAGGGGGAGTCATGCTTCTCCCTCTCATCCTTAACACCTGGCTATGGATTCTCGAGGCATCACAGTAGCAGCTCTCATCTGACCCCTACTGCAAGCCGGTAGGTAAGGGTATATTTCCACAAGTAAACACAAGGGATCAGCAGCAGACAGCCTTAACTTATGTGAAACTCAGTGCTCAAAATTCCCATTTGATCATTGCTTTAGGCAGACTATGCTGAAAGGGGCAGACATGTTGTCCTCTTCCCTGCTACAGCCACTTCCCTTGCACTTGCTCAGAGACTCAACCTCATCCTCATCATGAGCATAAAGATCAAAATACTGTGTTTATTTGTTGGATGGGGTTCTGAGCAACCTGATCTAGTTGAAGAGCTCTCTGTTCATTGCAGGGCAGGGGTGAACTGGAAGACCTTTAACTACACCTGAACTGGAAGACCTGAACTAGAAGACTTTAGTCCCTTCCAACCCAAACGATTCAAGGATTCTATAAATATTATTCCTTCCTATAGCAGGTGCCCAGTCTTCTCTTTCTCCTGCTGTCAAACCTCACATTTCTTCCCCTTGACACGCCAGCAAAACTCAGGCTCCAATTTGGTTTGGCATTTGCTGTCCTTCAGAAACTGGTGATGCCTCTCAGGCACTCACTTTTACAACCAGAGCCACTCCTTAATCTCAAGCAGCAGAAATAAATAATTTAATGGCCTTTGTTTTGAGAAACAGTTTGCAAGCTTGTCTAATTATGCAGAAGGCACCTTATCCCCAAGGGGTTCACCATCTCCAGCTACCTAGCAGCTGGCCAAAATCAGCTGGCTCCCCAACAGCAACAGCCAGGATTGCCATGGCCATTTATCGCCTTAGAGAATGACAATCACATCTTGTCTGGTCATGGTTGCTTTTCGTCTTCGGATTCCCATCACATGGATTAAAACAAGCAGCACCAAGGCTGAGTCAGGAACTCACAACAGACACCGGTACAGAGTCAAATGGCATTTATGACCCAAAATTTTACTTTTTTGCTCATTCTGCTATTTCCTCCTGCCCCTATCCATTCACATAGTTTAAAGCCATACTCATTACAGTATTTCAGCCCATATGCATACTTCCAAGCAAAACTTCCAAGCATTATATCACTATTTTCTATATTAAAATGGCCAGATATAAACATGCTGCATTACAGCAGCACAACATTCATTACAGATACCTGTACACCAACGAGTACAAACTAGCACATAAGCTGTTTCTGTGAAGGAGTAAGTTAACATCTTGTACATTCCACATGCTTGTCTGTAACACCTTCCCACTGCCTCAAACAAGAAACTCCCTCAGAGACTCTTGATTTTTCACTTCTGCCTATATTTTTCTGAAAACTAGCACTTCTTTTGGGTGGTTACTGACTCCTGCTATTTCTTCCGAAGTGTTGCTCAGCTGCTTGTCATGAGTTACTTTTTCCCACATAATTCATGCATCTCAAGCAAAAAATAAAGATGCATAACAGCAAAGAAGCAGGTGTTCAGAAAACCAAAATACATTTATTTGGCAGAATCCATGCAGCAGATACTTTCAGCTAAAATAGTCTCATAGGCACAATTTTAATTGTACGCAGTATATAAGAATGAGCACACATTTTCTCTTCTTTTCTTTCACAAAAGAGATATGTCTGAATGTCAGACATTATGTCTCTGACTCTTTAAAGCCATTGCCAGGAAGGGAAAAGGGAAGTGTACACATGCCCTCATCTGAGCCTGGCCCGTAAGATTGTTCCATGGTGATGGCATTATTTTAGGACTCGGGTACTAACCTTTGACACAGCATCCCTGCATACCTTTGGCCAATCACCTCATCCTTCTGTAATAAATGGTGATAATTACCAGAGTGCTGAGAAAACAAACAGGAGCTGATTTCATGATGAGCCACAGACACAGGGTTAAATTTCCCGACCTGCCACCAGCCAAAGCTTAGTCAAGAACTAGGAATGGTTAATCAGTGTGGTTTACTCAGCATGGTACTGAGAATAAGATGTGTTACAGAGTGACTAGAAACAGGTTTAGTGCATCCAGAGATGATCTCAGTATCACTGCATAGTGCTGTGCTACACTGACAAGCTGTGCTATCAGGATCCTCGATGTTACATCATTACAGAGCGGTAAAACTGCATTTACCTTGAGCAAATCCACCACACTGTAAAGTTCAATCATATTTAAACCTCAACTACAATGCAACCCAGCTCAGCATCACAGCTATAAGAAGGGTAGTAACATGCACTTTGGCAGTTGACCATCATCAAACTATTGGAAGTGTAACATGGCAAAGGGCAGTCTGATGGTGCAGAGGCTTCACCCCAGACCACTAACAAGTTCATCTTTGTGCTTTTTAGCACAGTCCCCAATTGTTAAGGAAAGATTGACACTTAGCAATATTCAATGACTAGCAGCAAGATGACCTGCAGGTGCAGATCCGCTGCTTGAGTTCACTGAGACAGCAATTTCCAGGGACCCCTGCTGGAAGCGCTTTGCCTCCTGGAATGGGACCATTCCGCTCTTAGCTCTCCAACCAGACAAAGATCTGAAATCTTCTCAGCGCTAATCACTAAGTCCATGCCAGATTTTTTCAGGGCTGCAGAGCAGTTGCTGGCCACAAAAATAGACATGCAGAAAAAGCTTTGTATATTTACAAGAAAAGAAAGAATATTAATTTGAAGTGAAGCAAGGGAAGGTGGAGAAGAGTCAGCTTCCCTGTAAAGTTTAGTATGATCCCAGAGATGAACTAGTTAGATTAGGTCCTTCGCAGCAACACAGTCTAAATATCACAAGGCTCAGGACAGGAAGCCTTGTGAAGACAAGAACAGCATTCTCTAATTACCAGCTTGCCTGCATATCAAGAGCATCGGCACTCGCACTTGGGAAGCCACCAGAGCTTATTTAATTCAAGCATATAATAATGCACAGCTACTTCTCCAACCACTCCCATCAGCCAACGAATTACCTGTGAGACTCGGAATTTATTTAGCAACATGACAAATGGGCTTTGCATCTTTTGCTTTTGGTGTTTACCTACTACTGAGCAACAGGACAGGTTACTGCATTCTTGTGGGTAGAAAATGGCACATGGAAAACCAGAGGCAGCTGTCTCCCTTTGGGGTGAGGCCGTGGCTAGGTTTAACACAAATGGTTTAAATACCAGAGGCCTGACAAACTCACCTGGAACATTGGTGGCTGTTATGTTCCCAGCCGTGCTGAAATGGCACAGGTCAGTCTGTCACTGGCTTTGGCAATAGCAGCAGGTCAGCATCCAGAGGACCCTGCTCAACGAGCCTTTGGATTCAGTCACCCTTTCCATGTTAGGAATATCAAACCCTGACAGGAGACTGCCAGAACTGTAATTGTGGTAAACAGCAGGGAAAGGAAAAAAGTTAACTTTCCCTCAGTGTTAACTCCATTTTTGTTTTATTCCCCCACCAGGCAGGCCACTCCCAAATATTCCTGACCAACAAGGCCACAATGCAGGACTAGGCTGGCCTGGGGTTCAGGCAATGGAGAAGGCTCTCTTAACCCATGCAGCAATGGGTTGATGCAATGATGTGGGCATCCCATGAACCTCTGCTTCCCAAATCAAAAGTTAAGCCTTTTAAGAATTAAAGTGCTTGCACTATGACTGCAGTGACCTTGTACGAGTCAGTCCCTTAATAGGGCAGGAGGAGCTAATGGGATGGTTTGGAAATGTGATTTTTAATTTCACATTGCTTATGAGGCAGCTGTGTTTGAAGGTCAAACACATGTTGTAGGGAATCACAACTAGTTCAATTTAAAACCCCTATATTTTTCATAGCTAAAGTGAACAACTTTAGGAGATTTGTCTATCTTGAGGCTAAGAGGGCCTGTGCAGATCTTAAAAGGAAAAAAAAAAGTGATGCAATACTGTAGAAAATAAAAAATGAAAACATTTATATGACACACAGAAAAGAGGAGAAAACTACACAGGCTCATTTTACCTAGGGACAAAGAGATAAGGTAGCAAAATAAAGTTAAAATAGTAACATTAGGGACATATTTGAAACAATTTTGTCATATGCAGGGTTGGAATTCAACTTAACAGAAGGCAAAACATCTTTGTGCGCCAAAATACCCAAGCCCTTGACCCTATGCTACTCTTATCAGAACATAAAACCCCTACATTGGAAAATCTCAAGCAGACCTAAGTATCACTTCATATTTCCACATTCACAAACGTTTCTCTGCCCCTAGGATTGGGAGCTTTACTTCTTGGTGAGAAACTCATTTCTCAGGGTAGTCTGCTCTCTCTCAAACACCATTTTGTCAGATCACAGTGGAATCTCTCTTGTAGCTTCAAATGGAAAAAATTCAGTTTATGAGATTACATTTATTTTTGAGTGCTTGACTGTCACTATAAGCCCTTCAGTCATGTGTTGACCTTCAGGATTTCGAGACAAAGTTCTACTCTACTTGTACTGCTTAAACTGTTTTAGCTTTGGAATTGTGCCAGACAGACAACTAACTACAACTATTATAGGAGTAATTTTCCAGCATGCAGATTACTAGCATGTGTCCACTTAAGATAATTTTATATGGGATCAGAAGCCTTATAGGTCACAGTCTCATGGTTTGTCACTTGGCCCAATGTCCTTTATATCCAAAATCCTGTTTCATATGCTTAGTCCTGATCTCTTCAAACATATAAGTACAGAAAGCAAAAGAATATGGTGCACGGATGATCAGCAGAAAGCTTTGCTATATAACTTTTTCATTTACAGATAAAAGGAGAAAGACTGGTAGAATTTTGGTACAAGACTTAGTTAACTTTGTGATATAGTTCATGTTTACTGCTGTAGTCTTGAAATCCTTTTTACGTATGAGGAGAATCCCTTCATACGCAGGAAAACAGTACAATCAATTGCTCACTATCAATATTTATATTATTTCAAGTCACATCTTTTGAACAAATCATGGAATCTGACTGCAGAGTTTGAGAATTTTTCAAATCTAGGTATTATTTTCTCCTTTGCAGCTGTCTGTCCTAAAAGCTCTGTGGCAGCCCTCTCAGCCGCATAAGTATTTATTAATGCAGGTCTCCATCCTTTCCCAGTGCTTGGCCATTTTATACCTGTCAGCCTCCATACCTGCCTCTTCCTAACCTGCCACCATCCCAAACATACAGATTCTGAGACACTGGCTAAGTGCCCTTAAGAAAGAAATTCAACCAGTTGATATGATCAACAGCTTAACTACATTTTTTTAAGTAGTGGAATCAGAGCAGAGGAGTTTCACAGTCTCACAAAGCCTGGGTGGAAAACCCATTGCTGCCCCACCTAAACCACCAAAATAGTCCAATGGTTCACAAGTATCAAAGACATCAGGAGCTGGAGCAATCTCAGTCCTTCTCTGTTCCTAGCTGAGGAGTCCCATTTCTTCCCTTACCCCTTTGAGAGAAATTCAATTTGTTAACCCAGCAGCAGCTGTTTTTTTTTTCTTCTGTTGCAAACATGTTTCAGCTGGCTACAAGGGACTCATTGCACAACAGAGCAAGGCAAAGATTAAAACTTGCAGGTGCAGCTAGTATGACAGGAGAAAAGACTGGACAGGGTAACTGGGTTTTCTCCTCACCATCAAGCCCCTTGATGCCAAAGTTCCTGGGCTTTTCGCCTTACTTCCAAATCTTGTTAGCCTGACCAACAAGAAAACCTCAAACATTTCAGTCTACAGGTAAGAAGTGCTTACACCTTACAAATCAGACTGTAATTCAGACCTGTTCAAAGATGTTCAGCATAATTACAGTTGATCAGCTCATCTCTGTTTTTATTTCTAAATAAGGATTTTCCAATAAGTTGACAATACTAAATAGAAAGTCAGGTCTTGGAGACTTTGAGAGAAATTGATGATCTCTATTTTAAACTAAACTTCATAATCTAGCAGATATGAGGTGTCACTCATTCCCACTTGGTTGAGCAATTTTAAAAACTGGATATATTATCTAATAGTGACACATTTTTCAGGTAGCTCAAATGCACATGAAAAGAGCTAAGTGCCAGCCACACAAGAGTGTGGAAACTCCACAGGACCTATTCCAACAGTCAGTGTCTGCATTTTCCATTATTTTTTGCTGTTATTTTTCACACTATAAGAGCTCTTGTGGAGTAAAGTTTCCAAATATGCTAAAAGGATTAAATCAGGTTCCAAATTCTGTGGAGTCTTTCTGTCAGACATTTCTTGCAAGTTGCATACTCCGCTACTGGGTTATTGAATGCTCATGTGCTTTTAGACCTCAGCTACAACAATAACAGCCATTTCAGAAGTTTTAAAAAGGAAGATACCAAATATCACTAAAGTTGATTTCAGAAAGTTTATTGCACCAAATGCCGCAAAGAAATAGACCAAAATGATAGCATACATGAACAACTATAAGAAAAAAACCCATGTAGTTTGACATTGGTATTCAGTCATTCCTAAAAAAGCCTATGTTCTCCAAACATGCAATAGCAACACACATTTTTTTCTACTATGAAAAACCTGCTATGTCAAATTAGCTCATTCGACCTTCAAAAAAAAAAAAAAAAAAAAGGAAAATGTCTATACTATATTCAGTAGTTCAGACTTGATTTTTATTTGGATCCTTTTAACTGAAGTTAGACTTGGGGGTAAGTGATCGTTTTGCGTATACCTTATATACAAGAATTTGGTGCATCTGAAAAGTTTTTGACTTCAAGAGTAAAGATGCATATAGTAGTAGGGAGTGGGGAAGATCAATCTAGAATTCTGGAGGATGGTATTAGAAAAGTGAATTACAGAATCAATGTCTATTAGTTTTTTGGGGGCAGAAGAAAATACTATATCTTAGTTCAGAGAGTACCTACTGAAATTAAAATGTTTAATTCTTGGTATCGTTTGGGGTTAAAGAATTCATTTAGATTAAATACTACAATTTAGCAGTTCACTTCTCCCCTCTGTTTAGTCTTGCCTGAAAAAAAGCATACATTCTTTAAATTTCACTGTGTAAACTGCAATTATGTGGGATTTTGGAAAGACTGTGCACTCCCACTTAACCAAGAAAGTATGTATTTAAGTTTACAAAAAACCTACATAATACTGATAAAAACAACTTTGGAATATTTGAAAATTAAGCTACATTATCAATTTTCAACACATCTGTACATTCATATCACTTTTCATCCTATTAAAATAAAACCAGAAACATGCCCTAAAAATGTCTAAAAACCACATCTGTAAATACTTACTGCCCTGTCATGCCACACCAATTTACATAAACATCAAGATGCTACCGAAAACAAGTTAAAAGACTTTGAGTCAAAAAAAAAAAAAAGCCCTAGAAAGTGGAATCCTGTCAACTGAGGTAGTACGTTTGGTGGAGGGGGAAATATATAATTAGCTTTCATTAGTGTAAAGCCTTTTAAAGGTAATAAAGAGCTTTTGTTTTGAATTTTCTTTCCCCCAAAACTAAAACTGTAAGAATAAGATAGTTCAACATGTAGTTTCTGAAGAGCAGCAAAATGTTAGAGAAAGCAGCAAGAACTATAAAGTTTTAGCCTGGGCTAAAGAAAATCCAAGTGTTTTTGACCATCGGCTCACATGCCACCATAAGGTTAATTGATGACTCGCCAAAGGGCAGATTTTTTAATTTTTTTTTTTTTAAATAGTTGATGTAGTAAAATCAGGTATTACTGACTATGGTATTCATATTGAAATCACTGAATGTCTGCTGACCTCTGACTTCTTTAGTACACTCTGTGATAACAAAAGCACATCTTTATGTTAGCATCTATTTCTTTGAAGAATTGTCAGTGCCTGGTCAGATAAAAACCCAACTTATACTTTAAAGAACTGGAATTGACTTTTAATGATCTCAGCTACTATTTAAGAGTGATATGAAATACAGAAAATACATGAGGATTCCTATATACACTCAGGGAAGCAGTTTGATAGTCTTACACATGCACATGTTCTCCATCAAAAGGGTAGTTTCGGAATAACGTGACTTGCTCTATGGTTCTTACTTTGTCTTAACCCTGTGAAATAGAAAGCAGTATCTGCTAAAAGTTATATGCAGAGGTAAGTTTACTTTCCAGCAGATATCCAGAGACAAGAAAAGTTTCCTTAACTACAAGGAGGAGACAACCTGAACCACAGAAATATTTTAGCCTTTTTAGGCAAAATACTAGGGAGAAGTATGAAAATGCAATAAAAGTAACATTTGGAATGTCAGGTCAGAAAACCAGCATAGAAGAAACAGCTTTAGAAGTGTTACCAGAATATTAAGTATCCCTCCACGTGGAAACAACCTCTTTTCACAGTAGGTCAGTCTACCTATTTCCCTCAAAAAGCAACACAAGGTTAATCAAGACCCCCATCACATTTAAACAATTCACAATATGCACATTTCATTATTTCAAATCATTGAAAGTTTACTGTAGAAAAGTCCAAACATCAAGGTAGTAGGAAATAAAAACACTTGCAGTAAAAGTGTGTCCCTTCAGTGTTAAAAATCTGTAATCATCAACAAGGAGAACTCACAACTGGTGACCAAGAGTTTCTTATAAGAATTCACTATTTTCAAGCAATTGTGTTGCCAGCAATCTGCTTGCAAGATGACAATTTCAGACACTGCATTCGCAGTGGCTCAAAACAGAACAGTCCAACATTGAGTTTGTTTAAGAATGTTTTGATCCTTTGTTCTCTCCTCAGTCTGGTCCGTAGTTTCATATCCAGCTTAACAGTGCGTGATGCAAAAAAAGTATTTTTTTACATTCATTTTAATCAACCACATGAAAACAGTGAAATACAAAATTTTATTTTGCTTTCTAGAAACACCAGAGGCCAGTATCAACTAGGGGAGAAGTAGTTTCTGGTGTCAGAGTACTTAACCTATTAAGGAAAGGCACCTGGATGATAGTTCAAGATTTCTGCAGAATCAAAAAGAGTAATTGCAAACATTCATAGTAATATCAAATATTGGGGTTTGCCCCCTACATTTCATTTTACTTCAAACAATGTTCCTCTTTTATTCCTACTGAGCATGACAACTTGTAGCTGGAAAAAAGTAATACTTTTGACTAAAGGTTTGGTGGGGTTTTTTTGTTGTCTTTTATTTCCCCAATAGGATTGTCTTCAGTTTGTGCCAATGGCTTGGTGTATGTGTGCACAGACACGTGCTGACAGCACTGGCATCATTCAGAAGGTTTTCAGATTCATACTCCTTGGAGATGGTAATACTTGATACCAAGACACAGGTTTAGTTCCCAGGACTACAGTCATACAGCAACTCAAGAGTTATTAAAGTTGCATCAGCAACAAATGTAAACTTGTAGCAGAAGTTCCATAAGGCTTTCCCACAAAATCCCTATCTCAGAAGTTCATTCCATTCCATCTCTAGCCATGGGCCCATTTGAATGCCTCCTCATTAAAACAGAAGCAGCCACAGCTCTCAACCTCTTGTCCTTAAAGGGAAAAGTAACATCAACCTCACGCACACCTCCATTTCCACATAACATTTGGCTGCTGAATCCAGGTTCCTTGTTCCGAGCCCATCACTTCTACTATACAAAATCACGTGTATGCTCCGCAAGAAAATCATGTCCCACCTAATACACTTGGGTATAGGAATGCTATATACAGAGTTTACAGCTCCTCCTCCTCCCCAGCAAAGAAACATACACCACACCACACTCACAAGCATAGTATTACAAAATCCATTTTAACCCACTTGTTCTTTTGACTGGTACTTCATGGTTTTGAGCAGCGTTTTGGATGGCAGCTCCTGGTCTGCCACATAGCGTTAACTTTTGTCCTCTGAATAAAAATAAAATACAAGGATGCAGTCTCTTAAGTCAGAAGTGAGATTGTAAGAAAAACCTGAATGCCTTTGACATTATGTAAACTGAAGTCCTCCGATAAAACATCCGGTTGAGATCAGAATCGGAAGGTGGTAGAATGTACAGTCATCACCTGCTTTCCTCAGTGCTCCCCTTTACCAGTGTTTGGCACCTCTGTTCTTCGTTCAACATTGCCATTTTCTTAACTTTACTTTAAGGGAATGACTATCCTGAGAGTTTAATTTATAAGAGTATTTGAGCAACATATGGGGAATGAGTACTTGCTATAGCAGCCAACAGAGGCAAGTCATTGGATTCAATCCTAGAAATTAAAAAAAAAAAAAAAAAAACTTTAAAATATACAGTCACCTTCACAAGAAAAAACAAAAGAAGATATTTTTCATTCACTTTAAAGAAACTGGAAGTGTCTTGCTGTAACTAAGTTCATTGTTTAATTCTTATTTATTGCCATTACTCATAACATACCAGTAAAGGTAGGTAATAATGTTTAAAATCAAGAATTATCCTACTATTTAACTCAAAAGACAGTATTATATTCTGTGCTATACAATCTTTTGTAATTTAAATAAAAACCCTTTTATTTATTTGCTAAGCTATGAGCCTTAGCTTGTAGTCTTCCCAGTCAGCAGGCACCAGTAAGCCCAGTTTAAGCAAGTACTAAGCATCAGTTTATGGAAGACTATGCATTTCAGGTTTTGAATATAACTCTGTTCACTATATAGTAGCGCTTTCTTACCAAAAATGACTAAAAACTGAAATTATTAATTTTTACACAATAACAGTTCAAGGAATGTCTCTCAAATGCATTGGTCAGCTTCCAACCATTTCTAAATGTGAAGCTGCTCAGAGGCCAGGATGTACATGTATACTTATATATATTTAGCATATATACGCACACTGAGAAGAGTGCTTATTTCAGGTTTTCACTATTTACAGCTACATTTCTGAATGATATCTTGAACAGTCTGGAAAAAGATGAATTAGATTTAATTTACAGTGCTAAAAAGCATCTTGAGAATGTGTTTTCACTTCTTCCCCCTTTTCTGCTGTCAGCAGGCACATCGCTCAAGGTTATATGCCAATCAAGTACTATTATTAGGAGACAGGTGCCCAATAGGACACCCGTTTGTTTTTCTACATCTGCTTTTTGAGACCCTCTCTTCCCTCAAGATACAAATATACTACCTAATCTTCCAAAAATTCCGAAGTATTTGTTGGGATGAAGTTTTCATTAAGGAAATCACGACAGAAGGGAGTGTGTATGAATGCATGCTTAGCTTCCTAAGGACCAAAATCCAAACTTTCCTTATTCTGAAGATTTAAGAGTAACAAGTAATTTGTTCTTGCTGTATAAATGTCTCCTCCCAATTTCCAGATAGCTCAGCAGAACCCATTTGCACACCTTATAAGGCACATGAGAGAGTGTTAAATATGAAGCAAGTCCTTGTGAGAACAAGATATCAAAATTCAGATGAAAAGGAAAAATAACTGCCCCAGATTTTGCTAGTGGTTAAGACTGATACCTGCAATACTCACCCCAATACAATTCCTAGTTCTTTTACATGCACTCTTGTATGTCCTCGCAGATATTCTGAAAGCATTTTGCTTTTGAGATACATCTCTTGTAGTCTATCCTCAAGATGCATTATGCACTGTAAACAAAGATCAAAAACCTCAGAATGGCTTTAGCAATTGCATGCAAACATTACAGATATGTAAGCGTATCACTTTACCTTGTATCTTTGCCAGAAGATAAAATAAATCTATACTCCAACATCTAGAAGAGGTAATTGGTTTTGTTACAACTGTGCTACAAACATTAAAACAGTTACAGTATCCCACAAAGAAGAAACCCCTGATAGAACTGGGACATTCCAGCTCTCCTGGCCAGCCAGTTTACTGCACTAACTCCATTTTCCACTAAAGTAAACCACTGTGCTTCTGCTTTCAGCACTTTTAACTGAGTTCAAAACCACTCTGAACATCTGACTAAGAATCAAACCAGAATCCTTAGATCAAGATATCTTTGTTATAAGTCAATACCATTTTTCTGAAAGACTTGGTTTAGACAACAGTTCGTAAAATTATCATTCTAGCTCTAAGGCTCTAGTGCCATTCAAGAAACTAACACTCAGGAAGTAGAAGACATCAGTACCTTATTCATCAAAAAATTATAACTCTTTTGCTGACAGCTTTCCTGTAGCAGATAAGATACAAATCCATTCTAGGCATTTGTGTTTATTATTTCTAGGTACTTCTAGTTTAAAATTGCTTAAACATTTGATGCTGATTGCCAAAAGGTAACAGTTCAAGTTGAAACATCAATTTAATCACACCCCTTTTCCTTCAGCAGTGGAATGCTAGAAATGCATATTATTTTTAAATACAGTCATGTGATGCATGGTCATTTCTCATACATCAACTACAAGAGAGCAGATGAACTTCAGCTTCAAAGAGAAAGAGGGGTTATTTTGGTAAGACAAGGTCAGTAGTTAGCATGTCTTCACAAGGTAAGTAGGTAGGATGTCTTATCAGGTATTTTGTTCTAGGACAAAAGGCACATTCACTTTGATATATTCCTTCTTTTCATAAGGATGACCACTTCAAAAAAGTTAAATTAGTTCAGCTCTCCAAACTCCAGGAGATGAAAGCAGGAAGTGCATGCAGCACCTCACATTATCAAATGTATAATCATCCAGTAGGCATACACAGCAATTAGAAACAGTAGCAGCAAACAGCTTCAGGCCATTGTCTCATGTGCTTCAAGTTGAATGAAGGCCTAAGTATTAGAAATGAGATCTGGTAAAACCTGTTTTTTTAATTAACAAAATAATGATGAAAAAAATAGACTCAGGGTTGTAGGTAGCCTACCATGCATTTTTCTGATTGTCTGGAGCAAGACGAAGATTTTTGATGATTTTTTAATAGCTAATACCAAGTCTTAATCATGGAAGATGAAGAGGCATTTTAAAAAATGTGCTAGATGGTAGTAGAGTAAAATAATTGACACCAGTGGAGGAAAGGCAAAAGCTTTTTGGCAGTAGTTTGATCTATTTGCTTCAAGCAAATTTTCACTTAAATCATTTTAATCATACCACTTCTGATTCTGGCCAAAAGGGAAACATTCTTATCTTTTACATTACAGGTAACTCTAATGCAAAAAGCCTATGAGCACTGCCTCAGTAGTTCAGGGGAGCATGCAGCTGATTCACAAAGCAGCAGTATTTGTATATTTCAATTCCAGTATTTGTATAAAGGATTATGGATTATTTATTTTTTCAAGTTATGAGGCAGCATGTAAGAAAGAATGACACATGATTTTAAAAGGAGGATTGTTTACATAATATTATCTGCTCCTTATTAACATCAGCAAAGAATCAAAAGACATTTCTCCCCACAAGCTTGGTACATGAACCCCTTTTGTTGAAAACTTCCACAAGTCTTTTGGTTTTAATGTTAGCTTCCTCTGCAGTTTTTCTCATTGACTAAATGGAAAAAAAAAAGTCAAGTTACTTCTAAAAATAGAAGAGTAGCTTAAAATGAGTTTAAAGGTGTAGGTAAAACTTTTGGCATATTGCTGAAATGCAGTAGTCGGAATCACTTCCCTCTCATCAGGGCATACTGCAAAGCTCTCTGTAGCACTGTCACCAGTCAGAAGTGCCAGAAGGAAGATATCACCACTTTCATCTGGTCTCAAGTTGTGTTTTGTTTTCTGTTGTACCAAAAAACCCAAAAATACTTATTCATCTGAACATCTAAAGAAACATGCACTCCTAGAGGAAACTTCAAACATACTGCATTATGCTCATCTCTGACTGATATTAGTACATCAGTACATATGGTTTCTGTCCAAATTAAAATCAATAGAAACACTACAATTAAAAAGTCACACTTCTCCCCCTAGAGTTTAGTAGAACACTTAACTGCCACGCACCAATGTTCTGTTCTAGCAGAGTTGCACAATCCACCAACAGAAGGATCAAAGTGTCTCTAACATGGATTATACAAAATTTATCAACTACTAGCATTGTCACTTCACTGTTCCTTTTTGTAAGAAAAAGCAAATAAAAACCTGAAAATCATTCCACCTCCAGACCCCTCCCAAATCACACAAACCATAAAGAAATTGCATACACAAATCCCAAGGCAATCTCGTAAAGAACACTTCAGTCGCAGAATCAACTATTCGGTTTAAAAATGCCAGAATTTAAGGTGTGACTGTGACAGTGTTAGGTTATAATTTCAACCAAAGTTGCATATTTTTCGACACCCAGAAGAATCCAAAGACAACACTGAAAAACATACCCACACATTTTGCCTAGCATTTGACTTCAAGAACACAGTGTAATCAATACTACTAATTTTATCCAAAACAGTGCCAAGTAATACTACTTACAGCTGTTAGTATTTAGCTCTATCTTTCTCTTCCATCTGCTGGCACAGTCATTACACAGGATTCCTACAAAGTTTCTCAAGGCTATCTGCTGAAGGACAGATCAATTCTGCTAACTGCAAAAGCAGTGAGCACTGAAAAAAAACGACTCCATCTCCCCTCACCTACAATCGTGCATTAAAAACTGTATTACAATTACTGCTATCAGACTTGTGAGTAATTTTGTTGTAATAGCAGAGCCAGCGTTACTGATTTGCTCTGATGAACTCCACAACAAATGAGGACAGAAAAGGATGCTGTGGGACAGGGAGCACGCAACATGACAAAGTAACATCCTCTGCTGCGACCCGCTCGTTCTCCCAGGTGTCTCATCCCATTAATCCTATGGAGACATCAGCAAGTCTACCCAAGACAGCACTTGCTGACAGGGGTGGCTAAAATATACACAAAATAGAAGGGTCAGATTAGCACACAGAGGCACAATTACTTGGAGAGCAGAGAGAGGCATCCACTGCATGGGGTTGAATAGAAAGCGCAAGAATAGAAAGTTGTATGCCAGAACCAGGCTTAGGTAAATAGACACTTCAACAACCTAAAGAAGTGTGGAAATCATTCAAACAAAAAAATAAGAACCAAATTTAAGAGTCTTAAACATAAACACATGAGGACCATGCTAAAATTGCCTAAAAAATTTGAGTTTTGGCACACGTATTTTCAAGTAGTTAACTTTAATTTGTTCTATTAAACATAAATTACAGCTAAACCAGCATCCGTTATTGAACTGTAGCATGGATTCTTTTCAATATGTTGTAACAACTCTGCATTATTTCAGGCATCACTTCATTGATATAGCAACACGGTATACAAAACTCTGCATCTGCTATCTGAGCTAAACCATTTTCATTAGCTTCAGTCTGCAGTAAGGAAATACTTACGAAGTCAGCTGGGACGTTGAGTTTGTAAAGCTGCAAAATAGACTGCAATAAACTGGATACTTGACTTGAAACCAAAACATCCTTGCCTAACTTCATACTGTCCATCATCTTTCTCTGGCTTGTAGCTACTTGTACGTTCCATTTATCTGTGTCTGCAATAATGCAGACAGCTTCTGCTATGGGCTCATCTAGCACTGGATGCTGCAACAGAAACAAAATACAATTATGTGACACTTCCATATACATTTCCACAGCTCAGTTTGAGGTTCTATTTTCATTCACACTGAGGCAGGGAGTAAGAAAGTGATTCAATGTCCAATAGGGAACAAAAGCCATCTCAAAAAACAAGGAATACCAACTTAAGACAGGATTTATATTCAGCAACTTTGGATCAGGTCTTAACTGCCAATTTGATCGAGGCATTTAGTTTTAATTAATGCTTCAAAATCACTACTCCATTTTATTTTTCTTCACATATTCCACCTACCCTGAAAACAAATTTCTTTCAAAATGAAGAGAGTAATAATTACACTAATCCAGTGATGGTGAAAGTATGTTCAATGTTTCAGAGATATGTGAGACATTTTACTATGCAGAATCAAGGGCAGGTTATCACAGAATAGTTAGGGTTGGAAGGAACCTCTGGAGATCACCTAGGCCAACTCCCCGACCAAGGCAGGGTCATCTAGAGCAGATGACACAGGAACACGTCTGAGTGGGTTTTGATTGCCTCCAGAGAGGGAGAATCCAGAACATCCCTGGGCAGCCTGTTCCAGTGCTCTGCCACCTTCAATGTAAAGAAGTTCTTCCTCATGTTGAGGTGGACCTTCTTGCGTTTTAGTTTATGGCCATTACTCCTTGTCCTGTCACTGGGCACCACCGAAAAGAGTCTGGCACCACTCTTGACCCACCTTTGAGATATTTACATGCATTAATGAGATTCCCTGTCTTCTCTCTAGACTAAACAGGCCCAGCTACTGCACTTTCTCCTCATAAGAGAGATGTTCCAGAGTTGTCTTTTTGAACTGTGGAGACCAGAACTGAACGCAATACCCGAGATGTGGTCTCACTAGGACCAAGTAGAGGGGCAGGATCACCTCCCTTGACCTGCTGGCCACACTCTTTGATGCATACCAGGATACCATTGGCCCCCCTGGCTGCAAGGGCATACTGCCAGCTCATAGTCAACTTGTCATCCACCAGTGAAGAGACACAGCATCATATAAGACCAATCTGATGTTGTTTCAAGAAGTTAGTTACATACACACACATCACTGTTTTGGATATTACATGCAGTCATGCCAGCAGGATGATTCTTAATTGCTACAGAGAAGCTGCAGACAATTACTAGATAAGCATTTTAAATTGCATATTGAGGTCAGACAATTATTTCAGTGAAAGGTTAGTTATAAATTCTATAGTTTAGGAATACCTACAGTCGAGTAAGAACATGGCAAAGTTCTTATCCACAGACAATTACTTTCTATAGTCAGTCATTTCTATTACAGATTAGTATCATACAGGCCTCAACAAGACTTTATCTCCCTTGCAACACATGCCACTAAAGTGGCAGAATATGATGTTTCAACTTGCGTATCATTTTTCTGAAATACAGATAATTCTGTCTGCTATTGTGACTGAAAAGAGAAGCAGCTTGAGAGTTTTTTTTCTTGTCACTTCAAGTTGCAAACAATCTTCCTTGTGTTTATCTTTGAAGAGAAGCCTTAAGAGAGTATAAAGGAAAGCACACAATTCTTGTGTGAACACGCTCTGCATATAATGAATTACGGGCTTACATCTTTCAAGAAGGAAGACATGGCAGGTGTGGCTGTTCAGAACAGGTAAGTAAAAAAGAAACCTATTGAAATAATCTGCTTCTGTTGATCTCAGTAATATCACAACTCCTGCTATGACTCAGAACAGTACTTTAACTCACGTGCATCGCATGAAGTAGATCTGCTAGTAGACACTGCTTGAGTTTTTCATCATTATTTATTCCGTGCAGCACTAGATCAGGTATATATGTATGACAGTAACCACCCAGAAGCGATCTTCCGAAGTTTTTCACACATTGACTGCTGATGGTATTTGACCTGAAATACAGAAATGCAAAACAGGTAAGATTCTTGCTCCACAAACTGCATTCAGATTTTACAGGAACACGAAGTTAGGTTTATCAACCTGCTTCTACTGCAAATATTAATCAACAACTGTACTCAAAGTACATGTAAATGTTCACACCAGTAAACATTTACTGGTGCTCTTCGAAACAAGAATTTTAAAAGCTTAAATTTAACAATGTACTGATTCCTTCAAATTCAAAAATAAGCAAATTTACATGTATTAGAGCTTGTGGTACGTATGAGCTTCCTGTTCTGCACCTAAAAAATTTGCTAAATTTGAATTTTCTCCAGTTCTCATGCTTAAGGTCTAGAAACCTACCTTAAGCATCAAGTTCCACGTGTACCTATAATGCTCAAAAGTTTTCAAATAGGATGCCCGTATTTATTCCAAATCTGTCTTTGACTTGTCAATTATGTCAAATCTAAACAATTACCTGTTTAAACAAAGTTTTCCTTGTCCTCAGATGTTCTCTCTACATGTCTACATTAAACGTTACAGGCAGTTTTTATATAAAAAGTCTGACCACTTTTTGTTAGACATTTGAACTATACCTTTGTTACAAAACTTCTTCAAACCTGCTGTCTCTGTTTTCTTTTTGCCCAATCTGTTTACAAGATTTCTAACCACATCAGTGTCTGTTACTGATTTGTTTGCAAGGAACTTAGTCAAGACTCCAGAAGATTTCAGACTTGAAACTCTGAAAAACTCTAAAGTAACAAGAGCTTTTAATTTACTTCTAAATTAAATCAGACTACTTTACCTTGGTAAAGGAAGTTCCACTTCCGCAAATTCTTCAAGTCGTTTGCTGACATTATCACAATGCACTTCATCAGGGATACAACAGTCACCTTCTTCATCACTGGCTCCAAGAGCACTGTCTGAACTCTCGTTCCTTGGAATGTCCCCTTCAACTCTGAAGGAGGTTTTCCTTCCAGCATCCCCATAGGGGACATCTTTAGCACCTGCTTTAGGGGAATCCTGTTTGACAGCAGAATCTGCTTCTACGCAGTCAGAGGAATAGTTCTCTAAGTTGCCAGAGTATAAAGTTCTATTTTCTTTTATGTTTGGCAATTTTACAGTTTCTATGTTATCCGTGGGCAAAAGCAGTTCACTTGATATGGCATTCTTTAAATTCATTTCAGTTCCTTTACTTTCCATATGTTGGTTAAGTGTACTCTCCTTCTCCTCACATGGTGGGATTTGGGCATAACAAACATTATGTTTACTGAAGGGTATAAAGGCAGCTTCACAACTGTCTTCTTGATTCTGAGAGGCATCCATAGCCAGACTTGGGGAACTTGAGGCACAATGTATCACCTCTGTATTTTTTCTGAATGCCTTCAGATTTTCATCCATTTCTCTTCTACAAGTTTCTAAGTCTGACTCTGGTGATGCAGAACTTCCAATCTGAAAGGTGACCTTTTCTAAGTGGGAACTCCTGTGGCCAGACCTTTCAGGACAAGGTAAGGCAGATGACCTACTAGAAAGCTGATTTTCTGCTTTTCTCTCATTCTGGTTCTTGTTCATCTTTACATCCATTAAATCCTCTAATTTAGATAACTCTTCAGAGTGATAGGATACTATGCCTGTGTCAGCGACAGTTCTTTTCCTACCATCAGCTGCTCCTTTACAGAAACTGCTAGTTAGACAGTCCACAGATGCTTCGGAGCTCTGACTGGCCTTTCCAATTGCTTCCTTCTTTTCCTTTGAAGAGATCGGGACAGCATGAGTGCTTTCGGGGTCATGCACCCACTCTACAATACTGTTGTTCTTACTTCCATCATTCTTTGGAGGTAGGATTGGAGGCACAAGAGCAGGTTCATTTTTAACAGTGACAACCACATAATCAGACTCCTCCACCTCTCCCTTTTCTAGTGCAGTTGTTATCTTACTTCCATTTAGCACTTGTTCTCCTTCTCCAGCCGACTCGCTCCACGTCAGCTGATTCTCCTGCAGCTCAGAGCACCGAATGAAGTAAGTTAGAACATAGAGCAAGCGCTGCACCAACTCCTTGCGTTTTCCAACAATAACAGTTCGAGTCAATCTAACCGGAGAGCCTATGGCACCGTAGAGATCACCTACACAGGAAAGCAAAAATTTCATTTTAATATAACCTTCACTGGTCAAATTCAATACATTTTGAAACAGCATTTACTATGGACACAAATCAGACAATTCATTTCTTTCACAGTAAATTCATAAAAGTTTAAAAGAATAAGGACAGACAAAAAAGTCCCCTACTGCTTCTTACACCTGGCTTTTGTCTGGAAGTGTTTTGGTGTTTTTTGTGAGGAATTAGCTGCTATTGCTCATTTTCTTTCTGTTCAAAGCCACTAAGTTTTTTATTCACACAATGCTTATAAGGTATTATCACTTAGAAACTGACAGAAGAGGGGGTGAAGAAGAAAGAAGACCCAGAAAAACTCCAAAGCAAGCTATACTATTTTCTATTTTTCTACTTATTTTCTTTCACATCAAAGTGACTTTTTTTCTGTTGAACACAGGCATTTTTACAGAGAAAATCTAAATTACATTTTTCAGGACTAAGAAATCAAAAAAAGGATTAAATATTAGCTTAATAAATAAGGTTCAGGAAAAAGAGGCCTTATTGAGCAAGGCTCGTGGTATAGACTTGGAGTCAACCTCACTAACATGAGCATTTATCTGTGGCAGGGGGCAGTGGAGAACTAGAAAATTTTACTACCTAAAGTACAACTGTAATATGAAAGGTAGGCACTACAACGTAATCTGAGTCCCCTCAAGAACTACTTATTTACTAGATCGTTTATCCTGAAGAACTGCTTTTTTAACAGAACTAAGGTCATACATATCCTACTTTCAACATATTTGTTTGGGAGAGTGGTAGCTATCTTCCAGTTGCTTATAATCATCTATCAGCTACAGAGTTTCTACTCCAAAGTTCTGGGAAAGTAAACATAGCTAGCCAATAAGGGAATGTTCACATGCTCTCTCAAAGATGGACTAACTCAAGAAGTGTTTATTACCAGGTTGAGTTAACCCTGTTGTCTTCACCTGACACCCATTAGAAAATACCAACTAAAATGTCTTTGCTTAAACAAACTGTGACTGATCTCACCAGCACATGGCAGACAGTCAGCAAAAGCTCAGTTTTCTTCAGCCACCTTAATTGCTCAAAGCAGATTTCTCTACCTTGAAACTTTATCAGCTACCTGCTAATCTACTGGATTGCTTTAGGTGCTAAATCCTTACTCTGAGCGGCTCAAACTCTGTTCTGGATGGAGTTTGCCATCAGGATTTTGTATGTGACCTCAAGAAGCAACATTATATTAAAGTTATAATCAGAGCTTCAGAAAAATTTCTACTAAGGGCAAGGGGACGTCTGGCTTCAATATGAGGACACTAACACAGCAAAAAACCTCCAAACATATTTATGCCCAGCCTCCTCCTCACTATACAGAACATAAAAGGAATAAGGTTTCTGACTCCATTCCTACAAAACAAGGATCAATGAGACAGTAATTCTATGGCTCTCACTGTCTCCCCAGCCAAGATCTGCCATTTCTCATGATTCTAGTGATGCACTGGAGAGGCTGCTGTGTAGTGGCATCAGTGTTGCCATCTTTCCTCAATTAGGAACAACATTGAGACCAATCTCATAGCCTAACATGCTAGCAAATTCATTTCTCAGTAACCAAAAGCAGGCTTCAAACTACTCAATTAACCTCAAAGCCTGGCAGGCCACAAGAACAAGTAATCTGGAAAGGAAATGGGAAGATACTTTTGAGTTGAGCACAGTTGCTATGGAAATCAGATTCAGACTTCATGTTAATTTGCACAATTGCTTTTTATATAAAACCATTACTAATAAGACAGCATAAAAAGTCAAAATTGTGATTTTCAAAACATACTAATACTTGTTGTTAACACTATTATATCGAAGCTGATGCTTAACAGACAGTATGTCTTCCTGACAATGGGACTTACTGTTTTATCAGTATGTAACTGTAATTGATACATAATATGTAATGACAATAGAGGTCTGAAGGTGGAAAAACAAGTGGAAAATCCCTTTCTTAATAAAACATCATTTCCATTTTAAATACTAAGACACATGACTTTTTGGTTTTCCTCCCTCTTCCTAAAGAAGGAGACCAGCAGAGGGCAACATCTTACTTTCGTGATCAGTTTTTGCAACCACTTAATAATGGCTTTTTGGGTTTTATAAAAATGAAACAAAACCAGAAAGCATTTTGAGTTCAGGCACTAAGAACTTGTCAGGGCAGAAAACGCCCAGATTCTTGACTAGTCACCAGTGGTCACTCCTGGGGAGTGACCATAAGCTCAGCAGCAGCTCTTATGCTTCCAGTCCAGCTGGTTTTTATAACTCCAGGCCTTGCTCTGTCCTCAACACCATGAACACACTTCTAATTTCTCCTTCTGTCTAAACTCTGCACAATGTTTAAAAGACATCCTAAGCCAGGAAACAATTCTACTGCAACTATATGGTCAAGGCAGCAATTATTAGTTTCATAACAGTTGCTGAGAATAACGAGTATAATTGAAACAATTAGCAAAAAACACAACCAGTAGCACAGTGTAAAATTCACATTATTGCTTTAGTGTGCACATGTGTTATCCTACATAGCAATACAGTGTATCAGTTACAGTGAAGGCTGACCTGATGTCACTCACATCTCCTGCCAAGAAGGAAGACTTTTCCAGGATTTACCACTGGCAGAATTATTCTCTCAGCTTTCACTCACCTACTCATCTGACATCAGTTGTTTAGTCCTCTGTATCGAGACAACTTATAAGCTATAAATTATTTGCCAAAGAACAGCTTGAGGCATGCGGCATAATAAAAAAATCTTGGACCAAGCCCACTCATGTAACTGTGAATGGAGGTATTGTCACTTGCCAGACTTCCGATTTGTTGTTTTGCTGTCTATCCTACTCTGTGAGAAAGAGATAAAACCAAGTAGAACCAGGGCAGCTGCAACTACAAAGGGACTCCAAGACCAGATAACTCCCCTCAATCCAGTCTATTCCCTCTTGTTTTTTCCCAAACTGTTCAGACCGTTCACAGCAGTTGCACCGTCTTAATACTTCTATACCAAATTACTTAACCAGACAGTGTAACAGAGGATGACAACAAAATATAAAGAATAAAAAGCAGGCTATGCAAACAGGCCTCCAAACACTCTGATTAACCAGGCAAAATGTGACCTGAATCACAAGTGGCTCCTATCTAAAAGAAGCGGATGCAGGAAGGTGATAGTTATAGAGAAGTCTGAAGCTTTCCATTTCCTACTGACCAAGCTGTGCCCAGAGAGGGTTATATGGGTGGGATTTTGCCAGCATGTTCACAGACTGTGATGTGCGCTTCTCAGAGAAGGCCTTGATGGGAGGATGGTCAACTGGCATTACTGTTGGGACCCAAGCCAGATGATACGTCAGCACTGCGGTCAACAAAGCAGCAAAGAACCTAGGAAAAAAAGAATACGTCCAAAGTAACACCAACAAAAGAATATTCCATTAAGTGCTTTAACATGCCCACATGCACTGTGAAGAACACAAGTTTTTTTTAAGAAAAAAGTTTTGGGAGAAGCTTACTGATTTTTGTTGATCTGTTCTATCAGAAATGTAAATTCTTTAAGAAAACGCTGGCATAGCTGGTTCTTTTCCAGGGTACTGGACATCATATTAAGCCACACAGGCTCTGCAATCCTTGGAACAGAATACAGGTTCCAGATGGTAACTCTGCTCAAAAAAAATTCCCAAAAAGTAAGTGTTAACATGCACATTTCAATCTTGCAAATAATTACAAGTAGCCCCTTTCCTCTTCTATTGTCCACTGATTTTTATTTATTTTTGCAAGATTGAGGAGACTAAACAAACTGGAAGAGTTTTTACTAGTGTCCAGAACACTAGTCTGTTTAATTCAGGGTATCAGTAATCTCTAGTGTCTTCACATGAATTACATTTTTGGCTTCCCTTTCTTGCATTCCTGTGCGTATTTGATTCAGAGAAACAATCCAGAAATAATTTTGAGGGGAAAAAGAACCCATTCTATTCATTGCAGGGATTTGATGCTACATCCCAGATATTACAGAAACTCCATCCCACTAAAGCCTTCTCTCTCTCTTTAGCCAACTTTCTTAGCCTCTGACCACTCCTTCCTTTCTTAGGTACAGAAAAGAGAGCCTTTGATCGCATCTTTCTTGCCAGTTACATTGTTCAGCATCTATGGCTAGGAACAGACAACTCCTCTGTCTGAATACAACATCAATCCACCTGACTATACCGGTATCAGCAGAAGTCAACTCTTGACAAGATCTTATAGAATTTAACTGACAGTTCCAGGAACACATGATTGCAAGCAGAACTAGTTTTACTCTCATTAGGAAAATGGCTGAGCTGGTTTTGCTAAAGTTCTCTGAAAACATTTACCCAATACCCAATGCAGAAAATTCATTCACGTTAACTTCAAGACTGACTAAAATACAAGACCTTGCATTCAGTTGCTTCTAACTGGAAGTGACAAATATCTTTTGAGGGGCATGAAAAGAGCTTTCCTTGTAATTCAGAATTCCATCAACTCACCTGAATTCTCCCAGGGCATCCATGACACGGCTGATATAAACCTGCACTCTCTGGCTGGATTCTGCTATTTTTCTACATGAGATCATGGCCTTGATTAAGAGTTAAAGACACAAAACAGCTTCTTAAAGGATTCGCATTCTCCATCTTTTTAAGCTTCATTAACATGTCAAAACAACTAAGTACTAGCCCCAGTCCTATACAGCCACTGACAGCAACAGTTGCCAACCTCCCTCCACCTTGTGAGGGACCAATCCCTAATACTGGGCAAGGGGAGAGAAGAGGACATTTCTGAGAGACCGAGAGGAAGACAGCAAAAAATATTTTGTGTCTCTCTTTTAGAAACCGCATGAAAGGATAGAATATCATCATTTCCACAGTCTCCAGGGAGTCAAAAACCTCATAGTGATACATGGCAAGAAAGAAAGAAAAGCCACCCAAAAGCATAAAACTCTCGATTCTAATTCTGTCTAGAAAAGAAAACGCACCCCTTTCAGCAAATGTTGAATTCCTACACTGGGCTCAGGCTCAAGACTGCATGTGTAAGGAGGGAGGCAAGCTTGAAACCACGCACCTTCTCCCACTCTTCATCTATTAGATTCTAGAATACTTCATTCTGATTGACACTTATTTTTCCACATTATGCCAAATTAGTATTCTGTACCTTTTCTATTGCATATTTCAGCTTGTTCATGTGAGATTCAAAAAGAGGAAAGTGAGAAAAAAAGAAATCCTGGAAGTTTCTCTGTGCTTCTTCTTTTTCAGGCAGAGAAAAGATTATGCTGATTGCAATTTTTTTCCTCCGAACCATCGCAGGGTTGGAGCTGCAGTTTTCATCAGCCATACTAAACATTTCTTCAGTGGACCTGTAAGACAGATTTGTTAGGACAGTTACTTACACACTGAGAGATAATTCATCTTCTATCCATACCTCTCTATATAGTACAAGGTCTCCTTTGACTGACTACATAAGGCTTTGCTGTCAGAGTCTCTGAACAGAGGATACTCAACATTTCGATGCACAAGACCCATTCTTGTTCAAATAGGAGGAAGCCAATCCCCAGAGAGGCCTGGTGTGAACAGTTTTCCTCTGAAACAGAGTTACTACAAATTCCCTCCTGGATTTATCTTTGAGGGAGATAAAGAAAAGGGAATGGAGATACCTCACACAAAATCATTACCAAAAAAGGTTAAAGGTAACTTCAGAGCTCTGAACTGCATCTACCACTCAAGCTCCTGTCTAGGTGCTCAGCAGTATGCCCATGATGCTCTTGAATCTGTACTGTTCCTCATGAGGGAAGTTGGGAAACATGCTACCTATACTGTTTTGGCATCTTAAGATGGATGTTTGCACTTAACAATGCAAAATAAAACTTTCTATTTTAACTGAAGACAGAGTGTCATCACTCAGTAATTACTGTGGAAACATAAATTTAATGCCTACCAATACATATGTGCCCAGCTCAAAGTTGGGTAGGCTTCAGCCTAAATTATTTGTTTTCTGATTAAAATCCTTAAAAAAAAAAAGAAAAAACCAGACAAACCCAACAACGACAACAAAAAAATCAAACAAAAACCCAAACAAAACAAACAAATGAACAAAAAAACCAGTGGTTATTTTACAACCATTATTATTTCCCCAAATTCTGTTTATTTCCTTGACAGTTCTGCCACATTCCCTTCAACAACCATGTTTCTCTTCAATATTACACCTGGGTTACTACTAGGATCAATACCACTCAATATTTTGATTATCAGCCTGGCCTGTGGATCAAAACACATCTCCAGTGAGCTTGCAGATGATGTCAGATAGAGGAAAAATGGTCAATAAACTGGAGGGCACTGTCCAGAGAGGCTGTGGAATCTCCATTCTTGGAGATTTTCAAGACTCAAATAGACAAGATTCACTGCCACCTGATATAAATTCCAAGCACAGGCAACTCATTTTGATGATATCCACAAGTCTCAGCCCACCATAAGTTTTACTGTGATTATATAAAACCCTGTTCTTCCATAAATACTTGCATTGCAGTGCTAGATATTGATACTGCTGGGTTTACAATATTATTATTTTTCCTTGCTTGAAGCATCCTGATCAATTTCATCTATATACACAAATAAGTAAAACAGTATGGACAGAATATCTTTTGGTAGGAACTTTAACTGAATAATGGCTTTTAATCTACTGAGAAATTATAGGGGGGGACAGGGTAAGAAAGACAAGAAAGCCATGAAGACATGCAGAGCAACAGCTCACGTGGAAATAGTTTGATTATGGAGTTTCTTCATAAGTTAAGACTGTAATACCAGTGAGTGGTAATTAAAAGCTTGAAATCTTTTCATATCAGAATTACCCTGAAATGAAGTCTGTGGTATTTATAGACCACTATGAAGCAATTAACAAAAGGAAAGACTCAGAGCTAAGCATTCATTCTACATCCATTCTAAAAATAAGTGGTTTATAGTTTAATTGGTTTGACAAGCCTAAATATATAGAAGTTTCTCATCACAGAGGTATGAGTCCATGAATACAGGAAAAAACACACAATAAAACCCCAGCAAAAAACAGCTTGTGGGAAAACAGAGTTCAAGACAAAAACATAACCTCATTTGAACTTCAGGAACTTGCATGCAGAGACAGAAATTCCCAAGGAAGTCGGGAGAGGATGGACAGTTAGCATCTATGAAACATCACAAGCTTTTGTACTGCTTCCCAGGAACAGAAATTGAAGAACTTAAGTCTGTGAGAAAAGCCTTTTCAACAAAGCTACTTAATCTAGTTTGCTTGCCAATTGACTATGAGGAGTTCCAGGAGGTATCTCATTTTCTTTGAGCTATTAGCCTAAAACATCAGTGACAGTGATTGTAGAATCTTGGCTGTGCAAAATGGAAGTGCAAACTGTGGCACTGAAGTATTCAACCAGAAGCCTACTGTTTCCTTAGCAAGTAATCAGAAAACAAGTATCTGAAGAGGTTTTTCTGCTTAGAAAAAAATCACTGTCTAGAGCTACTCCTCAATTGGGAAAATAATGTCCTGTTTCAAATATCTTTCCCCAGCACAAGTTCTCCAGTGTGGAAGAAAAAAACCTACTCCCTGCACTGAACAAGCAGCCCAAAGAGGCTACTTTCCTCTAAACAATTTGTAACTTTCAGACATTTTGAGGAAGTTTAGATTTGTGAAACTTTGGCTATTCCTTAAACTGGGCTCAAATTGTCCTATCTACCCTAAATGTTTTAATTTTTTTACATGGACTGCTCTCAGCCTTATTTCTTCAGGCAAGTAGACTAAAAAGTACTTTAATTTACTGAAAGCAAAATGTTTACTAGCTTGATCTCAAATGCAAGTGTGATTTAGGAAGCATGACTGCTATATTAGCATCATGGCACGATTCTTCGTGTTAAAAATGATTCACTAAGAATATCCAGGAAAAAGTTGCAAGTGTTGACACTAGGGAAAAAAATCTTTTCAAAAAGAGTTTCATTTTAATTTTCAGTGACTACGTACTTTAATTGGCAGATTTTAAGCTTCCCTTAACTGAAAACAGTGAAAAGGGAAAGAGGTCGAAGAGCAGGAATTTCTTGTGGCTCTCCACTAATTCCATGCTGTCTCTGGACACAGGTAGATGAGCAGAGTGAGAAGATAGTCAAGAACCATTTGATATTTTGCAACTCACAAGGGAAGAATTTGCTTATTAGCTATGCAAAGTCTGCTGCATTCCATGCTTTGTTATGCCACTGAGCTACAAGAGCTAGTAAAATTCCAAAACAGAAGCCTAGCCTTTTCATCACAGCTTTTTTTTTCTTCCTGTTTTGGCAGAAGTCACATCAGGAACATCCTGTACCAGCCAAGAGAGTTGTCACAGGCTATTACTCCAAAACTTCAGTAAACGCTCACTAGTCAGACTTCATTATAGTATAATGTAATTATGGCAGCAGTGCCGTTACAGTCCCTTTCATCTCAACAGGATGCTCTGCTCATTCAGAAACAGTTTAGTATGTTTTTCAGACTATGGTTTCAGACACAGACTATATACTAATAAAATAAGTATATTTCAAATTGGACTTCGAAGTTCATATTCACCCAAAACTTAATCTTTCTTTAAATTGGCAATCTTATGTAACATGCAGAGGAGATAGACTAAGTCAAAAGCATTTAATAATAGGATTCATCCTTTTAAAGAAAAGAGGCTTAAGCTCTATTTATCTTAAATTACTGCCAAACAGCTTTTGTAAAAAGAGAGGTGTGGTACTCACCACCTTGGAATAATTCCATTCTCTAAACTGGTTGTCTGACTTCGGAGCCAGCGACGTTGGTAGCTGCTAGAAGATGATGATGAAGAGCTTGGAGATGGAAAAGGAGTAACCAGAAGACTGCTCAGAGATGCTGTGAAGAAAGCAGGAAACCCCACAGATAATGAATTACAAAGAGTGCTGATTAAATATTTTTCTAACTAGGAACAATTTCTCACAAATATTGCTCTTGCTTGCTGATCTTTTTCACACAACTCACTTGCAACAGGAGAGACAATTATTTTAAATAAAGCTCGTTGCCTGAGGACATTCTTTTGTTATAAAGTCAGAGATCTTCCCTACTAGAACACACTAAAATTTATCTTATTGTCATTAAAAGCATTCTGTCCCAAGAGGTGTTGCCCTTCTATTACAATGGACAGGACTTCTGGTCTTCTGACACCCTTTTCTTATTCAGTGCAAAAAAAAGCTTCTCTTTACTTGCTCTAGTAAAGGATCAAACCAGTTCTTCCTCCAAATGAGAAATTTTTTAAGGACCCAGAACATGGTAGCTGTAAACATATAATAGAATTATAAATATTCTTGCATTAAGGCTTGGGGCAAATCCAGAAGGAAAACCATCTAGCAGATCAAAACCATTGTGGTTCACAGGTCATAAGGTGCCTATCTTTCAGGTGAATCACTGCACTGAAGAATTGTAACATAACTACAGAAGCATGCAAACAAGAGACAGCAGATACCTGACCGAGCAATGCCGCTGTCTCTGTCCTCATTTTGTCCTCTGCTAGGCATATCGACAGGTGTGCTGTGTGCTAAAACAAACAGATAGATCAACAGAAAATATTACATAACTCATCATACTGTTTGTCAGCATTTAAAAAAATATTTACGTCTAAAGGTCACACAGGAAAATAATTACATCCTTTACTCTTACTGCAAATCAGCAGTATGGTGTGAACAGAGGCGGCAGCAAACAGTATACCTATACTGAGTATCATGTTACTAGAGGAAGGTTATTTGCCCCAATGCAAATGTAAAAACATCTCCAAGGAGCTTAAGAATACAAATACATTATTTGCATTATCAGAAATCAGATATGCTTTGAAAGTGAGGGCTTGTGGTAAGCTCACCTGTCACTCTTGACAAATTTTTTTGAGTGTGCAAAATTGTCATTTAAATTCATTTAACAGGTTAACTTCATATTGAAATAGTCAAATACAAGGTCCATTAAAAGCTTCTGTTTTGCTCCCCAAGCAGAGATTTACTGTCCTCAAAGCCTCACAGTAAGAAACATTCAGCCTATGTCATATTACATTGAAGTGTTAGTAGTGCAGAGTCACTCAAATCGTAGAGCATGCAAGATCTGCAAAGGTTGTGAAGAAACTGCATTGGTATTTCAGTTTGTATTTTTGCAGTTAAGAGAAGTAATTAGGCCTAAGATCCACCCACCTGCATGGGTCATCATTGTGCCTGTAAAAGTAGACTTTATGCAGCTTAAAGTTTTGAGAATTAAAGAAATTGATATTGTTAAAGAAGAAAACCTTAGGACCTCCTAGATTTAGCTCAAAAATTAATTTTTAATGTATGCCATCAAATTAAAAAAAAAAAGTAGCAAGAGGTAAGAGAAGAAAAAGTTGTACACCAGCAAGACACCTGCACGCTAGCAAGAAACCAGCAATAAGCCAGGAAACATAAGTTCTCTAAGAAATATAAGGGCTAATTTATTATTAAAAACACTGCATAAAAATATCTTTAAAATTAAACATAGTACTCAGAAAATAAGTATGGACCAAACCCAATCAATTTAGCCATTTTTTTTGAAGAAAGATTAAGTATATGCCAGATACTTCTGCTGTCACTATTTTAGCCCTCTGTTTCTAGAGAGTAATTATGTATGTCCTGCAAGGATACAGAAGGAACTGGATTTGTGTGTGCAAATGGATGGGTCACACTGTGGTTGGCATTCCACACAAACCTGCAAAGAAAGAAGCACTGCGGATGAGCCGGAGGGGACCTCCTTCAGACACACCCTGCAGCAGTTTGCTGCTACACAGCTGTAACACACCTAGGAAACAAAAGCAATGTAGAAAAAAAAAAAAAGCAAAAAAAAAAAGTCAAAAAAAAAAGTACAAAAAAAGTAAAAAACACAAGGAGGTGATGTACTGGGGAAAAAAACCTTAAAACTTAATGAACAGATGGTCTTATGTTGTCAGAAAGACATAGAACCTGGAAATATTTACCTAAATTACTTCCACTGCGACAGGTTCCCAAGCCATTCTGATTTGAGCTCAGTTTTCCCAGGCTGGGATCTTGGTTGATGTATTCAAAGCTATCTTGCAAGCTAAAACAGGGGGAAAAGCCAGTGTTCCTTAAGAATGTGATCAATAGGCATTGATATTAGCTTAAGAATAAGGTTCATTTTATAAATAAAGAAGGTTGAACACGAACTTTACAATCAAATTCAAGGACAAGTACATTTCTGAAACTGGAATTAAACAGGCATTTATTCCTTATATACACTTCCTCTTTAAATTATTAGAAGTTTCTTTATGTCACATTTGGGATTCAGTTTATTCACATTTGCCCATTTTGGGGACAAGGAAAAACAGAACAGATGAGAAACAGTGGATTTGTTGAAGGAAACAGAAGTGGAGTATAAGGAAACAAAGCACTCTCAACAAACATACCTTCCTCACATTTCTGATAGCAGGAAGATATAGAGGCTTTGATTGTTCAAAGCACCTAACCTCTCAACTTCACTGCATGCCCTGGAGAAACTAAGAAGCAGAAATTTGCAGAGATTTTTCTTTATTAAAAGCTTGGGTGGCCTGACTAGGATCTATTAACAGAATCCTTCTCCACAGCTGCCACTCCTAATTCTTTTCTAGGACTACAAAAGGAGAGAGACAGACAGACAACTGCATTGGACACGGAAGGAAAAAAAAAATCTTCTTACTTATTGTTGCTTCCACTGAAGCTTCCTACCCTGGCTGAGAAGACTTTACTTATCATCAGCTGTGGGGGAGAGCTGAAAGGATAAACAGTCATTTCAGTGAATCATCAATTCCAAGTGCCTGACAAGAGAGTGCATCACAGAAAAGGACACTCACCGTATGTAGTGAATTTTCAAGGTGGAGCCTTTGTAACTCATTGCCACTGAGCCAAACATCATTTCTCCCAGCATATTGACATCAGAGGCTGGCCTGGTGTACTACACAGACAAGATGGGAAGAGCAAAGTCAAAAATAACTTGGCATATTATTTCAATTTAATATAGTGTCATAGTGCTACATTTTGAATGGAGAGTAAGATCAGTGTGGTTTTAATGTACTGAATGCAAGTATAAGCAAGGACAGCCAGAAGATGTATTCTGTTTTGCTCACTAGATGGGCATTATTACTCTTGTTCCAGGGGGACCTCCAAAGGCAAGAAAGAGGAAAAAAGATCTACTGCATTTCCAAAGAAAAAGCTGTGTCCAGTAACATTCCCATATAGCAGAGCGTTTGATGAAACCTGCAGGTGTTAACAGGACTTGGATTCTGTGGTTTGGATCCCCAAACAAACTACTTCCTTATCCAAATCAGTATATTCTCCTTCCCTGCCCTTATAGAAAGCTTCTTGGAAACATTTTTTTATTGGAAAATAGTTTGTGATTATACTTAGAAAGGCAGTCTTCAGACCAATTGCTTATTTTGTTTCAAAGACTGATCATCAATAGCAAATATGAAGAGAAGTTTGTTAATTCTGAGGGAAATCACTCACCTTCCAGTTAAATATATTTTTTCCCACCTTAATCTATACATGCTGCAAATTACATTTTTCTAGCTGAAATGCTAGTGCTTTAAGTGAGAAACAGCCAGAGTACCTAAAAATTAGCTCTCTTAAAAAACAGACTAAAGGGACTCTTAATTTACTCTTTCAACAGCTTCTTCAGAACTAATCTGAAGCATAGGTAGACAAGAACAGAGAATAGTATAGTGGTTCTTATGACATTAACAAAATGTTATTAGATTTTAGATTAGATTTCACAGCTCCTTCAAATATAAGACCAAGATAGACCAAAAGGTAGAGACGCACCCATGTGTTTTTATTCTACACTTCAAGGATAGGACAGATATTTCAAGGTTCAGATTAATTTATAATACAACAGAAGTATAAGTCATTCAATGTATGTAAGTGAATGCTTTTATAAACTAACTTCTTCAGTAAAGTGAGTAAATAAAAGCAACAAAAGTAATGAATATTACCTGATACTTCGGTATCTGTTCTTTGATATTCTGCATACAACTTATTGTGGGACTGTGGGAAGAAATATTGTTCCCATTGCTTGCCTGGCAGTTCTTGGCACAAGTCTTTACAGAAGCCTCATCTGCCATTTTCTATGTCGAAACAGAATAATACGATAAAAACTATTAAAGTCAATATAAGAACTCCCATCTCTAAACATACCACGGCATGAATTTTCTTAAAACCACAGGAAAACAAAAGAAATTAAAAACCACAAATTTATTTGGTCTTATATCAGTTTTAAAATATTTTATAAAATGCCAGCATCAGAGTAAATGGAGAACTATCATCACATTTACAATGGTAGATAGGTTTCATAGTATCACACACAGTCTGAGTAATTAGCCAGTTTCATCGAAAGATCATTCCTGAGAGTTATGAATTACTCTTTGTAACATTTACCAAAGTTTATGTAAACAAAATCTGAGCTTATGGGTTGCTTACAAACCAATTCTTGTAATCATTTGCACAATTAATCACTCAAATTGCACATAACTTTTGCTTCCCAAATGATTAACAGATTTCTTAAACAGAAGAACAACCAACAGAAACAAAGGGTGAATAATGCATCATTTGGTAGAATTAACAGGTTAAAGGCAAACAGTGTATTTGAATATTCAATGTAAATAAGCTTTACTGTATTTCAGGAAAATGCATGAATGCACAGTATACACACACCTTCTTGATTTCAGTTTAAACAGGTCTCAGCCTGAGAGTAAGTCTGCCTCAATTTTAAACGAATCAAGTTTTAGGTTTGCTGTTTGATAATATATCAAACAAATGACAAGACATTCAAAATCACTTTTAACATCTATGTGTTTGCACTGCATTCTAAGTTTAGTGTCTAGTTAAAAAAGAGCTTATAGCCTGTATCACGAGTTATGAGAGCGGCTATAATCTGTTTTATGTCAGTGTTGCATGGAGTTTCTGATCGGATACATTTTAGTTAACTTTTAACTTAAAGTATTCAAGTAAGTGGAATAGTTTTAATATTTAAATTAAGTCAGAAATATATTTCTTCTTCCCATGCTGTGTGTTTTAAACCAACTTAGAGACACAAAGTAATGACCTTGATTTTGGCGGGGGGAAGAGGGGGGAAGCAAGATTAACAGACCAGTCTGACCCATTTACCCTCTTAAGTAGATGATCAGACATCAGCTGATGATGCTCACCAGTCTTACTGATTCAGCACAATGGTATATTTACAGTGTGACTGAAACAGAGATTGTCGCTTTTTAAGCATCTTGATAAGTAATTTCTAGAAGTCACGACTATTCTTATATAGCTTATACAGCTATATATATAGTTCTACAATAAACCATAGTAGTCTAATAAGATGAAGCTGTTAGTTCTAAAAAAACTTCAAAACAAACAAAAATTTGAAATAATTCAATGTAAAAGAGAAACATGGAGGTAGTAGGAAAAAATAACAAGTAGAACTACAACAAAACAGGAAACACTATTGGTTTAGTTACCTTAAAATCACTTAAGTTTGCTGAAAGCATTACTCCACAATTTGTGTGCCTGGAGAGCAGCAAAAAGAACTTGCATCTTGACAGCATTTGCTCTTGCTTCTATGTGTGTCACCAAAACTTACATGGCCATGTATCACCATGTGTCATTCTTCACAATATGGTATGGTTAGCCAGGGGAGTTGTTTTAATTCATATAAAGACAACAACTTGACTAATCCAAAACACCAAAGGAAGAAAAGCACCTTCAGACATGTGGTAGACATTACTGGAACAAGGGGACTGCACAGCCAGGGCTAACAACAAAAAGCAAACCCAGTCAACATTAAAAAGGCTCAAGAAATACTCAGTTTAAAGGAGTATAGATTTCTTTGCCAGAAAGCAAATCAGGTCTAAGTTGCTAAGTTTCAATAACGCATTTATATCACAAATACCAAATACCAGATATGTTCACAGGCTTTTTGGAATCTAACACCCTCTTTTTGCAGCTATCACAGAATAGCAAAAGATAAAGCAAAGATCACAAGATTAACAAGTTGATACTGTTCTATTAGGACAACAGCAAAATTAACATTTCATACCTGAACCACAGTTTCATCAATTTTGCGGACCGCTTTGGAATCAAATAAGACCTGTCTGCCTCTCCTCTCACAGTCCTGGTAAACTATCAGGCGGATTTCATTCAAGTCAAACTCCGAAGAGGACCAGCTATGGATTAGAAACACAAGATGTTAAAATAGTGTGCTTACTTTGCAGGTTCATTTAAGTGAAGAAACAGGTATTATGCAAATACGACTTTTACTCAGCATTTACAGGATCCAGGGTGCAATCATTTAACTCCGACCAAAAGGAACTAAGCCCAGTGTCACTGCTGACCCAAAGGCAGGAACAGTCACACCAATTTTCATCCAATCTTTTTTCAAAATTTTGCAGAAAGAGAACACAAAACTTTGTCTCAGCAATCTGCCTTACAGTTTAACTATTCCTAAATTTCTTTGTACACAGCCTGGATCATCCTTATTGTAAGGTAGGTGTACTGTTTTGTCCAATACTCTTAGTGGCAATAAAATACAATGGGTTACCATTCTCTCTAGCACAGCATTTCAAAAGCACAAGGTTTACACCACCCCACATCCTTCTCTAAACAACAGAAAGCCAATTCATTTTGGACTATTCCTGACAATATCATTTAAGATTTTCCCTAAGTTTAAGTCTTGCAACTCAAAGAGAAGGTTTATGTTGTTCCATTATTTTCCCCCTTTTTCTGAGACATTTCAAGGTTTACTGAGCAGCCATAGATTACGGAGACTTGATCTCCAACTACAATGAAATTCATTTCGTATATGAAATCAAGATACCACAGAGATTCAACCTTTGAAGAAAACAACTATCTCAAGCCAGAATCTGCCATTTCCCCAGAGATACAACATGGCACACAACTTGGCTGACTGCACTACGGCAAGAGGCTGAGGAGCACAACTGCAGCATGGCTGCAATGACAAGAAACCTTATTTACCAATTCCAAAGGGAGTCAGTCTGCACATCAGAGCATGGAGGTTTGCTTGGTCTCAGCTTCAGCCACAGAAAATGCTTTTCATGTTATGTAGCTCACAAGCTGAAATTAATGGAAAAAACCTACTACTGCATAAAGCAGTGCCACACAACACTGATGCTCAGCCATATTGCCTCATTCCTGACCTCGATGAACTGCACTGAGGGGGTAAGAGTACAACTGTTATTAATAGTTTTTGGTTTAACAGACTTCAGTCAAGGCCACACTGATCTTCCACCCAAATGGAAGTTTCATTTAGGAATTTTGCCAAACTGTGCCTACAGAAAAGGAAGGCAGAGAATTGAGAAGAGCATAAAACCCTTATACAGTTGAAACACTAGAATTTCTGAAGCTATTTCTTTTTATTACTTGCTCTGTTAACATCCAGAAGCGAGGTAAACACTTTCAAATACTGCTAGAGTCAGTAAGGTAACTGTGGATAACTGCTTTAGGAGCACACTCAGACTTTTAAATTTAAAATCATTTTAAGTAAAGGCAGCCTAATTTCCTCTTTGTGCTCTTTCTTGGTAGCTAAAAAGAGAAAGAAGCGTAAATAGGCATCCTTTTCAACCTGAAAGACCTCATTCTGGAAGGTTTCATCCTACTTTCAAATATCTTGAGACAGAATAAGCCAGATGCCCATTGCCACTGTAAGGTACTCTGATACGAGTATGCTACATGCACATAATATGCAAGGTTCCAGTACACTTCAAAGCCAGATTACGGAATGCTGCTAAAGGCTGTTTTGCCATCCACAGCGAGGAAACTTCTTGGTGTGTTTGTAACATGTTGCCTCCAAAACTGCCAGGAGTGCCAGGCAGATTTCTTTTCAAGTTTTCCCTTTCAAACAGAGTCACAGCATTAAGTTCACCTGCATGAGACCAGACCTGATATAATTGTTGATAGTTGCCCAACAAAGATCCTACATACCTCACATATACAGAGAGCTGCAACTACACCATCTGTTTTAGAAATCTGTTACTAGTTTCTCAGCCCACTGCCTCTGCAACGCTATTACAAAATCCAGTTAAGCAGAATGCACGAGAAGTCAGAGCCATGAGTACACTTCATTCTAGCCTGCCACATGAATCTGATGCTCTTCAGCTATCTACTTACATGCTTTCTGCAACAGGTGACCTCAGGTAACTATTCTGCTTTCTTAAAAAGGCTACAGATTTCCTTTTAACTACTAAGAAAAGGTATATCTCTATGGCCTTAGTTAAAATTCTATGCAAGAGCAAAGCCTTATTTATCTCCAGGATTAGCACAGCAGCATCAATACTTCAGACTACAGGACTGCAAGTCTAAAATGAGAAAGACTCATTTTAGACAGACTGAGCAAATCTGGCCCTGCATCTGCCCACCGATGCAGGGTTGCATGCAGGTTGGGTTGGGTTGCATGAATTCAGGTTTCCTTCCCTCACTGTGCACTAAAGCAAACTTCATATTGTTTGTGCAGTGCCAACTTCTGTATAAGATTTTATGCTGACGTAGAAGCCAATTCAACAGCCTGCTGAGGTGCTTTTTCCACACAGCATGCTAGAACTAAAGACTGCTGCAATCTGTCATAACTACAAACAGATTCTCTAGTACCAGACAGCAACAAGCTAAGTTACATAAAATCTATCATACAGAGCTTTATCTGACTAATAGATCAAATCTAGGGAAGTAACTTCCGCTAATGCTTCTTACAGTACTAACCAAATATCAACCTTATGTTTTAATGAAGTCTTTGCTTTCAGGTTGTAAATTACCCAGAACAGAGATGCAGCTCCTGCAGCAGTCCTGCCCATTACAGAAGAGTTCCATCCTACTAAAACCTCATTTGGTAACATCAAGTATATCTATAGGCAATTCATACAGGCATATAAGTCCATGTAGTCTCATTACTTCCACATGGAATCTAGCACCAGGCCCAAGACTAGTCAGATGACTGGGATGTTTATCCCTGTCACAAAAGCTGATGAGCAGACTGCTTACAGCACTTCCACCCTTTATTGTTTAAGCCAGCTTATATAACATAGAGCCCCCAAAACAGGGACAGCAGGAATATTCAATCATCTCCTAAAAACACAGCGTTGAAGAATACAGACAGTACACAGATTCTTTGGTCCGCTCTGTTTTCACATGTATAAAAACCAAAACACAAAACATTACTTTCTTATCTCTGTATCAGCTTCCTGCTTATTTAGATATGCAAGATCCTGCATATTCCTAAAAATTAGTTGAATTAATTAATTTGAGCTTGTGTAGATGTTCACGTTTCAGGTTAAATGTGGCTATTCTGACTGAACATGTTTTCTTATTTGACCACAAAAATTAAAAGCCCCATATAACTTTTTGCCCCTTTTTGTAACTATGTGACCCTTCCCGTTACTCATGTCTGCTCTGGCAATTCTTGGACCCTTCTGTAAACTGAATTCCCAGCAAGAAAAGTGTGTCCAAGCACCTTAAAGTGGATCAGAAACATAGCTGGAAAAAGGAAGGAAGAAGTAGAAAGCAATGGAATCGCCACCTCTTAGTAGCAGCATGACCTACACTCACTTTGTCCATGGAACTATACACCTTTGGGAAAGGGCAGAAAGAAAACGTTCCCTATGCATTCCAAATAAGTATTGAGGCTAGTTAGAATGTTAATTGAGTTTTCTTGTTCCCAAGTCAGTTCTCTGCCACTTACTGAGCTAACTGACACCCTAAGGGGAGCCAGTTCCAAAAGGACTGGAAACGGGGAAAAGGACAAAACCATGATGCCAGAAATCAAAGGAAGAAGTGGCAATGTAATTACCTCCAACATCATGGGCTTGGCTTATCTAGCTCACTTCAGACTGTATCTTTCCTGCATGTAGAAGATGCTAGAACTAATAAACATAATTTTCAACTCAAAATAAATAAATAAAATCAAGCTGTCTGTGTTCATACAACAGGAGAACCAAGTCTATTAAAGATACTAAAATACTATGGATTTTTTTATTTTTCGAAAGAAAGTCACAAGTTTGGAACATCTTACAGATGGCCTGAAAAGTTTTCTCCCCAGATTCCATATTAAGCTTAAACATGCTTTACTTCCTCTTAAACTGGTATATAAACTACATTCCTTTAGTTCGTTCAACATTTCTTCAATTACATATATATGTGAGACATGGAGGTAAAGAAATCTCTTTTGGGGAATGCAGACTCGTTTGTTTCTGGAAAAAAGCCACAAAAATTCTGCCTCATTCTGCCCTGAATCAGTACTTTCAGTTAATATAGATCTCCAAAGCCTGATCTTTACACAGAAAGCTTTTGCTTCACCTTCATAATAATCAGCATTCATGCAATAACTGAAGAGTGACCTATTAATTTATATCCAAAGCCTACTTCAGCTGACCTTAAACTGTTTTTGAAAGTGACTAAGCACTCACTACTTCAGTGTAACATTTATAGGCTAGAGAAACAAACAGGCTGTAACATCTCCATATACCTATATATGTATTTATATTTTTCTGCTTCTTAGACCAGCAATCCTGAATATGTAGAATACTAATTGTAATACCCTTGGGTGCCAAGATTTAGAAAAAGCTACCCTGAACCATATTCCCGACACAGTTACATAGCTGTAGAGACTCAGACATTAGAGACATGCTGGCACACATCTGAAAAAGACACCACAAAAGTTAAAGAAACTGTTCACACTTCAGATTACTTTGATGTAATGCTTGATCTAGAGGTAATTTACAAGTAAAACAGAGCATTCTCCTCTCCATTCTTCCCCCACTTCACAGTATTCCCTCCTGTCTGCTCTGCACACTGTTACTACTTGACCCACTAACACAGGGGGCGGCAAGAAAAAGAGGGCAAACTAATTAGAAAATTAGGAAGAGAAGGTAAGATTATTCAACCTTAATTGAAAAGATCACCCTCCATGCCTCAGTTTGCATATACATAAATCTCACATATCAGAGATAAGAATGTAGATTCAGTTTCAAATAGGAAAGACTTTGAGTTTCAGTCAGCATCATCACCAAGAATAAGCTTCTAATAGAACTTTCCCAATTATTTACAAAATAGCCTTTCAGGAACATGATTATAAACCTAGTACAACTAAAAATGTCTATTCTTTGTCAAGAAAAAATTACATGCATACCTGTTTTGCAGCAGTCTAGTCACTTTGCTCGCACAGCTGACACACTGGTCTCTCAAAGACTTTCTACTTCTTTCATCCAGTTTGGTACAGGAGAGATTATTTCCAAGTAGTACATCGTTGCTGTTTCTTCCTCTTTCTATTTGTCCCCCAGTGCCACTTGTAGCTTTTGGTGTACCCCCACACATTTTCTTAGCTACAAATACTCTTGTAAAGCTCCTTCAAAGAAACTAAATACCTGCTGAGGAGGTACAGCCTCAAGCAGATTTCTTTACTATTGATCAACCATTAACAATGGTAATTTACCATCAGCTGTCTTCCCTATACAGGAACCCAGTCTGCTGAATTTCCCACTAGGGGAAAAAAAGGCAAAGCAACTTTCATATAGTCTATAAGCCATTAATACAGAAAGACAGTTGTAGCTAATGTACTCCTGCAATTATTCCAGACAGAGTAGACATGACTTTTACGTCTCAGAAGCCATCCTAGACTTGCTCTTGCTGCTGGCAGTTTTTCCTACCAAGCCTGGTACAAGGCTGTAGCAGATACAACAGCTAATATTGACTTTAGCTATGTTTGTTTCCTGGTATGTGATTTAGGTAGCCAGCAATTATGTAGTCACAAGACTGAACCATATGGCCTCTTAAAAAAAAAAAAGCATAGTTGCTTTTGCAGTGACTCGCCCTTAGTTGCAAGGTTGTTCTAACACTGGCTACAACACCCTGTTAATGGCTCTCATGTGAGCAAGTGTCATCTGACAACCCCTAGCAACCTCATATAGCTTAGAAGCAAGTAAGAATCTGTCATCATTGCCATATGGCTATCAGTTAAAAAAAAATAAACAATTACCAACACCAAGAAACACCCTAAATATTCTGCGCCATAATGCTTTTACTTCTAAGGACAAACGGGATTTACACTTGGCCAAGAACTTGAAACTACTACCTTGAGAAGCCGTTTTTTAAAAAAAGTAGAAAGGAAAACAATGAGAAAGGGTTTTTCGCAGACATCAAGTTGGTGGATGAGAATTTATAGTCATGTGCCTATTAAAATAATTTAATGGCAGTGCTGATGACAAAAATATCTAATAAAAATATTTCTGACCAAGTAAATTTAAGTTTTTGAATGGAACAGAGGAATTGGATGTTCTGTCAGGCTCAGGTAATTCTACTGCAGAACAAAGTCCTCTTCTCCACCCCTGATTTTAAAAAAAAGTTATCCATATATGTCTGCTCATAATTCATGTCTTACATAGCTTTTCCCCCATCAGTAAGATGACAGTTCTACTGCAATTTCCCTTCCAGGTTAAAAAGGGAAAATAACTTTGCTATTAGTCAACCAGAAATACAGCACAGAGTTAGAAAACACAGTAAGATTTCAAAACTTAGTGCTACGTGCTACCTTCTAAATAGCACAGCACCCTTGCTAAAATGATTTTGTAATCTCAGTTAACCCCAACCTCTAAACACTGGACAGATGTCAAGCAAAAAACTAGAGCAAGGTTAGGTTGAACAACTCAGTTGCTGAGGGAAGCCTACAGCAATTAAAAAAAAGCTCAGTTTCAACTCCCAGAGTAGTGACAAGTACTAGATCATCATCACTCCTCCTCCCAAGTGCAGGGAAACAAGTGAAAAGCTTTGGCCTGTTCTCAAGTGATTCAAATGACCTAGGAGAGGGTAACCCCTAGTCCTCACCTCACCAAGGAGGACTACTTTAAACATCAGTGTTCCTAGTCATCTTTGAAGTGCGAATGAAATAAGCAGCTGAGGGCCAGGTTCTTACACTTCCACTAAGATCAGCAGTTAAAAGCCTTCACTTCTGTCCTGTCTTTTCCCCAAACAAAGCAACACTCACCACAGTATCAAATTCACCTCAAACATTAGAACTAGGAATTCCTGTAAGCTCACCAAAAAGACATGCTTCACAACACTACCTCATCTGTAGGTGCAGTCATCTGTAGAATATTATAAATCTCAAAGTACCTGGGGAATTAACTTTGAAAATCCACAGAACAGATTCTCAACAATAAAATAATATTCAAATCCACACATTGAAAACACTCAGAGTCCACAAAGTAGATAATACATAAAATGGAAGAAAAGCATCCTGCTCTCAAGATATAACCCTCTGGAAAGCAAAGTTTAATCACACTTTTTCTAGGCTATGTGACAGCAAGTCACCTGCTCTGTTTGTAGGTCATTTCCTGTCCTTCATCCCCATTGAGAGACAACTGCCCAGATGATTTCAACTCAAGGTAACACTTGAGCAAAAAAATTTGGGGTGGGGGAAAGAGGAAATATATGTGATGTAGTTGTCTAATTAAAAATAATTTTCTGTACAACTTACAGCTCTCCACTAAACCTTAAGCACTGTTTTCACATCTAAGAGAATATTTGCAGAGACCCCTGTAAGGATTTATTTTCCCAAGAGCTTTTAGAAGCCGGTTAGAGAAGCTTAGGAAAACAAAGTTTGAATCATATCTGCTGTTTTGGTGAGCATTTGTTTTCGTAAAACATACACTTAGCAAAATTGATACACATAAAATGCCTAGACCCAGACATTCAGGATTAGTGCCAAACACATGTTTAAAGACAAAGTGGAATCTACTTTGGATTGCTTAATGATGATTTCCCCTCTTTTAGTCCATCAAATAGCTTATGTGGAAGATATAGGTTCCCTTCCTCTCTCCAAATTTGAATCATTTACCTTGCATTGTTTCTCCTCTTTTTAAAACCTCAGATATGGAAGAGTTGTGCTGATGCCACACCACATTCTTTTTCCACAATGACTTAAAGAAGTCCTAATATGGTAAAGCACTATTAACCTCAGATGAACTACCTTGTTCAAGCATGATACATAGTTACTAGGTCCACACGAGTTAGGCGGGATACATTGCAGATTAGTCACGCAACAAGTGAAGGAACGTATTATTTGCAGCACTGCTCTCTCTTGGGTTAGATTTTTCCTGTAGAAAGAGCTCAGGTAGAGAAAAATAAAATTCTCGGTATTAGATCACTATACAGAAAAGTTACCTGTTTTAGGATAATTCCATATGTTACCGTATGAAATGTAAAACAACATTGGATATATTTGTTCACTGAAAAGTTAGAATTCCAGACTCCCTGCTTAAGAAAGGAGAACACACTGGATTTTTGTGAGGTTGCAAGCATTTTTCATCATCTTGGTTGCCAGAAAGCAATATCATCATATGCATGCACAAAAAAATGACAAGACACACACACTGCTGATAGAAGCTAACAAACAGATCTACACAAGTTAGTCACCATAAATTTGCACACATCAGCCTTCCACAAACATAAAGAACAGCCCATTAAACCAGTGTTTCACAACTCAGTCAATTTCCATAAGTTAAAATTGCACGAAAAATGGCATGCATTTAATAGTGTTTTACCATTAAGAAAAGTGTGGTTTTGTTAAACTAGGTCTTTAAACAAAGGTAAGGTATGCAATAAGTGCCATAGATCCACCACTTAGTTCTTTCCTCAGTACAGAAAGCCATGTCTAGTCTTAATTATCTTTCCCCCTTCCATCCCACTTTCTGCCCTCACTCCCATAGCTACTGACAGCTGACCCAAAGTAAGTCAAATGTTTTGCAGTTGTTTCATTTATCATTTTCTGATGAATTGAAAATTTACTTATAATTTAACACTCTTCAGGATTTGACTTTGTTTCTTTCCGTGTTTATTTTTTTCAAGGCACCTGCAGTAACCAACTTCCAGCTTTCACTGGAGCCAAACAGGTTAAGCCAAACAGCAGCAGCCATCTGGGAGCAAGCGGTGCTGGACACAGCATCTGCAATGAGTGCTGGGGCGCAGGCAGCCCGGCCGGCTGGGCCACCCCACCTCCTCCAGCACAGGTCTCAGCTAATGCATCATTCCCATGTCACTTGTTCCAGTGGCGCCATGTGACTGGGCCAGCGTCCAGGAACACAGCTACTAAATACAGACACTGCCAAGGCACGTCTGAGAACTGCCTCTGCCAGAAAATGAGATTAATAGAAATCTCTTATCCTACCGGCTTTACTGCCTCTGCCTTCCTCACCTTCTCTTGAAAAGAGGGAAGAACTACACATTGTACATTTGAAGGAGAATTCTGAGCAGAAATGCAAGGCAGAATCTAGTATTTATAACACTATCAGCTCTTCTTGCATTTCAATGTTATATAAAAGTACTGACAGATCTCAGACCTCAGTGTCTCCTACATAAGTGAGCAGGTCAAGACAGACTACCACACCTTAGGGGCGGTATCCTGAGGCATGGGTTTGCTTGCCTGCTCTTTCCTGTTCCTCTCCCTCTTCTATAAAGCCGTATTTTATTTTTTAAGAAAACAAGTCTGTACACAGCCTTCAAGCCTCTGTTCAAAGAAGTAATTTTAGAAAATTTTTAAAAAAATTACTAAGAAATAATGTTATTTATTAGATAAAAGTAAATACATATTAATACCAACAGATACAGAGATATGAAGAATGTCTGATGTTTAACATCCCCCCTTCCCACTTTTTTCTAGTTAACTGAAAAATACTCCTTTTGCTAAAACACACACCTTCATTCAAAGTAGCTAAAAACACATGCATATTAACAGCAACCATTTCTTTACAAATTTCCTCCACTTCTACTATGAAAAGGCTACTTTCACAAGAGGGCTTTGTGAACTCCAGAGGACATGGCACTCTCTCTCAAATTTTACAGCCAAATAAGTTTAGGGTAATCCCTCCAAGGGTGCAGATAGCATTGCAAATGCCTCCTCGTCTTTGTTCTGAACACACACTCTCACTGCACAAGAGAACGTTCTTCAGGAAGGTAGAGACAAGTGCTATCCAGGGACTTCACATTTTTCTTCCAAAGGAAATTGCTTCAGAAGAGGTCAATATCAACTAACTCAAAAGCACAAACTCAGCAGTATAATTTCACTTTAAAAAAAAATTACTAAAATTTACCTGGTTCTAGTTGCACCCTCCTAAATTCCTAACATATGAAAAGGTATGAGATGTGGTTCTTTAACAGTCCTGAGAGCTGAGGCCACACAGGTTTTTTTTGACCAGCTAACATAATATTGGTGACACTTCTGTAAATGGTTATGTTAAAATGTTGTAAGTGCAAGATGTTTTTTGATTCTTTTAAAACAGTTGCTTCAGACTGCAACTGAAAAGTTAGTCTGCAATAATCAAGAAGAAAGGAAGAAAAACCTAAGTTGAGTATTTATGAGAATGTACTGATTTACCCAACTAGGAAGAATATGGGAAAAGACACACACAAGAAGCCATGCTTGATCACCCAAAAATTGCTATAGCACGAACAGCAAAGTCCATTGCCTCTGTCTAGATGAATGCCAGGAAATCCTGATTTAGATTGAATGAAGTGATAACACAGACGGATATAACGTCAGCTCCGGCATTTTTCACTAGTTATAGCCAAAAATATGTTTTGCTGCTCTTGTTGTTGTTATGATAACTCCAAAACACTTTCCTTAACCCTCACTTGTAGACAGCATGGAAAGTAGTTTGCTAGTAACTAGCACTGAATATTGTAGTCTTGGACACATTTACTTTCAAGTTTCACTGGAAAGGGAAGCAGGAACCATATCTTGGGACCACGTACAGAAGATCAGGGTAATTAAATCACTCACACCATATACATTCTCAATGAAAAAGACTACACACAAAACCAACCAAATAAACCACAGTCCTGCAGCTGACTGGTATGGGCAAAACTAACCTTGCTGCAAGCCACTATACCAGAGACTCATGTTCTGTTTACCACCAATTGCGTAGGACTTTGAATGTATAAATAGTCATTAAGTTATGAAACAGTTTCCCCTCCTTAAACCGCTCAACCACTCTAACTACTCACATAGAACCCCAAACATTTTCTCAAAAACACTGGTATTATAGGAGACTTAAAAGTTTATCCAGTCAGGTTTGTACATAATTACAGTTGAACACACCCAGTAACAGGCTAAGATTTGGCTGCCAAGTATCTGCCCAAAAATCCTGAAATATCTGGACAAAAAAATAAAAATCACACACAATGATCCAGTTGCAACCTTGTCCCGCAATAGGAAACTGCTTCGCACATTGATAGAAACAAATTTCAGTCAGCAAGCTTATGTAGCAATTATTTAGACAAATTACAAGCTTAACTCCTCATAAGAAGGTAAGAATTGGTCAAGCTCCTTTAGTGTTCCCCAGAAAAACACTGTACAAGAAAACAGTTTATAGCAGACCTGACTTACTCCTGACATGAAGTCTACCAGAGCAGACTTACTAGGAGCCTTCTTAGCAGTTACAAATTCAGGATAATTTCATTTAAATACAAACAAAATTCACTTTCTTTTGAGTCAAAACTAGGCCCAAGGATACAACTCTAATTAAGACTACAGTCAACTTTTAGTACTTCGGTAATGCAAACAAAAAGCCAAATTCAAATCAAGTTTCAATCAAAATTCTAGTTCACCTGCCAACACCACATTTCAATACAAATAGAGAATTATTTCTTTAAGCATTAAACAAAGTTTAATTCAGAGGTTCAAGGCACCTGTGACATTCCACACAGATGTGTTTTATTTAAAAACAAAGGAATTGAGCAGATATATTATCAATGTGCATGTGAGTTCATTGAGTTGACTGATTGTTTCAAAAAACCCATGTCCACTACAAAGTACATTGTTCTGATTGCATTTTCCTCTCCTTTGTATACCTATTCCTGCATCCATTATCCAGTTCAGCTACACATATGCATTTTACAGTTACCAAGTATCACCATAAAGTGACAAATAGAAAAAGCTATTTTCAAATCAACATAATTTCTCTAGTTTCATTCAAAAGCACTCCCAAACATATCCCTGTCTGTAAGACTCTGCATATAGGAACTTCATAACACAAGATGCTTAGCACTTGAATTGTTTTTGAACTCAACTGTACTCTGATCTAGTTCACAGTGGGTGACTGACATATATCCCCACGTCTCCCAAATACTGAATTCACCAGGTTTTACTCACCCACACCAAAACTGGGAATTATATCTAAAATCATTTTAGCGCTTAGTAAGCATGATGTATATCCACAGCCAAATCTCATAAATAACTTTGTAATAAGAGAGGGTTACTTTTTCCAACTCTTTAACTTAATGTAACTCTCAGCAGTTGGAAGGCAGAGGTGGCACTCCTGAAGCTGTTTCAACCTGCTAACATATGAGAACAACCTTCCTCCAGGCTAAAAGCCAAGACCAAGTAGGAGCTCAGATGCATGTCACTATGGTTGTCCGCTAAATGAACTGATTACCAATTCCCTGCTCTTTATTCCAGCCTTCTCAACCCAACTGAGGATTAGAACATATTAGCCCTCCATAAGCATTCCTGCATTGTGTGACAGCTTAACACAGACTGCTGTAAGAAGAGCTGGGTTCTATCACTGACCATTACACAGAGGTGACCGAGAAGAGCTTCAGCGCTCTCTATTCCATCAGTGCTGCTGTGGAAGTGACAAATGTCCAGCCAATAATCGATTTCAGCAGAGCATGGGAGAATGCAGTAACGTCTTGTACCACTGCAGCCATTCACCAAGACCAGAGTCTTAACACACGTGGACTATGCTGCTGTACAGTTGAGCAGAGTGGTCTCTGCACCAAACTGGCTTCTTCCTTGTGCCTACATCAGAGGTCACCAACCTTCCTTTGCAGCAGCCTCACAGGTCTCTGCCCAGCTTGTTTAAACCAGTCCTGTTAAACAAGCCAGAATTTCAGAAACAAAAGGCCCATGACCTTTCCTATAGTAGGATTTGCCTTAAAAAGCACAACCTGTTTTAAAGGGCAACTTAGAGAGCAGAGTATTAAATGTGAAGATTTTAAAAGGTCATTTTGGGGGAATGTGAAAGGAAGGGCAAGGGAATACGACAGAAACAAGTAACTGATCAGCAGCATTAGTTGGACAGGCTCAGCTGCCCACACGGAAAAACAGAAGACACAACAAAAATCTGTCTGAATATAAACTAATTTCTGTGAGTTGCAGATTTAAAAAAAATTCCATAACTGCCTCTTCCAGCCCACAGAGGGCTTTAATATTACAACATTAAAATTCTGTAAAGTGAAATACTAATAATTAAAGAATAACTCGTTCAGAACTATGTATTCAACAGTTTGTAGATTCTCCCTCTTTGGGGTTCCCTTCCAAAACCTTATCTAATATACTCTGCTCAGATTTTCTGTACTCCTGGAGCTGTGCATTAACAAACCCAACCCCAAGAGTTGAGCAATTTCAGGTGTTGGATAATATCCAGATTCAGAATTCAGTGCAAATACTCTGCACAGAAACCCAGAGCACTGAGTTCATTCAAGTAACTGTTTTCTTTCATAGAAGTCAGTAAACTCAAAACAAAAGCAAAGAGATGTTATTGTAAGAAACTTCCCGTACATTATAAAAAAAAAATAAGAACTAATGTGTTCAGATTTCTAATTTGAAAGTGCTAATACCAAATTCAGACTGCTAGAACTTCTATTAGAAAAGTAAATAAATATTGTCAGATTGTTTACTTAATACAGCTGATTTCATTAGCATGTGTGAAACTCCACTGAGCACCTCGAAGGAGAAAAGCTGAACTGTATTAAACTGAGGTGAGGACATCCTGCAGAGAAAGCTCCATACTGATTCAGTAATTACATCACACAGAGCTCAAGTTTCACTTCAGCAGTCTATGGAAGAAAAATCATGAGTCAGTTTTAACAGCAGCAAGTGTGATGTAAAGCCCTCATGCCCATTTATCTAAGAATCTAACCAATATCCAAGAAGTGTGCTGACTGACCAAAAATATTTCAGTTGTTGGTCATGTAAACACATCCACACTTGTCCTATTTGATGTGGGAAAGGCAGAGGCTGTTACCAAAACTCCTAGGCTAGTCCACTCAGTGCCTCAAAAGAACACTTTGCCTTGTAACCTGGAAGGGAGCTTGTCCTATGACCTCAGTCTTGCATATTAAAATATGACATTGTTATGGTATTCGAGTGACAAACCCATACAAACAGGGCAAATGGAGTGACTTGAGAAAGGTACTGTTAAGGTGAGGAGAAAGCAGAATAGAGAAAAACCTGAGCCTGAAGATTAAAAAGCAGCATAGGCAGAGCACACATAGAGGAGCTGATTCATGACAGGCAAAGGTGAACCACCATGTCCGTGCCTGTTAGTCAATCAGCAGTAATCTGACACTATCACAAGAAGCACAAGAAGAGCAGACAGACATATTTGCTGTCTTCACACAACAAGTATCCAATTCAAAGTCCTCCTTTTCTTGCTTATTCTCTCTAGCAAGCCTGTTAACCACCACCCTACAGAACTGCATTCCTCTTCTTTTGCCTAACAAGTGTACCCATGGAAACCTTCACATAGCAAATACTGATAAATAGGATGGCATAAGAACATTCCTCTTACACCACTTCATCTAAAGCAGCATGCAAGACGACAGTGTGCTCTTAATCAAGAGTGCACCTGGTAGAAATAACTGTTGAGAAACATAAAACACAACATACGGCTTAAAAACTGAATCTACTCTTCAGAAGCTATCCCTGAACATCACTAAGGTGCAAAGTACATTACAGATGAAAGTACATGACTGTTAGCACCAGAAGGAATACTTAAAAGGAATAGGTATATCACCAATGTTTGTAGCACATGTAGTCATTATTAATCCAAAGAATTTTCTTTGCAAAAGAAGTCCTTAGCAGCTTCAATACTACTGAAATGTCAGAACAAGAAATTACTTTTACGAGAACAATTACTCCATCTTCTGTCCACTCTGACACCAGCTATTTTGTCACATCTCTCTCTGGGCTTTCAGTCTGCTGTTACTCACTGTTCAGACCAAAGCAACAGCTAAAGGCCACTACCATGCACTGAAAACACCTACATCTCACAAAGTGGGATGACACGATGACTAATGATTAAACATTTTTGCCAAACCTCTTCCACCTCCCTTTCCCCTAAATATTTAATAAAGCTATTTTGCAACTTTAACTTAGTTTACATAAGTAAAGTTACAAAGTTTATGTAATTTTCATGAAGCCAGCCTCTCTTGGCAACAAAGCTCTGCATCAGTTTTTTAAGTGTTTCTCTACAAATTCAGCTTTTATGAATGACAGTCTACATTTTTTCAGCCCCAAGCAGCTTTATTTTCTCATTCACATCAAGCCATTTATGTCAACTGATAAGCATTCCCCTACAGCAAAAGTGCCCTAAGAATAAGGAATCATGAGCCTACTATCCAATTACACATCAATTTAAGAATCAATGCATGGAACTCTGTGCATAAGTTACTTGTAAATCAGAAATAACCTACAGGAAAACCTCATGTGATTAGTAAGGCAATAATGCACCTTTCCATGGAATTAAAGAACTAAGGTATACCCATCCCCCTTGGAATATCAGTAGCTTGTGCATTTCTACCTATTTTGCAGCCTTCTGTGGCAAAAAAAAGGAAAAAGAAGAGGCTGTCTTGCAACTTTAAGAGAGAATGAGTTAGAGCAAATCTAGAGGAAACCAAGAGGTTGTTTTGTGACAGAAGCGTGTAGGGGAAGGAAAGTTCAAACAACTGAAGAAGGCCTTAGTTCCTGCAAAGCTGAAAACCAGAGGACTTGGGGGTTTGTTTGTTTTCCTTCAAAACAGCCCGAGGCTGGAAGTGTAGTTTCCATGCAAAAGGACCATACTTTCAACCACTTCAGCTCAAAGCTGTTTTCTTGAGTGAGGACTAATAAATCTCTTTCTGCAGAACTTACACCTTAGCTCTCATTACTGAGGAAAGACTAAGGACAGCGCAGAGGTATAATACTGCAATTAAGGCTCACCTTCAGCTGTCAGTGAAGCAGTATATGGCTTAGACTTGCTCTTTGACCTTTCCTGCCCCCATGCTCAGATCTGGCCCTGGGCTGATTCCCATTCCTACAGCAAATAAAACAGTAATTTTACTTGAAATGCTTTTTGAAGGGTTTACAGCCAGATGTCTAATGATATTTCCAAGTATGAAGATATAGATGTGTGGTCAGCAGTGTTATTGCTGTGTGGCTATCTACAAAGCTTCAAGAAGCTCAAGAAAAACCCAATTAGGCCACAAGAGGTTATGGAGGAGTGTTTCATTTGAACAAAGAAGTAACAAACTGACATGCAAGCAGACTCCAAGCTCACTACTGCTTTTTTTCCTCTTTCAGAAGGTGGAGCATTGCCAGGCTGGTAATAAATGCCATGAAATAATGCTTAGTAAGTAGGATCTCACCAAGCATTTCAGCGCTATGACCAAAGAAATTACTAGTACCAGCTGCTGAACAAATGATCTCATATACCAAAGCTAACAAACTGTTACCAGATAGATATCCTGCAGCTACAACACAACATCCACTCCAATATAGACACAAGAAGGAGCAGCTGATACTTAAAGCTGAAGAAACAGACCGTATGCAAGTTTCAGACACAGCTGAAATAATACAACTTTTTTTCTAAATGCGCATAAAATGGTCCTTCACTATATATACCAATATTAAAGAAATTTCAGAAGTTACAATGCAGAAGTTATACATTCAGCATGAAAGTAGTCTTCCAAAGACTCCAAGGCAATTATTTGCATTTAAAAAAAAAAAACAAAACCAAAAACTATTAAAGACTGAAATTAAGGTGAAACCTTACCCCTCAGCTTAAGGATAACATCAGACTTCATGTTGAATACAGAAAAGCACTGACATGAAATCTCTTCTATAATCAGGTAAACACAATCACAGAAAAACAGCTATAAACTTAAGTAAAATCAAACTATCTGCAACCCATATGAATTTCCTTAAAGCCATTCCCCAATACCTTACTCAAATACATGCTTAGCACTTGAGACATTCTAGTCTTGAGATACTATGTGCTTATACTCTACATTACCCCTAAAACTTAATAGACTGTTCAGTGTGTAAGGAATTAGTTGGATGGTTGCATCCGGAGGGTAGTGGTCAATAGCTCAGAGTCCCAATGGACATCCATGACAAGTGCTGCCCCTCAGGAGACACAGAAAATGGGGTCAGGTGCACCCTCAGCAAATTTGCAGATGACACCAAGCTGAGTGCTGTGGTTAACACACCTGAAGGCTGGGATGCCATCCATAGGGACCTGGACAAGCTCAAGAGGTGGGCCCACGGGAATCTCATGAGGTTTAATAAGACCAAGTGCAAGGTGCTGCACCTGGATCAGAACAACCCCCAGTATCAACAGAGCCTGGGGGACGAAAAGATCAAGGGCAGCCTTGACGAGAAGGACTTGCGGGTGCTGGTGGAGGAGAGGCTGGACGTGAGCTGGCAGGTCAAGGGAGGGGATTCTGTTCCTCTACTCCGCTCTGGTGAGACCCCACCAGGAGTGCTGCATCCAGCTCTGGGGTCCCCAGCACAGGAAGGACATAGACCTGTTGGAGCAAGCCCAGAGGAGGGACACCGAGATGATTAGAAGGTTGTAGCATTTCTCCTATGAGGAAAGGCTGAGAGATTTGGGATTGTTCAGCCTGGAAAAGAGAAGGCTTTGGGGTGACCTAATTGTGGCCTTCCAGTACATGAAGGGAACCTACAAGAAAGATGAAGAGAGACTATTTACAAGGTCATGAAGTGACAGGACAAGGGGGAATGGATTCAAACTGACAGAAAGTAGGTTTAGATTAGAAGTTAGGAAGAAATTCTTTACTGTGAGAGTGGTGAGGCACTGCAACGGGTTGCCCAGAGAAGCTGTGGAACCTTCCATCCTTGGAAGTGTTCAAGGTCAGGTTGGATGGGGTTCTGGGCAACCTGATCTAGAGGAAGGTGTCCCCATCCAAGGCAGGGGAGTTGGAACTAGGTGATACTAAAGGTCCCTACCAACCCAAACCACTCTATGATTCTGCTGAGCACATGACCCTAATGGCACTCCAAAAAAGTATACAAACTCCTTCAAACCAATCTTGTAAGGGAAGTAACATTTGATATGGAAATAAGAAATATTAGGGGAATTTAGCCATATAAATACACGTCTTGTAAACAAAGTAATTAGGATTTCCTCAGAGCCTCAGAAGCTAAAACGAAATATACTGAACTACAGCCACTCAAATGTCTCTGTTGAAAGGGGGTGTGCGTGCATATATACATACATCTTTATGTATGCATTACACATACAAATATATATTTTTAGTTCAGGGAAGCAAAAACCAGTAGTAACAAAAACCAGAATCTCAAGTGTGTACAAAACTGCTTAGAACAAATGTAATATGTCAGTAATACACATCTGTTCTCCAGATTTATAATTACTCTTTTTAAAATAAGTAAGATATTCTATAATTTTAACTACTACCCTTCTACCACTTGGTAGTTCCATTATTTTGAAGGGAGGCCTGGGCCAATAGAAAGCCTCATTGTCCTCATAGCTCTATATTAACATTTACATCTCATGTTCACATTCTCCTCACCCAGCAAGTAAGGGTTGTGCTTACACAAAGATACAGTGCAGCCCAACCAAATTAGATCCACAGAGTGAATTAATTGGTGCTAAGGACCTGACACCCACACTATATGTGTTCTGGAGTTTAACTTTTGATCAGCTGTAGTCTGGTCCCAAGGACTGAATGCCCATTAGTGGTAGGAGCACACTTTCTAATCTCATTCATTCCAACTGGAATCCAGTTTATGCACTGAATCCACCTGGCTATGCAAGCCAAAGTGCAGTCAGTGGAGACAACTGAGAAGCTTTCTTTAAAAGAGCACTCCTGGTCCAAATTAATAAGTTAATGGTCATGCACCCAAGAAACCATTTCCTGTAGCTCCACATTCAGTTATAGCCACCATGTCTCCTGCTCTTTGAGGCTGTGCCAGCTCATCCTGGTAAGCAGCATGGACCTTGAAGCTTGCTATTTCCTTCAGAGCTAAAGAATGCAAGCAGCACAGATGTCTGGTCAAGATTTAGCTCCTGTTATAGGAGAGGGGGCAACAGAACTTGCAGTACTTGTTACAGGCAAACCTCAAGCCTAACTGATGAACCTCTGCAACTGAATTTCTCCTGGTGTTCCTAAGAAGACTAGAAAACACTAAGCTTCCTAACAATGTAGTTGAAAAAAGTTGTCAAACTACATTAATTTGAGGATTTTTGGTGATTCTGCTGTTGTTCAGGGTGCATGAATACATTTAGGCTTTCAAGGATTTCATAACAACTGAAAGTCCAAGGATACAGATTGTGGTCTTACAGGGCTGCTTAAGAGAACTAAACACAGCAAGACACACTGAATGTGGAGGGACCTCACTAACCAAAACACGAAGTGGGAATAAAACCTTAAAACTAAAATCCTTAAAAATTCAGGCCTGCCATTAGAACAAAAATTGATTCTGCCACTTTGCCTCTAACAGTAAGCAGCAGTATATGCTTAATACAGAAGCTACCAAAGGATTAAGTCTTGCGCTTTACTTAGGTCCAATCGTGTCTCTCCATTCAAACAGAGATTACTGCTCAAAAGAAAGTCTATTAAAAGGGTTGTAGCAGAGCTTCTAAGACCCAGTAAGTATGCTCCTGCAGGTCATCAGCAGATCACTAGAAAGAGAGAAAAAGCATTATAGCATATTTAGAAGTCATAAATAGGAAACTCAATGTAATATTAACAAGCATAAAAAACATCCACATGTAAAAAAAAATAGACAGCACGGGAATGAGGGAAAATCAGGGATAAAAAGAGTGAAGGGTACCTCCAGTAGTATTTAAAATATAACAGTTTTTATTTGAAGTGTCAAATCATTTCAATGTTATTTAAACTGAAAACTTAGTGCGGAATATCTTACCTAAGAAATAGAAAGACAGAGAAAAAAATATAATCCCTAATTTCACAAAATACTCCAGATGGAACAACCTTACTCATTCTAATGGGGAACACACTGTGCAAGCAATCTGCCTTCATGGAGATCCTTGATAGTCCAATACCCTAGAACTAACAGCCCTGGTCTCTGATACACAGTACTTGGCATGATTTTAAGTACAAGGCAAAATAATAGTTCGTCTGGAATTGTCCCTCAGTTTAAATGTGGAAAACTGTTTTCTTTCAAATTAAAGATGATATTTAACTCATAAGGTGAATAACTACCACAAGAAGTAACTAGTAAGTACAGTGTATAGACTTTACAGCTTCCCAAAATTCACCAGCCCTGCTCACAGCTCCAATACCATGTCCAATGACATACAAAGGAATCACCTTGTAAGTCAAACATACTGACGTTATTTTGATCTTATACAATTTTTCACCATGATCTTGCAACTTTGGCCATGCACACGGCCATGACCCACACAGACCATCTTTGAACACATAATGACTCCACAATTGTCATCTTTCATAACTGGCACTAGGGCACTTTGTGGATCAGAGTATTGTCTCTCTTAGCATTCTTGATAGTTTCAGCAGTGAAAGCCCAGATTCCAACTCAATCCTGTATACCATCTGATCACAAGACCAGTCAACTCATGCCGCACAGAAAAACGGGCACAGAGGTTACGGGCACGCATGTGATTGTCACTGCGCTCACCGGGTGCTTGGTCTTGTGAGCAGCACAGATGTGACAGGAACAAAGCTCCAAAGCGTCAGCCTGAACCAAATGCTGTCCCCGAGGTTCAGAAAACAGTAATAATTCAATATTATATAAAGATCACACATTTAAACCCTGAAGCAGCAATTGCTACTGAATCTCACCTTTAAGCAATTGCAGTATCAAAAACAGAGGGCAGTGAAATGGTTAGCGGGTCACCAGACTGCGCACGTGTATTTAGGTCACGACAATCAAGCCGTGCTTTAATTTTCCAGTGCTGATGAGACCCGACCACGAGTTACCGCAGCAATCACACACAATCGCCGGACAGAGGGCCCGGCGCCTCTTCCCCGCCGCTGCCCGAGGGGCGAGCGCCCCGCGGCTCCCGGGTGTGCCACTGCCAACAGTGGCCAGAAAATGGCTGAGAGATCCAACGAGAGGGAAGGGCGGGAGAAGAGCCTCCCGCTGCACCCCCGCCGGCCCGGCTGTGCCCCGTCCCCGCCGGCCGCTCCCCCCAGGCACTGGGCGGCGGGGCACTCCGGGGGGATGCGGGACACCTGCCACCCACGCAGCCCCTCGCCCCACCGGCCTCTCCGCCGCCTCCCCTGCTGCCCACCCGGGGCAGCCCCCGCCCCGCCGTCGCCGCTCACCTGAAGGCGGGCCCCTCCCCTGGGGCCCGGCCGTGGGAGGCCGCCGCGCCACCGCCCCTTTTGTTGAAGAGCTTCTGGAGCAGGGTGGGGGCCATGCCACCGCCCCACGCGGCGGCGCTCCCGCCGCGCCCCTCGCAGCGGCTCAGCGCGCGGCTAGCGGCGGCGGCCGCGGCAGCATCCCCGGAGCTGCCGCGGAGCCGCCCGGCATTGCGCGGAGGCGAGGAGAGGGGAGGCGAGGGGAGCGCCGGCCCGCTCAGCCGCGCCGCTCCCGGCAGCCGCCCGTCACCTGACCGAGGGGCCGAGCGTGCCCGCCCGGCGGCGCTGACAGCCGGCTGTGCGCCCTCCCGGACGGGGCTCTGCCGGGCCGGGCCGGGCCGGGCCGGGCTCGGTTGGGCTGGGCTGGGCTGGGCTGGGCTCGGCAGCGCTCCCCGCGCCGCCACCAGCCGGCAGACGAGGACGGACCCGCCGTGGCGCCGCGCCCCTCGGGCGCTCCCCATTGGCTGCGCGGCACCCCCGCCCCGCCCCCAGCACGTGGTAGGGCGCGGAAGCGGCCCTTAAAGGAACACGGGCCCGCTCCCGGCCGCGCGGCGTGGGGAGGGCGGGTGCGGGGTGTGCCCGAGTTACAGCTGTTTTACACACCCACGGTGGGAAGCATGCCCATTTGCATAGAGCTGTGGGACCACAGAACGGCTTGGGTTGAAAGGGATCTTAAAGATCGTCTAGTCCCAACCCTGCCGCCATGGACAGGGACACCTCCCACTAAAGCAGGTCGCTCAAGGCCTTATCCAACCTGGCCTAGAACGCTGCCAGGGTTGGGGCATCCACAGCCTCCCTGAACTGTTCCAGCGTCTCACCACCCTCACAATAAAAACTTTCTCCCTAAAGTGTAACCTAAATTTCCCCTCTTTCAATTTGTACCCATTACTCCTTGTCCTGTCACTACAGTTCCCGAAAAAGAGTCCATTCCCAACTTCCCTGTAGGCCCTTTTCAAACACTGGAAGGTTGCTATGAGATCTCCAAACATCCATCTCCAGACTGAACAGCCCCAACTTTCTCACCCTGTCTTGGTAGAGGAGGTGCTCCAGTCCTCTCATCGACCTTGTGGCCCTCCTCTGGACTTGCTCCAACAGTCCCATGTCCTTCTCGTGCTGGGGACACCTCAGCTGGTGGGGGTCTCACAAAAGCAGAGTAGAGGAACAGAATCACCTCCTTTGACCTGCTGGCCACACTGCTTTTCATGCAGCCGAGGACATGATTGGCTTTCTGGGCTGTGAGCTCACACTGCTGACTCGTTGAGTTTTTCATCCACATCCACACATTGATACTGTATATTTTACAATACACTTCTCTCTATATAGATCTGTGTTTGCATATATACATGTGGACATATAGGTCCCCTGTATATGTACACACATGTAAATCAGGTAGTTGTGGTTTACAGCAATATGTTTGTGCACTGAAGCAAGGGTGAACAAAGCACTGCCTGCATCAGAGGGGGTTGTTCGCCTCTTTGGGCTGACAGCAGAATGCAGTGCCTCAGTGGCCTCCCATCCTCCTCATGCCAGACAAGCCCACAGCCCCAAAAATATCCATTTGGTTTTTGAAAGCTCACATCCCTCATTTTGCTCCGTGCACCAATCTGTCACCAGTCCAGGAAAGTCTTCATCTGATTTTTTTTCTAGTCCTTATATCTGTAATTGAGAGATCCCTGGCATATAATTGTAGAAGTGCTGGGATTCCCTCAGAGAACCTGAACTTTAGTCTTTGACCAGACAAGTGAGAACATTAGAAGAAGGGCATCTGCTGGGATGGTGCCCATTTTCACTCATTTCTGTGAAATGAGTGATCTATTTCATTCACAAATAATTAGATAATGCTACAGTATTTGGGTGTCATTTGGAACTTTATGGTTGTTTGTTTGATTAATTTGGGGGAAAGGGTTGTGTGGTTTTGCCCAGCAGCAGCATGACTCCATGATGCACCCACTGAGAGAAAACTACTTCAAATGCTCCTTTTTAACCAAGTCACCACACAGTGTGGCGCAACAAAAACCAACCAACCAAGCCAAAAAAAACCCCAACCAACCAACCAACCAACCAACCAAAACACTCCACAGTCAAACCAAACCAAAAACCAAAAAAACACCACAAACAAAAAAAAAAACAACCAACCAAAAAAACCGCAAGAAAAGCAGAATCACAATATCTTCCTGCTCTTTTCAGACAACTGGGAGATGAGACATGGAGAATGGTTTAAATACCGTAGTTTTAATGGATCTTTACAATAGACTGCAAACTCAACATCCAGTAGTGAAAGAAGAGGTGGTGGAGTCAGCCTTTCAGTGTCTGGAGAAGCTGATTTCTCTTAAAAATGAAGAGATTACATCTACTGGCCTGAGAATATGATCCCCTGTGCCCTCAATAACACCAGACTGAATCACGTAATGCTCAACTGATCCTGTCTGGAGGTTCATTCTCAGAAGGACTCTTAACCACTTCATCTGTGAGACCTGAATACCCAATGTAAATCTTTCAGCTTGGATGTTATTACTTCCTTTGACTCTTTACTTCCACCATTATCACCAAATGTCCTCAGTCATCAGGGCCAACCCACTCAACCAAACCTGAAGGACAGAAAAGTAAGAGTATGGCAGTGACACCACAAGGAAAGGGTCCTTGTGAATAGCAGAGTGTGGCTGGACAAGATGAAAGACATCACGGCTGACATAGTAATCATTGCAAATGAGAATCTAAGCATCTAGCTCCAGAAATAATCACTGGATTGCATTTCTTAAATGACAGTCCTGAGAATCTTAAAAGTTGCAAACATTGTGGTTGCCACTTTATGGTCCATCTGCATTAGCAAGGAGTGCTGACCAACAGGGGTAGAACCCTAGACTAAACCAGTTGTCTTAGAGAGCCCAATGTCCACACTGCAAACATTTTACAGGGTTTTATATTGGACTGGTTGCAATCTAGTCCTGTGAGCACAATGAATGTCAGTGATTGGAGCACACTGAACGCGTTTCTGAAAACAGCTGGTTTAGTTTCTTCTGCAAATGATGCACTTTGTATGCCCACATGCTACTCCAAAATGTGAAGCATGACAAAGTCAGTGAGGACAACTGGGATACTGACTTAAAAATTGGCAGTGTAAATGCTCCGCACACATTGGCTGATGCTCAGTGCAAAATTAATTCTCGATGTTTTCTCTTAATGTGTATAACAGTCACCATGGTCTGAAATTGACAATATAACATTAAGATACTAGTCTTCTGAAGGTTATTTCTAAAAAAAAAAAAATTAAAAAATGGAGAAAACACAGCAAAATCAGCAAAGGTCTAAAAAATAACTTTCACAGTCAGTATGCACTGTCCCACCAAAACCAGAGTTTGGCTATATAGAACACCTGGCAAAGCAAATGCAGTGATTTTGCACTAACCCAAGAGTGCAAAATATGTGCAGATATAAAGAAAAAAGCCATACCACCTGCCAAGCAAAGACCATTTACAGCAATATGGTATGTTTCCAGGCCTCACTCTTCTAGGAAATACAGGAAATAAAAACGGCATATAAAAATCAAAAACTTATTGGTAATTTTCTGCCTGAGGGTCAGACTCTTTGTGTGCAGAAAAAGACAATTTAATTGTTCAAACTTCAGTCAGAAAATGAGCCAGATTCTCAATGCAGAAACAGATGAGGCTTTGTTAGGAAATTGCCAGTACATAAAAAGGATCATTCAAATCCTGGAATAGCTGAATGCTTGGAAAAGCATTTCTGTGTTTCACAGGGCATAAATCTTTCTAAAGATTCTCTCCTGAGAATGTAGGAACTAGGTTTTACAGCCAGGATAGGCAGGGTTAAAAAACAAGTCTCTTAAGTCACATTTTGCTTCTCTGTCACTTAGACCTGGATGAAATGATGAGTTCCTTTACAGCTACTTCTCTTCTACCCTGTTCAGTACTGAATGCACAAGTCCAAAATGCTCCTAAACCTTTGTTGTCAGAACTAGGCTTTGGAGGTACCAGAAAAAGAAGTCAGAGACCAATGCAGGTAAACTCCAAAGATTTAACAAAAAGTTTGTTAATCCAAGGTGTTTGTTAGTGATTTAGTGTTTAGTGTGGTGGTGCATGCTGTTTAAATTATGTGAACACAGATGAGTCTTGCTACACTTTGTAATGCATCAGCAACAGTCTGGATTCTGTAAAATAAATAAAATCCAGTTTCTAATGTCAATTCAAACATGCCAAGTAAAATGTGGTATCAAGAAACGTCTAGAGTTATTCTCTCTCCATATTAGTGGAGTACAGTAAGTCTACATTACTCTCCACAGAGAATTTTAAAACCTATTGTAAAATGTATCCCACTTCACAAGCAGAAACAGAAACTGACAGAAAAGGAAAGCTTGGGATTGCAGCCCCCTACAAATCAGCGTTACTCATCCTTCATTGAAGCGTTACATAATTTGCACTGTTGCTGCAGCAACTTTCCTCAGCCCCTGATCAGTACCACAAAGGTGCTGCTGTAACACAGATAAGCAGTTTAACTGTCTTTTTACATAGATATACAGTCAGCCGAAAACAAAAGACAGTTTGAAGGGAATATATTAATGTAATTGTTTCAAAGTTACTGGGAATTATTGATGTATGTAATGAAACATGTAATTTTCAATAGTCTTTGGTGTTAAAAAAAGAGAAAGGCCAGATAAAAAATGTCTTCTTTTAATCAACACAATATAAATATCAAATAATATGGCAAGAATTGGATTGTGTGAAGGTAATAGGTATTTACAGTCCTCTGAAATCACTGCTGTACTTATGCATCTTGCCAAATTTCCTAAAGCAAAAGTACTTCTTCCTCCAGAAGAGCTGAAAGATGTACACACCTGTGAATGTTCAAATACTTGTTTAGAACCTGGTTTGGTTCCTTTTCTCAACAAAGTCATTAGCATTGACAGATTGCTTTTCTAAGTCTCCTGCCTAGGACTCCACCCAAAGTCTAGCTGGAAAACCTCAAGTCCCAGATTTTCAATGGTGAAATCTGCCATGGGCCTTACTAGTTGCTGGTTGCACTCTTGTCTTTAAATCCATGCAGACATAGTTCACCTTGGACTCCATTCTACCCACATTAGATGCAGACTAAAAATGCTTTCTACATAATCAAGAATGCAGTCATCATAATTGATATTTCAATACTTTTTGGTGGTAACTATGATAAACAGCATTATACATTTACATGAAATTGTAGTAATATCAGGACATACATTTGTATCAAAACTGAGGGCAGGAATTTAGCAACAAAACCAACATCCTGCATTAGCGCTGTGGCAGCAATGACCAGCTGTTAGCTAGCACTTTGGGCCTCTTCTTGCAAGGCATGGCTTCTACTGTTATCAGAAATCACAGGCACTCTCTACCATTCCTCCTCACATCCTGAGGTCCTAATGCTACTCTGGATATTTGCCTCTAAACCATGTTCTAAGCAGAGCTAAAATATATAGCCAAAAAGTCTGCTTATTCGTGCTTGGTTCTTAACCATTTCTTCAGGGATCAGCATATCTGAAAGTTAGTGACTTTCCTTTTGATTTCTGTCATATTATGTCACCCTCTGTGTGGATAATTTTCTTTTTAAAATTTTAAAACATTCTGATAGAGGAACATATGGTTCTTTCATTGTTCAACATTGTGGTTTAATTCAGCTTACAGGAATCAGCACAGAGTCAATAACTGCTCAGTATGGGTTTAATCTGGGGCCTCTTTATTCAGTTTTATGCAGAAAAAGACTTGGTGAAGATGGGGAACAATAAACCTGATGATGAGAAAACAGATTTATTTTTTCTGTCTCGTGTGTCTCTCATGAAGGTGACATGCTTGATGTGCCAGGTCACATGGGAATAGCACATGATGCACCCTGTGTGTCACACGGCACCCTGTGTGTCACACAGCAACAGAGTGGCTGCTCTGTTTCACAGAAAGCAGTGAAAGCATTCTTACCAAGAATGTAACCAAGAAATTGCACGTTGGAAGCTTCTTGATAGCTGTTCTGAAAAGCTGATGACGTATGTGTTTCAGTCGCTTGTCAGATGGATCCCATCAGTACTCCACTGCACCATATTCTGAAGCTGCAATTCAGTCCACTGAAAACCCCATAAACATATGCTTTCTCCTGTACAAACCAAAATGGCTTATAATATCCTTAGACAAGGCAGTGCTGAACTGAGCCAAAGCACTCACTTTCTGGTGGAATTAACATTTTTAAGTCTCTATTTTCTTCATAGTGTCAAATATAGATTTAAAGGTGAAAAAAAAAGTGCAAGAAAATTAAACAAAAAGAAAAAATTCTAGCCTGAATGTGTACATGTTTGCCCATCTAATACAATCTGCAACAACTATAAACAACTATAAATATTTTGCAGTTTATTCTTTCGCGAATGCTATTTCCCTGGCTAGAATGATTATGAAATAAATTTGCTTACTGTGTATTCCATCAGAGTAACAGTTTTAGAATGACAGATGCATTTTTATGCATTTAACAACGATAGTTTCTTTAGTCAGGGAGGAAAGGAGAGGTGAAAACAAAGATTTGATAACAGGCTGATCTTTGAGTTTCATTAGGCTGGAATGTCATACTGCAGCAAGTAGGAAGTACTTGGTGGAGAGGAGACCTGTATTTGAACCCATTTCCTTCAAGATTTTAGCACTCCCAGCACGTTTATCTGTTGATAATACTCATATTACTTTTGCTGGGTAGCCAAAGCTGTATGTGCAGAAAAATAAATATCTGAATTGAAAAATTAACAGACAATTCAGTTATAGTGTGTATTTTCAATGTACTGTTTTACAGGTATTTACTATATAAACTACTGGACGTGTCAAAAGATAAGAGATATTTTGGTGTTAGGAAATATTCCTAAATTATAAGATCATAAAGCATTAGAGGATCACAGGGGTGATTTTAGTGCTTGAAAACACTTTTTAGAGGACTTTATAAAGTAAGTCTGACTTTGAAATAGATTATTTGTATATCAATTCAGTGTATAACTTATTATATAAATCTGAACATGAAATCACAGTAAATTCTTGACAGAAGTCACACTATGCTTGTTTGTCACAATCTGTCAATGACTATAAATTAATATGAAACTAATTATGCTACTGCAGTGTTTGGGAGATATTAATTCAGCTCACATATTTTCTAGAATCTCCTACTGGCACAGAGAAAACAGTTTGATTTCTCTCTTGTTCAGCTCACATCTCCAAATTAGCACAGAGATGGCCTCTTTCTTTGTACCTCTAAAGTACCTTGCACATAGGGACTTCTGACTGACTAGTGTAGGAATCACTCATCTAGAATCTAGACTATTCCAACTTGGCCAGTAAAAAAAACTGCAGAGACTGCGTAAGTCTGCTCCTGGAAGAATGAATCACTGCTTCTTCCTGAGAGGAAGCTGCCAACAGCTCTTGCGGGGGACACACACCAACACCACACACTTTACTCTGCTGTCTGCTAAAGAAATCTCTTCTAGACTGTACTCATTTGGCTAGCAACTGACTCACTGAGATCATAGAATATATTGGTTGGAATGGGCTTTTAAAGGTCTTCTAATCCAACCCCCCTGCAATAAGCAAGGACATCTTCAACTAGATCAGGTAGTGCAGACCCCAGTCCAACCTGGCCTGGGATGGTTCCAGGGATGAGGCATCTGCCACTTCCCTGGGCAATCTGTTCCAGTGTTTCACCATCCTCATTGTAATAACCTTCTTCATTTTATCTAACCTAAATTGACCTCCATCAGTTTAAAACCATTACCTCTTGTCCTATCAGAACAGGCCCTGCTAAAAAGTTTGTCCCTGTCTTTCTTATAGGCCTCTTTCAAGTGCTGAAAGGCAGCAGTAAGTTCTCTCTCAAAGCCTTCTCTTCTCCAGGCTGAACAATCCCAGCTCTCTCAGCTATTCCTCGTAGAAGAGGTTGTGTAATCATCCCATCCATCTAATCATCTTGGTGTCTCTCCTCTGGGCTTGCTCCAACAGGTCGATGTCCTTCCTGTGCTGGGGACCCCAGAGCTGGATGCAGTACTCCTGGTGAGATCTCATGATGGCAGAATCTCTCAACCTGCTGGCCATGCTGCTTTTAACATAGTCCAGGATATGGCTGGGCTTCTTGGCTGCAAGCGCACATTGCTGGTGTGAGATCCCTTCTCCTACAGCATCGCTCCTATGCTAAGTGTAATGACAAAAATATCTCAGCCAGTGACTGTAGCCTAGTGAATTACAGATGACTTAAAGCTTTGGTGGCCTTTGACATTGTGGAGCATGTGAAATCCCTGACACAGCTGCATGACCTGGCTCAGAGAGAGAAATGCCTTAGTGTGGTTTCACTGATTTCTCACTAAATGTTTCCAGATGGTAGCAGACGGCTTTTCCTTCTGTTAAGGGTTCCCAGATGTAACATGCAACAAGCAACTGGTGCTGATCACCTCTCCTGTCCAACATCTGTAGCGAGGCTGTGGGAACGATCATGATGGAGTATATGGACTGAAGTTATTAATATCAATGCTACTTTATCTATTATTTCAGTCTGGGATTGACATGTCTTCTGACACACCTAATATTGAGAACATACTACGAGAGAGATGAAAATCAGCTTGGTGAAGCTCAAGTCCAAACATATAAAGATGACATGAATTAGAGGAGAGAGCCTTTGGAGGATACAGTGAATCAAAGAATGAATGTAGAGGTTTCTGGGATGGATTGGAGGAGTCCAAGAAGTAAAGAGGCTCATTTTGATGATCAGCATTCCCAGAAGGACTTTAAGTTTGCAGGAGTCAAACCCCAGCAGTCTTCTCCCCCTTCTACTTTTACCTCAATATGTGCCTTTTCTCTATGATGCCAGTGAGCACAGGATGTGGCCATGTTAACCATTCACCTCTTTGGGAATCCTACACCTTGAGGAGCCCCAAGTGTGTTGTTGGCATTCACACCCCTTGGCCAAAACAAGTGCCTGAAAGAGATTGTTTGCTTTGGAGCAGCTATCATGATATTCATACTTTGGGAAGAAATATATTTTGTTTTCAGACCTTAGAAAGACTGGAGTTACATTTATGTTGCAGTAGTCACTTTTGACAATTTGCCCATTCTTTCCATCGGTCACAGCTTTTCACAGACCCTGCAAAACATAAACCCAGGCAAAGTCTAAATCTCCTCTCCTTACTCGCCTTTTCAGGCCTTGCGTATGTGTGTGTGCATGACCTCGAGAAAGACACGTTTTTCCTTTGCGGACGCAGCAGTAGCCGTGTCCTGCAGCCCATCTGCAGGACCGTGGCTCCCGGGAGACACGCCGCCGTCCCCGCCCGCTCCCGGCGGTGGGAGGAGCGGGAGCGGCCGCGACCCGCGGGAGGCCGGGAGGGATCGCGGGCGGCCGAGCGGGCGGAGCTACCGCGCCAGCGGGCAGCTGCGGGATGGCGCACCCGTCCCCCGCCGCCCGGCCCAGCAAGGCCAGCAACCCCCGCGCCTTCTTCGATGTGGACATCGGGGGCGAGCGAGGTGGGGAGGGGGCGGGACGGCGCCCGGGCGAGACGGCCGGGGCCGGGCCGGGGTGTGCCGTGCGGACCGCGCGGGGCCCGGGCCGGGCGGCGGGAGCGGCGGGGATCGTGCCCGGCCCCGAGCGGAATGTTCTCCATGGGGGGAGACCGCCGGGACGGACTGGGAGCTGCTGCTGCCGCGGGCTGCGAGCGCACAGCCCGGCAGCGGGGAGGAGGAGGAGGAGAAGGAGGAGGGCGGCCCCGCCGCGAACAGGCCTCCCCGCGGGGCCCTGCGCGCTCCCGCCGCGGCTCCAGTCTAGAGAGAGGCAACATGTCAGCACTGGCGCCCTCTCCCCACGGTCGGGGAAGGTGTCGTGGGTGATGCCGGGGTGCCGGTGCACACACAGCGCCATGAGTGACCCCTGCCGCGCGTTCCCATGGCAGCCCTGCCCGCCCGTCCCTGCCCATCCATGGCTCCCAGTGCTGCCCACGTGGGCGGCCGGTCCTGCGCGCCTTTTCCATGTGCTGCCCGTGGGCCAGGGCCGCCCATTCCACTCCGGGCTCCAAGCCCTGGGACCTGCCGCGGCGTGGGGAGTCGTACCTGGCTGCTGGGTGGGCAGTGGGGTCTGCGGGACTGAAAGCTCAGGGCAGTACGGCAGCCCTGGTACTCTTGGCATCGCCAGTGCTGCCAGAGGTCATTTGGAAATCTGGGCAAACGGTCAAAAACATGGAAGCTGAGGAAATACTTGGAAGTGTAGGTTTTCAAAATATGCACGGGTAAAGATTGAGGCTGACTAAATTTTGTCGGGATATTGCCTCATTTATTCATTCTGCTATTCAAAGGAATAGAAGAAAGTCTCTAGGATGATTTACCTTTTATTGACTTTCAATTGTCTAATTTGTTTTCATTCCTGTATTAATTAGAATTAATGTATTTACATTTAGCTTCCGGTAGAGTGAAGTTATGTTAATTAATTGACTATGAGTCTGATGAGAAAACAGGAGCATCAGCTGATGGCAGCTGCTGGGAGTGAGAAGTAGCTTCCCTGGGAAGCCAGTTTGTGAAGGGATGAGAATTTTGCACAGAATCCATTTATTGACTGTTACAGGATCTGTTAGCTACTCAGGTTTCATGTCCTTTGGTTAAAACGTGGCATGTTTTTGGAATTAATGTCAATTGCTGTGTCTTAGTAAAATTCAGGTTTAAGAGAATGAGGACTAGGGTTGGTATATGTGTTTGGCATAAGCTTTTTGTTCAAATAAAGGTCTACACGAAACAGTCTTTCTTATTTTTCATCTACTTTTGATTGAACAAGCTACATGTATATGTTAAATTAGACATAAGTGTGCATATTAAAATACATGATTTGGGTTTGATATATCTGTGTGTGATTTTCCGTGCACATTTTTTTGGCAGAAAATGCATTCAGCTTTTTCATTAGTTTTTGGCAGAATCTGTCTCTATTCCCCCTACATTATTCTTGACAGAATGGAATCCACTGTTGGTAATAACCTTGCTAAAAGCCCAGTATAACTGCCAGGAATTGCCATGGAGCAGCCCCCCCAAGTGGAAATTTAATAGTCATGTAAATAAAATAATAAAGTTAGAAACATTAATTTCTTTTGACATATAATGCTCCACACATCACCATGCCAAGGACAGGACTTAAAAATATGTCTCATTCTCTCTTTGTCATTTCAGTTGGACGCATTGTCTTTGAATTATTTGCTGACATTGTACCTAAAACTGCTGAAAATTTCCGTGCGTTATGTACAGGAGAAAAAGGAACAGGGCCTACCACTGGAAAACCTCTCCATTATAAAGGATGTCCTTTCCACAGAAGTAAGTTCTATGAAGCCCTCTGTTTTCCTATTGGTAACAAGTTATCTACCATGAGTATTTGAAATAGTGTTAAATAATATTTCAAGGACTTGTTTAAGAAATAACTTGACTGAAAGTTTTTGACTTTTTGATCCTCCTAATGGCTAGATGTTCTTACCCTGCATTGACAATAGTAAATTGTAAATTTACCGATAAGTTAGTAATAGTAAAACTAGTTTACTCTGAGTTGTAAACAGGTTGAAATGAATTTCAGGTTGAAGTATCAAGTGATATCCACAAAATTGAAGGAGTACTTAGTGGACACTTGATAAATAAATAAAAGGTGGGTTTTGGGCTTTTTTAGGTGCTGGTGACAAGGATTGCTCTTCATCTCTGAATTGTTTCTCTTCATGCCTTCCCTGCCTTGGTGATACATTTTATATTTATTTTATTTTACAGTTATTAAGCAGTTTATGGTCCAGGGTGGAGATTTCTCAAACCAAAATGGCACAGGTGGAGAAAGTATATATGGTGAAAAATTTGAAGATGAAAACTTTCATTATAAGGTACTCTATTGAAAATATTGTTGTATTCAGTTGGTGAAGTTTTATTTTTCTTCAAGGTCAGAATTAGTGCTTTTTAGTCCAAATTTAGTGTATTTTTAAGCAATGGAAAGAATGCAGCAGAACAGCCCCAAATTAATTGATCCTTAAGGTCATTCATGAATGTAGAACAAATACATGTAGGAATACATACAAAAAGAGGTCAGCCTTGTTAAAACAAAGAACTGTAGTTTTATTTTTCTTCTTAATTGCACCATCAGAAATTAATTTTAAACAATAGTTCTCCTTTAAGTAAGGATATTATTTTAAAAGATTGGCAAATTTTGTTACTCTGAAGCATCTACAATATCTTAGCATTAATTGGATTTTATGCTTTTTTCATACACTAATAATATTCATAAGATTAGATATGAGAAATACTTTTCTTAAGAAGACGGAAATCCATGGTAGATTGCAGAATTAATCTAAAGGAAAATTTAAAAGAAAGCGTTTTCATTACTATAGTTATTTTCAATGATATGGGAAGTAAAAGTTTATATATAGCTTTTATTCAACCAAAATGTTGGGAAAATGTCCTGTGAACAAAGCAAGCTTTTGAAAGGTCTGGATTTGAGGACTTCATTTAAAGAGATCACAGAATCACAGAATGGTTTGGGTTGGAAGGGACCTTAAAGATCATCTAGTTCCAAACCCCCTGCCATAGGCAGGGACACCTTTTTTTAGACCAGGTTGCTCAAAGCCCCATCTGACCTTAAACATTTCCATCTTGAACACCAAACATGAACATCCAAACCTGAACATTCAAAGATACTGGGTTTCACATCAGAAATTTCTGCCTCTCCCATTACTTACCACTGTTTCATAACTAGCAACCATTAGTGTGTCCCAGAAGCAGTTTTGTCAGCCCTGCTGCAGGAAGAGAGGAGGGAGCTGTGCTGCAAGAGTTCTGCACATGATTCTAAATCTTTGTCCACAAAATCAACATCTGGTGACACCAGGGAGACTACATGTGTGTTTGCTTTACACACACAAGTGTTCCTGTCAGCATATCTGTGTACCTTAAGCCTACAATTTATACAGCATTTAAAGATCTCCAAATTTAAGTATTACCTGTACACCGTGACTTATATTTTTTGGCTAGCAGTCAGGTATTCTGGAGAAAAGTGGCAACCATAATAGTTGTTCTGAGGGTTGATCTGTGGTCTCAGCTGTACATAAAGGGCTGTGTGACTGAAAAAAAAGCCCCCTGTGCTTGAACTATCAGTAATTGTGGCTTGAACCTGGGTAGGAGTACTACTTGGCAAAAACAGAAATAACATGTTCTGCAAGTACCCCTTACAACAGCCAGGACACCTGCTGCTGTAGGAGTAACAATTCTCAGCATTTGCTTTAACTGCTTTCATATCATGTTATGTGTGATAGCATATGAGAGACTCCTCAACAACACTGACTGAAAAACTTAACAGGGGTTAAAGCAAAGCTTTGACTGCAATTGTGCCTGCCTCCAAACAGTATTTTAGGAAAAGAAAATATGACAATCCTTTAATCAGACATAAAAATCCTTTACCAAGTTCACAGAACCACAGAATCAGTTAAGTTGGAAAACACCTTTGAGATCGTGGAGTTCAACCCTTGACCGAACACCATCTTGTCAACTAGATGATAGTGTCACAACTAGTCGTTTCTTGAATGCCTCTAGGGATAGTGATTCCATCACTTCCCTGGGCAGTCCATTCCCATGTTTCACAACCCTTTCTGTGAAGAAACTCCTCCTGACCTGAACCTCCCCTGGTGCAGCTTGAGGTCGTTTCCTCTTGTCCTGCCACTAGTTGCCTGGGAGAAGAGACCAGCCCCCACCTTGCTTTCAGGTAGTTGTAGAGAGTGATAAGGTCACCTTTGAATCTCCTTTTCTTCAGGCTAAACAACCCCAACTCCCTCAGCCACTCCTCAGAGGACTTATAGGACTTAGATTTCGAGCCATAGTCGGAAATGTGTCTCCAGTATTCTTCATAAAGATAATTACAGTTGTGAGAGGTGTTTTCTGAACTCTTGACACTTGCTAAGGTGGTGCCTGTAGCACTACTCTGAAAAGTTACTCTTTTGGATTGGTCCTTGTCACAGGATCTCTAGCTCCCTGAGAAGGAGACTGTGTCATCATTACTTTTTTGGTTGTTCTTTGAAATCTGGAGGTAATTATGCAAATGATCCCCATTTCTGTACTTCTCTGACTGCTCAGCTATAACAAATGTTGTCAAAGTGCCAGAGATGAGTTGAGGAACTCATGAGGATCTTGTATAGAGTCTGGGAGTTTGATTCCCGTTATCTGTTTGCCAAGTATTGTTACGATTTTAGTGGGAGTTAAAATGCCTCTACTAAATAGAAATCCACTGGGTCTTGCACTTAATCTAGCAGTCCTGCAAAGTGTTCTCTACCCGCTGTCTCGGACAACAGTGAATTGTTTTGTTGATGCTTCGAGGACACTGGAGCAGTTTATTCTTGTCTTGTTTGCATGGTTTGTTGTAAATTGCAGTAAACTGCAAGACCCCTTACCCCTTGTCGGTAGTCCTCTTACACAGATCAATCCCACTAGGCTTTTTTTGGTGTAACTTCTCCAGCTGATGGATCTGCTGTTGTGGAACACCCAACTTACCAAGCATGGTTACCATGGCATAGTTTTGCAAACCTTGAATCTGTCAGAGAATCTGATTTTGTCCTGACTTTTTTGCTTGCTTAATGAACTTACAGAATGATAGCAGAAACTGTTATGGGAAAGACACTCTATCTGCAGTGTTTTTCAAAACACTCATGGCAAGAAAATGCATGAGTGACAACAGTTTTGTTTATAAATAGAGACGCTCATCAGGGAACTAATGTTGAGAGTTGGTCCCAAATGAAGTGGGATTGCGATAAGTGTGAAGATTGAAGCTACCAGATTCCTCTCTGTAACCTTTCAACTTGTCCCCCGATCTTTACAGACAAAAGTTAAACCTGAAGGTGTAAGGCAATGCCAGAACTTACTGTTACTTGGCTTTTTGTTTACAAACCATTGCTGTCTAGCATTAGCTGTAATTGTAGGGGGGTGGGAGGGCAGAGGGAAAGGTAAGATTTACAGGTCTTGGGCAGTGAATCAGTGACCAGCCTCAAATGATATTTGCAAAACCCTTCTGTGGGGGAACCGTTCTTTAACTTGTTTGCCAGCAAGTACAATGCAAAATGTCAGATACTTCTTTTGGAGGCTGCGTTCCTGCAACGCTCAGTTACTACCAGATGCCTTCTCTTGCTGTGGAATACAGGCTTCTCTCTGTTGTTTGCCATCTGTGACTCTCAGGGTGAGTTTCAAGGTTAGAACAGACAAAGTCAGGATTCCAGTAGGTTTCTGTTGGCTAGGTGCCAATCTAGCTCTCAGCTGTACAATCTTTTCCCAGAGTTCCGAAGCTAAATTGTGATTAAAAGATTCAGACTCACTGTGCCTTATGACCAGATGAAGAGCTTAGGCAAGGAGTTCTCCCTGCCACCATGGAAGTCCAAACACTGTATGGGAAAACAATTTTCAACAGGTTCTTCGAACCAGTTGAGAATACAGGGACAAACCAGGTGCTTAAATACAGCTGTCTCAGACTGTTGTCTCAAACTAGTCAACCTCCCACCGAGCTTTGAGGTGTGCCTCACAGCAGTTTCTGTTTCCATGCCCTCTGTGCTGTCATACTTTTTCTTTCCACTCCCCTCCTCCCCACAGTATCAAATTTCGTAGGAATACCAAAGCATGCACACTTTAGACATGTACCAGTGCCTTGGTATGACATACTGACTTACATTAAACAGAATTCCTTGCACTTAGTAACCAGATCAACTTGAAGAGAATAAAATCTTTAGGGCTGTATCATACCAGTTAAACGAGATATTCACAACACATATGAAAGTACATTTTTTGCAGTACAAGTGAAAATGAAATAATCTGTGAGATGGAACAAGATAATTCTTATTTCCAAAAAGGAAAAAGTACTTGTGGGAAACAAGATAAATAGTATCATCTCATATTGGGCTGTTTAATAATCTTTTTTAGTTTGTGGCCTGGTAGCATGAGCCAAAATAATTAGATGGTTAAAAATCCCAACAGATTAAAAACTCTGTCTCCAGGAAAGTGAAGGAGATTAAAAAAAAAACAAACAACAAAACGCTACCCTGTAAATAACAAAGACCACAGTCCTCTAAACTCCACTGTTTTGCAATATAGTTTGTGTTAAGTAGCCCTTATAAAATTGACAATACTTAGCCATCTTGGCAGGGTAACATTAAAACTAGTTTAAGTGGTGTTTAGCTTTGTTTTTTGAGGCCAGTATTCTTGAATAATCCAATGAGGAATTTCATGTCTCTGAGGTGATGTCTAAACCCCGCAGCTGGGCAGGGGGCCCTGTGTAGAAGCAGTGGACAGGTGTTACAGCATCAAATCACATGTGGCTGTGCTTGCTAGATTGGTGGGGGGCAAATAAAGACTGAGTATTTGCCCTCTTCAGTCTGATAGGTAAAATTAGTTGCTAACTGTATGTAACTGTCTGGGTTACCAAGTTGTTGCTATGGCTGTCCTTGCTATATATATGAACAGCATTACAGAATCTTATGCATGGTTTTCTAACAGATTTTTCATATATGTTGACTGTGATTTTTTTTTTCCCAATGCAGCATGATAAACCAGGTCTGCTGAGCATGGCAAATGCAGGACCTGGTACTAATGGCTCTCAGTTCTTTATTACAACGGTGCCTACTTCTCACCTGGATGGGAAACATGTGGTGTTTGGCCAAGTGATCAAAGGAATGGGTGTAGTTAAAATACTCGAAAACGTTGAAGTAAAAGGAGAAAATCCTACTAAGGTAAACAAAATCCAAAGCACTGAGGGATGATGTTTATTATTCCATTGTATGATGCATATTCATTTCTTTTAAATGCTTGATGTAATGTTTAAAAATATTAAATGTTAGACAGCTGTTTCTGCTAACAGTGTTAATCTCCATTTTACTGTTCTTGTTAAGAGGCTTTTGTTCTTACACTGTAAATTTCCCCTGCACAAACAGTTTATTGTTCAACACAGCTGGGAGGGTGGAAGCCTTTGCGAGAAGTGTAGGATGGGTGATGAAATTAAAAGGTGGAATTCACAACCCTACCTTCTTATAAATTTTGTGTCAGAAGTCGTGTTTCTGAAAAAGCAGTCAGTATGTAGGTCATGTCAGTTTGTGGGTGTTTGAAAAATTAATACTTCTGTAACTTTAAAAGACTTGGCAGTTGAAGAAAGAACCATCGTCTCTAATGTAGTAGAACTTCCGTGTCTTGTGTTTTGCTGCAGCTCAGCTTGTTGCCAGTTCCTCTTCCAGCCTCTCTGTGAAGTGTGGGTATGGTGTTCTTGGAATGCTGCTCCTCTGAGCACAGCACTTGGTGTGATAAAAGCCTTTTGATGAGGATAGGTTAATGATGTGATGGGCTTCTGAGACAAATACACCCAAACAACAGATGAAAAAGCCTTTTTACTGAATTTCAAAAATTTCAGAGAGCACTCAGAAGTTATGGTTTTGTTGTTTTTTTTTTAATTGTCTTAATTAGCAGTACTGCTATTTACACTTTATTTTTTCAGTTGTGTGTCATCGCTGATTGTGGAGAGCTAAAGGAAGGAGATGACTGGGGAATTGTTCCCCAAGATGGATCTGGAGATGCTCATCCAGATTTTCCTGAAGATTCAGATATAAACTTGAAAGATGTAAGTATTTTTCTTCTTAGGTATTTTACGGAAAGCAAGACTTGTAGGTAGTTACATGGTGTCTCTGATGATGTTCATTAAGCTTTTTTCCTTAAGAATGGATTAAGGTCCTGATTAAACAGTAACATTGTATTTTAGGAAAGAGAATGCTGTGGAGGGGATTGTTATCTCTTTTTTTCAGTGCTAATTGCAGCCGATTTTTTTCCCCAATAACTAAAACCTCAATTACTTACAATTGTCACACTTTTTTTTTCTATTCTTGGTTTCTTTTTACTTTTGTTTGTGCTGTAGTGTCAAATTGCAATTACTAGAACTCCATCCTGCGGATGACTAATTTAATGTTGTACCTAAACACTTTTTCTGTGCAATATTTTAAATAACCATCTTTAAACAGACTTTGCCTCACTTCCTAGAAATTTTTCCTAGAAAAAAGATTTTTAATGCATCAGAGCTAGTCATTCTCAATTCCCAGTAGTTGTTTACTTTTCAAATTGTTCAAACTGAAGGAAAGTCTGTGGTTGGAATTTAGGGAGCAGACTGGTGAAAGCAGCTCATTTGCAGGTTTTTACTCTATCATGAAAGTGAACTAGACAAACTGTGTAAGTCAAACAGTGATTTGTGAGAGAGGAAAAAAGGGAGCTGCATGTGTAGATTGCAAATACAGAATTACAAAGTAGAATAGTAAAATCTCATTACAGTTAGAAAACAGGAACTCCTTGTATCGGGCTGTTGAGAAGCATTTCAACTTGTGGAAATGTGCAGAACTGAAATTGGCAGGTGCCTGCGTCCTTTAACTTTAAACTTGTTCATATAAACCAACTACAGAAACCATGGTGACATTGGTCTCACTCTGTGATCAGTTTTTTTCAAGGTCATTATTTCTAGTAGGGTAGAAGTGTAAACTGATAGTATTACAAATGGCAATATATACATTTGACAGAGCTTAAGACAACTGTGTTACAGGCAGCAGTAAGTACAGACTGTTTATTGCCACTGGAAAAGTAACTTCACAGAAATGTATATGATTCTGGAAATAGAAATGATGGATTTGATAAAGACAAGCAGTTGTTCCTTTTCTCCCTTCATGGTTATTTTCAGTGTTTAGGGAGAAGGAAAATTGTGTTGATATGACTCCTAGTTTAAGAGGGTGCAGATTTCATGTGACTGATACCATTTTGAGAAGCAGAAGATGATATTTTCTCAGGAATAGGCAATCTTGGTTGAATACTTTGATTGTTAACATATCTTCTTTTCTTTAAATAATGAATATGTGGGTAACAGCATTTAGGGGAAAGAGCTGAACTGCTGTGTTGTCTGTGGTATTTTCTCACCTTTCATAGTGTAGAAAACCCACTAGGAATTTAATCTTTGAGACATTTGTGTTTCATAAAGTAGATAATATTACAGAAGTGGTTTGAAGCTAGTATTTGTCTAAAATTGGAGTATTTCTATTCTAAGGTTTTATAATTGTTGAAGGAAGATGGATGTGGGATCCTACTGTTAAGCATTAGTTACTTCAAGACTTCTTTCATAAATACATTCATACTGTATATTTCCCATCTATTTTATTAGGTTGACAAGATTGTGGCCATAGCAGAAGACACAAAGAATATAGGAAATACTTTCTTCAAATCGCAAAATTGGGCAATGGCAGCTAAAAAATATAGTAAAAGTTTACGGTAAGGCTATCATCACTCAATCAGATAGTTCCTGTAACCCAAATTAATACTGCTATCAAGCAATGATTTGTGCATTTAAAAAGTGCCTGTTGCATTGCTCTTCTCTTTTTTAAATAAAGAGCCTTCTGAATCTGGAAAACATCTGGTTGATTTTTGGCTACTTACGTAGGTCTTCTACTGATTGCTATGTAAGAGCTATAGGCAGAAGTATTGTTTCTAACTGACTAAATAGTCCTTTTTTAACACACTTGCTGTGGTGGTGCATAACTGGGAAGAAAAGAACAATAGTATACAGAGTAGTTAATGGATAGCAAAGGAGGGAGATACTTTTTCTCTGATTTCTAAAGAGCAGTAAGTTTAGGAAGTCGGTAAGTTCAAAAGACAAATGTGACTCTTATCCATTCATTACTATTTTTATTCTGAGGCTCCATACCATCATCCTGACTCCATGTATAATTCAGACTTGCTTTCAAAATCATGGTCTTTCTGCTTTTATTTCCATACTGCTCCTTTCTTCTTTCCAAGCTTTTTGCTTTCAATATATGAACATCTCTTAAAGTTATACTGACCTTTATCCCTGCCTTCTTAATGATCATTGGTCAACTGGCATAACGATAATGAAAAAAAAAAATTCAGGCATATGTAGTGCTTCAGTGGAGTTTTTAAGTGACTGGGTTTCAAATAAATTATGTCTTTCTGAAGCATAAAATGAATCCCTTAACTGCAGATTTTAACCCAAGATGCAGTGTCTCCCACTGCCCTCAAAAAGCCCATTATAGACCAACACAAACCTCGAAGCAAATAGGATTTCTATGCAAACCTTTTGGAAATCATATATAAAGAAGGCTGGAATGGATCTTTAAGGATCTTTGTGTTGTGTCTGTCTATTTTCTCCCCCCATACTTAGGTAAATACCACGTATAATTATGCCATCCCTTACAATTAGTTGTCTTGCTCACTTTTAAGCACACCCAGTGAAGGCTCTTCCAATTTGAACCTCTTTGGTGCTTATTTTTCCTTGTAGAAAGCATAGTAACTTTTCTAGACTAAACAAATCTCATCATTCCAGCTCTTTACAGGCCATACTTTTGTGGACACTCTGTTATTGTATCTTAAAATCTAATACTTCATGTAGGAATGGTGTACTTTAGCTGGCACTTTGCCAGAAATGATAGGAATAGAATAGCTCTTAACAGGGTGTCTCCAATGGCATATGTACAATTCACCTAGCACACCACGGCTTTCTCTTTTTACCAATAGAAACCTTTGTAGCCTCCTGTTCTTCTTCTTGTTTTATTGCTTCTTAGCCTTTTTTTTAATAGTTTGTATGTGTGAATTTAAACCTTTTTTGTAAAAAAAATCATTACTTCCCGTTGTCTCCCTTGATACTCATCTTACTAATTTCTTCGACTTGGAAGCTCTGATTTTGTTACCAGAATGGTTGCAGCCTTTCATGTTTTGGTGTGATTTATAAATATATTTGTGTTCAGTTTGTTTTGAATATAATACAGATTTGTGTTCCATCTCTCCTTACTTTTTTTTACTCTTTTCTCTCTCTTCTGTTTCTCATCTTTTGCATAATGCCCAGCAAGTGGAAAAATCACTGGGACTACTTCTAATTCAGTTTTTAAGTATTGCTTATTTCTGTGATCCAAAGTTATATACAAACCATGCAACACTCAAAAGACAGAGCATGCAAAAATTGAACTTACACAGGCATTGATCTGCAAAGGCTGCATTAATCATGGCGTGCTTAAAATGTGAATGTATGCAAGCACATGATTTTTATTTTTTTAAATAAAAGCCACTGAAGTTCTATTAAGTGGACCATTAAAGAATTGAGACTTTTGTACCCACGACAGACCTTTGCCACTTGAAATAAAAACCAGACAGCTGTAGTACATTGTAAATTAAGAATGAGATACAGTTTGCCTATCAGTTTGCTTTTGAAACAGAAATGCAGTAACTGCTGTGGCTTACTCTTGAACAAGTATCACTTTTGAAGTTCAGGAAAAAAGTCATAAAGGAAAACAGTGGGAAGAAGGTGGTGTTACTAATGCTCATAAAACCATATTCCTGTACAAAGTAGAGTTACCTTCAGATTTTAACCATAAATGCCTAAGCTAATTAAAATATTACTGAGGGAACTGGAGATGAAGCTTTCCATGAATGTGGAAGGTGCAGCAGTGGTGTTGATTTTTTGGCTCCGATGAGCAACGTGGTTTTTGAGAATAAACTTACTGAAATAAATTCTAACGGTTTCCTGCTGTCTAGAATAGTACATTTGTCTAAGAAAATGCTGCTAGTACAGTGGAGGACTAGGAATTACAGGAAAACATTCACCAGTGAGTTGATCTTTTTCATCAGGGTGGGTTTTAGGTATTTAGTTTAATAAACATTTGTAATAGTGGAATTGAAGCTGCTTTAGAAATAGTAGTTTGGATACGCCAGTTTGCACATATCTGTGGAAAGATAGACAAGGAAGTTGAAAGTTGCAACACTAATACATGTTCTAATACAATCTCTTTTTCTGCAGGTATGTAGAAGCTTCTGAAGCAGTGGCAGAGGAGGCAGACAAACCAAAGTTGAAGACTGTTGCTTTGACCTGTGTTTTAAACATTGGCGCTTGTAAACTAAAACTCTCAGATTGGCAGGGAGCCATTGAGAGCTGTTCAGAGGTAAATTTAATATTTAGCATTTTGATTAACATTTGGCCTAAATAGAAAAGGAAGACTGAAACTGCAAAGCTTTTTTAAGGAGTCTTCTGACAAGCTTATGATTTGAAAGTAAACAAAGTAGAAGCTCATTGTGAAGTTATTACTAACTTTCCAGTATGTGGCTTTTTAAAAAGATTTTGAAATTGAAATGAATCATTAAACAAAGGAAAGAGGGCTGTTTCTTACTGTCATTGTCAGTTTGGTTTGCAGAACAAAGAGTTAAACTGTCTTCACTGAAAGGGGAGTACTTTTCTCTGTAAGACTAATATGAGCAAAATGTTCTACTTGCTTTTAGATTTGATGGTGTCATATTTTATTCATGAAAGTGACTTTTCTAACTAAATAACTAACCTTTCGGGTAGGCTTAGTGGTGAAAAGAAACCAGTGAATAGGAAAAAAGAAAGAAGGTAATATAAATATGGAAAACCACTAGAATTGAAAAAAAAATGTAAATTTAAGGAAACTTTAAATAATTTAGTAAAACTCTGAAATTTTGAAGGAAACAGAGGAAAGAACGCTCTTATCTGTTAGCAGAGGATCCTGAGCAGCATCTCCTAGTGCTTCATGCTGAAAGCAGGAGTCTCAGCTAATCTGTGTGTGAGAGCTCATTAGAGAGCTGGCTTGCTTTCTAACCTGCTGATGGTGTTACCACATGGAAAACTTTCATGAACCTATATTCACAATAGACAAATGAGGAATAAGGAAAGAATAAAGAAGAAAACTGTGTAAGGTGATACCTGTCACTGAGAAAATGGTAAAAACTGAAACAACATTTAAGTGTTACAGATAGAAATTATTAATCATAATACTTGCCATTGTGGGAAGACAATCACACTTCCTTTATTTTTGAGATTAAATAATTGCTGGATATAGACAACTCCATAGCTGTAATAGCCTTCTGAAAGGGATTTAGCTTATGTCTCACAATGTATCAATGTTTTAATCAGAGCACCAGTTTCCTAAAATTAGCTACTAAAGTTCTAGGTAATTGTTAGTGAGAAACTATACACTTTTACTTCTATGATTTCTTAAGGCCCATAGGAGTTTTAATTAACTGCCTGTAAAACGTGCATTTGTTGGTGTAAATAAGGAATTATGAGCGGCTGAGCCTGTTCAAACAAACCTTGCCTTGAAATAGTTGTAAGAGCAATGGTCAAGGTAAAACCAAAGAATGCTACCTATGTGTATTCAACACAGACCCCTAATTCTTGACACAGGAGAGAGAGAGGCTGAAGGCTTTATAGCAAACAGATCAGGGGGAGTGGCTGGAGTAACACTTCTTTGTATTAACAGCCAATACTGAAGTGATTTAAAAAATAAGAATCTGTTGTCTAATGTTTATAATCCATATTAATGATTTAAAGTGAATAAATTAAATTAATAAAGTGACACATTTCTGTGAAGACATTCCCTCTAATCACTGAGAAACTATATTCTTTAAAACACTGTAGAACTAACTGCAGGAAGAATGTGATTTCCACAGGCAAGGTAACTGCTAGCTAGCCAAATTAACTGAGGTATTTTGAAAAAATAATCGAAGTAATCAAATAGTGGAACAATCTCTTTGCCCAGGCACTGTATTTCCTATTTTGATATTGTCATATTAGAGCTGGCACATACACATTATCGAAAACATTAATCTCAAAAAAGGCATAATGATTGGAACTTGGCAAGGTTCCTGAAGCATGATGAAATGGATTGCCTGCATGTGTCTTTCTAGCCTACAGTGAAAAAAAACTTTACAGGAAATCTGTGTTTTATTTATGACGCCATTTGAGGGTTTTTTGGTGTGAAGGAAGGAGCTGCAATATAGAGTTGTATGGTGAGACTCAAGGTTAGGATAATTTGAACTGCAGCAACTCCTCAGCCTTGACAGCTAGCTATATATACACACACACAGCTGTTACATTTTAGCCTCCTGTGTGCTCATCCTTCACAAAAGACCACTTTTGGTGCAGTGGTATTGAAGCCACTTAGCTAGATATTCAGTGTTCTGCATTACGGCATTCCTTTTTATACAGTTAATGTTTTGACAGTTTACCCTCAAACTAACTGGGAAGATTGTCTGCTGGTGTGAATTTTGCCATTTGTGGAGATGGGAGGCTGTGAAGTATAAGAAATGTTAATGTGACAATTTTATTAAATTTACAGGCTCTTAAAATAGATCCCGCAAATACTAAAGCTCTCTACAGACGGGCCCAAGGATGGCAGGGAATAAAAGATCTCGATCAGGCACTGGTAATGATCACCTTTTTTTTTTTCCTTAAATCTAAAAATTTCATCAGACCATTAATTTATATTTCTCTTTTATTTAAGGCTGATCTTAAAAAGGCTCATGAAATAGCCCCTGAAGACAAAGGTAAAATAAAACTGTTTCATCAAAAAATCTGTTAAGAATTTAACAAAGTATGTAGGGTAGTATTTAGTAGGAATTTATACCAGCGTGATGCCTAAAATGCTAGCTTCTTAAACACTGATGTATTGAGCACAAAGCCCACTGAGGTGGAAAACCTGGTCTTATACAGCAAGTGATGCTTCTGTTGCACTGGAACACCTGCTTATGTAGGTCAACAGCATTCCTCTTGAACCATGTCCCTATCTCCCAGGGCTCTTACTAGCTTAGTTTCCTGGTCAAAGTGGGTGAGATTTTTAGCTCATAAATTCTGTGTCGGCACCAATACTGTGCTTGCTCTACACTCCTCTACGTGGTGACCTTACCAGATAACACAGGGTCAGGGACAAGGCTTTTTGCTGCTACTATCTGACCTAATCCAAGGTTGAATGCAGTTTTATTAAATAAAATAACGTAAGTTCGCTCCAGCATTGTGACCTGGTCTTAACCTATTAGGAGACCTAATGTAAGTGATTATTGTAACTGTCATGATTTTTCTTTTTAATCAGCTATCCAGACGGAAACACTCAAAATCAAGCAGAAGATAAAAGCCCAAAAGGAGAAAGAGAAAGCAGCTTATGCTAAAATGTTTGCTTGATTTTTTTCTCAACATTTAAATCTATGCACTAACTCATGCAAAAGGATAAACAGAGCTGCTTCTTTCATTTGCTCTCTGCTGCAGTTTTCAGTGTTTACAACACAAAAAGTCTAATAATAAAGACAAACTATTCAAAGATGGTGTGGTTTTCTTTTTTTTTTTCAGCTGTAGTAACTTGTGTTTTGCAACTCAGGTATGGTTCTAATGTGTAAATCAATAGTGGTTGTGTTTTCCCAGCTTAATAGTGCTTCCTAAGAAGCGCTTCACACCAAGACGAGATTTAGGCATTTTCTTAGGAGAGTTTTTATTAGAGAAGGCCTGATTTCTTGTAAGGAATAAAAATGCTAGACATAGAATGAAGGTGCAAGTATTATTTTTTTTAAACCACATTACAGGTTGTATTCCCTATTAACATCAGGAAAAAAAAAATCTAACTGTAAATTTGATGTAAAATGTGTAACACTTAAAAGCAGTGACAATTTTCTAGACTGATGTATTTCCCTGTCTGCAAGGTAGGATTACATATAGTAAATCACTCCAGCTAGAGAGAGAAAAAACTTTTAAGAGTGGGTACTAAATTCTTCCATTGTAAGCACAATTCTGGATATGGCTTGTTATCACTGAACTTCAGCAGTAAATCCAAGATCCCAAGTTCCTTTATCAGTACTAAGATGAACTTAAGTCTTCTGCCTTCCATACAACTCCTGTAAAGAAGTCCTATTTAAATAAGGCTAGGGTTTAATCAGAAGGCACCAATTTTCCATTTAATGCAACAGTCACATGTAAAATCCAGAATGGCATATTAGTCTCAAACTCTTAACATTCAAGTCAGTGCTGTACATAAATTACACTGCAGCATAAAATACTCCAACATATTTGCTGGCGATCAGAAGTCACTGAATATATGTGTCAGTTTACATCCCGTTATAAGCTGGTCCTCCTCCACCTTCAGGCACTACCCAGTTAATGTTCTGACTTGGGTCTTTAATATCACATGTTTTGCAGTGAACGCAGTTCTGAGCATTTATCTGCAGCCTTGATCCTTCTCCTGTTTCCAGAGGAACATACTCATAGACTCCTGCAAAGGACCAAAAGAGCTATCAGTTCACTGAACAGTTTCCCCCTCCATGTATGCTCTACTACTTACCAGCAAGTATAATAAGGGACGGATATTACTACGGGATTCAACTGCCTTCTTCCATGTTTAATAGTTATTTCAGTATGAAAGTACTGTTAACATACTTTACAACCTGCACTTGAACCCCCTTCTAGGAGGAGAATTGGGATAGAATGCTTGAAGTAGTAGGCCACGTGGACTCTTCCTGAAGTACTTAGTCTTTGATCTTGCAAAAACAGCTGAGACATTTTTGTTACCTACCTGCTGGACAAAATCTTTGTTCTGGTCCATCAAATACAGCCAGATTCTTGCTCACAGGGACGCTGTCATCTTTGAGAGTTAAATGTGCAGGTTGGTCATGTTCATGGTTTGTACCACTTAAAGCCACAGATGACAGGAGATCAAAACTGATTTTTCCATCAGGCTTTGGGTATTCAATAGGCGTGCAATCTTTGGCTGGCTTGAGCTGAGCAAAATCTGGTCCTAGATATATTTTTAATAAATAGATTTCATTATAGAATTACTGTAATTTTCAGTTACTCAAGAACAATTTTACTAAGCTATTTTCCCTGTCATCAGAATAAAATACTTCATAAAAGATAGCATAGTTTTTTGTCTCATAAAAAAGGCTGTTACACTAAGCAGTGTTTTAATGTTTTATTTACATTATATGGTAGGTAATATGACAAAGTCTGCTTTAATGCCTTATAATCTATTTCTTTTCTGCACTTCAAGGCCTCACCACTGGACCAGATGTGCATTAGCTTCAGTGAAATTACCTGGATGTTTTAATGTCCATGGTTCCATTCCTCTCAGTAACCAGTAAAATATACCCGTGTAAATCATTCCTCCATACACACCAAGTACAGTATGGCAGGATGGTCGGATGTTTCTAACCGCATACAGCTCTTTCCAGACCCAGGACTTTTTCAGGTTCTCCTCATACTCTTGCACATGAAGTCCTAAGGCAGTACATTACTTGTTAGGTACCTACAGTACATCAAGACTATCCTTGAAATAAAAGAATAAATTCTGAATAAAGGCAACTGCTAGCAGTCAAGTCAGCAAAATGAGAATTTCAGAATCATATTCTAGGAGTATACTAGACAACATGTTTCAGCCTCATGAAGAGACCTGTTTTGTTGGCAGGTGTCTACTGCTCCTTTTAGAAGCCTCTTAAATGAGCCACAAGCAGTACTGAATTACTTCAAACCTCAACAAAATATAATCAGCCAGGTGGCTACATTGGTGCCTCTGTGGAAAAACAGCTCTTGCCCTGAGCACTGACCAGGAGCATTTACCTGTGATCTAAAGCCAGGTTTGCAATTCTAATGTCAGATTCAGTATCTTCTTCCTTAGAAGTTCTGCAACCACAAACATTCCCATTTCAGTAACTATGCCTATGGCCCACTGCATGAACTAGTGCTAGAAAACTTTATTTCTCCCTTTGTAATCAACACATTAATGAGATATATTTGACTACAAACTCTTTGATTGTATTTTTTACAAATACTAGACAGTGGACACTTGACACATCTACTGCAGTGTAGTTAAAAGTCATGTAATTATCTTGGAAAAAATTTTTTCTTTGAATGAAAATTGAGAGCTTCCTCTTCACTATTCTCCATTACTACCGTATAGGAATAAATGTTCTAAATAACCAGTTTTAAGCCTTGTCTATACATGAAAAACATGCTTCAGTCTGTATTTCCCATCTCATATGGCTCTGAAGAAAGCCTGTTATCTCTGCCAAGTGAAGAAAGTATAATATTCCAGTCTTGACAAAAGTGGAAAACAGATATAAAACCTGTCCATAATCAAACAAGACTGGCACGCTACCCATCAAGAATGTTGATAGTTTCAGATGGATTCTAAGCATTTAAACCTGTCTAGCAGAAGTTTTAATTGTTCAGCCATACACCTTCTGTGTATGGCATGTTGCAGCTGAATGAGATGAAAGCTCATGAGGCTTGAATGCATCAGTACAGAGAAGAGATTTCTAATATAATCATCGTGTGGCACCTGGCTATAGTGTCCATCTCCAGAATGACTGAAATTCTAATTCTCTCTCTGTACAGTCTTTGTTAACACATGTAAGGGTACAACCAAGGTTTAAACTAGTCACTACAAGGTGGTCAGGACCAGGTGATTGTTTCAGTGTGCTTGCATTATGTATAATATAAAATGCACAGTCTCAAACTGAGACAACGATAAGATTAAACGACAGGAAAAAAGGACTGAATGAAAAAAGCATCTTAACAACAGTGAAGAGCAAATTTGAAAAATCTCACCTTGTTTTGCTTACATTTAATCTGTTCCTTTTTTTATCTCTCCACAGTCTTTCAGTAACACTTTCTGAATCATAAAGCACTAATTTTTAACATGTTTGTAGGAACAAAATATATTATTCTTATTTACTTATACAGGAAGCATAAGCTTTTCAGGTCGTACTTAGAGGTGTATTTTTGTTCTAGCAAACAGCAGGATAAGTACTTAAGAATAACTGAGCAAAACTGTATTAATTTCTTTCTTTCTTAAATCATTTAACATTATTAATAGTAAATTAACAATAGATATATTTTAAACACACCTATTAGCCACATTGAGTTACTGCTGTTAGCTGTTGGTAGTTCTAATTGAACACAAGGTAATTACAACTCAAAGTACAGTGATCTTACCTATTGTCTTTGATTGGAGATTTTCATTGATTAATTGACTAAAAATTGCTTCTGAAGCCAACATGCCACTTTTCATAGCAGTATGTGTCCCTTTGATCTTAGGAACATTCATGAGTCCAGGACTGCAACCAATTAATAATCCACCTGGGAAGGTGAGTTTGGGTATTGACTAAAAACAGAAAGAAAGGTGGTTTGTTTGTTCTTGTTTTTTAAATTGAAAACAACATTCTAGAAATTAAAATGGCACAAGGCTTGAGTGTCTTTTACATTTTCAGACTTGCATGTGCACTATTTAAACACAGACCAGAGATACTCCACTTCATCAAGGAATTTTAGCATAGTATGCATATAGGAATGCAGGCATTGTACCTGCACTGAGTGTGACAGAATGACATTTTCCTTATATCCTCTCTCCAGTTGCTTTATCTGCAACAAGACTCAGGTAATGTCACCCACTGATACTGTTTTGTCCTTCAAGTGAATTCTTTTTAAAAAAACCCCAAACCAAAGAAACCTCATTTGTTTCCCTGATTTCCACATAGTAAGTTGTACACATCTTACCTCACAGCGCCTTTTTTCCACAAATCTTGTTCTATGAAACCGCATGTTCTTGTTCTATGCCCTGCCTGTCCTCCTCCCCCTTATTTTAGAAGTTGCTCAGCAGCCAACAAATGTATTTTGGTGTAAAATCATCATCTTACTCCCATTCTGTAAGCATAATGTCATTGAGTACAGTCAATTCACAAACCTAAGACAGTCAGACGATTTGCAAATACTGTTACAAAATATTGTTACCCTCATCAATGAGACTAAGATTTTAGACAGGGACCATCTTCAAAATGTGGACTGATAGCAGTATTTTTAGCAGAAAGCAGTGATCAAAGCCTGTCTCAAAACTAAAGGTAAGTTTTGAACACAGCCTTCCTCCAAAGTCTTTAGTACTGAGCAGTGCTTATGAATCTAGCATCCTGCTTTTATTAAAACTGCCTGAAAGAATTAATTTTGTAATGGCCTAAATAACTTGACCCCAAACAAGTAGTTTTATTTCATGAAAAATGTTAAAAAAAATATATCCCTCAGAATTCAAGACAACCCAGAACAAAATTTTGTTTCCTTCTGCTTGTTCTGTTGTTACCTGCTTACTATTCACCTAAGACTGCTAACTTTTAAATAGTCATACAAGAGTCTCTAAAAAAACATTGTACTACACAGCATTTCATTGCTGTAATTGTGTTTTGCACAGTTTGTTTAATCACAGACTTAGTGCTCTGGTTCATAGGAAAGCTATCGTAGGCTGAAAATACAATTACAAATTACAACTTACTTTTCTGGGAGCAGAATTTTTAAGTTCAGCTACATAATAGTATTTCAAAGGGATTAAGTATGTAGGATGTCCTCTCTTTTCACAGAAAACAGCCACTCTGTTCTATCTATTAGGATAAAATAATGCAGCACTGACATAAGCATAGAAAGATTTCTTGACTGACTCTTTGAACTGCATAAAAAGATGGTGATCAAGTACTTTTCTTTTGCAACCACTGTTTCACTTAATATGCACAGTGACCAACATACTGTTAAAGAATAAATGAGATTGAAGATCTGTCATATAACGCAAAAGCTAGCATATATTGCAACTTTTGTTAGGAATTCTCATTATTAGTACTATGGCACTTGGTACCTGTTTCCACAGTCAAATGAAGAAATATATCGTGCCAGTATGGCACAAGCCCTCCCTGCCCCTGAGATACAGACACCAAACAAGGCTGGTTTGGAGGAAGGTGGGGAGACACATGCTCCCTACAGAGTCAGTCCTTCCAGCAGACAGGAAACCTCACGTTCTTCCTCCCCTGAGCTCAGCTCAGGGCTTAAAATCTGTTAAGTGAGTCTAATATTTGACATTTGAATGGGTTATCAATATGAAGGTTTTTTCTCCCCTGATATTCATAACATACACTGCTCAACCAACAGCAACACTTTCTATTTTTTTCACAAATCTCTTAAACCTTTCCAAAGTTTTCGATAAAATGGAGACAAAACAGAGGGTGCATGGGAACTTCTTAAGTGCTTGATTTTGCAATTTTAATAAACGTAAGAAATAGCAGCTATGTAGGTATAGACTACTAAACTCTGTTCCCTACTTCCACATATCCTAAAACACATCCAAGAGCGTGCACTAGCGTGCTCTCGCTCACTCTCTGTTAAAGACTGAAGAACATGGTCGTAAGGTTATCTATAACAGACAAAAAACCCCTGAGATTGATGGCAATTCTAAACACCTATTTGATGCAATACTGTTACCAAATTCAAAAACTGGAGCTACAGGATGACTTACATAAGAAAATATTCCTGGAATACAGTGATGCAAATGAGTCAGACTGCTACAGTTATTAATCGAAACAACACGTGCAAAAGAAGAGCTAATCTTAAAACTCTTTGTAAGTGAATCATCAATAAAGTTTTTTTTTACTGAAGGCATGTATTAAGTCTTTTAAAAACATGACTGCATGATTAACTAGACAAATCTATCTACAGGAAATAAAGAAAAAACCCAAAACACAACAAAACAAAACATGTTTTTATATTAGGAACAACACAAAGCAAGGGACATGTTGGTTTAAGTCCAGCAAAGAAGTCCAAAGAGTAGGCAGAGGTGCACGAGAGCTGTAATCCTACTGACTGTCTAACTTAGCACAAACAATGTCTGTAAGTGACTTAAAAAATACTGTGTTCTTTTAGCCATATGTTTTGAGCAGTATAAGAAGGATGCAACTGAAGTCACAATCTGGCTACTTCACCAAAGCCAGAAATTCAATGATTATCTATGATACAGAAACCAGTGCACAGGGTAGAAAAAGAAGCTCCTCTTGCATAAAAGTGTAGATTAAAACATATTGGTATCTTGTATTGTGTATGTGTTAATAATGGAGGGACAATGGTTTCTGAAATAAACCAGTAATACAGCTGTGTTGCAACGTGGTACGACATATTTCTACTAGAGAGTGCACAAAATCAACCCTCAGATTTACTAAATGTGTATCACATGTAATTAAGAAGTTGCTTCAGGAACCCACATGATCACTAGCATGTATGCACACTGGGGTCAAAGCCTAACTCCACATGACTGTGACAAGAGTTACACTGCTGCTGAAATTCCACTTGTATTGCAAAAACTGCATGAAACTATACTTATACTAAGAAAAAGAGGTTCAAAAAGGAAAGACAAAGTAGAGAGCAGAGCGGAATGGACCCACACACAAGGTGCAGATCATGAACACTCACTTCTAAGCTCCAGGTTGAAAGAAGCATCTAGAATGTGGATCTGGGAGCACGTGACACAGAGCCATGTCCTGTGTTCCAAGATTCCCACATGAAAAGCTAATAGGTTGAAATTTAAAACTGTTAAATATAAACTAGATTATTGTTTTCTGCAAGCTGTTCCAGCCATTTCAACTGACCTTAAGTCTTGATGAATACCTATTTAAAACTGTACCTTTTAGACTCCTTAATGAAACACAATGAACAAAGTATTCCACCTCCCAAGAAAGCAGAAATTCAAAATTGTCCATGAAAGATACTCACTCAAGGTATCTGTACTTGAGGAGTTAAAAGATTCACCTCACTAACTACATTACAATTTCAGCACCATCAGTGACTTAAGGGTCAAGCACTGCAAAGAAGTTCCCTCTGCTGTGATAAGTAATAGGGAAGACATTGCCTCCCCAAACCCACAAGAACAAGAGATGAGTGGTGCTACCCTGTCTTCCCCGAGGTTTCAGGCACAACAGAAGATTGGCTGTACTGTCTTTGCTGCTGAACACACTTGACTGCAATATAAATTCCACTTCACTGACTGCTCATGGCTTGGACTAGCAGACTCTTTGCTGGGTAAAAAATTTTCTGGATGGCCAGGCCCAAGAGTGGTGGTGAATGGAGTTAAATCCAGCTGATGGCTGGTCACTAGTGGGGTTCCCCAGGGCTCAGTTCTGGGGCCAGCCCTGTTTAATACCTTTATCAATGACCTGGATGAGGGGATTGAGTGCTCCCTCAGTCAGTTCTCAGATGACACCAAATTGAGTGGGAGCGTTGATCTGCTGGAGGGCAGGAGGGCTCTGCAGAGGGACTGGGACAGGCTGGATTGATGGACTGAGGCCACCCGCATTGAGAACCAACAAGGCCAAGTGCTGGATCCTATCCTTGGTTTAAAATAACCCCATGCAGTACCTCAGGCTTGGGGCAGAGTGGCTGGAAAACTGCCCAGCAGAAAAGGACCTGAAGGTGCTGGACGACAATGGCTGACCATGAGCCAGCAGTGTGACCAGGTGGCCAAGAAGTTCAATGTCATCCTGGCCCTTATCAGAAATAGTGTGGCCAGCAGGACCAGGGAAGTTATCCTTCCCCTGTACCTGACACTGGTGAGGCTGCACCTCAAGTACTGTGTCCAGTTCTGGGCCCCTCACTACAAGAAAGACATTGAGGTGCTGGAGCGTGTCCAGAGAAGGGCAACAAAGCTGGTGAAGGGTCTGGAGAGTAAGTCCTCTGAGGAGCAGCTGAGGAAGCTGGAATTGTTTAGCCTGGAAAAATGGAGGCTCAGTGGGGACCTTATTGCTCTCTACAGCTACCTGAAAGGAGGTTGTAGCCAGGTGGGGGTTGTGCTCTTCTCCCAGGTAACAAGTGACAGGATGAGATGAAATGACCTCAAGTTGTGCCAGGGGAGGTCTTGGGAAAACTTCTTCACAGGCAAGATTGTCAAGCGCTGGCACAGGCTGTCCAGGGAAGCGGTTAACATCCCTGGTCACACATAAAAGGTATGTAAATGTGGCACTTGGAGACTTGGCAGTACTGGGTTAATGGTTGGACTTGATTATGTAAATAGTCTTTTCCAACCTAAATGATTTTATGATTCTGTGTTTCACTTATAAAGTAAATGACTATGTCAGATGATTTTCAGTATGACAGAGCCCAAGTCTAGCAAATCTCAGCAGCCAGCACCCAACAAGATAACAAGGCTTTTCTGTCCAGAAAAACTTTTGGCACAGCATGGAACCCAAATCTACAGCACTAAATACATGGCTATAGAGAACTCAAAGTTTAAAAGCTCATGAAAATATTACCTGGAAACCACCTTCATTTAGTGCTCTGGCACCATAGGCAATCCTTGTTCCACCCTCCAAAGTAGGCTGTACACTAGGATGGTGCTTCCACCTCTGAAATTCCCTAAATGGATTCAAATAGGGATTTTGATAATCTAAACCAACCTTAAAAGAAAAAGGAAAAAGTGCAACATTAATGAAAAATAAATATCAAACTTAAAGAAGAACAATTGCATATTACCATGTCAAGTCTTTATTTTATATTAAACCAATCTCAGAATCTTCCTATTTAAAGAAAATGCTGCCAGAAATACATTCTACTAACAATACAGCAGAAGCAGATCTGAAAATTTGCTGCTCTCAGCTCCATCTAGAAATAAAAAACTTAATTGCATTGTAGCCACCTTTCACCTGTCTTTGAAATAAAACAAATTAAATTAAGCATGGTTTAGTAGGTGGGATAAGCAAGAAAACTTGTTTTAAATTTGTGTTTCATACCTCTGCCCTAAAAAAGATGGAAGGAGAGGTAAACAATTCTTTTTGATCATTATGTCCTTGTGCTCATTTGTTTTAAACAGTTCTTCACACTGTTTAGTAGTCAATTATAATTTCCAATTAGGTAAGCCATAGTAATAAAGCATAGGGGAGCAATGATGAAAGCAGAAAATTGGAGAAAAAAGACTTTGTCATCTGGCTGGATGCCAGGATTCTTATCCTATGCATTTGAGAATTTGCCCAGATATACTCTGCATTTCCCATTTTTAATATACTCTTAAAAGGACTTCTGTTGTCGAATTTTTCTCTTGTGAGGTTCCAGTGAGCTTTACTTGAGACAAGTAAAAAAATACATAATGATACATTTAATTATATATATATATATCTATCTCACAATTCAGCAACAAACAGGACTTTTTTTCAATATTTTTTACAAAACGGTTAGACAAAAATACTGTTTTCACCCCACAAACACTCTGGAATCCTTCTGAAAGGATTTTAAGGTCTCTCTTAAGAGACCAAAGTGTCAGCTCAGTCCCATGCTGCTAAAAGTCCATTTTGAGTGCTTGACTCTTAAAATGTCTGTGTGTGAAGCACATGCACAAGATAAATAGTGAATGTTTCTTTTAGGACTGCAGGTGATAAATATTTCCCACCACTGCTCCTTGCAGCAGTTAGCTTGCCAGAATGACACCAGCCTGTCTCTAGTGATCTCAGTACTTCTGATAGAGGCAATAAGAAGGAAGAAGCTGCCTGCCCAATTCAGAAAGACAGTTTAACTGCAGAAGGCAAGGCCAACGGGGATAAGAATAATACGAACAAAGTGAAGAGCTCAGAAATGGAAGTGATGCTGCTTGTGGAGCTGCAGAGTGCTTCTACTTTATATACTTCTCTCATAAAGTGGAGTTGCACCTGAGGCTGACACATGAATTAGGAAATGGAATTGTATGAAGTGCACGTGATTTAGAGATCGTCTAACTTCCAAAAATTTTGTGAGCACAACTTTGATTAGTCATTTGGTTTTGGCTTTACAAAAATTTACTTGGTTTGCAAAAAAAAAATTATTCATAAGTTTTCTAGTTGGTCTTAATAAAAGACACCAGATTAAAGACAAATTAATATGACAAATAAACCTTCCCTAATATGAGTATAAGTGTATTTAAGATTGAGAAAATACTAAATTAGCTCTGTTGCTATTCTTGTGTTTTCATTTTTACATGAAAACAGAGAAAAGAAACTTCACAAAAATGAAGATCAAACAACAAGCAAGCATGAAAAACCTAACTTCACTTACCACAAATCCAAGAGCAACTAAAGGTTCACCCTCATTTAAGTGATAAAGAAAGGATCCTCCATATGTATGTCTGTCTAAAGGCCAGCCTACAGTATGTTCTACTCTTCCTGGTTTCCATTTCTTTTCATCAATAGTCCATAACTGAAATAAAGATGACCAAAAAATTACTTTAGATTGCAAAGTAATGGCCTTTCAATAATATAATAAATGACAAACACACGATTAAATATAGAATAAAATTATTTACTGCTATAACCAATAATATAAATAAATGCATACAGCAAAATACCAAGTCATAAATATACCTTTTTAGATTACGATTTAAGATTTTCCCAATACCTCTTTTGAACTGTTGCATATTAGAAAATGTGACATACTCCAGTACTACACCCAAAATTTTCACTCAACCACAAGATGCCTTTTACTACTGACTTTGACAGATCCTTATGCTACATAAAGCAATGCTTACATTGACTTTTTTTTCTTTAAAAATGTTGTGGTTTTGTATGATTGTATGAATTATCTTGCAAGTTTTTCAAGGTCATGCTTAACAATATGCCTGAGTTGATCTAAATATTTTCTGTCAAACAAATTGTCCTCTCTCTGCTCTCTCCTACACATCTCCAGTGCTCCACTGACCCATGGTGAACTCACAGAAGCATTTTCATGTTTCCATTCGTGAGTCAATTTTCTGCTCATTTCACAAAATGTCTCTTCACCATGGAGTTCTGTGCCAGGCACAGTCTAATGGCAGAAGGGCAGCTGAGCACCATAAGATCAGCTCAAGCATGGAGGATGCACCTATGTTAATGCTGCAGTTTAGATTAAGGAGCACATTTTGGAGTGGGACTTCTGTTTCCTCCCACTTACTGCACTTTTGTTCACATTGTAGAGCAGCCATGGAAGGCATGAACTGGATTCCTTTCACATGGAACTAAATTGTATGACAGGGTCCCAAAAGCCCATCTAGAGTATTCCAGTCAAGAAAGGGTACTCATACTCAGTCCATGGGACAAGATCACAGCTAGTCCAAAGTAAAAATAAACCTGAGATGTGCATAGTACAGATGTCAGCTCATCAACTATTTCACTTTACAGATCCATTCCTATTGGACTGCTCCATTTGCTAAAGCAGTCTCATATGGAAGAAAGAGAACTCCACAGGAAAACCCTACTTTAAGGACAACTTCAGTATTAAAAACTGTAACTAAGATTATGTCATACATTTACAGAGTGGTTATTCTCTACAGAAGCATAAACCAATTATTTAACAAACATTTTGTAGCTGTAAGCACATACTTAAAGTAATAAAAAATATGTTACAGTCAAACTCTGAACATATTCTGCAATAATACAGCTGTTTTTCATGAGTGATATTTCCAGTGTATAGAATATTTTCAAAAGGAAACCTCATCCCTATCCTAATTTTATAAGCCCAAGAAAAGGATTTTTTTTTGAAAGAAAAATCTTTAATTCTTATGTCTTACACAAATTAGCTTGAAAGCGAACAGAAGCTACCTTAAATCTTCACAGTATTTTCCTTATTTGTTAAAATTGTGCAAGTGATACCTCTTTCAGTCCAATGCCATAGCTCTGGGGTTGACATTTTTCCCTTAGATTGTATTTTTTGTACATCTGTTTGGCTAGATGTCCATGACAACCTTCAGCAAAGACTGTGACTTTAGCATGGAGTTCCAAGCCTCTTTCAAAGGTAGCCTGCAAAAAGTACAGCATTTCATCAGCAGTTACATCAGTGCCACATCAAATTCAGAGCAAGAAAATGGAGAGCAATGAAGTGATTTTATACTACTTCATGGCATAGCTCTGAACCTACAAACCATTGCAAATCACGGCTCTAGTCCAGCTGTTTTTTCCACCTAATGACGATGCACTCCTGGCAAGTCATGCAAGAGACTGCAGTAAAGCAGCACTGCAGTGAATAGCCATTAGTCACTGAAAAAGAGAATCTTTTCCAGATTGGAGGATACTTATATTACATCTGCTCGTTCATAGGGTGCAAAGGAACCCTGGGAACAAACAAACTTTTCCCATAACTTCACACTTTAATTTTTGCTTATAAAGTCACATTACAATAAAACACTGTGTGTGTCCCCACACATATGACAGAGACTAGACAGAACTTCCACATCTGAAAAATCTGCATTGCCCCTGCTCCCAAAAGGACCCACTACCTGAGAATAAAGTTACTATGATATTACTTCAGTCTTGCATGTTAAAACATACAGTAAAACTAAACTAATATTAAATATAATTAAAAAAAAATTCTTATTAAAAATTCCAACAATGAGATTGAGAATAAGATAAGGGAATACCACTGTATGAGTATACCATCTGCATCTGTGAGCACGCTGGACAAGAATACAGATTATACTTGCAATGTAAGGAGACAAGACTGTAAATGTACATAACCTCTTTATACAAATTTTTTATGAAGAAAAAAGCTTGATTTCAGTCAGAAAGTTTAATGTTAAAAAATACAGTGAAAAGAGTTCTGGACAAAGATATCCAGCAGTACCCCACAGAACCGTCTAAACCATCTCAAGGTAAGACAGCATAGGTCCAGGAGAAGCTTACTGCTTGGTTTTGAGTTGTCTCTCACTTGCTTGTAACTTACTGGTTGGAAACCTCTGAAGAAGACTAGCAAATAAAAATCTTCCCTCTAGTTGGGAATTACCTTTAAACACGAGTCACAAGATTTTGCCAAATTTTTTGTATTCTTTGAACCTGAACATGAATTAATCTTACAAAATACTAGGAGAACTACAGAGGCTTACCACTTGATCTAAAGATTAAAAATATATACTGTCCACTTTAAAGCAGATTTACATAAAATAAATCAACTACAAATGTCGACATTGTAAATATCAGAAACTAATGAATTTGAAATGTTACAGTAATGTGACAGAGTTGTATTTCACAATTAACGTCCTTCTCCAGTATCTACATAAGAATCAATGAGTAACTTTTTACAATGAATGTTTTCCCACTGTAATTTTTGTTTGGTTGGTGCTGACTGCAAGGTGGAACTCTATTCATTAACCATGGTCTATTTGATTAGGCTCTCTATAAACCCACTGAAGATACTCTTGCCTTGAAGGTTACAAAACGTTGAAAAAATATAACTAAAATCGTTCCTTCTCATTTTAAAACAAACTCAAACTCCCAAAAAATCTTTATTCCCGCAGTAAGCTGTACGCTTTACTTGCGCCTCCTACTGGAAAAAATGTGCACTGGAAAATAAGAGTATGTCTGTTCCCTACAGCAGATGGACAATATTACACCGGAAAAATAACTTACTTTTCCCTGTCACCACTTCCTCCTCCCTTGGCTATATTCTCTCAAAACAAGAATGAGTCTTTTCTTCTCATGCCCTGAATTAAATGGAAAAATAGCCCACACTTTATGTGAATGTGAATAAAACTCTTTGAAATTCATGTAACTAGACAGAAACCTTGTAAAAGAAGGTAAATCTTAAGAAAAAACTTGTACTCCTAATTTCTGCAGTCAAATAACTTTATGTGAAAGTTGTTCTGACTTATTCTGATGTGACAAATTCTCCCTACATATTACACAGGGGAGCAACACACTTTGGGCACGTCCTGGATTCCACTAAAAAAAAATTAAAACCAAAATCAATCCAAATCTGATACTTAGGGCAGGGAGTCACCTTCTGGATGCAGAAACATGAACTAGTAAAAAGGTACAAAGATTCAATGTGCACCTTCCCCTAACAAGGTAGACAGACTGTCAACAAATACGACTGCAGTTGTAAATATCAAAGAAACCAAGCCAGCGAGAAGCACACTCTCTTACACATTGCTAGTTACCAGCTGGACTACAGCTTTCTATTTCACCTTTGCACCTTTTTTTTAGGAGTTCCTGGAGTTCTTTCCTTTTGTTTCCTGATTTCACACATGCCAAAACACCCTTACAGTATTTCCTTCAAGTCACCCTTTCTGCAAAAGCTTCTTCTACTAATTTCAGAAGAATTTTACAACATTCCGAAACCAGAACTTTCACAAGTAATCAATTCAGTCAAATACAGAGAGAGAAGACAGGTACCGAGTTTTACACTTTTTCTTATACTGGACCAAGACTACTGATGGCAGTACAAGCAGATATATCACAATTTCCATAATTAAACCCCTAGGTATGGGGAAGATAGATACTCACTTTAGGTGCTCCATCCTTCTGAATGCCTACATCATTAGTTGCTATCCCTTTCACGCTACCATCTTCATGGAAAAGAACCTTTGGAAATATTTAAACAAACAAACAAAAACCATTTTAATGATCCGCCATTTTAATCCATTCATTAAAAGTTCTAATGTAGAACTTCTAAGCACTCTGACTTTAATGGTCAAACATGAAGATTATGTATTTATTCATAAATCACCCACTTGCACTTTGCTGGATCTGAACCAGGGAATTTAGACAGTGAAACATGGTTTTCACAATATATATCTGGTAAAAGGAATGTTGTGCATGTACAAATGATTGTGACTGCTCTGAAGGGGGTTTCAAAGCCACTTTTCATATACGCACACTGATGTCATGAGTACCTCAGCTGCTGCATAGCCTGGATATATCTCAACACCCAAAGCTTCTGCTTGTTCACCTAGCCAACTCACAAAGTGGCCCAGACGTACTATGTAATTTCCATGATTAACCATCGGAAGTCCTAGGCAAAAAAAGACACACACACATAAAACATAGGACACTAGGCAAAATAACTGATGCTGTATACATCAGATGTCACATCTTCTACAGCTACTATCTTCCAAGTAATGTCATGTGTTATCACAGCCATCATCTACATAGACTGTAACCCTGAAAGCTATTACATTCTACATACACTTTCTGTACTATTGATTCATGGAAAAGTTGAAAAAGACATGGAGAAAGCTGACTCTTTACTCCCTTGCTAAACTTTACCCGGAAGAATTGGCACCGGAATTCTAGATGTCTCTGTTAAAATTCCAAACTTGTCTTCAGTTACAGGGGTTTTAAGTGGAGCCTACAAAAAAATGAAACAGAAAAAGAAGAGAGTTATGTTTTTCTAGCCAATTCCACAAAAACAACAACAAACAAAATCAAACAATCGAACTGGCAGACAAGTACAGGTTAAGTACAGTACTTCTATAGGAAGGTACCACAAGAGAGAAGACAAAGTACTTAATGAGGCAGTCATCAGGAAAGAATCAACACTCAATATTCTAGACCTCTCTAAAGAACACGGCTCAACTTGCATATTTACCACAGTAAGACAAAACAACTAGTTGATGTCTAACTTCTTGCAGCTCCCAGGTGATAGCAGGCAGTTGGCTGCAACTCAGATGGCTGTTCTGGTAGAGACGGCAGCTTATTTTCTGCTATCCTCCCTCCTAAAATCATCTTAGGCCTTCATTACACCACAGTGTCTGCACAGAAGTCAGTGTACTGTGTGCCATTTCCATGAAGAACTATTGTACAGAAGTAACAAGTCTGTCACTGGTAAGAACCACACATACTCCTGCTTGTGCAGAGCAGCTGGATTCTGCTCAAAGGCAGAAAGTGCAGGTCACCCCAGGATGCACAAGACATATCGTATACATGCAGTAAGACTACTAGAGAAAAGAGCAAAAGCCACAGCATATCTGTATAGACATAAAACTTCTAGCATTGTCAAACTAGAGGAAACAGACTAAAATGAAGGCAGCAGTTTTTTGTTTTGTTAGATCAATGTATTTTATAATGGCACTAATTACTAATGGTACCAGGTACTAAGTCATACCAGAATGAGTCAGGTATGAAGTTCATTACAAGCTAGAAATTAATTTCAGTGTTTATGTGCTCATACATACCCCTCGCTCCTTCCAGTCTGGAAAGAGTTCTTCTAAGGACCTTGGCTCAAGACAGGCACCAGACAACGTATGGGCACCAATCTGAGAAGCCTTTTCCACCAGACAAACACGTATTTCTTTGCTATGCTCAGCAGCCAACTGTTTGAGTCGAATAGCTGCAGAAAGGCCAGCAGGGCCTCCTCCAACAATGACAACATCAGCTTCCTCTGCAAATCTTTCCATGTTTACCCCTTCAATAGAAAAGAAATGATAATAACATAAACCAATCTCCAATTACTTCCAACTTCTCTCACACTAAATCTAAACTCTCATGGTAAGAACAACGGAAAAAAACCTAGCAGATACATACTGAACAGAATTAAATCTTCTGATAATCACTAAATCAAAAGCTGCTTGTATATTTTAAGAAAACAAGCATAAAGTTTAATCTGATCCTGTTTTATAGCACTAAGGACACCAATTTTGAGATAGCAACCAAAAATTTCATTTGAAATATCAGTGCTGTATTTAAGAGTACAGAATTTCCATAAAAAGAAAAAAACAGCAACACATTTCAGTGCCTTTAAAACTGAGCAATAATAATAATAATAATAATAATGAAGCTTTTAAAGAACGCAATTTTTCACTTACCTTCCCATCGTTTGTCTTTGTCCCGAGGATGAATTGTGTAGTGCGTAGTTATGCGAGGCACAGAGGCAGTAGATGCACATCTTGAGACACGTGGTGATGGAAGGCAGTCTTTCTTTATCAGCTTAAGAGCACGAAAGCACTGATGTGCTGCAAAACCAAGGAACAAATTTGTCAAATCATTTTTTCCAAATTTTTAAAATTTTCAGGGACGCAAGTGGCACAACAAATATGACAGCTTCCCCTTCCCAAAGACTACCAGGTGATACGAAGATGAGGAACCATAAACATGGATTTTTTAATTTTCAAATTAGGAGTATGCTGTATAATTTTATATTGGGGGAAAAAATAATTAAAGAGCTTCCCCTTTAAGCATTCTTCACATAGTATCACTCAATACACTGGCCGGCCATACACAGCTGATATAGGACAACACGTGTGTACAAAGGTGAAACACATACATTTTAATTTCCTATTTAATTTTGAACTTCAAAAGATTTCTTTCAGACTTCATCAAAAGTGACCAAACAACTGTAGAGACAGGACACGAAAGTTCAGCTCTTCTGACATCTCAACACATGTTGAGACACACAGTCTGGGCTACTAGTACAAGACAGTTCATCTAAAGTAAATGTCATGTTCTACAATAAAAGCACAGACTTAAACCCAAGTACGCTTTAGCCAAAATTAGGAACAGCAGATACAAGTAATCTTTACCTTTGCTGCAGAAACATTAATTGTTGCAAGAACAAATTAGAATTTCTTTGTAAGAAAACAGACCAAATTAAAGCTTCAAATTATCAAAAGAGGACTCTGTTAAGAGGATTATTACATGTTGTAATTTTCCTCTTTCACGAAAAAAAAATATATCTGTGTGATATGTAGTTAAAAAAGCCTAGTATGGTTAGTATGAAACCTAGTTATAGTTAAAAGGTCTGTGCACTAATGCACCTTGACAGATCATTCTCCTTCCTTTAAGAATCCTCTTTCTCTATTTTCAGAGGTGAAGAAGAATATCACATTTAAAGTAGAGTATTTCTGCAAAACTACACAAGTAAAATGTACATTCTATGACATAAATATTTTATTGAGAATGGTGATTGGCAAGGCCAACATAAACATCCCGTGATATAACTGCCCAGTGACAGTCAGCATACAGGTCTCCATATGCGAAGTAGGAGGTATTATCCATGTTGGTTTCTGAAGTGATTCTGTAACCAACATAACATAAAAGCTATCTGTTCTTATTTATCCTTTACCTCCAACCAAGCAGGATCTGAGAACAAGTATTTTATAAGCATGATAACAACTACACATATACATTAAACCGTGAAACTTAAACTTAACTTTTGAGATATTTTTATTTGAGCAGAACTGATGCTACTAAGAATCACATAGTATATTAAAAAAAAATCACTTATTCCACACATATGCAAAAGAAGGGAAACCCGGCTCAGAACATGTCTGATAATTACAAAGATAGGTTCAAACGCTGAACGGGCAGATTCTTCCCCCGTGAGAGACCTGAGCCTGCGCCACAGCGCTACTAGGAGCTCCCGGCCTTGGAACGTGATGGGAAATGCCTGCACGAGCCAAGCGATCCCCAAGGAAAAACTCTGCTCTTCCACAGCTCTTTAACAGCACCTGTCGGGATGCCGTCTCCACAACTCTTTCCTCAGTAAGGGCATGCGTTCCATTCCTTTACTTTACCCTTTAAAAGAGTTTAACACCCAGTACCGCTCAAAAAAAAAAAATCCGCAGATCGCTTCACGCACCGCGTTGCAGGTAAATAAAACACGCCACTACCGCACAGCCCTGTCCTCTCCGCCCCGGGAGCGTCTGTGGAAGGACAGAGGCCCCAGGTAGAGCGACCCCGGGGGCCCCGCGCCCGCCGGCCCCGCTCCAGCCCCGCGTCCGCCTGGACACCCGGGTGAGACCCGCCGCGACCTTTGCCCTCCTCGGCGCCGCGCCAGCCACTGGCCCCACCCGCCCCGCCGGGCGGTCACCCCAGCCCAGCCCCAGCCCCAGCCCCAGCCCAGCCCCGGCCCCCGGGCGTCCAGCCGTCCCCGGCGCGTTACCTCGGCCGGCGGACGGGCAGCCATAGAGCAGCATCGCAGCGAACCCGGGCTCCCTCCGCCTCCCGCGACCGCCCTGCGCGCACCCCGCGCCGGCCTCCGCCCTGCTGCGCCTGCGCGCCTGGCCGCGGCCCCGCCCCCTCCTGCCGAGGGACTACGGCTCCCAGGGCTCCTAGGGCGCCGCTCAGGGAGCCGGGCGGGCCGGCCCGCTCCCGGGGCATTGGCGCGGGAGGCGCTCGCAGGCAGTGGGAGTGCAGGGGGCGGTGCTCGGGCGGGAGGCGCGGCCGGCGGGGGGCTGGCAGTGCTGGAGCGGCGAGCGGGACATGGCCGAGGCGGCGCTGCCTCCGCCCGCGGCGGTGCCCGAAGGAGCACCCGGCGCCGAGTCCCAGAGGGTCCGTGGTGGGAGCGAGGGGTCGAGGCCGCCGGAGCTGCCCGGCGGCGACACGCGGGAGCTTCTGGAGGAGGTGGAGATGCAGATCGGCGACGTGAGTGCCGATGCGGGTCCCCTGGGGAGGGCGCCGGGGGTCCCGGTGGGGGGGTTACCGGGCGCCGGCGACCCCGAACCTCTCTGCCCTTCCTCTCAGGCCGCCTTCTCGCTGGCGAAAATCCTGGAGGCGACTTCGGCCGTGTCGGCCCAGGTGGAGGAGCTGGCCACCAAGTGCTCGGAGAACGCCCGGTTCCTACGGACGTGGCGGGACCTGCTGCGGGAGGGGTACGAGTCCCTGAAGCCCAGCGGGTGAGGCCGAGGCTGACCCAGCCCCGCCGGGTCACGCCGAGCCGCCCGCTCGTGTCGGACTGCAGCGGGGTTCCTTTTGAACCGCCTTCTTCAGGGAATTCACGCCGAGTTTTGTTTGCCCTCAGCAGCTCCCCGTGAGCCCGGATTTTTTTCAGAAATACTTGATGACTCGTGTGGATGTTTTATGTAAAAAAAAAAAATCTTTGTTTAGGGAATAAGTTTTGGCGTCTAGACTCCTCGTTGCAGCTCAAGAGATCTCGTACTCTCCCGCCTTTTTTTTTTTTTTTTTTTTTTCTCCTGTGCTAACGTGGTAGATACAAAGTATGTGTGGTACATTCGGAACTCATTATTTGTGGGGAAGTGGTGTCCTGTGAGGAAGTATCGTCAACCCTCCTTTGTAGAACTGTCACCAGCAGAAACCTTGCCGACTTCAGAGAAACTTGAACACACTTCAGGTTTTTTTTCTATGCACACTTTTTCTTCATGTTAAGTAATGGATAATATGGCAAGTTGTGGCTTATTTATGAGCTTTAGGAAAATCCTATATCCCAGACCTTACTATTTTTAGCAGTATTGCTATGTATGTCTATAAAGCTGCAGATTTTTTACAAGAAGTTTTATTATTGCAAACTGTTTTACATTATCTTTTGTTGTAATAAAGTGCCTTACGATGGACCATATACCTCTGCATGGTAAAAGTTTGACAGCGTTATTTACTGACAGGATGGATTACTTTGAACTGTAAGGAAAAGCTTCCATCAGTTAGAAAAGAATCTACGACAGGAAGCACCTCAGAGCTTTTTCAGTATTTGGTCCTATTTTTTTTTATCTTTGCCTTAAGCAGTTTCTAGTTTGTTAGTTTAGACCTTACTGTTATCAGAACCTTTTGGTCTGAAAGAACACTAATCTGTAACTGAAACTCCTGTGCCACACAGAGCACTGTGAAAAAAGTAATGCTGAAATACAAGGGCAGGCTGCAGGATAACATGACTGTACCATGATTTATTAGTTGGCTTTATTTTTACTGGTAGGAGTCTTAGAAAGACCAACTGTAGTTTACTTATCAAAACAATAAAGATGTTACAAAAATTCTGAAGTATTGACTAGTCTTCTGTTACTGATAGAAATAAAGGTAACATTGACTATAACCATAATCAAGTTAAGTGAAAAACAAGTAGTGGTAAGGACAGGGATCCTTCTATGTCTCATCAAAGGCAGTTACAGTCCTTGAGAGGGCTTGGCCCCTCAGAGCATGAAAGTTTTATTGAATCGAGTTATAATTGCTCTGGTTAAAGGCAATCCGTGTGGCAGGATTTCACTTAGCTGTTTCTAACCCCAGAACCCAAAATGTTGCTAAACAGCTTGGAAAAGAAGTCATTTTGTTCAGCAGATAATATTTTATTTCAATAAAACATACAGCAGTGGAAACAAGATGTTTAACAATCTTCAACTTCAAAATAATCCAAAGTTCTGTAAGCAGTTGAAGTGTGAGTCACACTTTTTCAAAATTCTACTTCTTATACTGTTAAGAAGTTAAGTGCAAACATTGGAAATATCTTTTAACTTAATTTTAAATAGTTTCAAATCATCAATGCAAAAAAAGCATTTCTTTTACCTTTGTGGGCTTCTAGGCCATCAGACTGAGTACGATACTGAAAGAAGAAGGGAAGTTGTAATAATTCATAATGGAAAAGATTCTCTTCAGTAAGAATATGTGAAGGAACTGCCTCTAGGGGACTGTTTCAGATGGGATAAGGTTTTTTTTTAGTTTTTTTTACCCTTGTAATTCTGGGAAAAAATAATACTCCAAAAACTGCTGAATGGCTGTGGTCTTGAAATTTTAACTACAATGCATTCAGTCAGATGCACAAGTTGACTAAATGTAGATGTCATGACACCTGTTAAGACTAATAGTTTTCTATTTGGTTGTCTCCCATGTACAGAGAGAGACATCTTAAGATGGGAATTTGTTGAAGTCTGCAAGCTGTGCTGAGCTACTTATGGTAGCCCATCAAGAAAAGTGAGGAAAAGAGCAGCATCAAGATGCTGGGATACTCAGTCCAGTCTTTCCAGGAACAGATACTCTTCTGAAGGTAGAAACTTCCACCAGCTGTAGCTGGGGGACACTCACTTGAGAAAAACCCCTCAATTTTACTATTTTATTTGCCTGGTTCTACCTGAATTAGAATCATAAAGACCATCTAGTCCCAGCCACTCCCTGCCCTGGGCAGGGACACCTCCCACTAGACCAGATTACTCAAGGTCTTGTCCAACCTGGAAACTATATTAGAACTATCATTACAACTTCAGAATTGTCTTTACATGAGTGAAATAGCTGGTAGAATTACAGAAGGAATACAATTGTCACTTGTTTGGCTCTGACCAATTAGGAAATTGAAATATTTCTCGTAGACCTATTGCTCCCTAAAACTTTTTAAGAGTTGATGCAGCCTAAATAGAGCCAGCCAGAATTCTGTGGTGAAAACACATTTCTTAATGAGGAAATAGGTTAACTCTTAAAAAAATTCAGCTGTTGAAATGGGGAATTAAAAAAAAAATAAAATAGAATAACTTTTCCCCACACACACCTCCCCAGAAACAGATAATTTTGAAACAATCTGTTTTCAGAATGAGATGTTTTAAATGAAAAATAATTTTTTTCCACACTCCTGGCTTCTGGAAGAAAAAATTCCCGAACAACTGATTTCTCATTCTGATCTAGGATGAATTGTCAAAATGTCAGGTACTGCTGTGAGATGGTAAAATTATTGTTGCGTCAGTTCTACCTATACTCAGACTTATTATTCCCTCTTCTTGCCGCAGTGGTTCACGTGAGCCCAAGTGTCACACCTCCCTCGTTTTTCCTCATTGCTGTAAAGGAGTAAGCCCACAGATATGAAGCTAACAGTACCAATGTCACCGTGAGGATTCAGAATGTGTTTACGTGTATGAATTTAGTCTTGTTGACTGTGTAGTCACTGAAGCATCAGAAGAGTCTGTACAAAGCACAGGCTTCGTAACCTTTGGCGTGATTTCATGCATTGGCCACATCTCTACCCAAATGAATGATGGACCATATATTTTCTGGCTGCCTTTACCTCTTTTGGATCTTCTTTGTCTGTAATTGTACCAAACCTGATGAATCATTTCTTTGAAAGGTCTTGTAGTCAAAGTGTAGAGAAGAGGATTCAAAGCACTATTTATTGGCAGTATAAAAATCACCACCCAAGAAGTTATGGTACCTTAGGGAGGGAAAAAGAAAGGCAGCTGTAATATGCATTCCAGAGTTTGTACCCATTCATTAACACAAGCACTTAATGCCTCTGCAGAACAGCTTCCTGGTGAGAGGGGTGGTCGTGCTCCTAGGCTGAGCTCCTGTCACAACAGGTACTTTTCTTCTCACTGCCCTCTTACCTCCCTCTGTTTCCAGGACTCCCTGCAAAACCTGACTTTTTTTTTCTCCCAGTATTTCTATTTATCCCTCTTACTTTTCTGTGCCATAGCTCCCTATTTACCCTGGCAGACTTATTGTTCTGGCTGAGCCCATTTTCTTGCCCCAAAACTTTTTGTCGCTGCTTTGTTCTCTATCTCTTCCTGGGATCTGTGTTCCCCATCCTTTTCACATGATTAGTGGCATGCAGTCTTAACAAGGTCCCCGATGTCCTATCCTCCTACAAAACAGAATCGTCCAGTCCCTGTATTCCATCGGAGACTGGTTTTCTCTTCTGCACCAGGACTACTTCTTTCCTTCCCCTGCAAAGGGCATTGTGTTTATCCTCCTTATTTTCTTTTTTTTCTATTGGCAAGAGTTTCTGTGTTCACACCATCTGCCTATGTCAGTCTGCATTTTTACAACATCTCCTTCTCATCCTTACTATTTGGGAGATAAGTTACCCAAGGAGCAGGCAGAGAAGGGACAGGATTAAAGTGCTAAAAATTGTTAGTGGGTGCCCTCCATTGCATTGTTTGATTTATAAAACTATTATAGAACTGTTCCAAGAAGCACAAAAAAATTTAATTCACTCTCCCTCCGTGACACCCCTCTCCATCCCCGTCACCAGTTTTACAACTTTGTTGCAATATCAATACATTCCTGTCCATGCCTACCACATTGGCTACACTTTTGGAGAACAGCAGATGCTTAGTTCTAAAGCTGTCACAGTGTATCCCCAAAGTAAAACAAATGCTATCAAACAGAGTTTAAGACTTCTGTAAACTTAGACAGCTAGCTGCGATGTCTTTAATTTTATGAAATGCAGAACATTAATTTACTGAACCCAGGATCACCCCGCGATTCATCAAGATTTCTTGACTCAGAATACGTCTACTTTTCATAATATTTTCTTTCAAATATCTTAGGTGGTTTGATAATTTCACAAAGAAGCATTCTAGAAGATTAAAATAACTGAATATTTGACATAATCAGCACAAATTCAAGATATTTGAAACAGAAGTCAAAACTCTGAATAGGCAATTCCCAACCCTCCTGGTCAGCACATATGGCAAAATCCTCTGAGCTACAATGCTTTCTTGCCAACATAATATTGTGACATACATCTGTACATTGAGTCTGAATCTGCTATTGCTGATTACTGATTGCTCACATGTTCATGCTTACATGTTCTAACAGGGTTTACAAACCCCCCACAAAGAGGCTGTTTTTCTGGCATGTACTGGTATTGCAAAGAGAAGGAAAAAATAAGATGCAATTTTTAATCTTTTAGGTTATGCTATTTTTACATGGGAATATATCCACAGCATGAAGAAGGTAGACAGAGCTTTATAGAACTCAATGTTATGAGCTACCAGTTTGTAAAATAAAGTTGTTTCAAAGTAAGAGTTACATAGTTAAATCAAGGTAGGAAACATTATAATGTCCTGAGCCATATTTAGGCAACAGAACCAGCAAAAGTCATAAGATGAGAAAAGTCAATACAACTCAGCCTTGGTTTTGAAATACATTTTGTACATTTTATAGATATTATATGGAGACAGACTTGAATGATTTGAATTTTGCAGTTTTTAATCTGACTCATAGGTGGCTAATCTTCGATGATTATAGTAATATAGTTCAATTAAATAGTAAAACTATATAGTCCATTAGATTATGTGTATATATAGATTAAAACAATGAAGTTAATTATAGTACTATAGTTCATTTTATTAAATTCTTCTGAAGTAGAAGCAACACTTCACACAGGCACAGTTGAAACAGCCTCACAAAAGAAAGGACATACCTGGTATTTCTACTTGAAGTAAAGAAAGGAGTTTCAAAATAAAAATAGGTATCCAACATAGTGCATCAGTAAATACAATGAAGAAGAAACGTTTAGCAAGGATCATCTCTTTTTTAATATGATTCCGAATTTCAGTAGCCATAATAGCTGTTTGGTGAACACTGTAGAACATACTCCCATAGGAAAACACAATGATGATAAAAGCTGCCAAGTTTACACCTGTTTAAAAGTTAAAATTTGTTATAATTTAACAGCATAATGGCAATTCTACATCACCTATTTGCAATCTAGGTAGTAAAGAAAAATATTTTATCTAAACTCTAGTCCCACAGAATTAAGTGGCCAGAAAATTTGAGTCCTCACCTCAAGATTGGATTTTTGCCTCTACTCAGGTATTTATTTCTGATCCAAACTACAGAGTTCTCCTCTGATCTTACTATTGCTCTACTTCCCTAAAAAAAAATCTATTAATTCAGGAACGTCATGGTCAATAATTTCTTTCTATTTTTTCAGCCCTTCATGCATTTTAAGATACATAATTACCCATCTAATAGAGTAGAATAGTCTTTAAGTGTTTGCTGAAGCCTCTAAATCCAAGGAGGTGTGAACATCACAGCTATCTTATTTGTTTGAAAACTAGGTTAATTAGCAACTCTAATCATATATAAAAAAGAAATGCAACTTACCTAAGAAAATGACAACAGAGTAAATCTGACTTCCTGAACTTTCTGATTGTTCTGAGTGAAGAGGAAAACAGACACCATTGGTGCCATAGTAGTTCCTGAAAAATTCCTTATTGCTCAGTGGGATAAAAGCAACAGCAAACCCAATTATCCAGATAAGAACCAAAATGGAAATTGTCCTGCATTTTCTGGGCTTCAAACACCTAAAAGGATAAACTATGCAGATGTATTTTTCCAAAGTCAGATATGTCAACAGTAAGACTGACACCTCTGTAGACAGAATAGCCAGCGATCCAACCAATTGACAGTGAATACTGTCCATCCACAACTGAGCGTGCTTGTTGTATTCTCCACGATACTTAAGATCAAAAGCTCCAATCACAAATAAATATATTCCCATCAGACAGTCAGCACCTGTGGGCACAGTGCTTAACATCATTATTTACACATCTGAATTTCCCATTATCTCTCTATATGTATATTGGAATACAGACATACACACATATATATACACGAGTACATATTTACAAATCAGCTAATAGATATAAAAATCCACATTACAGTTGGAATGCTATTATTAATTAAAATTAAGGCAGTATAATTAATTTTAATTATTTTATAATTATTTTTCCCTTTTTTTTTTTTTTTTTAGTTTTCATTTGGACTGACAGTCTATATTTCATACTTGTTTCCAACCTGTTTTTTTAAAGCTCAGGTAAAATTGGTTTGCAAGTAGAAAAAGATATGGCTTCATTTATAGAAATATTCTTGCAACCCTTTTTTATTAGGTCTTATTTCTTTAGATATTAACATTTGGGTTAAGAGTAATAAGCCGTCTCTGCTAGATTCAAAGGTTAGTTTTGTCCATCTTATGCTGATTCAAAACTCTTATGCATAGTCTTCTAACCCTAATAAGGGAAGATGACCTGTCAACGCAGAACTGAAGGCTTCTTAGATATTTTGCCTAAAAATTTTTCATAATATTCAGATTGTTCCAATGGAAACAACAAAGTTTCAAAATCACTGACATTTAGAAATGTTGTAATCATTTGTTGACACTTGACAACTACCTTTCAAAATGCATCTAATTGCATTTGTGAAATACTTATAGACTCTCCTGTACTGAGACAGGGTACTCAAGATTGTAGTAACTGTACTGCCAGATAGTTCATCCATAAACTTGTCTTGCTTTCAGAAGTAAAATAAAAAAAAACAATTCCTAATATTGGGGATATGGGAGAGATTAATTTTCTCTATTTGCATAAGTAACCTTTTGCTCATGCAAAAAATAGAATATCTTAATATTTACGTGCAGAAATTGTTACTTAGAAATGCATAGTGAAATATAGATTTATATTTCTTGTAAATCTATATAAATATAGATTTATATTTCTTTTCACCTTTGAAAACATTGAAATTCTATTTTTTTATGCTGAAGAAAGTGGGAATTTGAGAAAATACCCTCAGCATGAAAACCAAACATGAAAGCTTTGGAATATATCAGCCACCAAAGGCAGCATTTAATGAGAACTTCTGGTATATATGGTACAGTATTTTGTATTGTCATTTGCAACAGCATGAAAGTACAGTTAATCCAGTGCTGGAAATATGTCACTATATTATAGTAAGAACTATCACACATACTATGAGCAGACTAAAAAGATATTCTTTTATGCATGGTGTACTCACAGCAAAGAGACATTATTGAGATGGCGTGCAGCTTATTCTCTGATCTGATGTAAGGTCTCATGCAGATAACAAAAATATTTCCAAAGCAGGTGATGGCAGATACAACCCAGACAAACACTCTCTGTATGATGCTAGCTAAAAGATTCTCGAGGGAGGAAATCCCATCAGTGTTGGGCTTACAGCTGCGCACATGAGGGGCATAGCCACAGTACTGGAATTTCTTAAAATATCTGGTTGTGAGAAACAGATAAGAGATGGTTCTAGTTTGGTTATCAGAAAACCCTCTCGTAACTACTCAGAAAACATATTCTGAAAGAAGAAAAATTAATCAAAATCTGTCAAAATTTGACAACTGTTCATATGCTGCTTTTCATATGCCTGCTTTCAATTATCCAGTATTCTTTAATTGTAAAATTCAGACTAAGGAAAGCAAATTAGGATAATCTACTTACATGTGGGAAAGGTTTCTCAGGGGTCTGAACATTCTTCTCTGGATGTTTGCAATTTCAATGCCCTCCAAACTGCTGTAAAAAATATATTCTCAGTAAAAGGCCATAGAAAATCAGTAGTAAAAGAACAAACCTTATGAGCATTTAATTGTGATTACATGATGAGTATAGGAAACTAGAGGTGAACTTTAATTTCATCTAATCTGTTACCCCTTTGAAACTTGACCAGAAAGTCTGCACAAAATCTCAAGAGGAATAAAATAAATTGCAGTTAATTCTAATAAACTCGCTACTCTTCCAGAATCGTGAAGAAAACTCTTGGTGCTCTCAGCCATGAGAATCTCTGAATCTCTGATTAACATGTTGGCCTTCCAAAGTGCTATTCTACTGATGTTCTTTCATCATCTCTGGGGAAATAATAACTTCTTCTAGTAATAATATTTTAGATGTTTCTTCTGTCTTTTATCCCAGGGAGTGCTTTACTAGACAAACAAACCACTACAGGAACTCAGTCTTCATTGTGTCGAGAACAGCAGGAACCTGGGACACAGACCACAGCATGTAAGGGAAAAAGCTGGCTTTCTTGTGACACAGAGATGGGATTCCTCATTTTAATTTTTTTATGTATATTGAAAGCAGCAATATTGTTTCCCCTGTAGTGTTAGATCAGTAAAGTTTATCTGCGTTAAGTTATTCTTTTAGAACTTCAGTTTCTGTATTTTTGCAGTGCATCCTCCTCACTGTGTTAGATGGTGCAACTGCTCTGTTGTGCACCTATAGAAACTTCCCCTAAACTCTTCAGAAAGATTTATATAAGTCCCAACTTTCTCTGACATGGAAGTTGAATCATATTTAACCATTGTTCTTCTCATGGTGTTAGCAGTGGATTCTGTAAAAACGGAAATGTGTCCCCAAACTTGTAGATATGTGAAATTCCTTTATAATTCCAGTCTTTACATATCCTAACAGTACTTGCCCATAGTGTTAATAGCCCTAGCTGGACCTTGCATGATCCTTAAGCCCCAGGAACAAATTGTACAATGTCAAATGAGGGTTGTGTTATTCTTGTTCTGTAATAGCTGACAATGTTATTCTCTAAGCTAAATTTATGGTCTCTTTTTGCTGGAAAAAAATTCCATTACGAAACTGGTATTCTCAGGAAGAAAAACTTGAGTATTGCTAGTAATTTTCCAGGCTTAAATTATTGAAGATCATCAACATAACCATAAAATATATCAAGGACAATTTCTTACAAAACGTATTCTGGATCCTGTCCTTCCAAGGGATATGCATAACCACAAAGAAAATATAGCTAAAATATAAAGACTTGATACTTACAGGGATTTGAGTTTAATTAGAAAATCAAACTGGTCTATTTGTACTTTCTTGATGGGGTTGTAAGAAAGATTCCTGTAAATAAAACATAAGTAACTTTGGCTATCTTCCTTACTGCTTGTTCTAAAAATAAAGTGAAACTTCATAACCCACTTGCTTTTCTAGTCCTGTAGGAAGGACTTGTACCCTTGGCAGTTTACAATTGCAAAAGGTGAGAATCATTTAGCATTATTTAACTTCCTAAGCCAATGGAAAGAGTGGTCGGATGCTTCACAAGCATGCTATTGCCACGTACACACACAGAGACACATAACTTCCTCCCCCAACCTGATGCTTAAAGGTTCTGACTATAGAAATATTTAGTTATTAATCTTTACAGACTTGTCTTTCAAGTAAAATAAGATATCTGAACTGCATGCATTTAGAAAAATTACAATTGATTTTGCATGTGAGTTCAAGGGACAGGGACAGAATGGAAAAATAAACATTAGCATTATACTCTGTCACTCTGTGCAAGAGTATTTCTAGGTACATCCTCTTTTACTTCTCCCTGTAACTTTTCTTTATGTTTTCATCTTAATATTGTAATTAAAATGCGCAAACTCAATAAATGCAACTGTACACACTTGGTTGCCCCAGTGTATTGTTATGGATCCCAGGGATGCTGGAAAATCTCAAAAATAAGTTATACTTATTTGTGAGTACTACCTCCTCTTCGTCAGAGATCTTCAGTGTTGTGACTAGTGCCTCTTTCAGACTATACAAGAAAGACTGGGACTTTCCAGCAGAGGCATTTGAGAATTTGCCTGTATATGTGTCATAGGAAAAACAGAAACTATCTTTCTGGCTTTATAGTAACTTATGCTTTTTTTGGAACTCTTTCATGAGAACAAAGCAGTTGCAATCAAGGCATCTCTATGATGCTCTTATGTGTTTATGATCTATTTTTTGAGGCAAATCCTGCTATTACATTAAATATGCCCATCAAATTATTAATTTCTTATGATATAGCTAGCATAGATAATTTTGTATATACTAATAAGATCTAGAAAAAGGTAGAATTTGAACTTGCTATCTTTTGGTATGTGAAAATGCACATCTTTTACAAAATTATTCTGGATAAAAGGTTATATAGAGTTACTTTTGGGATAAGTGTACTTTAGGCAGAGCTTAAATGATGCATACAAACAAATGTGCTCTTCTCTTTCCTAGCACACATGATTAAAAGTATCATATCAAATGAGAAATATACAGTTATATATAATAATAACCAAGAATCCTTACAGTTGTGAAAGCTCCTTTAGATCCTTAAATATATATGGAGGAAGTGATTCAATCTTGTTGCTACCCAAATCTCTGCAGAAACAGGAAGGATACAGTAAACACTTATTAGGCTCAATAATTTTACCAAACAGTTTTGCAATTTCAATATACACAATTTTATTTTATCTGCCAAATAGGATATTGTTTATTCAAATGTTATTAGAAACTTGTTACCAGAAACTTCTATGTTAATAGAATACTATTAAAACAAGGTGGGAAGCCAGATTCATCAAATCTTTCTCTGTGTTACTAGTTCAGATGTACCTGTCATGGTTTGAAAATTGCCCCCCCTGGGAGCTGGGGGGCTGATAGATGAGGTGATTGGATTCCAGGGCAGTCTCCCCTGGAGGGCCAATCACTGCTCATTTCATTCGCTTCTGTGAAAAATCATATATACACAGCTGCTGGAAGTGGTTGGCAGTCGGTCTGTCTGACTGCTGCTGTGTCTGCTGCTGTGTGGGTGTGAGAAAGTTCAGGGGTGGCACGGCCCCCTTTTTTTTCCCCTGGGGGAAGGGGGGCCCTGAGGCCCCACAGCTCTGGCTAAGCCAGGGTTGGAGGCAGCATTGGAGTGTTGTGAGAGAGAGAGAGAGAGAGACTCACAACATAAGGTAAGGGGGGAGAGAGACAGGCAAGCTCCTTACGAGGAGCCAGGCCCCCCCCCCCCCCCCCCCCCCCCTTTCCAGCTAGACTGCGGAGGGGGCTTTCTTTTCCCTCTCACTGTAAAGTGGAGGGGAGGCTCAGCATTGAAACCGAGCCGAAGTGGATGGGCTGAACGCAGGCCGGTGCCAGGGAGATAACCCCAGGTGAAATTGGAGACAGACCAGAGAAAGGCCTGGAGGATGTCCTTGCAGTGATTTAAATGATGGAAAGCCGAAAACTCGGAGGAAGAATGAAGATTCTAGGACGCATACATGCGATAAGCTGAACTGAACTACAGCAGCACAGAACCGAGGCATGAGAGAGAGAATCACACAGCAGAGACTGACATGGAAGCAAGGACCATGGACTCAAACTATCTTCTTGGACTTCGTAAGGAAGAAGAGACTTCAGTAAACAGCTGGAGGTTGGTGTGGGGAGTGAACTCTTTTCCCTGAACATTCCCACGAGAGAAAGACTGTTTACCTATCAGCCTGAAGGGCTTTTCCTGGACTGAATTGAGGGACAAGCTTAAAGGGACTGATAGAAGTGTGTAATATTATGTATATCGTTGCTTTTAGCTTGTGCAGTATATTTGTTTGTGTAAAATAAATGTATATACTTCACCTTTTCCCTTATTGAAGCCTCTTGCCTGAAAGTTTTTCCTCGGTGTTGAGATAAAAATTGTGGGAAGGGGTGGGGGAAGCCTGGAAATTGGATTTTAGATTTTTGTGGTAGCTCAAACCACCAGAGTACCATTAGACATAACTTACAGTTATTTTGTTTCTATCAAAATTAATTTTTAAATTAATTAAACATATTGTTTCATGATGAGAATTCTTTCACATGGGCTAAACAGCACATCTGTACTGTTTTTGCCTCTACTTTTCACCTTATTTTTACTAAACATAAATCCCAATAAAAGAGGAGTAAGGATCTCAGTCCAACTGAAGCTGGCAAACTGGTCTAAAAGACACTGAAGGCACACGTGCACTGGACTGTGGTAATGCAAGATGAATATTATTCTGTTCAGGGAACATAACAATCTTGTGAGCAAAAGCCCCAGTATTATTGATACAGACTATGCATTTTGTTGACTATTTCTTCCCTGTTCAATACACATTAAAAAAACATAAGAAAGGATGACATCTCCAGAGCGTGTCATATGAAATAGAATTTATGATCAATGATATTTTCAATATAAATTACCAAACTTTGTGACTTGTACAAATAAGAGAAGAAATCTACTCACAATTCATCTAACATCTGGAGAGAAGAAAAGCTGTTTTCATTTAGAGAGCTGATTTTATTTCGTCTCATCACCCTGAAAGAACAAAACAAACTTACGTTACTCCTTCTTGATATCTATTTGGTTTTGGAGAAACGGTTTTATAAATTTTAAAAATTTTCTCTTTTCTGCATCTTCAATTCGAATTTGCCCAAATCAGTTAACAAGCTAATTTAATCTAGAAGCTTGCCATTTTATCATTTGGTAAGTAATTTTTTTTGCCTATACATCCTATACATGCATATACTTCCTCATGTGTATATACATACACACACATATACACACTCAAGGGAAGCTGGTGTAAATTGACTGAGGGCAGGAAGAACATTGAGTGGACTGGAAGGATTGTGACCTAATCACATCTCAGACACAGGCACATGGTTGTGCAACTTTTCATTCACTCTTATTTCATCTGCCACTGAACTTGCTCCTTAAATGAACAACCAGGATTTTAAAAACAATGAGAAAGCCAAGAATAGAATATAAAGAAAATACCATGGAGACTACTAATCTCTCAAAAAGTGGAAGGGATTTGCTGAAGATGGTTACATCATCATTGAAGAAACTTTGAGGAAAATTCTAGAATTGATGAGCCAGGCAACCTACCAGCCAATCAAAATCTTTAAAATGAAGCAACAAGCTATGCACTTTGTACATTTTCTGCTTTTTATTATGAGATTTTTGCCTCCAAGAAAAAAATTATAATGAAAATTTCTAAACCTTAGTATCAGCCAAAATCACTTCAGTGAAGTTTAGTTGCACATTTCACTGCTGAACTTTGCTATAAATGTAAACAGTGATTAATTCCCTGTGGGGGTCATTTCAAACAAAACATTTTAATAATATACTCAAGAAATAAATAACCATGATACTCAGGAAACTTTTCTATTAGCTGTAATGAATCACTTGATTGTTCAGCACAGGCATATCTCACTCTGGCTAGCCAGCATATCCTATTACTTACAATACAGTTAGAGTGCTGCAGGAGATGAAAGTAGCATTTCTCACATGATGGATATGGTTCCCTTCAAGGTCTCTAGAATATAAAGAAAACCCCATTAATAATTGAAAATAAATTCAGGCAGTTATTCTAAGGTAATTAAAGAAAAATACTATCAGAACTTCATCACTGCACAGAAGAAAGTGGGAGATAGACATGTAATAATTCTGCACACTTAATTGATGACTTCAGGTCATCAAATCTGCAGTGACCCAGCAGGCAGTCTGCAAGATCCTATGCCCCATTAGAAAAAGTGTCATGGAAGTGTCATACAAAGACAACAAAATAATATTATTCTAGTGAAATAAGGTATACTTACAGCCAGTTTAGTCTTGGCATATATTGGCACAGAGGTTTATCAGGCAAACGAGCAAGAGAATTATTCATCATTTCCCTGGAAAAAAAGAGGAATAGTATAGCTAGTTGAATTTGCCCAAAAGTAATGTTATAGAAAAAAATTGATGTCTCTTCTCTTTGTACTTTTGGAAAAAAAATAATTCAAATCTTAATTTGTTTCTTATAGTTTTGAGAAAATAGTACTATTTTCTTAAACTTCCACATATTTTCACTGTGGCATTCTGTGGAGCAGTATTTTATCCTTAACTTGTTAAGGTAAAGGAAAGATGTTCATTTCTCTGCTATTGAAATAAAACATAGCAAGCCAACACAATGTGCAATTCAACAGCAGTAGGTTATAGACAGTGATTTGGGGGGCAGAGCTGGGCTGCTGCAAGGGGCAGGGACTATGGGACACCCTCCTCCTGCACCACAGCTCTGGAGGACAACTGGAACTGCACAACTACTGCAGCTACCTCGTCCTTGCACTCTCAGTGATGCATTTTACCATTTTCTCCCCCCATCTCTCCTAATCTTTTCCAGACATGGCGTGCCCTACTCCAACACATTTTGCCCAGGGTAAGAATAAGCTTCAGATGTGCTGCCAACACTCTGTGGTGAGCAAGCACAGTCATTATAAAAAACTTTAAAATGTGTGTGCTCTTTCTATTCTGTTCTTTTAAATAACTCTTTTGTATCTTATTTCATACTTACAGAAGAATAAGTGATTTGAGTCCATAAAATGTTAATGGATAGATCCGATTTATCCTATTATTTTCAATTATCCTATAAATTACAGCAAAGCATGTATCAGATTGACAATTGACTTGAGTATTAAATTGAACAGATAATAAAAAGTAACATACTTTATAGTGGATTTCTTCAAATGTTCAGTCAAACTACTTAAAAAAATTAGCCCACTACTCCTTAACAAGTTAAGGCCCTAACTGAATTAATTTCCTTTCAGAAAAATTCAATTAAAAAAATTAATTCTGAGAAAGTAATTAATTTCATCTTAGAAAAAGTGTTTTCCTTTGAGTTTTTTAAATTCTTTGATCAAGATACTTTGAATGGATTTTCTGTGAAAACAAAGCAGCACAACACAGTAGTGTTCTGTGGTGATCCAACAGTTCCAAAGACATGGAAGAAGGTTAGACATATTATTTTCTTATTTTTAATGACTTTTCTTGGTTGAAATCTGTCTGAAAAGCAGTAATAAGAAAATATTTCAGATTATGACAGATATTTTGTCTGGACATTTCAAGCATTATTTACAGGAAAAGACCGGCCCAAAAAATTATCTTTCTACTGTTTTATAGTATCTGAGTTATTTAATTTATTAATTTGTAACAAGCAATTGCTAATAGACATTATTTACTATTGTATATGCCATCAGTCACTGGAGCCATTAAGGCCCAAGAACTTTTTTCTGCTCTCACCAAAGTCAATTGCATTTTTACCTTGCACAATACAACAGGAGCTCCTTAGTTGTTATCTAGTAAAAAGTACTGCTATGCACAAAAATGGAAGTTATCCAATTTTTTCTCTTTTATGAATTATTTATTGAATTAATAAATTTATTGAATTTATTTATTGAATAAATAAACATACAAATAAGAAAGCAACATACAGCCATTCAAGTCTGTGGAGGTCTGCAAAAACAAAAGGCTCCAAACTAGTTATCTTGTTGTTACTCAGGTATCTAAAACAAGATCAACCAAAGATAAATTAATGGAATGATTAATTAGCAGTAGATGCATGAAAATGAGTTTTAATATTATTTTTTCCTTGATAATTTATCAGAAAACTACTACTTTTTTCATAATTATAATTTTTGAGTATGGTAATTTTCATGCCATTGTTTGACAAGACTCTCTCTAGTGAAGACTTTAAGAGTAATTATTAGAGCACTTTGTCTTATCTATAAGAAAGCACAGCCAGCTAAATATTTTCACTGTGTCATATTTTAGGCCCTTCTCTGTTTCCTTCTGTAGAGTGATTTGTTCCAAGAATGTTCCCTGGACCTGTTCAGTTTTTGCTAAGGATACTAGTCATAAATGTAGATGCCAGAATAATGGAACAAGAAAGGCTGAAAAAGAGGGGAAGAGGTACTATAAATGATCTGGGAAGATAATAACAGCAGTTGTAATAACAGATAACCAATGGAAAAAATAAGAGGTACAATTTTAAAAAACTTTCATTTTAAAAAATATTGCAGAAAAAATCTTAATCAAACAATTCAATTTATGTGTTGTCTCTTTCATCTCTTGAAAGCATCTCTTAAAGGTTGGAAACACCTTTTAAAAAGCTGCTGCAAAATAAAGAAATAAGTGTTCCTTTCATTACCTATACTGGTTACTTTGAATTGCTTCTGTAAACCAAAATAACAGCATTAAAGAGTTTTCATCCATCACAAGCTCTCGCTGTCATTTTACTTCTTTTTCATTCTCTTTGATTTTCTGCAGGGTAACTATCATACTATCTCCTTCTTCCATTCTGATGATATGAGGAGTAGGAGTGAAGTATGGAGCCAACTTGTATTTTCAAAGTATCGTCCTGCACAGATAACTCTTAATCTGTCTTTGCTTTCTCAATCCAATTGTTGAGTTAAAGATTTGGACCATTTTGTAAGTTCCTAACATGGAATGAAATAGAGTGAGACATCCATAGCGACTCTCAGAGCTCTGACTGCTGGTTTTTACTTCAATATTCTAAAAGCAATACTTACAATTTTGTCAAATTGTATAATCCTTTGAAAGCACGTTCAGATACAGCTCTAATTTTATTATTCTGAAGATACCTAAGAAGATAGAAACCCAACAATTAATTCTCTAAATAAGCACAGTTAAAGCAAACCTAAGTAAATAATTAAAGTCTATCAGCTAAACTGAATGTACATTTTATACTTTAAAATAAGTTTTCAAACTTGTTACACCTCGAATTTGACAATAACCATTTCACAGCTATATCTGCAAAGACTGCAATGGTGTTTTTAAAGAAATACACATGAAGAGTAGAATTACAAAATTCATTCAAGGGGACGCTTGCTTTGCCTGAGATGAACAGGTTGTTTACAACCTCCTTGATTAGGTCCTAAACTTACAGCGCTCACCTGTGTGACCCGATCTTTGTGTTTAGCCAGATCTCTGCTACAAGCAAAATTTTGCACAGAAAATATTAGTTTAAAACAATTTTTGAATTTTCCATTTGTAGTATCAGAGAATTCTCAAAATGCTGCATTTTTAAGATAATATAATAAAAATGTACAGCAAATCTTACTAATCTTCTCTAAAGGAAAGATACTAATTTTTTAAATTCTGGCTTTCTTTAGCTACTTTGATGAAATAATGAGGTGAAAATATTATCAGCTGCAAATATTAAATAATTTTCAAATAATTTTAAAGCATTATATTGTTATTCTCTGAGCAATATTTAAATATAAGTTCTTTAAATTAAATTACAGTTAATAAAGCATCCAGATGCATTCCTGTTAAAGCAATAAGAGATCTGACATTGGGCTTCTGTCAAACACTGTTCAAGACCTTTTGGAAAATGTAAATCATTCAGATCAGATGGGTGTGAAGTCAACTTTAGAAGCAAGTGTTTTGTACAGATAGACATTGATATGTTTCTTTTAATGAAAATGTACCTTTCAAGACTGTAAGGTCATAATGACACTTAACTTTAAGAACACAAGATGGTGCTGCAGCACAGCACAGTTCCCGTAAAAGAGAGCTTTAAACTGACATAGAAGCCCTGCTCTAGACTTTACATTTAATTTTTAATTTCACTAATTCTAGATCAAGAAAAATTATTAAAGTCTATGATTTTTTAACAACATAAATGTTACTCATTGTAAATATTACACAGTATTGTTCTACCATAACAATTTGACTAGTTGGGGCATTATTGGGTTGGTACCAGACATAATTAGAAGTAAAACCACGTGCCATGTGACTGAACTTCCCATGACAGTGGGAAGTTTGAGTTTCCAAACTTTTGTTTTGCAGAATAAACAGATTGACCTACTTTAATTTATTTTGGCCTATACTGTTCATTATAAATGTAACTTTCTTCAGACACAATGAAAGTTTAGCATTTTTTTGCTATAAACCAGTCCATAAAAAAAACATTAAATATGCAGAGATTATGGTTTTGAAAAAAATAGATGTCAAATCAAGATACTTGAGCCAAATGGGCTACATATGATGTATTGAAGGGTGAGATTAACCAGAATTTTGTTACTTAGATGTTAAGCTCTGTGTGTGTGCATATATGGAAGAAAGAGAGGATGAATGTTTAAGGCACTAAATAGATATTTTAGGTTGAAGTACTCCCTTACAGATTTTTAAGATCTTGATATTTCTTGAAAACATCAGCAGAAAGTTTTCTTAGCAGATTCCTCTGAAGAGACCTGTAGGAATGAATGCATACAGTAAAACTACTGTCCCAGCTTCCTATAGTGCTACTACTTTTGTTATTCAATAAGAGCAGCTCTCACACTGCTAAATAATGAAAGCAACATGAAACTATCTGAACATGCTACTTCTGTTTATCTGAATATTTGTATCTGTTTAAACAGTAAAATAAATACTTTATAATAATTAAAAAAATTCTTCCATGTCCCCAGGAAAACTGGCAATATAGTAATTAAATCTAAGAATGAAAAAGTTTTGAGTATAAACTACAGATTTATTTCAAACATCAAATGCATATAGAGCTTATTTCCCAGTTCATGTGTCTCTATGTCCCCGTCTCCACTGGAGTACTCAAGTGTCCCATCAAAATCAAAATTCCTTCGGGGCATGGTTGGATTAGAAGAGAATCGAACCTGAAAGGCAGCTGAACCAACTCAACAAGGAGAACATCAGCCACGAGTGAGCACAGACCGGTACCGTTCGGAAGGATCCGTACCCTTGCTCTACAAGGCAGATCCTCAGCTCAGGACACATGATGCTGCACTCTGCTCACTACACATAAAACTGCCTTTCAAACAGTGATATGCAAACCAAGTGCACATCAACCATTTTCTCATCTCTTAAAAAGGTTTGGCTTATACATAAATATCTTTGTGATGACTCAGCCCATATTAAACCCTTTCAAATAACAGTGTATTCAGACACATAAACTGAGAACTAAAAAGATTTGCTCAAGCAGGTAGCTCCACTGATTTCAAGATTATTGACTTTATTGACAGAAATACAGACTAGGAATATTGGCAGGAGTGTAGTATAATAAAAAGGTTCTAAGCATTGTGTCTTTAAAGGAAAATTCTGTAGATTTCTTTAGATTTTCTGAAATTCTTGCTAGCTCAAGTCACTCTTACAAAAACAAAATTTTCACTTCACACAGAGTTTTTTAGTTTCTTTTCTCTCTTTTTGTGTAGGGAGAATCTCTACTTAAAACATCGAAATACTTGTCAGCAGGAAGACATGGTGCTTTCCAAGCACCAGCTGAGCCAACTGATCATAATTGTAAGGCTGGAGCTGTGAAAAGGTTTCAGGATTGATAATCAAACCTGAACAGAGCAAGAGACTACATTACTTCTTTACTTACATTACGGTTATGTTTGAAGAGACTGATGGGACAGCTCGTAATTTGGCAGCATCACAGAAGATCTCCAGCCCTTGGCAGGTACACTCTGATGGTACATCACCAGCCACTGCACGGGAACAAGAACATGGTTGTGGCAAAAGGTGGGATGTGTGGCGTGATGGGATGTGAAGAAAAGAAATATGGTGTAAAAGAACAATGAGCACAAAGGCAGACATAGCAGGCTCTGTTACACAGAAATTAAGGCATGTTTTTACATAATTGATTTTGACCTGGTAAGAACCTAACAATAAATATAAAGGAACACAAAAATTATTTTACCTTCTGACCTCTGTGAAAGGGCTTTTAAAAGCTCTTGAGACTTAGGGTTGTTGTACAGGAATCTGACATCGGTTTTTTGAACCACTTATTTAGATTATTCAGTCCTCTTATTTTACTAGAATGAGCACAGTTCTGCTTGGGTGAAAATGCGTTGAAAATGGGTCAGGAAATCTTTACTCCCTTTCAGTCCAACTCTGTTTTAAATTACTGCTCACAGTAGGTAGCAGAATCAAAAAGTCTGTACAAAGACCTGCATAGGTGGAGCAGGTTTGCAAGTTTCATTTGATGTACAAAGACACAAACTGGGGAGAATATTACCTTCATTTAATTCTGAAATATGTGTGAAATATATGTCTTTCCAGCAGTATCAACATATTCAAATAAACATTTATATTATGCTCCTAATTGGAATATGTTAATTGGCATATGTTTGGCACTCCTCTTGCAGAAAATGAATCATCCTTAATGAAACTGAAATTAACTTCAAATTAGCATTTGTTTATCTGAGACATTAATTCTGTTTTACTATAAATGAAACTGCATTATCTTTCTCTTCCTGATAAACATATATTTGCTGTGTATTTTTCTCTAGGAATCATCATTAATAATCACTCAAATAATATCTGTAATTACTTACAGCACTCAGGTGTCTTTTTCTGAAATGCATACAGAGATTTCAGTTTATTGTACTTGTCCTTTGTATAATGTTTATCAAACTGCAGAGACCATCCATTGTTGTCTTCTAATAAAAAAACAAACAAAACCACAACACAAACAGACCACAAATAGAAGACATTAGAATACAAACAGAAGGTAGTAATATCTTCACTTAATTTAGTTGCATCAAGTTTTATCCAAACAATATGAGATTTCACAGACCGTTAGATAACCTTATCTTTTAGAACTGCCTAATCAGACGTAGCTATGGAGATTATAAACTGCATAGTAGGAACAATTTATTACGCCTTCAACAACTTTTTCTGTGACAGTCACACTGAAAAAACTACAATCTTGACATTAGAAATTTTTGTTTACATGGGAGTCTAAATATGAGAGGCAACCATATTTCCCTACATTCTTAAATGTGTTTGTCACTTTGTCCATGGAAACTGAAATGATTACTGTGACTCTGACTTATTCTTTCAGAGAGCCATCTTGCACTATCACAGCCTATAATTTCTTTTTGAAAATCTAGATGAAGGCCAAAGGAGCACTGCTTTTCAAGAGAAGGGGAGGCTTGGTGTAATGTATTCAAGGTAGTGTGTTTAAGTTAAGCTTAACGGGCATCTTAAACAAAGCATGATTCCATATTATCAGTTTGGTCACTGCACATAGATACACTGGAAATGAGTTTATGGCTAAAAAAGCAAAAATTGAAGAGCAAACCTTTCAGTTCCTTCCACCAAAGGGACATTTCAAGATACAGTGGTGCTGGAAATAACTTCAGATACATTAGTTGTTTGTTTCTTGGAAGTCTATTGTGTATGGGAGATCTGTAAATTAACTGATCAGGTAACCACTTCCAAAAAAGGGTGGAAAGGGAAAGGTAACTTGCCTTTAAAAGCTGTGATTGGATTTTAGTTGTATCAGTTTGAGTCTGACTTCTCTTTACCTTTGACACACCCTTTTAGTTTAAAGCGTCTCATTTAATGAACCCTCACAGCAGCAGAAATGCTCCTAATGCATTTTGAACTGAGTGAAAGGTCTTGGCAAACCTGCAGAAACATTGCTGTTTCGTTTTAAATCCTTAGAAGAAGCTCAGTTTTAGGACTGCCTGCAACATGGAACTTGTAATTGGCGAAGCAATGAGAACAGACCCTTTGCCAAGTGGCAATTGCCTTATAAACCTACTGCCCCGTAAATGTGACCATAATGAGGTTTTCTTTATCATTATTCCTGAATATTTAGCTGGAGCACATCCATTGACTTTCATTTGTATGACTGGGACCTGAAGAAACTGGTGGGAACACAACATATGCAGAGAAGGTAAGATTTAAGAAGAAAGGAATCTTTCGTTGAGTGTTTTTAAAAAGAAATTTGTAAAGATTTTTAAAAATGAGATTCTTCTTGAAGTTTTAATCATACCAAATAAATGTTTTGCAGTCAGGAATATAGTCTCAAAGACTTTTGGATTTTCTAAATCATAATTATGGTAGTAGAAAGTTTTGGACAACTAACCACTTATCTGCACATTCTAAACATATAGTTAAGAGCCATAAATTCTAATCCACCTGTAAGCCAATGAACACATAAAGTATAATTTTTCTGCATTTCCCTGCTGCTGACTCTAGAGTGGATATGCAAGGTTTCATTCCACCTTTTTGTACTTTTAAAATTCTTTGCCATGTGACACAGTATGTACAGGAGGTGACATCACTGCACATCTGCAGAGAAAATGAGTAGGGCCCCCCACACTAATGGGAATGATGGAGCAGTTCGCTACAAAGGAAAGGTTCAACAGCATTTTTGAGGAAGTTGAGAGGCAGCTGTGTATTTTTGGGTGGCCATAAAAAAAGAAGGGAAAAAAATCGCACTGAAGATGGATTATTTCGTACTGGAATCATTCCAGTTTGGAGTTTCTAGTCAGTTTATTTCAAATAATGGGTTTTTCTCATGGAATTGATTTTCTTGCCTTCTACTGGAAATACAAAGGCATATCTAATCTAACAAGTTGTTAAAGGTTTTTTGACCTTCAGAAATATACGCTGTGGGTCAAGTTTTATGCCCAAGCCCGGGACAGTCTTTATTTCATACAAACTATTTTGTCAAATCCTGAAAGAATGTATTGTGCAAATAACTATATTTAGTAGAAACATTTGATGAAGCATTCAATGGCAGAATTGTAAATCACTTTGTGATTGTTTAGAGTTTATATGGAAGGTTTGTGACCTGTTAACCTCTTTTGAGGCGAGGTTCTCCAAACACTTTAAGAAATGACTGGTAATAGTACTGGTCTTGAAATCCCAAATCTATCATTGAGAGAGTACAGCTCAGATGACAAATTGCTTTTCGCCTGAGCCAGTTCTAAAATAGATTATGTTGGCTGTGCTTCTGTAAAATAACCAGAGATCTAGGAAAACAAGGCATCATCAAATCTTCTTTTACATGGGATAAGTGAAATAAGTGTTGGTAAACTGGATTTATCTTACTACAGATTAGTACATTGTTTCTTGCTAAAAGTTGCCAATTACTACTTCTGATGGGAACAAGAAAGAGCACTTTAATCCTGACAAACTACAGATTTGAGTAATCATTTCGGTAACAGATCCAAGAAAATATCATCTTTGCTCAATTAGAGGCACACATCTTACTTAGTATGGAGCTTATGGTCAGGATGTTATCTATATGACTTTCCCCTTCTCTGGGCCATGTCTTCATTATGCAGAGAAATGCTATCAGTTAAATGCATAAACACTCTAAAGAGACACTGTTGTGTCTCCCTTTGGTTTTGCCTTTGCTGTTGGTGGACATATTCTTTCTATCAGTTGTTCAAATAAACTTTCTCTTGCTGTAAGAAATTACCTCAGGCTTTTCACAAAGATATCTCTTCATACAAGGAAAACTCATTTCCTTTAAAAATGTTTACAAATGTAGAAATATAATTGCCCTTTTCCACAGTGTTGGGGCACACTGATACAGCCTAATAACTTACAGTAAGACCAAAACCACACCGAGATTTTACCAAGTGGAGTGTTGTGGTGTCTGGAGCATTCAGATTTATGAGGGAATTTCACAGTCCCAGTTTACATATCCAAGCAGAAAAAATTAAGAACTTAGAACTGGACATCTTATCAGTCAATTCAAAGGCAATTTACCCCACACCCAACTGTGTGTCACTGCACATTGGCTGCCTCCTGTACCTTCTGGTTAATTGAAATGTGGTTCTTCTGCTTATATGTGACAATGCAATCATAGTAAAACAGACAGGAAATAAATCAATTCAAATAAGGTTTACAGTTCTCAAGATGAGCTAGATTTTATGCCTACCAAGTTTATTCTTGATTTTAAAACAACTTAATTAAGCTAGTGCAACTTTTAAGAAAATAAGCAGGCTCAAATTTCCAAAAGATAAACATCTTCTCAATACTGCATCTTTATTCCCATAAAACACATGCACAGAGGAGCTTTTTAGTTTTATAACAATACTTTCAATCTATATAAATTATTCTGATTTTCTATTCAGTTTTTCTCAAAGTATTTTCAATTTTTTAAATAAATTAAAAAGAGTTAATGGCATGAATACACCTATGAAACCTTTAGTTGCTTCAAAGTTCACTTGGCGATACGCCACTACCATGGAGATCAGGAGAGACATAAGTCTAGTGAAATGTAAAAGTTCCTCTTAGTTATCAACAATATTTAAAGATTCAATAGCAAAATTGATTAAAAGCCTCCAGAAGTTCAGCAAAGCAATTATATTTGCTGATACTTGCACATCAGAGAAAACCTGATTATTTCAGTGCCATATACTGTTGACAAATGGCAATGACAGCAAGAATAAAATTTGACTATAGAAAAAAATTTCCTCATGAAGCTTGAAAATCCTATCTTTTGCCAAGTATTTGAAACATATTAAGTACACTACGGACTATCAAATGTTTATTTTATGCTTCAAAACCAAAATTTATTATTTAATGAAATAATAAATGAATGAAATGAAATGAAACTGAATAGTGCCTCATACATTAAAATCTCATATTTTAAGTATGATGGGAAATAATACCATGCCAGGAAAACATAAGACTATAACATTATTCATTATTAGTATTAATTTCAAAAATAAAATTGTCAAGGTCTTCTGCAATGTCATGAGGCAAAAATGGGAAACTGAGACCGTCTAAAGTTTCTCATCCCTTATGAGTAATCCTGTAATATTAAAGCATATATCTTTTGTACAGATGTTTTGAAACATAGACATTTAGATTTCTGCTATGGAAATCTAGATGGTGATTTAATGAATCTACAGAACTGCAATAATTGTCTGTAAATCTATAGACCTTCAAAGAAACACATATGAAAATACCATGAGATAATATAGAGTATTATTTTATCCTGTTAAGTTTTTATAAACCCGTCAAAAAAAAGATGTAATATGTTGTAACTTATTAAACAAGGCAAGCTAGTCACCCCGTGAAGTGTGTGGCACATAGTAGCAGACGAGGTCTTGTGTTTTTAGAGGCAAATAGGTGCAAGACTTCAAACAGCTGCTCCCTGCCCCAGTTCTTCTGGAAACCTGTGTGATTTTCAGCCTATGAGCTACACAGAGCTTAACGAACCTCTATAAGCGATCTTTGCAACTAGGGAGCAGAATGCTGTCTTCTGTTCAGAGACTTCTTAGGCCTGGGAGCAACACAATGACAAATACATTTAGCCAGTGAAGAACTCCTCCAGAGTCAGAAACAAATTAAATCTGTATGCCTGTTCTTGCTTCATTGGACTGGAAAAATGTGGCTATGACACTGTGATTAAAAAACAAATGCAGACACACTGCAACCATTGCCTAGCTGCCAAAAAACAGTTTTGCAGAACTATCAGCAAAATTGTCCAGAAGCCAAATTTTTAAACACTGAGGAAACTTGTGCTCTTAAAATAGCTCAGGCTGCTTTGTTCCATTAACTGCTCTGCATAATTAAAGATGCTGCTTATGAAAAAAGATAAAATCAAACACTGTTACATTGTCTCTTCCATTGCCAATTTTATTACTGCTAAAGTGTAGTCAAATGTGTAACAGCAGTTGCTGGTTTTTGATGTCCCATTCATGGCAAACCAATCTGGTTTGCAGAGGTGCAAGTGGTAAGGTACAATGTGTATGATTTTTGTTTTGAAATCATTAAGAATTCTGGTGTTTACATTTTTTACAATTCTTATGTTTAAATACCTTTTATTCTAAATAGGACTTATACTTGTGTTATTTGCACATAATCATTTCCTGTAGAGATTACTAGTAATAAAAGAACCTCTATTAACAATCAGTTCTGAAATGGAACATAGGAGCTCTTCAGTGTGTGATATGACAGTAACCCTAATTTTAAACAAAACATAAACCATATCTACTAAATTCTTAATTAAGTTTGAGCTAAAAAAAATTGAGACATTTATGAAAGTTATATATCACAGACTGTATGGGAAGAGACTATATATTATATCTACTGTTTCTGTGGCAAGTTGCAGTAGACCACAGCCTAGTTTTCTTCTTCTAAAGACAAAAAATTAAAATCACTGCTAGCAATTCCAAATAGTCTTTTCTAGTTCTCTTTAGGAAGGCTGGTACATGGGTCACAAACATTGGTTTTTGGAAACATATGAGCTTTTCATTAGTTTCCTAATTAAGGGACGTTATGATTCTTTACTCACTGAAGACAGTGAGAGTCTCTCCATTGATTTTAGTGGTGTCAGCCTAGACCAGTTCTCCTCAGGCTCAGCCTTGCTTCATAAGATAGGTTGTGGTCCAAACCCCAGGAGGTGAGGCTGGAGATTTTACATCAGTTGTATTGTTTGTGTTTTAAATTAGAACAGAACACAAGAAATCCAATAACTGTATAGATTTTGACTGCAGGTTTGGGTAATATCAAACACTAATGGAAGTTAGTAAAACTTCTAAATCTGAAAGCAGCATTATTTATAAAGAAATGAGTGCACCTGTACGTTACATACAGGGGTATGTACATGTTTTAAGAACATGTAGCTACAGGATGCTGACATGTAATTATATTAGTAACAGAGCAATAGGGATGTGTCTTTGAGACACCTTGTAAAATATGCTTTTAAATTGGCCAGGTAGGATGTAAAGTCCAGAGAAAAGCCCAGTACTTTTTGAGGTCTGATCATAGCTCAATATTTCTCCTAAGCTAAATTCTAGAGTTGATGGGTGGTTTTGAAACAAGAGACTTGAGGTAAGCTACTCTGCAATTTACTGGAAAGCTTCTTTCCATGAACTGGCATCACAATAATGCTGCAGCATTATTTACAGGAATTTACAGTTCTGATGACCAAATTGTGCTGATGATCCAGTAGAATGTATGAAATATTAGGAACAATAAATATTACAACAAAGATCACACAGGAAAAACAAATATTCAGTCTCTCAGTGATTTAAAATTTAACTACATTAAGAATTTTTGCAGCGCTTCATAATTAGCATGTTATGACTACGAAATGGTAACTGACTCAGTGTTGTATCCAGAAGAGATAATTACACAAAAGTTGTTAAACTGAGAATATTAGGCTTTTATCATTGCATGTAATAGTAAGATAATTTTATTCAGGGAAAGCTGACCCTTATCTAGGACAAAAACTTGCTCATTCAGTCCTCTAAGTAGACAGCATATCAGAGAACGTAGAAAAAGAAAAAATGAAGCGTAAGTTTTAAAATTTAAATGCTTTATTAGGAGCAGATAAAAGAATTATTTTGTGTGTGTGTGTACTACTGCTGAGTCTAAAGTGACTCAATAGGTATTTTGAAAAAAACCCCACCAACCATGGGTGATTACTGGCAATGTTAGTTTACTTCTGTCCAAATGCATGGAGTACATTTATGTTACAATTTAACTTTTCATCTTTTTTTTTTCAATTTTTCATGTGTTAGAATTTGTTCATCTAAACAAATATGCAACTTGAGATAATAAAACACATGTAGGCTTAGTAAAAAACGACATAAAAAATATTCTTATTCTGTTATTTTTGTTTTTCATTATTCAAATGCTGTTTTAATCTACTGTTGCTAATCTTAATTTTGTTTTATCGTTAAGCATCACTGTCAAAGCAGAGATCCCAAAACACTTCTTTCCATGAATTTGTACTTGGGAATATGTACCTGGCACTTTTACTATGCCACTGAGCATCAAAGAATTTGCCTAGAGATTGTTTAGACTACATTAACAGTAACATTGCAGCTGTAATGTCTTCAATGTAAGAAATATTAGTTTCTTCTTTTAGGAACAAATCCCATGTCAACACTGCCATAGCATTAGGAGAGCAGAATTTGTGATTATGCCTAGTATTTATCCTTCCTGTTCATGTTTAAAAATTGATGAAGTAAACAAATGCTGTAACCTCCCATCTATAAACTCCAAGTAGCTACAGAATCAAATCTTACAGCTGTAAACAAATGGAAAAAGTTCTTACTTGGAAAATTAGCCAGGAGCCATTATGTTTGAAATCAAATCTAGTCTCAGTAGGACAAAACAATATCAAACTTCCTCTGCTTTGCCAAGCTTGATCCTTAAACAAGCTTGGGCACAGAAGGATGCTGGAATTGCTATATCTTTTTTTTTTCCTGCACATTTTGAATTTTTTTGACAGATACAAAAATAACTCCAGGTGAAGTATGATACAGGCTAACTGCTTCACAGTACCCTCAGCCTAATTAAGAACTTGGTGCTTCAACAAGGATGACAATGAAGCAGAATATCAGAGAAAAATTTACTGCCACACTAAAGTCTAAAAAAGGAAATTCCTCAAAACCTTGAGCTTTATGACAATTTACAAAACTTTAAATAAATTATTTTTATTTAGAAATATTATTATCATGACAGATTTGCAGAGACACTCACTTCTACTTGATGGACTATGTTTTCAAGTTAAAAAGATAAGATTGTATTTTCCATGCACATTTGAGGTTATCCAGCAATAGATCAAGGAGAGCCTCCCAACGTCCACACCCTGAGGTTAAGCACTAACACAGCAGTCTGAGATCTAGATTCTCTTCTCAGCTCTACCTGTGGTTGTAATTTGAGGTCATTTCACTTCTCTGGACCTTGTGGAAGTGAAAGAGGAAGCAGAATTGAAGAGAACACCACAAAGCCAATCTTTATGTGCTGAGGCTGGATATGAACAGTGATTACAGCACGTCTGAGCACACATCTCTCACTGAGGATTTGGTTTAGTTTGAAATATTTATAATGATGTTTTGCTGTTACCAGGCACACACAGTGCCTGAAACAGGATTAATACTGCAAATTATCTCAAAGATTACAAAAATAAATGTTTCTATAGGAATGAAGAGGGGAATGAGACAAATTTCCTAAATAAGAGAAAAAAGGGATGGACTTGCTACAAGATAGTTGGAGTGACATGTTTCATTATTTTCAGAGGCTCCTATAATGTTGGTCTCTTTTGCACTGCTGCCTTTTTGTTTCAAGGGTATTCAAACAGTTTTATAAAGTAACTCTCTTGAAAGACCTACATGTGCTTTTTATGCTAGTTGCTTCTCTTCTTATTTCATTCACTGATGTTTCTTATAACTGTTATTTCAGTAATTGCAGTTGCTGCTAATATTCAGCACAATTAAGGGCTTCTATTGAACGGTTGGATATTGAATTTTCTTGTGTTTAGAGCATCTGTTGTTTTTTTGTTTTGTTTTGTTTTCAAACAGCAGTATTATATTTTCAAAAGAAGTGGTTTTTTTTTCCTTTTCCTCTTCGACATATTGTTCTTTCCATCACAGGAAGAACTACAGTCTGTGACATATTTTTACTTTCTTTTTCCTTATATTATAATACTGGTTTTACTGTGCTTTATCATTACCAAAGAAATTGTTAGTAAAGCAGTTGGTTTATCTAGCTTTGTTTGAGATACACACATTAAAAAAAAAAAAAGTATTTCTTAATTCCTTTGAGGGTCTACACTCATTTTTCCTTCCCACACTTGTTGAGTTGAACCTTGTAGATTTGCCACCTCAAAGTTCTCATTCAAATTGATGAAAAAGTGTTCAGGAATTTGAAAGTTGAGCTACTTAATTAGTATACCCTGTGGATGAGATTAAAATTTTTAATGGTACTGCATGAAACAATTACTGTACTGGAATAATTTAATTTTTAATTTCTTTTCTATAACCAGGAGTAATGACTTCAACTGAAAACTAGTTGTAAACTTAAAAAATAGGTAGAAGGAGCCAGATATAACTGCTGGTACAAACCAGTCATGCTGAGGTGGTCCTGGGAAACTTCAGGGGAAAAAAAAAAGACATTGTTTCTTTGTTTCAGGAGCTAATCACTGAGGCTTCCTTTCTTGTATTTTAAGCAAGATGAATACTCACAAAACTGAGTTATCCCACAAAGATCCCCACACTTACTACAGTGTAGAGGCATTGCAGAAAATCTCATCAGAACATTCCATATTTTCAGGAAAGGAAGTGACTCTTCCTTTAACCAAACAATGAATTTTGATTGCAATACCAATTTTTGAGAAAATATTACTGCTGAATATTACATTAATCTGTTATACATGGCATGTATTTCTAAATAAGAATAAGGGGTCAAGATATGAGAAAAACATCAATAGTATAGTTTTCCCAATAAGTCAATACAATGACTCTTCATCTTTTTTAATTTAGGTTTTCAGAAATCAAGGCTAACTCATTCTTGAATTACTAGACACAAAAGAGGATTCAATATTGCAGCTGAATTGTCTTGTATGTTCCTTTCTATAGAAGAACACTAAGGCAATACTAAGGACTTCATGAAGCTTGTTTGTTTTTTCAGGGTTCAGTAATAAATCCCTTCTTGCAACACTGTCCCTGCTCATTGCCAATCCATGTTAGTCCTAATTGAATTTTTGAAATTTGTTTTCGGTAATCCAAGAATACCTCAGTTCTGTGTCAGTAATGATACAGATGAGAAGTGAAGAGCTCTCTTTGATTAATGGACTCAATGATCTTAAAGTTCTTTCCCAGCCTAAATGATTCTGTGATTCTATACTGTCTTGTACTTCCCATTACAAAACTGTGTATATCCTAACTGGCATTACATCAAGCTGTATGCTTTCAGCAAGTCCTTGTACAGTAGACTGTGTGGTATTATACAGAAATTAAACATAGATAAAACATGGTTTATGGACCTTGGACTTTTTAAACATAAGAGGGCAACACCATCAGCAATTTCTGCCATTTTATGCCAAGATGATTACAGGAAAAGAACAGAATGAATAATTTTTGTTCAGGATTTTGATTAATTACAAGAGAAAGTAAGTTTATAGTATCAGTAAATGACATAAAACTACAAAATCCCACTCCTGTCACCCAGATCTGATGGCAACATGCCTGGCTGGGACAGGTAAACAGTTCACCTGCTTGGCTCCAGAGAGCTGGAGGCAACCTGTGAGGCAGGGCATCATGCACCTGGCTATCATCCATGGCTACAGGCAAACTACTAAGGAATAGGAAGCCTAGTTTCCCCATCTGCCATGGATCAGCAGCTCTGAAGAGTACCTCTGAAAATATGCAGGCTGTTAGTAAGATGACAATACCAATAAATAAAATGTGTCAGGGCTGATTTTCTCTCCCCGTGGTCTTAGATCACAACAAAATGGCCAAGCTCTCTTCTCTCAACATATAGGAGCCCCTTTCCAGACTATCCCAGGTCTGTGCCACCTCTAAGCTGTATCCAAACATTGTGGAAGAGATGAGGCTCAGCACAAACTAAAGCTGTGCCAGGGCCATGCCCACAAAAAAGCAGCGTGCAGGGGTAAGTGCCCACGCAAAGCCTATATCCTGATCCTATCCAGTTTGCAGTAGGGTAGGATCAGGACTTGACAAGCCAAGTCAAGCTCACAGCTACCATCCAGAGGGGCCAGAAGTGATAAGGATCATAACAACATGCAGAAATGACCTGACTGTGTGTATTCTCTGAAATTTTTACATTTTCAAAACCCAAAGCCTGCTGGTAGTGCAGCTTGTGTAATACACTCACACAGATGTGTTTATCTCAAATAAGGGCATAAGCGATTTCTGAAAACCCTTAACAATTCCTCTAAATTATGTTTCCCACGTTAAGTCACATTAAGCTTTACATAAACTGTGTTGGAGCACACATTTACTTCTCAGTAGCGATCTTTGACAGATCACATACATCCATTTGTACACATCAAAATGACATGTGCAAACAAGTTCAAAGCAGGGATAAAACTGGATAAACCGATACCATATACACAGAAAAATGTGATCCATTCTTCTCACCTAGCAAATGACTTGTTGGGTGGTTTTATTAGCTAAAGCAGACCTGCTGCATCCTCTGCAAAGCATGTAACATTTCTGTTCCTAACACTCTATAGTCTTCTGTTTTGGATGAGTGGTGCATGGGTTTCAGTGACTACAGGTGCCAGACACAGAGAAAAGTCTCAACCACGTACCACAGTTTTCTTCGTCGGCCCGATTCCCACAGTCATCCTCACCATTACAGTGAAGTTGCTGGGGCAAACACTTTGTGATGTTGCCACATGGAAAGTAGCCCAGGGGGCACCTGACCCCAGTTCCAGAAACATGATCTTCCAAAGAGTCACAGATGACTAAATGGGAACAAAAAAAAAAAAATGCTTACTTTGTGATGTGTTTAAAGATATTTGATATTATGCTTTTATAAATAGTCATTTACATTTGAATGTGAGTATCAACAAATAAATATTAGTTCATTGGACATTCAATTACAATTAGTATACGAAATAATTGTTAAACTTGGTAAAACCCTGTTATATTGTTAGCTAATTAAAATTTCCTTTGATATACAGCAAACAGGTAATTCCTCCCCATTCATCCTCCTAATAAGATCAAAATGCTAGTTATACAAGACAAATGACCTAAGTCCACTATTTTAAAGGATTGTTTCTCTTTGCACTAGAAATTAATTAATTATAACAATATACCAGGTAAGCTATAGATATCCCTGTCTGTGGCAGGGCAGTTGGAACTGGATGATCGTTAAGGTCCCTTCCAAACCAAACCATTCTGTGATATTCATTTGTGCTGAAATTTTAGACCCAGATAGAGAAGTCCTTTTACACAAATCAGACATATATTTTTGATTTAATTCTCATTTTAAAACAGTTTCTAGGTGTAAACTGGTAAAGGATCAAAGAGCAAGACAATTAAGATCAGATCTGTGACACAGTTTTGCTGAAATATGAGTAAGACAACATAAAGATGCCGTTATGAATCCTTTGGAAGAGTTGTCAGTCTGGTCCAAAAAATGTGGAGATACTGCTTAAAATCTATCAATGTGAAGTTTAGATATACAGATGTTGTTCTGCTAAGCCCATGCTTTTTAGGAAGTAGTTTCACAGAACACGGGACTTCATTCAAGCAGTGCTGAGGGGAAAGGCAGAGTGACGCTGATGAGGGACAGCCAAGGCAGCCGGAGTCGTCTACCTGTCCCCTGTCCTTCAGCTCTCTGTACTGCAATCACCTACATTTGCAGTTGCCTGATGCCTTACCAGTTGCACCAGTGCACCTGAGGGACAAATTCTACCACGACCACTTTTTCCAGGGTAAGCACAACTGATCTACAGCTTCTGTAATGGACTGCAGGGTGCCAACTCAGATTTCTTGTCATACAAGACCAATTTCTTCCCAGGAGTATACTATGGAGAGGATTTTAAATTATTCTAGAATGAAATTTGTTCGGTTCACATTTTTGAAGTACTTTCAAAAAGGAATATCACTTTCTTATTATAGCTATCATTTGACTTAATGGATGCTGTTACAAAAAAAAAATTCTAATACAAATTATATTTTAAATTTCATTGCTGTCTTAGAGCACTTGAAATACTCTATACAAACTTTATTAACTGGGATGTGATGCCTATTCAGATAGTAATCTGCTACTTTTGATACATACCGCTTTTTTTCCAGGCTATTTTCATAAGTCAAAGTTTAATCTTTCACACAACTTTCTCAGATTAAAAAGGAGTATGCTTTTTCACAACATCTGATTTTTTGCACTCATTTTTCTCCTGGACTAAGGGAAATCACCTGAAATTCGATGAAATATTTCAGATTCTTAAGGAGTCTCTTCTGGAAAAACCTTCTTCCAGTTAAGCCCTTGACAGTGTTTTTACAACTGTTTGAAATGCAAGAGCAGTAGCTGCAGAAAACTGAGATAAATATCCTATTATTTCCATATGTACAGAATTACCTGTGCTCTCAGAAGCCCCCTGCATAGAAAGTTATATGTTCCAGCTAACAACCACCATATGATTTTGAAAAGTTGATTTGCTTTTATCCACAACTGTGTAACCCATGCAATTACTCAAAGAGCCTTAGTTCTTTATGCCTTTTATGTATAGGTACCAAAAATAAAGCTACATCCTAATCCCAGGGTGAATTCACACTTGCACATTGTTCATAAAGATTTATGCTGTTCTGTACTTGTATTTAGAACATTACCATTAACTTGTTCCACTCAGAAAACAAGTAGCAAAAAAATCTTATGCAGGCATAATGTTAAGCAAACAGGGTATGTGTAGTACTTAGTGTCTTTCTGCAAAAAGCTGAGCAGGAAACTGAGGTTCCCTTTAGTGAAGTTATTTGCTATGATCTAAGTAGCTAATGAAATGTCTGGTAAAAGACACCAATGTGGGAAAATTAAACACAGATGAAAACATCCAAAACTAACCATCAACCTCTTACTCTACAATCCATTATAGAAGCAGTAGATCAGTTGTGCTTACCCTGTCAAGCTTTTTACCCTACACACTGGAGACATATTTAAACTGATCAGAACTCATGCTTAAAGGGACTGATCTCCATGCAGTTTAAATTTCAAATTTATTTGAAATTTATTTTCTCACAGTACCATTCAATGGAATTTCACATCATGTTCCAAGAATTATTATTCATTAGTCAAATAGTATTAATTCCTGAACTAATTAAGGGATTTGCTGTTGCATTTTAGAAATCTGTACTCTTCCACAAAGAATAACTCACTCATGGTGTTTAATGTTTTGAATTCTCTGTACATTTATAGGCTTGATGATATCTATTCCTCTGCATTACTCATATTTTGCTATGTTGGATTACCCCGGCATGTAAATATCTGCCTGGGAAAGGAGATACTAAGACATCAAAACTCAACAGTTCATACTAGTTATACAATCATTGAAAGCACTGGTCTTTGTCCACTGACTTGTTAACATCACTTTGTTTATTCAAAAAAAGACAGAAGTTTGGACTCTGCTGATTGCAGGAGATTTATGTGTGGTAAAGCTCCAACTCTCTGAGGAAATATTTGGCAAAGCTGACAAAGGTAGACAGGAGATAAGAGAGTAAAATTAATTGTAAAATGCTAGATAATGTCCAAACAATTATGTTCTGCATTGAAGAAGTAAACACACTGTCTTTTATGTGAGGAAATTGATAAAAATAGCAATGCAACAGCAGCAACAAAAACTTGTGCTTATTATTGTGCAAATACAGACTTGACTGACATTGGAGTTTATCATGCCAAGACAATGAACTGTGTTTGTGATACAGTACGAAAGATATTGAATTTTCTACATTTGGTTGATTTTCCACTATTAAAAGATTGAACTGCTCTTGTTGCAACTTGTTTCTTTTTCAATTTTTTTAGCAGCTGAAAGAAGAGGAAAAGTGATACCTGTGACAGACTTGCTTATATCAGAAGGTTTGCTTTTACAGATATGTCCAAGTAAAATAACCTCTTCTTTTTATACTTCCTACAGAAAATCGTCTGCTACCTTCTGCTGACATAGAGCTAATTGCATGCATTCCACCTATTCTGTACAAGCAAATTTTTTTCTCATAGTGATCATCATAAAAATTAAAATATTTCCAATGTTTCTAGAACAAATAAAAAATAAGTAGGTGAACCAATATCAATACAAAAAGCAGACCCACAAACAAGCATCTTTCTTACAAGATGCTTGTTGTCTCAATATAGAAAAATGTTCTCCCTAGTACTGCATCTTCATGATTCTGCAAAATAGTATTTCTGACTGTCACGTACTTAAGGTCCCCTGCCATCCCCCAGTTCTTCTCAAAGTTTCAAAAAGAAAAGAATTCATGCCATGCACCTTTTAAGCTTGTCTAGACCTGCTGCTTTAAGACACTTATTGCTATAGCAGACACCTACAGTGAAGGAGAAAGCAGATAACTTCTCCTGCTAGTCTTTAAACACCAGACTAAATTAACTCTGCTTTCCCTTGTTAAAGGAATAAGTAAGAGTTGGGTTGTCATCTAGTATAGATGGTAGGGCTCTTTCCTTTGTTGCATGGATGCAGAATAACTGGAGAAAGAACATGACAACCCCTCTTTAAGCTCTCATACAATGAAATAAAAAGAAGGAACGCATTTGGGAAAGCCAAGAACAAGATGTTCCCAGGAGAACATGGCTTTCCTTCCAAATAAATTGATTCATTAAGCTTGCTGGTTTAGTACATTCTTTGAAATGGAGAGATTGGGTCACAAACACTGTTTGAGAAACCTAATAAAGGGACATGTGCACTGTAAGAATGGAGACTTAGCACAGTTACTTGTAGCTTCCATAAAACAAGTGGGTATGACTCTGTATGGGAACAGTACTGGCCTGATTCAACTGAGTCATAAGCAATTAAACTAATCAAAGCAACATTACTCATTGCCTGGTACCTACTAGTCACACCAGTCTCAGCTGTATTGGATATAGATTCAAATGAAGGCATATCATAATATCAGGAAAATATTTTTGTGTTTTCAAGAATTTGACTTGCACGAAACCAATTGCCATGAGTCCAAAATGATTCATGAATTGCACTAGTCAAATAAGCTAACATGTTTTCTTCACTTTGATTGAGTTAGCAGTTTAAAAGTACTGGGGCTGAGGAAATCCAATTGTTTTAAAAAAGGGTCCTTAGAAGCCAAGGACCAAGTAATGATCATGGCAATGAAGAATCCACCCTGTACTTACTCTGATGGAAAGTTATTTTACCTACAAAAGCCCAAGTTATCAAAGAGACTAATGCAAAAATGATGCGATTTTTTCCCACGCTCCAATAACTTATTTTAATTGCTGTACCTGTAGACACACTGGGAGATGGGCTGGATCAAGAGAAGACTGAAAATATTCTTTTGAAATGCTTGCTTTGAAACAGAATGTTTTCTTCAACTAAAACCGAAGGAGTCAACGAAAGAAACATTGAAGCTGAAATCGATTTTGCCTGTCATTTTTGTGCCTGAATACTTCAAGATGATTAAATAATATCCCCTTCTGCTGAAAGGTACATTAAGGGCAGGTGAACTGGCTTTGAAAAACTTTTAGTACAATATAGAGCAGACCTCATAGGCCCTATAACCTTAATTTTCAAAGTAAAATCATCAGAACAAGGTTATAAAAGTTTATAACTATGAATTCTTTTAACTCAAAAGATGTTTAATTAACGATTAACAAAGAATAATAGTGACAAGTGGTGAACAACTTTGATCAGAAGCATTGAAATCACCAAAGGACAGAAAAAAAAGAAGATATAACATCTTAAAAACTTTTTAAAAATAATTTGTTGTCTAAATATTACCATTACAAGAATATCTAGAAGTGAATGATATTTAATTCTTTCTTACATTAATTTTTCTGGGTTTGTTCAGAATTTTCAGCTTATTCCCACTAAACAAGGGATTTTTGAGTAATTTATGACTGGGACAAGGATGAAGTTAAGCCACTGTATTTCAGGATAGAAATAAAAAAGTTAACTTTTGCATGATTTTATTTAACCTACTACAGCTTCATCCACTTCTTTTTTCAACATATGCCTTTATAAAAACTCTCCTAAACTGGATTCTTCATTTGGGAAAAGCTTCCAAGTGATTTCTGGGAATATGTAACAGAAATCCCATATTATTTAAATGTTAATAAAAATAATTTTTAAACTGTACATAAATAGCATATTGAAAAAATTCTAGTTCCATGCAAGAACAAAACAGAGTTTATACACTTGAACCTTAGTGCTGTTTAATGTACACACATTGTTTCGCCCGTTGGGAAAAATTTGTAGACCAAAATAGACCTTGATCTCGAGGTGATAGGTGCTTTAGCATTAATCCTTAAGGCAAAGCATCAGTGGCTTAAAAGATTTAAACATCTGTACAGGATCCTCACAGAAGTATAATTAAACTGTTATCACCACATTGCCTTTTCTGTAATTTGCTCCTCTGCTATGGTAATTGTTCAGCCTATAGCCTTTTCTAAACATATGTGTTGCATATGCATCATGTTTGTAATATTAGATTTTGTTGGGTGCAAATGAGACAGTGGCATTTATTCAGAATATCAAATGGCTGCAACAGAGTAATTTCTAAAACACTAGCAATTTTTTTATGTTTAGCTGTTTCTTTTGCAACAAGAATTACATTTTCAGTTTTATTGCATTATATTTATCTTTAGTAGACCATATTAGATGTCATTCTAGGAATATGTAGTACTTGAACTACACACCTAAGTTTATGTTTGCTTTCATTAAACACAATATAGTGTAAAGGATTTTAGCAAAGAAGGTGCATCTATTATGACTGTTACATGTCAGTCTGGTAATTATTTTTATTTTAATTTCACACAGTACCTTTATATCTTGCTGTGGGTTACCCAATGTTTTCATTTCAGAATCATTTTCCAAAGCAGAAAATTTGTACTCTCTTTTTGAAAATATCACCTCCAATCTCTAACAACATCACTGAAGCTAGTTATCAGTTACACCACAGATAATTCAGTCGAAATTAATCCAGTTATAGGGCTGAAAGATCTTTCTTGTCTAACCGCCAGACAAGTCCACTCCAGGGCCAGAAACTGCCAGTAGAGCAACTCGGACTGGTCACATGGCATCTTGCCAGAGGATTTGGCTCTTATACTTTTTTTTAATTTGTGGCTTTGTTCTGCTTGCACAGAACTTGGAATAACGAGATTCTGATGCGCAGAAAGAGCTGAAGGAGATAATAATACCTGTAAAAGTCCCAACATGTAGTAAAATTAATTGTATCCAAAACCTCAAATTTTGTACGGCATTCCCAGAGGATGAGGGTTCAGCATAATGTCTAACAAAGACATAAAGTAATGAACAGAGCCAAACCTTTCTGTTGCTTCACTTTCTCCTTTCTTCCAAATAAACAGAATTTAAATTATATCTGATTATTATTTCTGTTTAGAAATAAGTTCTATCTGTGTATTCTGATGTGATTTCCAGTAGAAAGGTCATCAAGGGAAGCTTTTCTTTGCCTGTCCCTGTGTCTTTTTGCATCAGTGTAGCTTCTTAATTTCACTTATTTCTTTTTCACAGCAGAGCAACATCAAATCTAAAGATGCACACACGAAACACTAGGGGTTTGCTCAGGTGGCATTAGATATTGAATAAAAATGAAGGTACCAATGTGCCTTTAACTAGCACAGTTAAATACACAGTGCTAGTCAGCACCATCCCCCCTGGAAGGCCTAGAAAGGCAATGGTTAGCTATCAAAATCAAGGAAGACTCCTCTCCCAGGAGCTGATTCTTTCTCATAACCACTAAGGAGTTTTACTTTAGCCGAAAAGATTAAAGATAAATGTTTATCAGTACATTGGTGTCCCTCAAGCAACAATCGTTCACCTCATCCAGATAACTAGAATTCTGAATTTAAATACATAATAAGGGTAGCTAGAGACTAGTGTAAAGAAGTTAATTTCAGACTGCTTTCAACAAGTTAACTCAGTCAGCCATGTGTAAAGTAAGCAGAAGTGAAACAGTGATTTGTGAAAACTAAATTATTTAAGTTAACGAACAACAGACATTTGTAATATGTCTCTCAAGTTTCCATAAATAAAAGGTGGATTTAAGTGACTCCATGACACACTATCATATACAGGAGAAGAGTTTGTGTACATTCAAGCATGGAAGTAAAAAGAAATTCAGGAGATAAGACAGAAAGTACTTGGAGCAATGCATTAAGAGAAAGCTGCAATTAGAAAGGCAATCAGAAAGCTGAAATTACAAAGGCAATGAACGGGAAATTACTTGCTGATATTCAAATTGTAGGACGGTCTGAGAATACAGTATTTGCAAATAAGCAGAATAGCAAAGAATTATGTGACTATCATTAACTTCTCCTCATAAGAGAAAACAACCCAAAAGACCATAACCCTTTGCCTAACTTTTCTTCCACCAAATAGGGCAATCCTGTCTTTCTTTTTTTTTTTCCCTGTTGTGTGTCTACACATTCCCACTCAAAACCCCCCACAAATTATGGCTAAATTATGCAATGTATTTAAAATTTGGTATGCTCTTGGGATGGGGAAAAAACCCCACAAAACTCCAACAACGTGGTAGAATGAACATCTTGCAATGCTGACAATAGAAAAATAAGTTTGAGAACAGTGAGCCCAGACAGAGGAAAAGAACCTGAAGGGTGGCAGTGGGAGATTCTATTTTCTCTTTCTCCATCTTCTTTTGTTCTCTAGTCTCTTATTTTGCTATACAGGCACTTCAACTAAGCAAGATGCACAATAAGCCACAATTTCAGATGCCACAGTATTTTCCCTCTTCTCTCAAGTAACACAATCTTAAATAAATCTTTGAAAAATAATCTCAGGCATGCTTTTTCTGAGACTCCAGAGAGAGAAATGTTTTGGGAGCCCTACACAAAGTATTTGAAACAGGAAACATAATCATTTGTTTTTCTTTTCTTTTTTTTCCCCTTCATTCATTGTGGCTTTAATAAAGACTAAAAGGAACATAATGATAGTTCTTACAATGGAACTAAGCCAGCATGACTTTAAGTGAACTCTGAAGGATACTTAATTTTAATTTTGGAACAATAAAAATATATTATTTCTTGGTGACCCTGAGACAAGATTATCTGATGCATTTTATTTATTCATATTTTTGTTACTAAGAACCGTTTATAACTATTAAGAATTTAAATTTTATATAGCATTACAAGTTCAGATTTGGGATGTGGCAGTGCCCTATAAATCTATGAGATTCTACCCTCCTGAAGTAATATAAAATATGGAACTCTTGGTTCTTCTGTTTTGAAGTAAAATATCTTGAAACCATGTTAGAGAATTTGTTCTCTAAGAGCTCACTGAACTATTTTGTGAAAAATCAATTTGCAGACTATGTTTAAATAAATGCATTATTATTGGATTCTGACTCATCAACATTGAGTTCAATTTAAAAATCACAAGTTTTCCTATCTCTACTATATTTTACTATGAGTACACATAACTCACCACTATAAGTCGTGATGCTCCAGTTAAAGTGCAAAAAACCAGAAATTATCTCAAGATAATAGGATTTTTGACTTTCCTAAAGAGAATAATGTTAGCTGGTCAAACCACAGATCCACAGAATCATTTAGGTTTGGAAAAACCTCTGTTTGGACTCCATGACTAGAGACATCTGACTTATTTCTTTTTTTGCAGGTTATATAAAAATGTGCATCCAAATTACGAGTAATAGATTTTTTAATTATAACTTTCAGATTTTATACTTATATTAATGTGCATAAAGAAATGCTGTATTAGCAGTACATATGTGTAGGTTATCGGGATATCCCAACTTGGTTGGAAAAGATAACAAGAAACAACATTCAGAAGTGTGTGTCCTTTTTAAATGCAGTTTGGCTGAACAATATTTTTGCATAGATTATTGATGGATTACACCTCCATGTAGTCTATAGCTCCTCCATCTCTTCCTTTCAACCCCACTTCAGTTAAATCAAGAAACGATGATGTCTGCTCCTGAAACCAAGTGTTTTCTCATTGTTAACATAAGTGAGAGCATGCTCTGGGAAACATAGCTTCAGTCAGAGTATCCTGATCCATCAGGAGCATGGCACACAAGGCAGGATACCAGGCTGGGAGGAGGAAAGGTTTGCTCCAATGCATCACCTTGGTCCTGCGATACCTTTCTCTCAATCCCTGTTCATTCCACATCCGAATGGCTGACTCAGACAGAGGGCACTTCTGGACAAGATATGCAGAAGAGTGCCTAGGTAAATATAGGCAAATACAGGCCTGGTCTCATGAGGAATCATAAGAGATTCTTCTGATAACTGCATCATGATGTGGAAAGTGGACTGAGAAGAGGAAGCATCAGAACACAGCTTTTCCCAAGGCTTTAAAAGCATCGTAGTTAAATGCTTTGATAACTTCAAATCACACACAGCGAGTTGTGAGAAGACATTTATGTTCTAAAGTCAAAGTGTCAGTGTACTTTCAGTGTCTATCGTATTAAAGACAGTACCTCTTTTTTTTTTAACTGTAAGGTTCTTGCTTTATTTGACCTCTACGATTACCTGTAATTTACTCAGTGAAGGTGCATTAAAGGTTCTTAGCTCCAAATGTTTCCCTAGATAAAATGTACAGCTTGTTGCTAGACATATCCAGAGAGTAAATCTTAAAACTTCATGTCTTAGATGGAGAATTTTTGTTATGATACTTTACTTCAATAAGAGGTTTTTTGTGTTATCAGACATGACAATCTGGCCACATTTTTTTAATAGCTTGAATAAGATAATTATATCACAATAAAATATTTGTAAATTATGAGATCATATCCCACTACTTAAAGCAGTGTAAAAAATCTGTAATTTTCTCCAAAGCTGCATACCCATAAAACCAAGAAATATTTCTGAGTAAGAAACCAATCTAGTTAAATGATGTGAAAGCAGTGAAAATGTAAATGAAAGATTTAAAAATTTAAAAAAAGTAAAATAGTGATAAAACTAAAAAAAATATAGAAAGGTGTGCTGTAGAATTAATCTATATTTATTTTAAAATGTTTTTTTCTAAAACATAGTAAGAAAAAGAAAGACCTCATGTGGCATATAAATCTTAGGGTTGTAGAAAAGCCAACTATCAAATAACCATTTTTGATATGTATTTAGAAAAGCAGAAACTCTTTCTGCATGGTCCTGAAAACCCATACCAAAGACAAAGCAGCATTTATAAATGAATGTATTTTCAAACCAGTCACCAGAGGAACTTGAAAGGTATTAGCTGAGAAACACTTTGAAACCAATTTTGTTATACAACAGATTTTGAATATGAAGAAAATACCAAAATAGTTACAGATTTGCAGTGTTATTTGAATACTAGAAAATAATTAGTTTCTGAAAACCATTGCCCATAATTTCTAGGTAAGACAACATAAGAGTTAAGTCACATGTATTAACATGGAAATGAAGTCCAGAAAATGACATCAGGGAGTGTATTTTTATGGTAGATGGGTCTTCTTGAACCAAACCTCTAAAAATGCAGATCATCTTTTTTGACTGTATTACTATTAAATTCTCCAGACTAATCAAAGGATTTGATGTACAATCAGATGGCTTTTAAATTCATTAATTTAGTTCCTTTCTTCCTCATATGCACAACCTTTGGCTTTAACTATGTTATGGGCAGAACTTAAGAACTTTTTTTAGATCTCTTTTTTTTAATTGAAACTGAAAAAAATAAAAATAGAAAAAAAAATTTCTAAGTTAAAAAATACCATGACCAACCCCCTTCCAAGCACTATGCTTTTTCCCCTTACATTGAGCACAATATTAACAATCAGATCTGTGATGGGGAAAAGTCTCCTCTCCCAGGTCAAGCCAGTGCTTTTAATTTTTTTCTGCAGTGCAGAGCAGAAAGAGGCAACGGTTGCCTACTTTGACAGACCTGTGTGCCTCTTTAGGTCTCAGTTGCTGTACAGCCATTGCCATTCCTAGTGGTGTAGTGACACTTGCTTTTCCCTGGAAATAAAAATTACTTGACTGAGAATAAATATTTTGACCAAATAAAGCCTCAGGATTAATACAGAGTGCATGGGTGGAACACAATCACCTATGTTATATGGGACTGAGTGATTTAACATCCTTTCTGGATAAACTCTGCTGAGAGATTTCATGTGTGCAAGTCCTGCAGGATCAGAGAAACTACTCCTGGGCTCTTCCTCCCCACCCTCTTCCCCAGACATGAGGTCAGCTTGTCCTCCCAGGCCTGTATCTCCCCACTGGGCCACAGCTGATGGCTCCAGAGACTCATCCAAAACCCTGTTTTCCCCTCTGTCTTTCTTCCTGGTACATGTATCTTGTGTACTTGTGTACTGTCACACAAGTCAGCTGCATGCTGGTTCTCTCACGAGCGTTGAGACACAGAAGGTATTGAGCATAATATTGTGCATTGCTTCTTTGCATATACAAAGTTACTTCTTTATGTGCAACATCAGTTATTAGCAATACATGTTCAAATTGTGAATTCAAACTCAAGGTCTTTAAATGTCATACATTTCTGCAAACACACCTTCATATAACACACTAAAGTCATGTGATCTATGCTTTAATTAGTCTTCTGGTGAATTACCAACATCTTGCTGCTTTGTCTACAGTCTAACCACTTACAAGCTACAATATTAAATTCCTAATTAGTTCAGTCACGCAGCTACAATAATTAGACTTCCCATTTTTAAGTCTTCACAAATTGTTTGGAGTACAGTTTAGAATATGATATTATTGCTCAGACGGGAAGCTGAGACATTAATATATGTATGGCAAGTGTTTCTGCTAATTTTAGGTTTCTACTTTCAGAATCAGCTTCAAAGACTACTTAAAGAACAGCTTTTATAGATGTCAGTGGCAGCCATGTGGTGAACGCTACCACATCAGGATGATCAAGGTAAAACCTTTAGAAAATCTGCCATATAATTATTATCCATTTATAAGCATTTAGAGCATTGCTGTCTGAGTCAAGAGGCAGCAATAGAAATCAGTTTTCCAGAGCAGAGTTCGGTTACTTTAATCAAATGGCCATTCACATTTTATCTTAATTAATTAATTACAGCAAATGAAGATAGGGTCACAAAGCAGCATAATTCACCATAAGTTTCTGATTCATTCTTTGAATGAAGGACACAAAGCATGAGTTTTTGTGGAGCTATAGCAAGAAGAAAATGCAATATGGGTACATAGGACAAAATAAGATCATGTCTTTTGCCTCAATTCCTAAGCACTGGGTTTACAAAATTAATAATGTTCACTAACATAGGTGACATCTCAGATTTTTAAAAGAGAAAATCAGTTTTTCTCCAACATTTTATAGCAAGACACCATGCTGCATCACTAGTTTAGATCCTTTAGGTCTCCAGACCTTCAGTTTATGAAAGGGTAGAGTGTTCTGAAAGCACTAATAACCAGTCTCTGACCAGAGGCGTTACGCAGGAGAAGACATTTTGAAAAGAATCAGTAAGTCACAGGACAATCTTGAGCTTCCTTCTGGCTTTGTAACACAGTACTCACCCTACCAAGCACATTTGTATTTTCTGCTCAGTCTCATCTTTTCCTTGTCCTGGCCACTTCACTCACTTCCATCCTTTCTTGCCTAATCACTACCTACTTCCCGTTATCTTATCCCCTTCTGTCTGTATAGTGTTCTAGTTCTGATCTCACCATCCTCTGACTTCATTCTTCAAGTGCTCACTCCCCTCGCTCAGAAATCCTTTAATTAATTCACTGTTCCCTGCCGTCTCCCTCTCACACATCTCTTTCCTCAGTCTCTGCCCTCCCTGACTAATAGTCTTTCTGATTTCCATTTTCCCTTCTAAGTAGCATTAGCCTTTTCCCTCATCTCTCTGCTCCATTACCCCATCTACCCATCCCTTTGGTCCCTCTTTTATTTTCCTTATTCAGTCCTTCCGAATACATTTTCACCTTCTCTGTCTTTCAGATACAACCAGTATGACTCCCTGATCCTCTCAGCTTCCTGCGCCTCCCCACCTGGAATCAGCCATTTCAAAGTCTGATTTGATGGCTTCGAAGTCTAGGACACTTGGCACCAACAGAAAACCCTTGCTGAGATGACTGATGGCACTTTCTCTGATGAGTGTCACACTGATCTCTAGCATCCAGTAACATCTATTAGAAGAGGTTATTTTTTATTTTACTGCAACTAGGCTTGAACAGCCTCATCAGTTCTAGTGGGATGGCCTGTCAGAGGGCTGTCTTGCAGCCATAGTGATTTTGTAGAGGAATACTTCAGAAGTTCTTATTTCTTTGGGAAAAGGCATTGGTTAGTACAAGATTCCCCTAATCGTTCAACATAGGCAAAATAACAATTCCTCACATTCTGGAAAAATGAAATTATTTTGATAAAGTTTTGCTTGTCTTCTTGTTCAAGGTGTAAAAGACCCACATTGCACATAAAATTTCAGAGCAATAGGTTCAAGTCTGGTAGAGTTGCTATAAACAGTCAAGACAGGTTTTCAACTTAGGTAGACCCTGGTGCTGTTAACGGAGAGGAGAAAACATCCTTACCCAAGCAGCAGTTGCAGGATCTAACTTTCAAAACTGCAGTTTAACATTGTGTAGACTTTTACCTACCCTCTAACTGACATTAGAGTAAATTTTCCTCAGCAAATCTAGTCTTCATCCGTGATTTTCTGTAAAGATGCTAGTTGTTGTGATACACATAAAAATATAGCTAGTCAGATTAATGCCCAAGTTAAGTGAAAGAAATAACCAAACATTATTATTACATAATGGTTATTTGAGCTTGTGCAAAGGCTGAAGTAATTTCACTTTTCTGTTTAGAAATCTGGAAGGGATCTTAAAATATGTTACAAACTATGTAAACAGGAGCACTTTCCTGCACAATCATAAACTTGCACTTTTCCAAATAGTTTAGAATAGTCTCCCACATTTGACATAAAGCATTTGCTGTAAAAGATCTTGGCCTTGAAAACAGCCGTCACCCGCATGAAGCACCAAAACGACTAACAAGGTTCAGATGTTTCTAAGAAAGTTTTTCTAGGCATTTTAAAGTGAGGGTACAGGAAGGAAAAATAACATATGAGAGGGAGAACAAAGAAGAGGCTAAGGGAACTGCAGGTGCAAGCAGAAGTAGGATTGGAAAACATCAAGTAGAGGCACAGAACAGAAAGGGTTAAAATAGTAAGAGTTGTAATTGTTTTTCACAAGGAGCCTGCCAATCCCTTTGGAACTCACTTTGAATACTTTTCGATACTAAGTTTCTTCTGTTTCGCTTAATAATTGATACATGAATTGTTTGAGATTCTGTCACTTAGCCAAAGCCCAGGAAGATAAAACAGCTTTTGTCTCCAGAAAGTTAATCAAAGAAATGCTAAAGGCACAACCACGCACTACAGTTGCTGCAGTAATTACAGCCGATTAGTTTACTAAGAGAAGACATGGGGCAGCAGGCAGGGCAATGCCAGCCACGCACCCGAAGTGACCTGTTACTTTCACGAGGGGGATGAGCCACCCTGCTACTTTCACGAGGGGGATGAGCCACCCGGGCAGACGGTCATCCTTGCTGCTTATTCAGTGCTGCCAGTTCCACGACTAGATTCTGAAATTTACTTTTCTCCATGTTGTAATCAAGGCTGTTGTGCTGACAAAGAACATGGTATAGATGCTGCTTTGTTTTCAAAGAAACCTCCTACATGGAATACTATATTTTACATGGGAACTGCTTAAAGTTTTTCAAAAGATTTAACTAAGTTTTGCAGCTATAAAAATAACTGTATGTGGAGCTCTGTTTCCCAAACTCCTAGTGGGGAGCAATATGCCTTACTAATCTTAAGCAACACTGTACACACAGAAACCCCAAAAGCTTTACTTTAAAAGCAGGAGAGAGAACAAGCTGTTGTTCAATACAGAAGGTGGCAGAATTCAACCCTATACTTCTATTAGTTTAACAAAACAGTTGATATTGTAAAGAGTAGCTATTTTCATCTTCAATTAAAAACCCACTATCTTAATCTTGACATTGTGCAACAGAAAGCAATTTATAACATAATAATTACAGCTAAAGAAAATGATAACCATTAGGAGCATTCAACATGCAGATCAGTATCAGCAGCTTCACAGGCACAGCTCTAACAAGTCAAAAGCAGCACTTACAAATAAGATACTCAAATGAAATGAGAAAAACATTACTAAAATAAGCAGAATGTATGGTGTAACTCCCACCACTCTGAAGTGATTTGCATCTGAAGGGAAACTGAAATTTAGTTGTCCCCATTTTACATGCTATACTGCCTAACATGCTGAAAATTCCTATTACCTGAACAGTCTGTCCTTTGAGAACTACCAATTCTAGCAGCACTTGCACAGTATCATCTCAAACTGCTGAACTGAGTCTAAAATGTGGATTTTGTGACAACTGAGATGAATCAGTTCTATATGTACCTTCATTAAATATTTACAGCAAGTATTTACACAATGTTTAAACTGTTTCTTATTTTTTAATTTCAGCTCATAACTATTAACAGTTACTCTCAAGGCATTAAATACAAAAATATCTGATTCCGACATGCAGTTAGTAATCTCGAGGGACTGCATTACACCTTGATTCTATTGAAAAATAATTGCCACGAAACGTAAAATACACTGAGATATCATAGTTCTTTAAAAAAATCCACTGCTGAAGTTTATCAGCTATCTGCTTTGCAATGCTCAAAACAAGAAAGAATGTCAGGTACACTTACCCCTGGTACCAATAAGCAAGAACACATAGAAGCAGCAGTTAGATGTCATATCTGTCCTTCAGCAATTCAATGAATAAAGTCAGTGAATGTTGTCCCTTAAACTGTGCACCAGCCAGAGTGTTGCTTGTATGATCTGCTTCTGACAGCCTTCAGCAGTGCGTGAAGCAAGCTCCCTTCTCTCCCTGCCTTCCTCCCCTACTCTCCTTCACACCAGGTCTCTCTCTCTCTCTCCCCCTTCTCTGGCACACATGCACATGAAGATTTCCAGGATCACATTGGCTCCTCAGGCTCTGCCTTTACAGGATGGGGTCTGTTCTGCGGCAGGCAAAGTCTGTGCTGTATGCATGGACACGAGTCTGCTCCAAGGAAGGCGGCTGCTGCTGCTGCCCAAAACACAGTCAGGTCCCAAGAATTGTCACCAATAGTCCAATTTTTTCCCCCTCTTTTTTTTTTCTGAAGTTGCAATGCTGTGAGATGTCCGATAAGTACAGTTTTATTTAGTCAAATCTGTTTGAAACCAAATATTTGCTACAGTTTAGATAAAAACTAGAGGTTTTTCAACTAAGGGGAAGTGAAATTTATAAATACAGTCCCTTTGTAGCAAGCCAGTCACTCACTGAAATACAGAAAAATGCATGACGTAACTCATTTCTAAGACTAGCATGTCACTATTTTTGCACATTAAACCACTCTTTATGACTAATACTAAGGAAAACAATTTGAAAGAGCAAACAAGGGTGTTCAGAAACATATTCTCTATGAGAAAAAGTTTTTTTCACAGATTTTCTTCTTTGAATACATTAAGACCTTCCCATCCAACTCTTGATTTTACTGTCTCCAGTAGATCGTGGTATGTACCATCACATGTACAGTCACACGGTTAAAATCTTTTTTATCATGTGAAGGCTAACACTCAGCAACACAGCAAAATATATTTCAAAATGAGTTGGTGAGTAAAGATGAACTTGAGATGAGAAGCTAAATTTTATGTGGCCTCAAAGAGTTTCAGACTTTTTGATTTTTTTTTTTTTTTTTTTTTTTTACACAAAAATCTTGTTAGATTCAACTTCTTGCCAGGATGGCAATTGTGAGGGAGCCCTGGTAAACTGTCAGCAGCTATGTCAGGTGCCTGAGGAAAAGAGCCTCTCAGACTAAGGAAATATGTGCGTCCATGAACACATCCACCAAACAGTGAATTCGGAGAATGGGAAAAATCTATATTATAGTTAAAATCAAAGTCCACATTGTTGCTATGGCAAAGTTGTCTATAAAACAGATATTATGAACTGCCAGTCTCTTGATTTCTACTATAAAAGATATATTATATATATGATATATATAGATATGTCATATATATATTATATATATTATATATATATAAAAGATATATAAAAGAGTGGGATAAAACAATGTTTTAGTCTATGGAAGCCCCCAGAAGTACATTGACATCTATTGTACCAATACCAGTAATAGGCAGTGTAGATGCAAAAATGGATCAAATGGTTTAGGGATCTATAGAATGCTTCCTTACAGGGTGAGAACTAACTTTTGGGCATATCAAGTAAAAATCACACTTGCCTCAAACAACTGTTTAAAAGTTAAGCTAACTCCTAAATACTCAAGGGCTAATACCTGAGCCGAAAAGTGCTTCCAAGGTGAGAAAATACGGGAAGAAATTGAACCAAGAAAGTGAAGAATAAGCAAAATATATTTTCAAGAAAAAGTAAAATAAAAGCTTTACCACTTCAGTACAGGATGAGACAGACCTTATGTTCTAAAGAAAGGATTTTCTTTCTTGTATGCTTTCCACTGTGGCTTTCTGCTTCTGATCTAGCACAACTATGTGTAGGAACCACACGTGTGTTTGGAATAGATCATTTTTACCTGATGATATAATCGATCAAGCAAGCTGCTTCTTCAAAAAGCAGTCTGAGCCACTACAGATGTTAGGGTAAACAGGGAAAACCTCCAAATGTGGTACATACCACTCATATGTTTTCTGTAGCTCTGCCCCAGTGGGACTTGTCACTTTTCAGCCTTCCTCTTTTTCAAGGACCTTTGTTTAGCAAGGATACTCATTAAAATTAATTTTGCTATACATAAACACTCTCTCTATGGAAGATCTACTGAGACCTTCCTTCTTCTAAATTTTTTATACTTTCATAGTAACACATAAAAAAGCAGCAGCAGTTTTCAGCTTGTCCTCTCAGTATAATTACATTTAAACCAAGAAGCTAGAGTTATAAACACACTCATTGCTGAACTGTGGAATACAGAGCAGAAAAAGGAGGAGAGACTATATTTTGAACAATAGTTTTGGCTTACACTACTTGAATGCAATTTTACTTCTTTCTAGAAGAAGCTTGTCTGTGTATTAGAAAGGTAATAAATACTTCTCGCTAAAAAGTAAAAAGCTATGGTATGTTGGTGGTTTAGAGCTCTCTTTTCAAGAAAGCAATAGGCTTTATATTCTAAGTCCATACATGGAAAAGAAATAAGAATTTCATCTATGCTTCAAACAACTTTGAGAAGATATTTGACTTCATTAGGTTGGTCAGTATTTTCTTATATTTCTACTTACAGAAATTTTAAAATTGATGTTCAGTCTGAAGTGTATCTGAGCTATAACAACTTAGTTGTTAGATCTGTGGGGGACACCCCCCCCCAAACATTCAAAAAACATCGTGCCACCACACCACAATCTAACAGAATACATTAAACTCCAGTAATTTCACTAAATTCCAGTAATTGTTATTATGCTATTGAGAAGAGTCATCTCATGTTTCTATTACAAAGTGTTTGAAATCAAATTGAGTGATCAGGGCTTAGAATTAAATAGCTGTAATTATGAGGCACTTTCAAATAAGTTGCTATTAAAGTTCTAGCACCTTTTAGTTTTTTTCTGTTGTTCACATCTGGTGCTACTTAGAAGGAAATTCATAGAAGTAAACAAACCATAGTTGCATGCATTGCCATGGTGAGTGTCAATATTAAAAACAAATATACACTAAGCTGTAAATCTGCTACTGTAGAAAAAAATTAGAATTCCTTTTCAGCTTGAAGAAAAAGGTTTATTGATTCACAGGCTGCAGCTACTCCCTTGGAGATTAACAAATATTGTTAAGGGTTGAACTCAATGATCCTTGTGAGTCCCTTCCAACTCAGAATGTTCTGTGATTTACCTCTGTACATCAAACTCTGACTCAACACTCAGTGTTATAACTGATAAGCTTCAAATAGACGAAGGAAAAAAGTTTTACTCTATACGGGGCAAATAGGTGCGTACAAACTCCGCCTGTTACCATGTTTTTTTCAAGTACTGAGTAGTCTGGATCTCAGATATACTTCTGCTCTTTCCTGTTGTGGCAATTTTCCTTGGTTTAATTAAGAATAATTTCAAGCATGCTTTATGTCATGCATCAAAATAAAGACCCACAAGACAATAGGTATTTCAATGCTGATTTTATACCTAAGAATTGCTTATTAAGCAAAACAAATTTTCAGTTGAAAATACTGACTAGATTGCCAGCTGTTTTGCTGTTCTAGTGAAATATAAGATATGCAGGATGAAGCACTGAAAATAAAACTTGGCCCATGTTGCCACCTGCAGTCATGAAGATTATATATTTTATATTTAGAAATGATAACTCAAGAAGTGAACCACTTGTTTTCTCATCCTTTTGATGACCAAACTCCAGGTTTTGTATTATAACCATGTGAATAATTATTGTGCAAATGAACATATTTGGCTTAATTACATTTAATTTACAATGCTCTCAAAGCTCTGTCAGTACGCTTTGCAGACAGTGCAACTGAGAATAAGACAGTCATATTTTACAGGACAACTCTTACCTTTGGAAGATATATTCCTTATTTAACATCTTCATCCAGGTTCCCTGAGTCCAGAGCAAAGCAAACTAAAGGACCTTTTAAGAGAACTTCACAAATGTCTAAGCACAGAATGAAAAGATCTCATTTACAGCAGCTCTTTCCAAAGTTTAAGCTGTGCTGCAGTACCTTTATCTATCTCATATACTTGTGTCTCAAACCGTACTTTAAAAATGTGCTATCTTTTCATAAAGATTACTCTTTCCCATTTCACAGTTGCAGAGATTTAGTAGGATCTACCTCCCAAAACCTGAAGGGCCTAGGACACCCAACCTAATGGTCCAAGCAAACTCTGTCGGCATTTGCGCTGTAGGGCCTCCTGACTCCTCACTCCCCTCTCCAGACCCTTTTTATCTGCACAGCTGCAGCTGTGCTGGGATTAATTCCACTTGCATTTGGAAAAAGGGGAGAAACTTTCCTCTGTTGGAAAAACTACCTGAGCTTGATGTTCCCTTCTGAAGGGCTTTATTTACAGGAACAGTACAGATTTTTTTTTCTTACTATATATGTATATCCACCAAGAGTCTCAAAACAGAAACCAGTTCTGCCAACCTTATTTGAAGCTAAAGCAAATGTACAAAATTTGGCTCTAGTGACAGCTGCCAGCTGCAGAGTGATCATATCTCCCTTAGTAGGTTGTAGCTACAGAGGCGAACACAGAAAATGAGTTTAATTTTTCCACAGAAAAAAGGCAAACAGAGGGGGAGAGATTCATGGATGATTATTTGTCCCTTACATGTCTTTTGTGGTTTGTAGATGGGACACTAGCTTGGCTGTAGACAATGGTGTACAAGCAGCAGCATCTAGCCGACTCTGAGCTCCTTGAAATAATTTCCTTTATTGTGTAAAAGGTACTCTCTGCCACTGAGTGCTTTGGTGACCCTATCTAGCTGTCCCAGACCTGGTATGGAGGAAGGCCACAGTCAAAGCAAACTTGATCATCACATCCCTCATTGTCTCCTTTCTCCAGCTGTTTGTTCCAGCTGGATGTTTTGACTAAATCAAATAAAATCTCACTAGTGTGCCTGACTCAAAGCTGCTGTTAATGTAGAAAGTACATTTCTTTCAAAATACCAAACATATAAGCTTTGCTAATGATATATTTTCCAAATCAGCCGTTTCCAGCCTTTTAACTGATTAAAGAGTGTGACAGTGTTTCTATGACTGTACAATCAACAGGTATGATGTTAATGGCTTTGGTAAGTTATTTTATTATTTGGGAATGTCATAGGAACTGTACACAACATCCTGCTTTTTCAGTGTGACTCTTTTTCCAAGTTATCCCTTTCTGTCATATATTAATAATATTTAATAATTGCAACTTTTGTTTTACATCACCTAAGCTTCCCGAAGAAAAGAGACACCTAGACATTAATAGCTGAATACACAATAATGGCGGTGTGAAGTTCACAGAAAGTTGACTAGCAATTTATTAACATATTTGAACATGAAACAGTACCAAACATATGAACATTGGCAATTAAGTCATACTTTGATAGAATGCACTCCAAAAAGATGCAGTTAATAAAATTTTGAGGATGGAAGGCGTTTTAGGAAAAGAACAACCAATTAGACATGTAGGACAAACACATGTTAAAGTGAATATAAAAAAAAGAATAAAAAGAACATCCCTCAAAATTCATAAGAAGTGAGAAGGAAGAGGAGGAGAGTTACAGTATGAGGAAGCATGGCTTCTTAAAGGGCAAACATATAACATAAGAAGACACCGTCAAAAATGGAAATCACCAAAATGAAGAATGCATTAGAGACATTATTTGTAGGACTATCCATATTCACACTTTGCCAATGGGCTTCTACAAAGAAAATAACTTCTGTAAAATTAACCACATTTTGTGAAGTAGGTAAGGTTTCCGATCCAGTGGCTTTCATGTAATGCCTTAATTGACAAATCCAATTTTGTATTTCTGCAATAGCCTACAGAAAACAGAACGGAAAGAGCAGAAGGAAGATGTGAAATTCAGAAATCCCAAGGTCATTGCTATATAATTACAATGGACCAATAACATAACATTCTCCTAATGCTAGTAAATATTCAAGATCTAAATTGGTTGGAGTTTTGAGTTCATTGTTTGGGGTGCTATTTAGATTGTTCTTTTACACAGAAACACATTTGACTCAATCAGCAAATAACATCTGTATCTAACGCTTCAGCCTTTTGGGAAGCATAAAATAAAAATTGCTTGACAGAGCTAGAAAAGGTGTTGGTTTTGAGGGCAGCTGATAGTCCATGGTGAAGGAGCTTATATTAGCAGAGGGGTTTTTTTCATTCAGGTCAGTTTTTTCTGCTTTCCTTTAATTCATGCATGAAAAAAATCAATATTTCTGTGATCAGCTTGAACCAAAAGGAGACATTTATTTCAATATTAATCATACACTTCTAAAGCACTGGGATTGATACAAGTGGAGAAAACCTTTTAAAAGTAACTATGTAAAATACATGGTTAAGCCATAGGAAGCTATGACCTACAGGTTTTTTTCTTTTTGTTTTCTGATTTTGTTTTGAAATACAGCTGAAATTTTCAGGTTTGCAAGACTGAGTAACAACTTTACATTTCAAGCAGAAAGATTTGGTATTTTTCCCAAGTGTTTGGCTGACTAACATATAAAAATCTTTTTTTGCCTTGATGGTATTTATTTCCAATTATCTTGAATATTCTAATAAGAATATTCATTAAGAATATAAAGTAAAATCTTAACGAAGAGCGAGATAACTTTAAAGAATGCATTAGACCTGTGTTTGTATGTTATTTCAGGATGATTTCTATGTTAATTTTGGAAAATATCCTTGTGGTAGGCATAATAAGACAAAAATCCTAGACAAGGGCTTGAATGGCTAGAATTTTAGTGCTCTTTTTTTGTGCTCTTTTTCTGGCTGGGTCTGGGATTATTTTTTGTTCAGGAATGTAGTTTCAGTAAAAGAAATAGTTCATTCTGTTACCCTTGGTCCCTTGTATACTCCTCTCAAATATTAGAGCATTGAATGAAATCTTTTACATCTGGCTCGAAAGCCGTAAATGCTGGGCTATGACATGAAAGATGGCAGTGCAATCAGTGCTGGTTGGTGCTGACACATGCTTTTGTTGAAGGAAACAGCAGGGGCCATCGTTATGTTTGACACAGAGTCTGACTATTTTGTTCTACAGGTGTGGTCTGAAATTAAGACTGCACAGAGTTTGGGTAGATGAATGCATAGTTTCTGGATTCTGTTGAAGTAAAACGAAACAAAACTTGCAGATGCTTAAACCTACAGGTAATAAACTGTCTCCAGTGGCCTGGAAGCAGCAGTTTAGCAACGAATTTTGCTTGTATAGATGCTATGTGATTTCAAAAAGCTGATGCCCCTTTTATCTTCAGCCTTTATTGCTTGCTTAAAAGATGTGGTACATATCTGCAGGTTTTCATCTCACACAATTTATTGTATATATTTTAATTACCTACATTTTTACCCATCAGCTTTAATCTTCAGGTCTCTGAGGAAATACAGATTAATATTTATTATTCCTTTTCTGACTTTGTAATTGCCCAAAATACTAAAACAAATAAATAGGAACGGATGAGTAGAATTCTAAGAAGGAATGATTATTATTTTTCTGATCCATGGATGCTTTATCCAGGCATCATTTAAATGCCTAGTAGTTTGGCTTCCTCTAGGTCTGTATTTCTCTATCAATATATAAACCCTTTGAATTTTTTATTATAAGAGATGAATCACTAACTGTGTGCTGAAGTAGTTTTAGCTTAAATAATTGTCTTCCAATAATATGGAGTTTAATCCTAAACCCTAAAGAAGAAGGCATTCAGCATAAAGACCATCCACACTGAGCACAGCTAGAGGTACTCCAGTGTCCTTCCAGAATGAAATTTGCACCTTTTTAAAAAAGTAATTGTAACTTGCAATCTAAAAACATGGTAGGAATCCATGCAAACATCTACTGGGTTTTAAAATCAGATAGCTAGATTTTAATACTGCTGCAACCAAAACCAGTTACACTTTGTTTGAAGTGTAAAACTAGACAAGATTTTGGGATGTCTTCCCAAGGCCACGGCACAACAGTACTTATCCCAGCTAATGCAAGGCTGGTTTACATGAGTCTATGCAGCTTACAGCAGCACCTCTGGCTGCTGCATAGGCCACTGTCTGTGTTTTACCTACTGCATAAACACATTTTGTCACTGCTGATGCTACATGCCTGCAATCACTGAAGAACTACAGTGCCTGCATTTTTGTTACTGCAGCCATTTGTACTTCACAGCTGTGTGAAATGTGTGGAGAGATGAGGGCAGGTAAAAGGGCAGTCCCTGAGACAAGGATCCTCCTGATGTGGTCATTATGAAACACCAAGGAGAATGAAGTGCCTTATGACTGATCCTGTCCCAGGAATGAAGTGAGCTGTGCTTGCTACCCTGAATCTCTCTTGAAGTGTACTTTCTCTTGAAACATCACTAGCCAAAAAGTAAATACGTGTTACACCTTTCTCTAACCACTCACTAGTGTAAGATATGACAAAGTAAAACTCAAACCCTGCTGTGTTGCAAACCCTGCAGCACTGAGGCATTGAGACCAGCACCTCTGCATCAGGGAGAAGGATTTACTTCTTTTCATTGGACACGGTTGGGAAGGTGGCATTACTCCTGGGACTGACCCTTACATGTGGACGCCAGGATCCCAAATCTTCCCCTCCAGTGAAATCCAGCTGTCCCTCAGGGGGTCTGTTTGTGACCTTGAACAACTTCTGACAGTGTAATGTCTCACAGCCAGCATTTTGTCTCCTTGTTTTTGGCAGTTTTGTATGCCGTGGTCCATTTACATGCCCTGGTCAGGGGCCTGGACATTTCCTTTCAGCCCAAACACTTTGTCCAGCAGGCACTGCACTTGCTGTGCAGCCTGACAGTGTCCACAGTCCAAAAGGGATGAGGACACTGAGGTGCCTTTGAGTGGTCTCCAGAAAGGCTAGGGAGGGCCATAGACCCTGAAATGCCTCATTCAGCAGTTCTGGATGTGGGAAAACACAAGCAAAATTAATTATTATTTTATTTGAATTATTTTAAATTATTTTAATTAATTAATGAATGAATTTGTTTTCAAGCGCAGATACAGTAATCGTTTTCGGAGATATCTGCAATCTAGTCCATGATCCAATTCTAGGAATTTAGGCAGCACTTGGAACTGCGCCTCTATAAACTGCAAATTGTGAGAGGATTGTCCTTGCTGCTAACCATAATACCTCCATCCTGAAGCTGGGGATGTGACTTTGGTTTATTCATTCTGCAGCCTCGTGAAACATATAACTTTGAAAGGGAATTGCTTAAGACACCATTTGGTTTTTTTGAGAAATGCTCTGATACTGGATAGCAGTCAGTCCCATGTTACTGTCTGGCTCACACTTGTAATTTCTTTTGATCTTTAATTTTGGAAATATTTCCCTATCAGAATCGTCTTAAAGGCAAATATGCTCAGACAGTGAAATTAGAGCATGTTTATCAATATTAACCCTGGAAAATGGAAGCTAAGTATTATAGCTTCAAAATTCTTATAAATGACTGAGGGACTAGATTGAATACTATAGAATACATTTTCTAAAGTTCTTCCTGGTAACTTGCAAAATCTAGGAAACTGGTAGAGTTTTGTGTGTGTAGACAAGGCAGTCATCAGGGAAGAGAAATTCAGTAGATTTTTAGCAGTTATTCTCAAGTTTTAAAATTTGCTCATATGAATGAACGCTTCAAGACATTACATGAGCTATTGTTTCCGTGGAATCCCTTTCATTGACAAGTCTTGCAGGTCAAATCCATTTTAGGACATTTCCTCACCAAGCAAGATATAAGTCTAAGTAATTTTTACCAAAAAATTCAAGACACAAGATTGTTTTCAAAGATTTTCTTCATGGCTGGATCATTAAAAGTCATTATGTGGGATAGGCTAGTCTCAAAAAAAAATTTAAAATTATTTTTTTTAGCTTTAAATGAACATTGTGATTCTTTTTGCATGAGATACTCATTTGGTCAGTTCATGTGGTTTCAGCCATGTGTTTTACTGCATGCACTTTAAAGATGTTGCATCTCTGCACAGTGATGCACATCTTTTTACTTAGGGGCAAGTTTTCCTCTCCTGTTTATTTCATGAGGTGAAATAAAAAATACCACAAAATCCTTTGAAAATCTCCCACCTTTAAGCAGTCATTATTCCCTGCATGCTTATTGCATGTACAGGATTGTTATTGTTTCTTGATAGCATCCACATGTAATTCTGCAAATCCCAAAACACTCTGAAACTTCTGACATGTTTGGAGAAAATGCAGCTGTGGGAAAGGTTTGGCTTGAAAAGCTGGTGCAGTATGAAAAAAAAAAGAAGCAGGCTTCACAAAGCAGACTTCATAAATCAGAGGTTTCATAGGTGAACTCTTCTGGGATACTGATCTAAAAAAAACCCTGAAGAAATTTGGCAGCTCCTTAGAGATGGAGTATTTAGAATAAAAGTGTAAACTATACTATTCTGGGAGGAAGAAAGGCAAAGTAATGAAAAAATCAGATTTAATCAGGGATTTTTGGTCTCTAGTGCAGGAAAGGACGGTACCGAACATTTAAATGAAATCAGGTTGCTGAAGATGAGTACAAAGGTATAGATCAGGCATGCTGGCCAAAATCGAATAACCAAAGAACAAAAATCAGTGCCACTAGCAGGGGACATCAAGAGACAACAAAACATCAAATCAGACACATAACATAAAAAGAAAAGAAAGGGCTGGAACTGTGCTTACCTTTGAATGTCTCATGAAGGCTCTTTAGTGTAACCGCATTTAAGAGTGTTTAATGTTCTTTATTTGGATGTCTTCACTCAAAAGTTCAAGGTGATCAGCTGGCCCACATAAGAGTAACAAAAAGGGTCAAGAAGGTAAAGAATATTTTGGAGTACGTGTAAATAAGTCTAACATCTTCCTACTGCCTTTGCCCAATAATCTTCACCCTAAGGTGCCTTGAACATCTGGCTAAGTCAATTACAGAGTTTAATGATTATCTTTGCAAACAGTCAAGTGCATGAATACTTGGCCTACTTTCAGGACAGTTCATAGAAATTTAAATTTGTGAAAGGGGAAACTAAAAGCTAGAAAAGTATGCTGAGAAAAAAAATAATGTAAGAGCTTTAGTGAGTAATTTTCTCTACTGTCTCAAAATAGAGATCAAAAGGTAACTTGATATATAAGCACTTTCCTGCAGGGATACTTTTGCTGGGTACTAATGGGATACTTAATATAGCAGAAGAAGATGAAATATGAAACAGCAGTTAAGAGCTGAAAGCCAGACAAGTGTAAAAAGCAATAATGCATGGCTTTCTAATAATGAGGATAGTTAATCAGAAGAGTAAATCACCACAGGAAAAACCATATAAACTATTCTTTAGTCAACACACATATAATTTGGGCTCATTTGGGGGGAATTTCTGTAGAATTATGTGTGCTATATTCCCTATTGCGCACAGCTATTGCTTGTGGACCCAATACCTGTGAAATTCTTCTCATTTATCCACATGGTCAAAAATAACATAAGTACACTTCCCATTTGGAACAATGACGGCACACAGGAGCCCTAGATTACACTTCAGAATAGAGAATATACATTTATTACTTATTGACTGATCAGAATTTGATGATTTTCCAGCTAAGACATGGGTACTTTTTTTGAATTACAATCTGTTTATAAAAGCCAGAAATGTTATTTGTCAAGTACATATATATATAGTTTGTAGCATGGCAAATACTGTAATGTAGAATCACATTCATCACAGATGCTGTGTAGATGCTACTGAGAATACGGAAAAATTCTGCTACTGTATTTTAAAGAATGAAAATATCATCATATTCCCCCCCAAAGTGCCATGTTTTTCAGTGAAGAATTTTGAAGTCCTTTTCATTAAAAGTCCAATCAGTATGTGAAACTGCAAGTTTCATAGGACAACAAGCTAAAGTTTAGTACAGTCCACATAGCAGCTTTGTGGGTATTGCTACTCAATAGTTCAAAAGAATTGTCAATTAAAAGTGTGAACAAGAGATGAAGAAAAGATAGGGGCATCTTCAGGTGTGAATGTGTAATATATTTGGAATCAGCAGGCAAGGCTGGTGTAAAAATAGAACAAACAACTTTAATCAAGTTAGAATAGAGCTATTGAAAGTTTGCTTTGAAGCAGAATTTACCATGACAAGAGCTCTGACAATGCCTATTAACCAGACCACTTGTATATACTTCAAGCATATAAAGGTTGTGCTATGACAGAATGATGAAGGGGTTACAGAGCACCAGATGACCCAAAGCGTGTAACTCCAAGAGAGTGGTTCCTTCCCCTGGAAACAGTCAACAAAACCCGTTTATTTCAGCAAAGCTCCTGTGTATTGTGGCTTTTCCTAAGATGAGCTATTGGCAATGGTCGGATCAATCAGGTTTTGTTTTATCTCTTCATCGCAAGTTCTTGAGAATGAGACCAAAGGAAGTTGAAGCAATCAAGTAGTATATTTCATTGGTTTTATGTTTTTGTTTTTGTTTTCCCCACTTTGGCAGGTGCTATTTGCAGAATATTTAGTAAGTTGGCAAGGAAATTTTTACTTGAACATCACACTAATAATAGTCAGCAGGTTTGAAAAACCTTTATACAGATAGAGGAACTAATTTATTTGTCTTTGGTGCTGTACATAAACCTTTATAAATGCTTTACTGCTTGTAAGGGATATTGCAGACTTCCATTTCAGTAGAGGTGCACTACTCTTATCTCTGTCCAAAATCACTGGTATTTCCTGGGGACATAGACAGATCAAGCACTACATATAGGAGAAACAAGTAATGCTTTCCTGTCAGTCTCCACATTTTAATTTTGTTCAAGTTCCACTTTTGTGCATAGTTTAAAAAAACCAGCAAATTTCAGAGGTTATAAATGTCTTTTTCATACATCCATATATTGGTAAATGGAAAATTTGAATAAAATTCCGTGTAAGTAACAACCTTTCTTTCCATTTATTTGAAGGCTACAGTTTTGTCAAAATACTGCATTAAACTAATAAGCAGTTTCAAACGATCAATGAAAGCCAATTAAATGTGACTCCACATTTCTAGACAACAAGCAGAGAGTTACATTTAAATTGAAATTTTATTCAGAAAAGATATAAGCCCCTCTTCCACGTGGCCTATAAAATTTACTGGGTACAATATGCCCCATGCAGATTGGCAGTTCCCTCTCTGTAGGGGCATGAAAAATACAATCAGCAGGCACTTTAAAAGCTCTGAAGTGTGTTAGTACAATGTACTTTGCCGTATTTCAAGATCAGCAAAATGGCACGTGACATTGTAGCTGATCATTCAAAATCTCCCCATGTGGCATGGCCAGTGATTATGTGCTGCATATCCCATTTCCTTTGCCACCCTGAGACTCACTAGTGATGAGAACAAGGACACCGTGGAAGATGCAGCATGCCACAGGCATACAGAAAACATTTGCCATTACTAGTATGTTTCAGGTCCTCAGACTCCTACTGTTGTGTGATGTCCACTGGTTTTCATAAGAGTACATGAACTTTCCGTAGCATCTGCATGAAGCCTCTCTTGCAGTCACTACATTTGTTAGTCCTATTAGAGGGGCATTGAGCCAGTTAATGTATGCCACCTTGTAGTAGGAGTGTAAATACAAGTGCAGGCAGTGCAGTAGGCCTGGGCACATTTCTGAGACTGCCTATGAAGCTCATATGTGACTCTGACATAATTTCTTCGACTAAGCCATCAAGGGAAGTCCAGTTGCCCTGTAAAGATCCTGAGAGCAATACTGAGAAGGGTTCCCATCACCACGGCAGGGACTAAAGGTGAAACTGAGTCACATAATCCTGACTGGGCTCTAAACCTAGATTTTTCCAAGAAAAAGGTATTGGATCAATTTAGAGGTTTTATCCAGAGAATTTGATTTAGCAACAAATAGAGCTGAGCCAAAAAATTGTGCCTAGCAGACTTCCTAGCAGCCCCGGTTATTTATGTATAGGAACAATGGGAAGACTATTTCTTTGTACTGACTTGCATCAATAGCTCCTCCTTTTTCTCTCTCTCTCAAAAAAAAAAAAGTAAATTAATGGAACAGAGAAAGTTAATTTATATATTCCAGCTTTAGGCACCTAATCTGGATGTCCACAATAGGAACCTCATGTTCCTGTGTTTCCAGTGGAATTTGCAAGGTTTATTCTAGATTTCTTCATTCTATTGAGAAGCTCAACTGCCTATAGGGAGCTGTGATATGGTACTCAGAGTTACCTTCTATATATGCACTCCCAGAAGCTCTAAACAGCCATTATAAAATGCTGGAGACTGATGAAGAGTGTAAAGTAAAATTTAACTGTGTTTACATTTTTATTCATATTCATTTGTAAGTCTGCCATACTGCTTTCAATTTGGCTCTGCTTGATGAAATCTGTTTGATGAAAACAACTATCTTGGTATTCCTATCACGTTTCTTCTTTTTTTTATTCTCTCCACCTGTGGCCTCCTTTATTACATGCCAGATGTATTTTCCTGAAGAAAGAATTGCTGTTTAGCAAGTATTGCAGTCTCCTGGTATTGGAAACTGTACAAACTCTTGCCCAGAACTACCTTTAAATCAAGCATATTGCTTAAAAAAGATCAACTGAGTTAACTTTGAAGTTCTTTTCTAAATATACATTCACTAGTATATCTTATTCAAGTTTAGGTTTTAAAATATTTAGGTACACATAATTATTTTAACAGCAAGTAATAAAAGAATGTAAGAATAACAATGCTTTAGTTTATATTTTATTTTTAAGAATAATTGGCTTCTGGGTGTTTATAACTTCATCTGCATTGCACTGAATCTTTTTCTAATTACACCTGTGTGCTTTCATCCTCTAAGTGAGAAAGTGTACAGTAGGTACATTTTAAAAAAGCATAGTAAGTAATATTCAAGTTTATATGGTTCACTTAAGTCTCTACACTTTGATAAAAGCAGTATGTAATTTTTAAGTTTTCCCCTGAATTGTTTGTATTTCAAATATTTGATTCTTGTTTAGACTCAGTAGCAGTGAAGAGAAAGAGAAGCACATGCTTGTTTACCCTGAAATCTGCAGCTTTCCATGATATATGGGATTGTATGCAATCATATTTTCATGTTGTTTAGGCACTTTTCTCATTGCATTTCTAGCTATTAGTCATGGTAGCAACATTACAAGTAAAAATGATGGTTAAAATAGGAGAGATGGAATGTAACTCATGGAGGAAAAATGCTATCATCAGAGTACATCTGAAGTGAAAGAGTTTGTTCAACATCAAGATACCACTTGCCAGTGAATTCATTATGCTGCTGGCAGTTCCAGTAGTCCCAGGGACTGTCAAGATGGATTTTTAAAGAGTGATCACATTGTGTTCTTATTTATTTCTTACACAGACTTATGTGCACAGGCTTTTTGGAGGGTTCATGGCTGATTACTCATGCAGATTCCCACAGCGAAAATTTATCTTTTTTTCGTCTTTTTTTGGGGAAGGGGGTGGTGTGGTGTGGGAAAACCTACAAGGGAAAAAGAAAACAGAAAGGAGAACCTGCAAAAAACTGCCAATGGCTACCTGGGAAGAGAAGCAGCAGAGCCTCCAAGGCAGACGTCCCCCTTGGGTGTCCCCTGCAGTGCTACACATCTCCACACTGTACTTTTCACACAATAACTGCATAGTCTCTGCCAGGACCCATTCAGAGCAGGTGCAGGTATTTTATACTAGTTTGCTGTTCAGTTCCTTGGTGGGTCCATCTGCGTAATTTAAGAGTAGGAAAAAGCAGGGAAAAAGAAGAGCAACTCTCACATTTGTGGCAATTGTTTCCCATAAGGGCCCACCATGGTAAAAATATTAGGGTGTGCTTGAAAATATGTTGCAGGTCTGCAAACTTAGCTGAGGAAGTTTTTGACTTAAAGAGTTGCAATGAGTCCCCTGGAGATTCCAGAGGTGGTTTGGTGCGTGGTTTTTTTTTCCTCCCCATTTTTTTTTTTTTTTTTTTGTAGAACAGACAATTTAAGTACAAGGGATTGGATGAATGAAGAAGATTACATCTTGTGCAATACTTTTCCTGCATGGGAAGTTATACAATTATGACTTTGATCCTGCAATCAGATTTGGCAGCATGAAATTCCAGCTAGCACATAGATGAGCAACAACACAAAACTGTAGAACTGGAAAATGGATTTATTTTGGACTGTTCTTTAAAGACAGTGCAGCATTCTTCTGTACAGACATTTTCCTCAGCCAATTCATTCTAAGACTGAGAAAAAGTCATCAAGAAAAGTCACTATATTGTCTGTCTTTCAGTATGCTGGACAATCACCACTGGTAAAGATGGACAATCAGTGTTTATTGATCCATTCATCATTCTTCCAATATTAAAAGAAGTTAACCAAATTCATGTTAGTTTCATTTTCTTTTAAAATATGGCATAATAATAATTATCCTAAGGAAGTGAAAAAATGTTCCTTGGTAAAAGAATTTTGGAGATCAGTTTTATGAACTCAGGAAACATTGATTTTTATTGCATTATTCCAACAGAAAGATAACAAGTGTGTTGTCATGATGTGCAAGACTAATTGAAAATAGTGCCCCAACCTTCTCACTGAGATTATTTCTCTAATTTTATTACCATCTCAGGAAAGAGATGGTGCTGTTATTCTTTTTTTTTTCTTTTGTTGTTGCTTATACCTGTCTTTTATGCAGAATCTTCTAATTAATACACTCTTTTCTTGCCTCCTCATACTCTATAGATTTTCTTATTGATCAAAAATCAACCCAGAATGACTCAATCTTAACGATTTTTATTCAAATCCTTTACCGTGATCCAGCTCCTGGGTTTAGTGGTAGTAGAATCAACTGGACCCCATGACTCCCCTGTTCACCTTAAAGAAAGTGAGAGGGGAAAAAAAGAAAGCACTTTAAGATTGTTTCAGGATTTTAGCATTTTTCTGCTTAAAATCTTCCTGTACTCATGCTGTTTTTAATAGAGAATGACAAAATATTTAGTTGTTTCATAAATACAGAATACCATGTGTCTCAGGCTGTTATGACAATGAAACTGCTCAGAATATGGTTTATGAAAAACTACACTGAACTAGTAACAGTAAAAAGATTCAGCATCTAATGTTAAATATTAATCACTTTTAAAGTGTAGGCAAATTAGTTTTCACAAAATAGCTGATATAAATAACTCACACTGACTAATAAATATTCTGAGAAATTATAATTTAATGCAATTTATCTTCCAAACAAATGGAAAACATTTTTTTAGCTTTACTTGAATTTCACAGATAATCTTATTCCTTTTTCGTTCCTAAAATTTTTCATACTTGTGGTAAGCTAGAATGGGTATTAAAAACTTTCTCTCTTCATTTTATTAGAATTTTGAATAATAGTCCACGTCATTAGCCTAACTTAGCATTTCTTTAGTCTGGGCAGTGAGGTTAATGTCGAGGAAGAAGACATCTACACTAAGAGTTGTTTACATACTTTTAGTATTACTGAGATCTAAAATAAAGGCAGTATTCTTGTGTTTAGTTAAAAGTTTATGCTAAATAGCACCAACATAATAAACACCTGAAGAAAAGTACAAAGATCAGTGTTTACAGAGCCATTGTGCTGTCTACTCTCTTATATGGATCTGAATCATGGGTCATCTACCGCCACTACCTGCGTCTCCTAGAACGCTTCCACCAACGCTGCCTTCGTACAATCCTAAACATCCACTGGTCAGATTATGCGACCAATACATCTGTTCTAGAACAAGCAACAGTCACAAGCATTGAGGCCATGTTGCTGAGAACACAGCTGCGCTGGGCAGGGCACGTCTCAAGGATGAAGGACCACCCCCTCCCTAAGATCCTGCTTTATGGTGAACTTGCCACCGGCTGCCGCATGAGGGGAGCCCCAAAGAAAAGATACAAGGACTCCCTGAAACATCTCAGCCGTGGCCATATTGATCAACATAACTGGTCTACTCTGGCCTCCAATTGGGAGATCTAGAGACACACCATCTATAACGCAGCTGATGCTTTTGAGAAAGCACACAGGATCACTCTTGAGGAGAAAAGACAACGCAGAAAGAATCGTGCCTTGCAGAATTTACCACCTAAGGAGTCTTTCTGCTGTGCCTTTTGCAACCGGACGTGTCTATCTCGTATTGGCCTTTTTAGCCACCAACGTGCTTGCAACAAACGTGGGTAGAGTCCTTACCAAATCTTCATTCGCCAAGCCTAGCCATGATCCTTGCCTTGACATGCAAGTGATGTGATCTCAGACCACAGAGGAAGTATGAAACAAAGGGTACAATATCTCAAATCCATCTAGAACTTCAATACAAACTTGAAGGGGCATTAAAAAGCAAAGCCTTTATAAATCACTTTTTGCACACTTTTTGTGCACATTGACATGTAAAGCCATTGAAGAAGAATAATTATATTTGCAACTTTTGCAGGGAAGGGATTGAAGGAAACCATTTTCTAATCAGTGTTTCCTTCAGTGTGGCCCTGACATTCCTTGCAATGATGTTTCCCTTGTATTTTCTGGACAATTGCTGCTTTGAGTCGTCGACGGTGTTGTTCATATGATTTAGTGGCTATCTCCCAGTTTTAGATCTTTAGTAACTGTTTAATGCGTGATGTCTGACATCAGAATGTACTTTAACCAGAGCAACTTCTGGTAATAGACATAATTAAAATGAAAGATCATGAACCAGCAATGCTGAGTATCTGATAATTGCACTCATTTTCTGAATATTGCTAAATCTAAAGTAATTATGTTAATTTTGTTTAACTTTCCTTTGATTGGTATGTAAATAATGGTTGCTGCTTTGAAAAGTATTTAATTTTGCCTCTAATAGACAGCTACTGATATCACCTAACAGTTTAGGTAGTAATGCAAGTACATCCTCAAGCAGTCTTTGTTCCTGTAACATTACCCAGCTACAACAGGCTGAATGCAGAGTACTGATGTGGGTCCTTAATAAAACTGTTAGTTGCTCTCATGATGGCAAGTAGCAGCTATTTCTGCTACTTTCTGAAAATAAATCTCCCACTCTACTCCCTAAAACCTTTCATGACCTGCACCAAGGGAGAACAAGAAGTAACATGCATTTTGCAGCCTAGTCACTGGGTTCAGTGGACAAAACCACTAGCTTCAAAGCCTTGTGCTTTTGGTTGATGGCCATACCAACTGTTTTTCTACCATCTGCTTAGGGAAATAGAAATTCAAGTTCTGTTTCAGAATCCTGTGGAAAGTTACCCAAAAATTTAAATTTTACTAGACAAATTTAGATAGTGTAGAACATAATGTTCCTGGGTATATGAAGCAACCTGATAATGTAATACAGTTTCTTGGTAAGTGATCAGAATGAAAGTAGCCTGTGTTTTCCAGAGGAATATTTTTTCACACGCACCTACACAATGGCACAGACAGATATTTGTGATAGGCCCAGAGGTAGCTATCAAATCCACATTAATTATTTTATGTAGCTGAAGTGCTGCAGTTTCCTTCAGTTCACTGGTGAACAGCAATGATGACTACCTCCTTCAGAAGATATCATCTAGGCCTATTGAAAGAATTGTCACAGTTATTCTAAATTAGTTATTTGTACAGCAACAATATATATGTTCTTACTAGAGTGTTTGATTAATTTCGCAATCAACTTAGCTCAGTAGTGTATGATACATTGGTAGTTGGAATGGGCTAAAAATCCAGTACCTAAATATGGCTTCAAAGGGAAAGAAAGAGGATTGATTTCCTATTTTCTGACTCAGGCATGGGCAAGTATGCATATAGATAGTACATGATCAAAGCTCGTTATCATAACAGATGAACAGAAAGAATTCTGGTTTGAACTCGTGAACTACCCATCTATACCTCAGCCCTATCCTTGGTTTTGCCAGATTTCAAAGTACATTCCACTTATGTTATAATTTCTGTTATATAAAGGCAAAGCAGATGAGGGTCATTTATTTATACAAGTTTACTCCCTTAAATCACTTCACTGAAGTAGCACATGAAAAATATACTGATCTCACAGTGCTGTAGAATGAATTAGTATGTCATTAAAAGCAAAGAGAACAAAACTACGGTTCAATGATTTGAGCAGTCAGACTTGCAAAAATCATCTCGAATGGGTATTTTTTTTCCTTCCGATTATAACTTTTCCACTGAGCCATTCACAGATTTTCAGTCCTTACAGATTTTCTTATAATTACCATGAAGTTTGGCCAGGAGTAGAAAAGCTGCTTTCTCTTGGTCATCCAAAAATTCTGTTTAAAGTCTCTGACATTTTTCTGACCAAGTCAAGGGACTGAAGTGAGAGAAGATAAAACCCCTGTCCTTTCCATTTTCTCTGAATTTTTAGCTACCTGCTAAAAGTTTCTTGCACTCTTGAGACTCCTTTAATGTTGCTCTTAATGTTCTCTTTTTTTCATTCTGGGGACAAACCAGTGTGTATTAACTTCTCTTAATTACTGCCGACTTCCCCTAAAACAATGAAATCCCTTTCTCAATTGCTATAAGTGTATCTAATAAGTTTAGTTTACACAGACACCTTTTCCTATTTTTTGCTGCTTTTTGCATCTTTCTCTTTTCATAGTATTTTGTCTGTTGATAAAAACTTGTTTTCTGTTTTCCTTGTCACCTGCACAAGTGTTACATCTTGCCATCTTTATCTGAACAGGACTCCTCTTTGGTTTCAGTGATGTCTCTATCTACCACACCAACCACGTAGAAAGTATCTTTCAGGCCAGAACCCTTTTTTATCTACACAAAACCTTAAAGAATCTCTAAATTTTCCAACCTTGTTTCCCCATCTCCTTTGTTCTTACAGCCAGAGGAAAAAACAAAAAGTGATTTAAATGTGGTGCTATGCAGTTCATGGTTCTGAGACTGAAAAAGGTAAAAAATTTTCACCTTGTAACCAACAGAGGGTTTGCTTATGCACTAAAATGACAAAGAGCCTCAGTTTTGGCAATTTACTATAATGATAGTCAGGTGTCATATGTATACAAGTCTGTGATGTGAACCAAGAAATCTTAGTGTGAGATTCATGCTACTGTCTCTGCCAAATGTGCTGATAATAATTTGAATTGCATTTAGCAATTACATCTGCTTCATTTTGTAATAAAGTAGAGATAGTTGTTGTAGGTGATGAAGACTTCTGATGTATGAAGATAGTTATGATTTATGCTTTATTTTGGTGCAAGAATGAACACAATTGCAAGAATCTCAGCCAGAAATATTCAGGCACTTTAAAGGCATTCTTGAAATGAAAGACTAATTTGAATGAACTCAACTGACTCCAGGGAAAAGGTATAATCATATTTTGAAGAATTAAATCATAATCTCATTGATTGCTATTTTATGGTTGGGACATAAAAGATTTTCTTTCCCGGTATTCACTTTCTTTCAGATGCTGAATCTAGCCTGACTGCACTTAACAGCATGTCTCTGCTAACAAAGATGAAGAGTTGCAACAAACATTTATATGAAAATATTTTTCATAATGTGTATTTTAATGTTTATTTGTTTATGTCCTGAGTTCTTCAAATGATATAGAACTGTTTGCATACTTCAAGTTAGACACATACTGCAGTATACAGGGCTGGGCATAATAGTCTGATTTCAGGTCATAAAACAATGTTATGAAAATGCACTTATTGCACCATTTGTCTACCCAAAGCTAGTATTATATTCTTTATTTGCATATATTTCATTATATAATTTAATAAATTTTACTATGAGAAACACATACTAAGCAACTCTAGTAATTTTTATTCATCAACTCCCCAAAAGCAAATTTCAGGTCACATATTGGCTCTACGCAAGGTGGGCTTTGAAGATAACTATTTAATTTTCTCTTCATTTTCTCTTGACCCCATTGAAATATGGGAAAGTTTAGCATTAAAAAGTGCATAGCTAAGCAGCTGCATTTAAACACCATGTTTTGAAATATGGTATAACACCAGCACAGTAAAAATAAATGGATTTAGAGTCTATACTTTTCAACACCCCCCGGCCCCCTCAAAGAGGAATGTTAAATGTAGAATTTATGCACATAAAAACAAATTTGCACTCCAAAATAAATTCTAGTTCCCAAGGTGAAATAAAAAGTACTCTCTAACAAACTGTCTTGCTGCTTATTGGATGTGTAAGGGTACAGGACACATAGTAGAGGGTCTAGAATATTATTGAACTATTCTCAGAAGTTATTGACCCTGTGCAACACCTACAGAATATTCTCAGAAGGAATGGAAACTAATGAGGTGGTATGAAAGTGTGGCCTCTGTAAATAAATCCTTCTACTGTGTCTATTTGCTGTGGAATTGCTAACCTTAAAAATGATGGAGAGAAGAGAGGGAGAAAGCAAAAAGCAGGCATAGCTGCCATTTGGCTTGCTTGCAATTTGTAATGTCAGCAGCTAAGCTTTAAACAGAGCATTGGTACTGACACTGCAGATAAGACTTGTCTCCTATTCCCTTTTTAATAATATCACTCAGAATCCAACAGTCAAAAGTTAAAAATAGGTTAACAAAATGGTTTATAGATAAGGAAGCCTTGTGCTTGCCTTTCATGTACAAAGTATCTAGTAAACAATGTTTAACTAGACTATTTATTAAATTCTGTGCTTTGAATAAACTATTTGTTTTTCATGAGTGATTATTTTCCCCTCTATTCAGCTTTGTCTCACTCCCAAACACAAGATCACAGACTGTTCTTACCTCTCTTATAGTTCTCAGAATATTTATCACAGTGGTACTCTTTACCATTGAAACCTGTTTTTCATTCCTGTCTCCTCTCTTTTCCTTATTCTACTCCCTGACATTTTAATCCATTTGTCTCCTTCCTGTGAACTTCCTCCAGATTTTTACAATTTCCTCCCCCCTCTTGTTTTCCTTGTTTCCTTTTACCCTCTGTGAAAGGGCTTGTATATCATACAGGAAACAAAGCTGCCAGTGCCCTCACCTAGGTCTGCAAGCTCTTGGGCTCTGTACTGTCTGTCCCAGAAATCTTCAAGGCCTGCTGTTTGCCCCTTTTCTGGGACCTGCGCCCCTATACTTGGATTGAGTGGTGCACTGACCTCACACCCACAAGGGCTGAACTTATGTTTCCTCCTATGCACAGGATCCAAGCTTTGCTGCTTACATTTTGGCATTATGGTTATTTATACCTTGAAATTTCTTCCTCCTAACACTGCTTCTTCAAATTAAAGTGTGAGGTGTGTTTCCATCTCCTCGAATGCCTGTTGTTTCCCATGCATAACTAATCTCTCATCTTCTTCTCTAGTAATGCTTCTGTCTTTGTCACTCCACCTGTCCTTACTAAAGTAAATCACTGTATCTTGCTGTGAAGTGAAAATACAACTCCTATTACTGTACAACTTTTTGGGTGTTTATGTCTTACATTGAAAAAATTTCTATTATTCTCTTCATCACCACCAATTTTTTTTTAAATTACACCATGTTATAAGATCTTTGTTGATGTCAGATCAATCCCATCTTTGAAATCTTCTTTGAAACTTGTTGAAGTTTCATCTATTTTGTCTAAACCTGGAATTCCCTAAATAATTGTCTGCTTCTTCTATCACACTTAGCTCTTACTGCCTATTTAGTCCTTTTTCTTATTCCTCCTCTATCTCCCTAGATCCTATTCTTCACATCTTTCTTGACCACACTTCATGTTTTAAATAATTTTTCACTCTACCTTTTCTGCCAAAATTATCCCACTGATTCTACCTTTGGAACCACAATGCCACATCCTCTTTTCACTGCCATGATATGGATGTCTGTTAAAATCTCCAGTGAGGAGGTATTGAACACCTTGCTTTAAATTTCCTTTAAATGCCAGTTAAAAAAAACATGCAGAAAATACTGATGATTTACTTGGCCAGAAATTAGTCAAAAATAAAATGTCCATTTGAGGGAGTAACAATTTTTAGATAATTTTTTTTAGAGACTATGTGTTTTGTACCACAGTGTTACACCTGGTACAGAAACCAAATAACTTTCTATCCCCAAGGTTATGTGAGATGACTGGTCATTTTATGTGGATAAAAGCTGCATGTTAAAATATATAATGTGGTTTTCAGATGAAGATAACAATCAAAAAATGAAGAAAAGAAATATCTGAAAGTTACTAAAAGCAACTTTAGTTTAGAGTTTTAAAAGAAAATCAACTGCAAATTTAATGCTGAACAAATTAGTACTTGCCATTTCTCTGCAGTATGAAACTCCCAAGTTTTATGCTGCTTTTATGAAAGGCTCTTCTGTCAGAAAACAGCCTTACCTAGCATCACTAGATTTTTGGGTTTTTTTGAATAACAGTGCTAAGGTATTTTGTACCAAGGCTTTGTAGGAAAAAAGTCACAGTAGAGTGCTGGTCCCATCAGCTTCAGAATTCTGCTGTCTTTTTTTTTTTTTTCAGGGCTTTTCTTTTAGGTTTTCTTTTGATCTGTAGTATTATAGCAGTATTTCAAAGGAAAATCAGTGAAAACCCACCACCCTATACAAGACATCAGGCTTGAGGGAACTTAGAGTCTTGGGCAGTTGATTTTTCAGTTGTTACCATGTAACAGTGCCCCCTTTGGATTGCCTATATAGCGTGACAATATATAATGGAGGAGTTAATAGAGGGAAAAGGTATGCATATGTAAATAACATTATAAAAAGGGATGCAGGAGCAGTAGCCAGTTGACAATAGCCACATTCAAACATTAAGTACTACAGGTTGCTTTCTGGTACTGTCAGAAGAAATACAGTAGCACAGTGTCTAAAAATAATATAAAAAACCAGTAATGATTTTTCTAAAGTTAGTCTTCAACTACAGAGCATAGAATCATAGAATCACAGAATCAGCTGGGTTGGAAGGGTCCTCTGAGACCATCAAGTCCAACCCTTGATCCACCACCACTGCGGTTGCTAGACCATGGCACTCAGTGACACATCCAGTCTCTTCCTAAAAACCTCCAGGGCAGCCCATTCCAATCTCTGATTACCCTCTCTGTAAAGAAATTCTTTTTAACATCTAACCTAAACCTCCCCTGGCACAACTTGAGACCATACCCTCTTGTCTTGCTGATAGTTGCCTGGGAGAAGAGACCAACCCCCACCTGGCTACAACCTCCTTTCAGGTAGCTGTAGAAAGTGATGAGGTCTCCCCTGAGCCTCCTCTTCTCCAGGCTGAACAGCCCCAGCTCCCTCAGCCTCTCCTCATAGGACTTGTGCTTGAGTCGCTTCAGCAGCCTCATTACTCTTCTCTGGACCTGCTCCAGCACCTCAATATCCTTCCTGAACTGAGGGGCCCAGAACTGGACACAGTACTCCAGGTGAGGCCTCACCAGTGCTGAGTACAGGGGAAGAATCACTTCCTTGGACCTGCTGGCCACACTGTTCCTGATACAGGCCAGGATGCCATTGGCCTTCTTGGCCATCTGGGCACACTGCTGGCTCATGTTCAACTTCTTGTCAATCCAAACTCCCAGGTCCCTTTCTGCCTGGTTGCTCTCCAGCCACTCTGTCCCCAGCCTGTAGCGCTGCGTGGGGTTGTTGTGGCCGAAGTGTAGGACCCGGCACTTGGCCTGGTTGAACCTCATCCCATTGCAATCAGCCCAACTCTCCAACCTATCCAGGTCCCTCTGCAGAGCCCTCCTGCCTTCCAGTTGATCGACAAGGTTCTTTCTTTCCTTCAGTGTCTCAGTGGAAAGGGTTGGAACTAAATGATCCTTACTGTCTTTTCCAAACCAAACCATTCTATGATTCTGTGATACTCCTACTGACTTTCATGACATTTTGGGATTGTGAACAGAGGCTGACTAAATTTAATTTGCTTCTGGCATTCCCTATTTATGAATTAAAACAATTTCCCCAAGAGTCTTCTCATTTTGGTTTTACTAAAACCTGAAAGTGAAGGGGAGGCTGCCATATGACTCATTGCCCAAATTAGCTGGGTTGTTACAGACTCTGTTGAAATAGGCATCTGCTAATAATTTTATAGATGTGAGGTGTTTGGGAGCTTTTCTATTCAGACTAGAAAAATACTATTCTGACTGGAAGAGAAGACAGACCATTTGGCCTTTGACCACAAAATGAAAAGGCATTGAATAAGGCAGTGTCTTGGCAACAGGAAAAATAATCTATTAGTCTCTTATTACATCAAAGTTCTTCAAAGGTGCTTGTGATACACGGATGAATCTTTTATTCTTAGGTTTTCTACAACATGTATCTCAGGTGTATATGACCTCATTTTTCTAAAGTAGCACTTAGTTGCAAAGAACAATTCTTCATATTACTGTAATGCAGATGCATTTGTAGGATTATCAGGGCATTGCCTGTCTAGTCTTACAAGGAATTCTGATCAAATCAAGTCAGTTAGCATCTTTGTGAAGGCCCAGAATAAAGTGAATTTGAAAAGTCAAGGTGAGTGTGGCAGAGGAATCTCTTATATATTTTTAATGTGTAAGCTGAATATTCAGATATAATCATGACCATAAATAATCTAATGCATAAGATTCTAACAAAGATTTTCCAAACATGCTTTCCTGGATGAACATACGGAAATAAAGGATACTCTGTTTTCTCTTTTTGAAGTCCAATACGTTGTAAAAGTACCTCAAGATATAAAGAGGAACAAAGCAACTCCCTCCACACCCACTAAACCATGCTGCTAACACTGTTAAGAGTGTTGTGTTAAAGTTGAGTTATTCAGGTACTGACTTTAGATAGATAGATAAATAGATAGACAGACAGACATTGGGATTACTTTCTCTAAATAGATGTGCCACAGTATTTCATGATAGTAGCTCAGAGCTGAATCTGTTTTTCTTGTGCATATTTAAGCCTATTTAAATACGAAAATTCATATACATAGACTAACAGAATATTTGAAAGGGATTTTTATCTAGGTTTTATGAACCTCTACTGCTTGATGTGCCTTCACTTTGATGGATTTGGAGCTAGAGTGATTAGCACATTTGTATCTAGCCATTAAAAGCTGTAGACATGATTTTAATACCTTTTCTATTTTTCTTTTGCAGACTTAGGACTGCTGACTGTCTCTTCTAAGATAATTCACTGTAAAATCAGGTTAAACATGGAATAAAATTAAATTACACTTTTTTCTTTTCCTCATGATAACAGAATACTCTTTAAAAAAAATGACCGAAGAGTTAACATACAGACATTCTCAATTGGAAAGAACACCTGTGTGTGGTTTATTGGTTCTAGTTGAGGATATTATACAGTTAGATTATTGAATACATTATTTATTAAAGCAATCAAGCAAACCCTTTGTTGTCACATCTCTTTCAGACCAGGGAAAGAGAAAGGTCACTGAAACTTTGACATTTGTCAAAAGGATATATGTGAACAAGGGGATTAGAGACACCTGTCCAGCCTATTCTAACTTTAGAAAATGGTGGTATTTCCTTGGAAACAGGACAAAGGGGGCACCTGCCAAATCAGGATTTCAGGACTTCTTATTTCAAGGCTTTCAAGTTCTGAGACATTTGGAAAGATGTTAGTCTCCAGTGCTTAGGGAGGGAATGAAAGAGTGAGGCATAAATTTCATAACAGAAGTCTGTAAAACCAGGTAAGGGACTGAGACACAGCTGCAGAAAGAGATGGGAGTCTCTGTGGGCTCATGGGTGGGAGAGGAGACTCCTGTCTGAAATGATCGAAACTGATAAGGGAAATTGTATGGGGAATGTATATAGACATTTTACATTTCTTTAAGGTTTTTTCTCATGAATAAAGAATGATTATTTTAAGGGTTAATCATATAACTTTCATAAATAAATAAAATTATTAAATTATCCTCATAGCCTATCAATGAATTTATTTATTTCATTTGATTTGTCCTGAATAAATGATTTATGAACCCTGAGTAATCAAAACGTGGTAGCAGTGGAAAATGTTCTACTCATGATACTGTCAGCAGCAAACCTTAGGATGTACAGAAGGAGGGCTACAAAACCACAGTTTTGTGAAGCAGTAATGTGCAGAAACATAAGGAAGTCTGTGCTCAGCATACATGTCTAAGTACAGAATAAGTAATTGTGAGGGAGCTCAGCTTAGATTTTTAGCTGTGTTATTACTTGTTTAAAAGTTAATAGCAAACTGACTTTAAAGTGTAGCCTGATTTTTTTTATATTCCATTTCCAGTTTTTGTATTCTAAAATCATTGTCACTTTACATTTCACACCTTTCACTCAATGCTTACAAGATTCATAGCAAAAATCAGGACAGTCCACAAAAGTCAAATTTATGTCCCTTAGTTGAAAATTGCAGTGGCAGAATGGCTGAGACAGAAAACCTTTTATGGACCATAAAAGATTTGAGCATATTCTTGTGGTACACATGTAAAAGACAAATGAATATCTGTCACAAAGAAAATAAGAATGAAGCAGGATGATGCCTTTATTTCCCTCGTGCCAACCCACAGAGCAAGCAAACAGAACTCAGAGAAATAGGTTGTCCTCTTCTAAAGGATAGAGCAACTTGTGAAACTTCATAAGTAAAAGGAAGTTTGAGTGTATTTTTCTTGAGATAATTCTCTGTACAAGACATGATATTTAAGATGCAGATTTCTCCCCTCACCCCCTAGAAAGTGCTTGGGAACTCTTCCTTCATAATGTGGAAGCACTTGGCTAGCAAGCAAAAAATAATAAAAAAAAAATCAGCACAATTGTATTCAGAATTATGAACTTCAAATTAACCTGAGATCTATGTAAAAAATTCTTTAAGACCTTAATTGTATGGCAAGAGAAAACAGATACTGACAAGATGAGGGGAGTGGGCATTTCCAGTCAGTGTGCTGCAGCACAATATTTTCTTAGCGAGGGAACATGGCATGTGAAATGCAGAATGCATTTCTGGTAAGATACAGAATTGCTTTGTATCATTTCCAGTTGCATGGAAGTGGAAACCCAAGTCTGGAGAAAGCAATTTAGATTATTCCTACCAAGAGAAAAGAAGCATAGATAATCATTGGCCAAAAGAATAATTAGAAGGAACAGGAAAAGAAAACAAATACATTAGATCCAAGACTGTTGTGTATGTTATTGAAAGAAGTTGAAAAGATAAATTTGAACAAAATCTTCTCCAAGACTAGTTGTTCTACAGTATCTCTTCTGTTACTTTTATATTGACAGTAACTGGATGATCTGCAGCAACAACTTGAAATATTATGGGGCTTCTACAGAAACCTAAGAGAGGTCTCCAGTAGACCTGCACCTTTACCTAGGACTGGTATGAGTCTTTGGGTATTAATTTGGGGATGTCACATTTAAAACAGAAAAGACACTTGAGGCAAATGGCTAAAACACATAGATTAATCTTTGCATGTGAAAAGGTTAATGCCAGTTAACAAGTCTATGACTAAGCAGAGAGTCATTTGGCACTCTGCCTGGTGAGCAGGATGGCTTTACTCTGTTGGAGATTCTGAGCATTCTTGTTGCTCTAGAAATTGCCCAATCACTTTTGCCATTGACACATACCTGCCTGACTGATTTTGTGACAAACCCATCAATATACTCTGTAGTTATTAGTTATTTTTATTTATATTAGTTTTACTATAAAAACACTGCCATCCTGTATAACTAGGGATCAAGTTGTCTTATTGAGCCACACCATTTGGTGAGCAATTGCTTCAGAAGATTTTCATCTTCATACAACATTCTGATTTGGTTGTTTACCCAATGGCATGTTAAAACAAGCTGGGCAGAGTGTGATTTGCTAGGAATAGCAAATCCTTATGGAGATGTTCTTTTCAGTGAGCTCTTTCAGATCGTTGAATAACTACTGAAATAAACAAAAATGGCATCGTATTTCCTCCATTTCAAGAATGAGAAAGAGCTATACAAAGGGAATTATGCAGTATGTTATTTTTGGAGAAACTGTGCTGTTCAACACTGTTTTGTTTAACAGTGCATAATATTCTGTTTAACAGTGCATAATATTCTGTAGAAACTCTGTTGCTAATTAATCAATCAATCCCAATAAAAGACCTACTTACTTTGCAGTGGAATGAAATTCCTTGCTTTATTTCATGAAACAGGATAGGCAGTGGATTCAAGAACTTCATTCTCAGTCCTAATCAAGTGAACTATGCAATATATTGAAGTGCAGTAAAATTCTGAACATCACATACAGAAGTGGGACATTATGCCACACCTACTGAAGAATAAATGTGGGTCAACAAGATCAAATTTCTGTCAAAGATAATAGAAAACCATTACCATTAACAATAATGTAATTCAAACTAGACCTTAACATTCAGAGGATAAAGCAGGCTAAAACTGCATATTCATTTTCCCAGGAAACTGTCTTCTGTGCTAAAACCCCATAAAATGATTTGGATACAAAGCAGATGACAGTACTTTCATGGTTTAAGATTCTTGAAATTGTTGTGGTGTTGCTCTGAGAAAATGTTTGACAAAGTACAAGAAAACACGCAGCCCAACTAGCCCATAAAAAATGGAAAGTTTTCAATCTGGGACATTAGGTGCAAGAATTCTGATGGGGTTATTTTAGTTATTAAATTCCCAACCACACAAAATTTATAAAGATAACATTACATTTCCTCGACTTACTTCATAATCAAATTCAGCATACTGAGTGTGAAACTTGCAGTTAAGGAGCTTGAGAAAAAAAACCTCCTAGATGACTGATGATTAGAAACAAGTTGAACTAAGAACTCTTGCTTGTTAGTTCAGCTAAGGGAGGGATACAATTTACAGAAAGATGGAAATATCATTAACCTTTCACTTAAAGCAGAAATCAAGATGAAGTTTAAAGTACTTCAGCTTTTTTTCCCCCCCTTTTTAAAAAACCTAGATTAAGTAAAAAATTACTTGAGTTTTTGTTTGAAGTATTTCGAGCAGTTGAGGATGAGTATTTGGAATTACTTGAGTAACTGTAGTTTTGTAACTCAATGAAATTAAACATGTTTGACTTTGGTCAACTGTAATTTTGAACTTTTGATTTCAGTCACAATCATGCCAGAAAGATAGAATAAAAACTATAATATATTTCCTTCAGGTAGAATCTCAAAAACTGTAGCTGATTTAGTACAAACTCCTATAGAAAAATAATAAAAATTTTATGTAAATAAAAGACTTACAGATGGTCACATTAACCCCATTCACCACTGCAGTGAATATGGTTTATGTCAGCTATGGAGGGGCAAAAGAGCCTTTGATGCACAGGTGATGGACTCCAACGTAAACTCAGTAAGGTCTCTTCAATTACTAATATCCCCAAAATAGTAGGAATCTGTTCAGATAAGAGGTCTCAGTAAAGAACTGTAGAATTGCTTTTTATATCTCTAACAGGAAAATAAGTGAACTAAGAGAAATTCCTTGCAAAGCGATTCCTGCACAGAGAACAGGAAGCATTTTTCTCTGCTGCAAGCATGTCCTTATATACTATCAGTGTTCACAGACTTTATTGGGAAATGTAGAAAAAACCAGGAGATATTTAATATTGAACTACTACCATGTTTGCATAAAGAGTGAATTATCTACAATGATCTGATTTTCTTTCATGAGTTCTTCATTACTTGAAGTATACATAGCCTAACTCCTAACAAAACCCAACAACCAAAACTCACAAAACCCCCCCAGCTTCTAAGACAAAGCTCAATTTAATATACATACACCACACACTTTCCTCTCCCCCCACCCTCTCCCTCCCCCCACCGTGCCTCTGGTTAACTTTTATCAGAATTTATTTCTATTTCTCTATTTTTTATGTCTTAATGATGTTTTATATCTCCTCCTTCCTGGTAAGGAAGGTGGCCAAGTGAAAGGATCCGTCTCAAACCCATGATCAATGCAACTGCAGCTATACTCTGTGTGTGGAAGGACTTCATAACAATGTCATGAAAAATTGTATGGGCAAGTAGGAAGGTTTGCACAAAGTTACTGGTTATGTCTCATCTTAAAGGAAAACAAATGTGATTTGTCTTTAGATGTTCTGTGGGAGCAAGAGTAGTTCACATGTGTACCATTATTTAGTAATTTAAATAATGAAAGGGACATATATTTAGAGAGTAGACAAGCAAGGTTTTTGTGGTAGTTTCAAAGATGATCAGCATGGTACTGATATCTTGGATAGATGTTCCAGAAGTAGAAGGTGGAAGCCAACAGAAACTGAAAGCTACATGTCAGAAAGAAACAGAAGCAGAGATGTCAGTCGTGGAGACAATTGACTAGGAGCCATAGGGCAGAAAATAATTCTGATGTTATAATGGATCAAAAACGTCAAAGCATATAGATTGTTGCAAAAAAAAAAAGCAAACTTCAACATGACACTCTGGGATATATTAATAAGCATATAAGAAAGGGGTTATTCTTTTATTCTAGTTGATACTGATGGGATCTCACTGGGTCAAAACTGGGTGCGTTTGAAATGTTCTTAAAGAAAAGGCAAATAGAGAGTCCAGAAGAAAAATAGTCAGAATGATGAGAAGTTTATAAAGTAAGAAGACAGCTTATTTTCTTTGGAAAAAAGAAGACAGATTCTTGGAAAAGAAATGTTTAGATGAGAAAATAAGAATTTGTTTTTAGCTCTTCAGAAATAAAAAGCAGAAAAGGTCAAAATGTTAGGGCTGTTAGTGTTCTCAGATCCCAAACAGTGGTGTGGGTAGAGAAGAATAAGCAGCCAACATTATCCTAAAGGTAAGCATCAGGAAATAATGCCTGATGCTTAGTCCACAGGGATATTCAATATGAACAGACTGCAATAGATTTAAGGGTTTTTAAAATTTTTTTTGTTTTGTTTTGTTTTTGTGTTGGTGTGGGTCTTTTTTTTTGTTTGGGTTTTTTGTTCATTTTTTTACTTCTGCAGCAATTGTAGCTCTGGGAAATGAGACTGTCATGCACACGGATGCTCAAATACTCTGCATCCACTACTATTAGAAGGGAGGAGGTGGCATTACACAGTTGGCTGCATGGCTCATGGGCAGGTCCAGCAGCTGCCAGAATTCAGTCAACACAACTTTTGAGCTATACTTTCATTCACTCTATTTCTTTTCTGGCATAGAGAGACATTAGCACTGCTGTAAAACACTATTAAACTTTCGGACTATGAGTTACTAATTTCATACCATACCTTTCTAAAATACATTTGCAGAACTCCGAGCTGCATCTTCAGTTGTGGTGTCAGGAAATTCTGAATCTGAAGATCTTCTGTCAGGGGAGGGGGAGGTGGCTGGAGGGGAGAAAGAGGCAAAGGGTTAGCCACTGATAAGCTTATCTCCCGCTATTTGATCCAATTTCAATCATTTATTATCTCTCACGAGGACTAAAAGTTTGCCTCCACAGATTCCTTATAGGTTACCATTCTTTTTTGCTCCAGAGAACAAAACTTTTGCACAGTAACTCACAAGAGCTAAGTTAAGACAAAGGTCCAGCCATGTCAGTTTGCCTTATAAAAGACCAAGAAAGTTCAGTATAATTTCTGTAAGTGAAGAGTTGTTAATTATGAATTTATATCAGTATAACCAAACACTTTACACCCATTTTTTTTCTTTTCAGTTTGAGAGTTACATGAATGCTGTCTCCTATTAAGCTAGCCTGAATAAAAACACAAGTACACAAGACAGGGTTTGGTGTCTGTTGGAACTCTAGATCTTATTTGAAGCAGTCAAAAGATTCAGTTTACAAGCAGTAGCTCTGAAAATTAAGAAAACTAGCTTCTTCTACTACAAATTCTATGTGACATTCTTCTCAGAATTATTCTTCAGGAACAATATTTGCAGCATGTTTTGGTTTCTTAAAAAAGATGACCAAATAACTATTTACATTCAGTTTCAGTTCTCTTCTTCAGCAGGCATCTCTCAAGAGATATTATTTTGAATGTACTTAAATTTTTTAAAGTATATTAAACATGAAAAAGCTATTTTACATGGTTATTTTGCATATGTCTTCTGTGTCACAATAATCTTTATAGAGTCACTCCTTCATTTCAGACACTATCAGAAATTCATCTTTTCGGGGATCATAGCTCAGCTCTGGAAAACCTCAAACCAGAAAGTGACATTTGTTCAATTTTCTATCTCTGCTTCAGGTCACTTAACTCTCAGACTGATACCCCTATCCCTTTCCTTCAGGGCAGCTTCTCTCTGCGAACACAGTTTAGGAGAAGCTCTATCACACTTGTTGAGTTACAGTCTTAGAAGAGCAATGTACCTGAAGCATTACCTCTTTTCCTCTTACTCAGCTTCTAGAGAGATGCTCTGTGTCCTCCTAAACTTCTCCCAGGTCTGACATCTTGTTCAGACTAATGAGTTTGGTTTAGGACTGATACACCTTTGCAGTCCACTTCTCAGTTCACAAGCCCCACCAAAAATTCACTTAATTAAGCACAAAATTTTGAAGACAAAATTAAAATATTTCTAGGCAATAGTTTTTAAAACAGTGTCAGTGCAAACAAGGAAGGTCTATTAGGATTGCTAACAGAAGGGATGCACAGTCTGTTCATATAATAGGACAGAAAAGAAACTAGTATAATTTAGCACAGAAAAAATGAAGGCCAAAGGGAATAAACATAATCCCTCTAGATATGTCTGCTGGATTAAACACTAAGGAAGGGAAAGAGCTATAAACCAGTACTGGTTTAAGAATAATTGAGCATAATGTGGTCACATGCAAGCCTGGGACAGATACAAAGAGAAAGTTTCTAACCATGATGGGAAAAAGGTGTGGAACCCTCTATCTGTTAGAGATGGTAGAGGTGAGAAAACTAATTATAGTCAAGATGTACTTGTTACTTGTCTGGATGTGGATAATATGAACATTGTTACATGTGATAAGAGGGCAGTGGAAAATGCCAGTCCAAACCTACAAAGCTGCTTTATTACTAAGAGAGCTTGAAAGAGAAATGAAGTCTGTTGTGAAGTGTATCTGACACATCATATTCAAAAAATATTTGATGTTCTAAAAAATTGTGGATATGCCATTTTATCTATTACTTATCTGGAATTGTAAAAGAGACAATGAAGAAGCATTAGCCAGTTTTGGCTTAGAAAAGGAGCGTGTGGTGTCTAACAATATGATCAATTTATTATGTTCATTCAAACATGCAGCTTGGTCTTTGACATCCTGAATAAAATTTATTTCACTAGTTATAAAACTCACAAAAAATATGTCCTTTAGTCTGAGGAAATGAATAATTTCCTAGTATTTGTATGTGGAGATGTGCGACATCATCCTCACAACAAAAAATAAAATCTAGAAATGTTATGCATATGTCCAAAGCAAGAAGTAACATTTGTTGATTTATTTGTTATTATCCAAAGACTATTTGGATGTTCTTCATAATATAGTCTTAAAATTCAATGAGAATTGAATAAGATCTGACCTGGAACTTTTCACTGAAGCAATCCTAGAGACTGTATTCATACTGCCTCCAAAATGTCTCAATCCTCATTGTAGAACCCTTGCCTAAAATTTCTTTACCAACTTGTTTGAAGTCAATTTCCCAGAATTCATTGTGCTTGCCCACGGGAGAATGAGTCATCCTCCATGATTAGTTTCTTACTTGTACAAAAACTAAGTTATCTGATGAACTTTCACAGCCAGAATAGGTATAAGGATATTCATAGCAATATGCCATTAAAACTGATGGTAAGAGGAGAGGACACCACTCAAAATTCTACATAAAGAGCATAAAAGAAGGACTTTTATACATATATATTTATTTAAAAATATAATGAACTAATCATCATCTTGCTTACAGTTGCTAGCTTAGATTAATAAAGAAAAACTGACACTATTACAGTTTGTGCACTTTCTATCATGTGGATAAAGTAAAGAAGACTATCATCTCCAGGTCTGTCAATTTGATACATTTTAAATGCACTTAATTTTAAACAGGAATAAGTTACTGAGCAGTGTCCGTATCTGCTTTGAAAGCAGAACATATGCCTTAGGAGGATGAATAACTTCTGATGAAAACACCAGCCAAAAAGCATCAGAACATCAAAGCTTAAATTGGTTTAAATAAGTTTAATAAAAGAAACAGTTACACAGTATAGAGGGAAAATAACTTTTGGTTAAAGTAGATAATTTCCTTGGGAGCCAAGATTGGCCTCAGTTCTGTCGTTACATTATACAGAATGTTTGCATTTTAATTAAATATGGCTCTGATACATCTAAAATGTAGGACAGATCATTTACTGTATCCACAGAACATGCTGCCCTGGAAGATACAGTCCTCCACAAAATTAACCAAATTGTGCCCAACTGTGAAAAGGGTCAGGTCATTCAAACAATAAATCTGTTTTCAATCACAAAGTGTACCATGTGAAAAAACTCTTTCTGTTTAAATAGTTTCATTGTCAACCATATAGATGCCTGCAGCCAAAATCTCATTCTCTTTCTGCTTGTCTTGGGACTGCCTTGGATTACAGGAACATAAACCTGTCTCCAAGAATCAAGTGAATGTAAACAGACTACAATCTGTAGCAGGAATATGCCTTACAAAACAAATTAGAGTGTATAATCAGAACATGATTTAAAAGGTTCTTTCGTTAAAATTGTATTTACCACCAAGGCAGTCTCTTCCAATCACTTAATTGTAGATTAAAAAGTGATAAAAGTTAGCAGGAGAATGCAGAGGTTAAATTTGCACTTATGCAAACAGCTTCTCCAAATTTGTATGCTTTTGGGGCATGGGAGTTATGAAATTGAGAGCAGCACTAAACAAGCCAAGCTTTAAAATACTGTTCCATTCTTGGCCTGTGTATCCAAAATGTGTGAAATATATACTAATTCTCTGCCTCTAGAGCAAGTGTAAGCAACTACATTATACTACTGAAAGGATTAATTAGAGATTATATCTCAGGAATTTTATTATAAACTTTGAAAAAATTCTTCATTTGCCTCTTGCTCCTGAATTATAGATAAAATATTACATCTTAAACATATCTAGCTGACACACTTGCAATGTTCAGATGCAAATTTTTGAAAGCAGATTTCTTTGTGTAATGATCCCATTGTTTTTCCTAGGTCAGTGAGATTATTTGAATGGGGTGGTATAATAATCTTTGAATACACACTACCATTAACTTTCTAAGTGTCTTCTCATAAAGAACTTAGTCTCTCTGAAAAGATTTAGCTGGTGCTTGCCTGTTGTTGAGCATGTATGGGAGTGTGCTTTCTGACAGCACAGAAGCTCCCTGCCTGTTGTACTGTAGTGGTCCACTAAAAAGTTGAATATTGGTCATAGCCTTTCGCCACTTCTAAACTGATGTTTTTCTTTGCCTCCAGTGACAATTCCCCTTATGCAAAAGATAATGTATTATTTAAACTAATATACTTACTTGTCTTCAGAAAAACACAATAGCCAGTGATTTGAAAAAAGCATAAGTATTTGCTTTATCCCCAAGCATATGGCATTCTTAGCTCTTTTTACTTAGCTATTCTTCACATTCTTATTTTACTGCAAGTGATTAACCTTTCAGAGCTCTAGAGAATAAATTGTTTGCTTCTGTTTAGAGGGAAGAGAATGAATAAAAAATAACCTAAAGAAAAAATTGTTGCTCATTGCCTTATTCCTTTTTTCTGCCTCATTTCTCAAGAGATGAATATTCACAATATTCTCAAACTTTTAGACTACTTTTTTTCAAACTATTCTGCCATAGTTGTTCAAAATAATGCATTTGTTTACGTATCTATGCCCAAATTGCATCCCAGCATTAGCATTGTGTTGCAAAGTGATACCTGTTTTGACTGAGAACCAAAATATTTCCTGTAGACTGCCCCTTCCCGGCATCACAGAATCTCTCCATGGAAATGTTCAACAGTTTTTGATTTGTGGAGTTACACCAGTGAAGGTGTAAATAATTTACTGTATATTTAAGCCTACTATCAAGCAGTTACCTTTCACAGATGCCTTTGAAGAGGTCTGTAGATGGAAAATCATTTCTCCACACCAAATATTTCAGATCACAAACCACTTTTTTTCTCCCAAAATTAATTCTTTATCTATATACTGGCAGGTCGAAAACAGAAGATCATTTATTCTGTTTGTTGGATTTTCCCCCATCCTAGAAGATTACTAGGAAAGCTGGCAGTCAGTGCACTCAGTGCTGTGCTTTGGTCTTCCAGTTCTGGTTTGTGGAGACCCTCTGATATGACTGTATCATTGAATTGTAGCTGTCCTTAGTTTCAGACCACCCTTGCTGAAGCTTGTGATTGGATGAAGTAACTGGAATGGGATCAGAGCAGCCTTGAGCCAGCCCTTGCATCAAAGAAAGGAAAATAAAATTTGTAATTTCTCTCCTGTGTGAATCTGACTGGTAGCTATTTACCTACCAAAAATGAAATTTAATTTGCAAAGAATAAAATTATATAGTCCCATAAAAAAACCCCTAAACATCATGCTATTTTCTAGGAACTGCAAGGTTTCCTTCAGGAGACTTACATTTTACTGCTGTGTTTGCAAAAATTAACTTATCCTCTGCAGCCAAACTCTTGAAACCATTAATGCTGCATAATTTTTGTTGACATTCACAGAATTTGGAAATCAAAATCTAGCACATTTTATTTTACATTTCTCATCAGATCAACAAACAGTAAAAAAGCCTTGCAGAAGAATTTCCTGTAATTTTGATGCCTTCTCCTCCTTTACTTATTTAGTAACCTGTCTTAGAAATCTCAGCCTAAGACTGAGATTTTCTTTCATTGCTGTTTGAAGCAGTGTTAGAAAGTACATTCTGGAAAACTCTGATCCAACAGGAGCCAAAGTTTACTCTCAACCCACATTTTAGATCACTGTTGCAAATGATGAAGATATCATTGAATCTCCTGAATTAGAAGGGACACACAAGGATCATTGAGTCCAGCTCCTGGCCCTACACAGGACACAACAAGAATCACACCATGTGCCTGAGATTGTTGCCCAAATGTTTCTTGAACTCTGTCAGGCTCAGTGCTGTGACCACTTCCCTAGGGAGCCTGTTCCAGTGCCCAATCACTTTCTGGGTGAAGAACCTTTTCCTGATATCCAACCTAAACCTCCCCTGACACAACTTCAGGGTCCTGTCACTGGTCACAATGGAGATCAGTGCTTACTCCTCCTCTTCCCCTCACAAGGAAGTTGTAACTGCAATGAAGTCTCCTCTCAGTCTCCCCTTCTCCAGACTGAACAGACCAGGTGACCTCAGCTGCTCCTCATATAGCTTTCCTTCTAGACCCTTCACCATGGAGTCCTGTAGAACCTCACTAATGACCACTCACCAGCCTGTTGTAACTCCATTTACTGTAACCCCTTTTGCTCTACCCAGCAATTAGTTGTTCACTCATCACATTATGCATTTTTCTACGTAGGTTACCTTGTCATAAAATAAAATGAAGTTTATCAAGCAGAACATCCTCTTGGTGAATCCATACTGGCTGTGACCAATGACTGTGTTGTGTTTCAGGTATTTTTCAAGAACACTCAGAATAATCTTCACCATAATTTTACCAGGCACTAAAGTGAGACTGATCGGCCTGTAGTTACCAGGGTCATCTCTTTTGTCCTTCTTCAAAATTGGGACAACATTTGCAATCTTCCAGTTGACTTGGACCTCTCCAGATTCCCAAAACTGTTGAAAAATCATTGAGAAAGGTTTCACAATGACATCAGACAGCTCTTTGAGTACTCTGGGATCAATCTCATTGGCTCCATAGACTTATAGGGATCCAGCGGGATCAGCAAATCTCACAAGTTCAGGGTTGTCTTGGAGTTTATAATTTTCAGACTTATGGTTTCCCAGCTCTGGGGGTCCCAGAACACATTGCTGGTGTTGAAGATCAAGGCAAAAAAAGCAATACACGTCTCTGCTTTGTCTACATCCCTTTTTGTTGTCAGCCTGGAGAAGTGAAGGCTCTGGGAAGAAATTATAGCAGCCTTCCAAAACATAAACGAGGCCTACAGAAAGGCTGAAGAGGGACTTTTTGCAAGGTCAAGCAGTGATAGGACAAAAAAAAATGGCTTTAAACCAAAAGGATTAGATATTAGGAAGAAATTCTTTACTCTGAGGGTGGAGAGGTACTGGGACAAGTTGCGAAGAGAAGCTGTGGATGCCCCATCCCCAGAAGTGTTCAAGGCCAGCCTGAATGGAGCCCTGAGCAATCTGGTCTGGAAGGTGTCCCTGCTCATGGCAGGGGGTTAGAATGAGATGATCTTTAAGGCCCCTTCCAAACCAAGCCATTCTATGACTCTATGTTCTTGAATTTCCTTATATTTTACATTCACATTTAAAATAGTCTACTTTTTATTGCTGCTGACACATTTAGAATTGTGGTTATAATCACAAATTTTGCTATTTAAATGTAAAAAGTATGGAAACCAACCATGCTTCTCTTGCCAAAAGTGGGAAAAATCAGGAATTTACTTTGTAGTATGAAAAAGGCCATCCTAAATTTTTAAAAAAGAAACCCACGGTATCTGTCCAAAACCTCCAACCAAATGGAAGAGATTTACAAGGCAACCATCAGCACTGCTTTCTGCAGCAGATGCAGTTCTGCAACAGCTTCAGGTTTATTTAGAATAGCAAACTATTTTATGCTGGTTAATTTTAATAAATTTGCATACCCATAACTTTCAAGTTTGTTTGCTTATATTTTCTCAAACTATAATCAGCTTATTTTATATAAAAACTCAGATTCTGTCTCAGCAATGCCAGAGGAAAGTAGATAGGTGAAACTCAAATATTCCATGAAAAAATACATGTCAACTGCAGCTTCCAGAAAATGAAAGAAATAAGAGCTTCATGTAAAGTACTAAAGAAATAATAATGGTGGCAGAGTGAGAGATCTAATTTCAGAAGTTTTAAAAAAATTATCTCCTCTAGAAATGAAAGATTTATTCCACACTATGAATTTCTGTTCAAGGGAAGGCTCATTTCGTTGGTCTGCTTCTTCAACATACTCTGTCTTTAGTAGAGTGCATCTAATCAAAGAGGAGGAGGCTAAGGGTGGTTCAGCAATTCTGTCGCCCCTTCTTTCCACACCTCTGCCCTTTAACCACTAGATTACACTTTCTAGACTTCTAAACTGCAAAGCCACTCACAGGAGGAAAGGTGAGTTTGCCCAACTGTTGCATGACTAAACAAAGAATGTAAGAAACCAAGAGGCTGGAAAGAAAGATAGTAAAGGGAAATCTTGAATCTCTCCAAAGAACATTTTACTACCACTACCATCAAAACCCACCAAACCAAGTATCCAGAATCAGAACTCCTAAGCTCAAAACATTGAATTGCATGTTGTTCTTCCCTCAGAGATAGAGATGTATAAGAAGTAACATTAAGGAAATTTTTAATTGTGCTTAAGGGAGGCACTGAAATGCTAAAACGAACCACTCAGCAGAAGGACCTGCACAGATTGGAAAACACCCTAAGATATACACAGGTTGGGTTTTGTTGTACTCTTATCCTCTACTACAGTGATCCCAATATTTTTTTGGATAACAGAGCGTAGCATCCATGTTCTCTTGAAGCAGAAGGGGCTGACTCAAATGTGTCAGAAGATAATAAATTCATTAGTTAATTAACCTTCAACATATTTTTGCTAAGTAAACACACCTGTTCTCATCATCAGTATTTTCTCAGACAATTCCTAAATAACAGCCTTCTCTACTCCTGAGACCAGGAGAGTAATCAATACTCTAGCTCTGCAGCAGAAGTAAGACTTAAATGCTCATCTCTTGAAACAGATGTCTTTGTCAGCATCACACAAAGGAAAAAGAGAAGACCAAAGCATTTAATACTCTTCCAGAGTCTAACACACTTTTTTCTTACTTTGCTAGGGTTTTTTTGGCAATAAGGAAGGTATCTTCTCTGTGAAAATGATATTGTAAAATGCTTATACCCTTATAGCATAGCTTGCATTTCATTAGTGGTGCAAGTGACACTGTATCAATTCCAGCATTAGATAAGACACAAGACGTAGTAGCTTATCTCTTACTTTATTTATCTAACAAGTTCAACTATATTTCTTGAAAACCAGAAAGCATTTTCTTGTCTTACATTAGTAGTTAGATATCAGTTAAAGACTGTGTTCTCCTCAAATAATGGTTTCATTTAGCATATAGCTATGATAAAATGCAAAACTATGCTTTGGTTGAGTACCTGTATGACCTGAATGATCCTTCTTTGGATCTTTAGCATAGAAAACATTTCTTCAATGTGCTAAACTGCTGATGAATCATTTATTTTCTCACTATATATGCAATTTTAAATTTGCATCTCTCTGATTTCCTTTATGGAAGGTCAGAACTTGCAAATTAGCAATGTTTTCTTGGCAATTCATCTAGAAGATGTGTAATTGAACCACCAAGTGCTTTTCAGAAGTGTTCCATAATGTAGTGTAACACTTATAAGTGAAGGTAAGCAAAAGCTTATGTGAAAAAGAACTAAAAATTTGCCCAGTCATCTGTCACAGTATTTATACTCTATGGATCATTAAACTAATTAGTAGAAGTTTAACTGGAGCTACAGACATCTATTTTATTGCATGGTCTTTTGGATTTTTCACATTCTTTTCAATAACAACTGAGGATCTGGAAATCTCACAAAAAAAACCTTGAAAAATTTGAAAGAACCATTTGCTAATTTTACCTGAGAGAAGTAAAGAATAACTTCACAGAGCTCAAGGACTTGCACGATTCCTGAACTAGAATAGGTCAAGGTCAACAAGAATACTGGACTAAGCCTGACACATTTTTCCACATTATATTAGTTAGCCATGCATCTTTTTGGCTACTGAAACATGTTGAGTTAAAGATATATTTTGACTAAGTCAAAATCTGTCAAAATGACCCAATTCTTCCACTGCTGAAAGCATGGAACTTTCACTGGCTACAGCAAAAAACAAGGTCTACCCATATCACCGAGATCTCCAGCAGATTTCCAAGCTTCTGGTTTATTTCTCTGCCAAAGCTGAGCATAAAATTCTGGGACCAGAAAACATCTCAGCAAGCCTTCTTTCCTTCTCTCTCTCTCTCTCTTTTTTTTTTTTTAATTCCACTCCAGGAAGACCCTTTTAGCAACCTCAGTATGAAGAGAGAGCGCTGTTGGGAGATGTTAAGGGTAACACATCTAGCACAGAGGAAGAGTATGTTTTAAGTACAATTTTGTTAGTGACTGAATATTTACTACACTTATCTTGATAAATGGCAAGGTGGCCTTTTGAAAAACACTTGCATAAGGCCAATGGTCTGGAGTACATTCTTGAAAATTTGAAGTACCCTCTTCTGTGTATATTTCTAGTAGGAGCCATTTGCTATGAACAATGATTAAAATAAATCCCTGTATTTAATATGAAGAACTAAACTCTTATGTTAGTATTTGGTGGGGAGTGAATGAGACTGTACACTTTGTATTTGCTATTCTTTAATGAAAGTCTGTATTAGAACATTTGACATCAAAAAGAGAAAGTATATAAATAGCCCTGCAAGACAGTAGGATGTTATGAGATTGCTTTTGTCTAAGAACACTTACATTCATATTGGCATTTGTTGTGATCTGGGAACGCAACTGGCTTTTGAAGTCACAGAATCACAGAATATGCCTAGTTGGAAGGGACCCACAAGGATCCTCGAGTTCAATCCTAAGCCCTGCACAGGACCATCTTCAAGAGTCACACCATGTGCCTGAAAGTATCGTCCAAATGCTTCTTGAACTCGGCAAGGCTTGCTGCTGTGACCACTTCTCATACTTATCTACTCTGGGTGCATCCAGCTTTTGATTTGTAAATAAAAATGCCTATATAATCTCTCTCTATATATATAAAAAGAGCAGATCATAAAACACAGGTCTAATTTTGCCAGATGTTGAGCACCTTCGTTCTTTGCATACTTAATACATCCCACTTACAGAGGATTTTATTGCTGCAGACAAAACTCCTATATAACTTTAGAGGTTGCTCTCTCAGAGCCAACTTTAAATGGTTCTTTCCACAGTTCTCTCTGGATCCTAGAGATTTGTTTCTTGTGCCATAAAATAACGTAAATTCAATTACACCTGTGCTCTAACTGTGTTCTAATAAGAATGAAGGAAGATTTGGGTGCTTTGTGACTCATCCTGAATTCAACTCTGAAAAGCTGAACATTTTCACAGAAGAGATTTTCGAACAATCACATAGTACATTACTTGCTAAGCAGGTTAAATTCCTTTCAAGAAGGAGTGCTACCAAGTGATCATACCAAATTGATATCTAACTAAATTATGCCATTTTCTTGTCAAGCTAATATTTGTTCCTCTGGGGATAGCACCGAATAATTTAAAGCAAGGGAAAAAAAAAATCTTTTCATAACCAGTTAACCAACCCATTTCCTAAAGGGTTTCCAAGTAATGTCTAAGTATGTAATGTCCAATGTTATTCCAGTAGTCACAAAAAGCTGGATTTTTTTAAAATTCAGATATTCTAGTACTTATGCCTAAAAACAAATTATTAGACAGAAGGCAAAGAAATTAAATGAAGTCTCTATATTAAAAAAATATGGTGACAACACACATTGGTTATGCCTGTTAGCAGTCACAGAGGATTAATTAGTCTTCCCTGCTTCTTTAAAAGTGTGAAGGAGCAATCTGCAAAAAAAAAAAAAAAAAGATGTTGCATGACAAGAATATACTTTTATATAAGCAGCACAAAAGGAAAACACATTTGATGACTTTTCTTTAATTCATTCTTCTCAAAGATGGTCCTCTTTGAGTCAAGTATTGATTCCATTATATCTTTTCTCAGGATAGTACCTTTAAATTCAGAAGAATCATTAGCTTCAAGATTTACAGTGATTTTATCATTAATAATTATTAGCTGAATTCTCTTATACTAAAATATTGGGGGTTTGGTTGGTTGGTTGGTTTCCCTCTGTTTTTAAGGAAATATCATACCTATCTAATAATACTTCATTTTCCAACTTAAGTAGCTTTAATACTAAAAGCATTCTCAGTTTGCACTCTGAAATACCAAATTTCTTCTTGAAGCAACAGTAGGAAGTCATTAAAGGCATTCAGTAGTTTTTTTGTATACTGTAGGTGCATATCAAAGGGTTTTCATGTTCTTTGCACTATGTATGTAAAATAGTGGAAGTTAATTTTAGACATGATGTTGCAAGTGAAATATCTCAGTCTTCCAACTAAGCAAAAGGGATAGTAAACTATAACCCAAATCATTAATATGATACTCTTAATACCTACCAATCATCACACGGCTTGTGAAACCTTCATGAGCTGAAAAAAGACAATCTGTACTCATGGATATTCATGAAAAACAACCATCTTAACAACAGCATTGGTCTATAAATATTGTCTTAGGACCAGGGAAAGCCTTGTGTCTGTCAGGTGACTTATTTATAGCTAATAGCCTAATTGCCTCTACATGTAGATGAATATCTAATTAACTGTTTTCCAGCTGACAGTAGAGAGAAGTATTTCTTTCATATGTTAAAGGAACAGATGTGTTATGAAATAGTCAATTTAAATAATTTATGTCTCCTCAGAATAAGCATATCTTCCACCAACAGTCATACATTTGTAGTACAATGTTTATTAAAAGAAAACTTACATATAGAAAAGTTTTGAAATAGATTGTATTTGTACAAAGAAAACATGCTTAGCTACTGTTTCACTTTGTGAGGCTTTTCTCATTTATAGTCTCTTGCAGTGATCATAATTCAAAAGCAATTACATCATAGCATTTTGCTATGGAAAATGTTGTGAGGTTGTTTCACTAAAATCCAGAGTAGCTGAAAGCTGACTTTTTATAAAGGAGGTCATGATGTTGCAAACCAAAAATTTGTGTTATTGAGTTGAAAGTATCAGAGAAAATTGCAGCACTGAACAAAAAAGATGGTAAAGGGAAAGAAAGTACTTTGTAACTGACATTTTAAAACAGACACATGGTCTTAACGGTTATTCTAGCCAAATCCAGAGTTTAGAAATTGGTTCTTTTAGAAATAATAAACTGTCAGTGTATCTTTAAGATAGTCAAAAGATCATAGGAAGTAACAAAAGAGCAAGCATTAGTAGAAATGTCCCTGTTTAAAGCAAATGAATTTAGTAAATGGATCTGTTGGTAATGGACATCAGATTGAATGTACTTTGCTAAAGGGAATTGAATAGAGATATATAACCTAAGAGTTTTCAAAGTTCCTTGAAAAGGTTTCTGTGCAAATTTTTAAAAAAATTGTAAATTATTAGCTCTGAAAGAGAAAATGCATCCCAGGGAAAGGCAGCACATATTATCCTACCTATATGTCTTGTCCCTCTGCTGTTATTTTGATCTTTGGCCTTTAGACTTACTTGCCCAAGTAAATTACAAATTGGTGTCACTTGGTGGCAATTACCAAGTAGGGACTTGTCAGTTGTATGTGAACTGTAACAGTAACTCCTTCACAGCTGATACAGAGCATCTGTCAAGCAATAATAATGATATTCAGCAACACTGATGTGTAACAAAGCGAGTCATCTGGAGGTTCAGCCTTATAGATTCCAAATTAAATACTTTTAATGTACTTTTGATTAAAATTCATGTTTCTCAAATGTTATATATTATTCAGTTCACCTTTTACTGAAAAGTAATATCTGATGTATGTAATGCTTGAACTGTGCTGAAATGCATAGGATGTGTGATTAAATATACATTTGAAGATTAATTAACTTGCTTTGAGGAATCAGATTGTGACTTAACAGACTGCAACATTATCTTTAGTACAGTGATAAGACTTTTTCAAAGCCAACTTTCTCTCAAAGTATGAAGAAAAAGAAGCTAATCATTCTGTTGATAAAATCTCTTTGACAGACACCTGCTTTAGAAAAACAAATTTATTTTTAAAATATGACCACGAATATAAATATCAACAAGCCCAACAATAATACTGTTGGCAGGCAACTACCACAAATAAAAATTTTGTAAGCAAAGCTGAGGACAGAAAAAACCAGAAAATAGAAAAAAGAAATGGGGAAACATGCCTCTGCTTAAGTTGCTCATGACAGAACGTATTGTTCTGCCCACACAGGGTTTATTAAGGTTGAAAAACAGTATGCATTTGGATTATTAAATGTTTTCAATGTTAGCAGTGCTTCACCATACCAGCAGAGTTAGGTATGGTAGTAGCAAAACACTTGGTATAAATGAAGGCGTATTAAAGAGATCACACTGTACCAATATGGTAAATGGATTATGTGAGCTCTACTGAGAAGAATGCAGTTTTACTGGTACAACTTGTCAATTTTAAGGACTTCTGCCAGTGCAATTCAATTGAACCTGCAATCAAATGGACCACAACATTTTGCACCCCTCAGCAGTCTAATGCTGCTGTATTAACTTTACTGACAATAAAGGAGAAGTGTTAAACTAATGTGTGTTGCAATGACGTGGACAAGTACCTCTGCCCACGTTTGGGTTTTCCTTGTAAAAAAGCAAGAAGAAGGAAAAGAAAGGACACGAAACAATCCCAAAGTTTTAGTATGCTATAGAAATCACTAGTTTCAGAGATTTTTGCTAAATAAAAATAAAGATATCATTCACAAGTATTTTCTCTTAATTCCTATTACTTTTCATATCAGAAATTGTTCTAACACTTGCAAGTAGAACTGTACATGATTTCTCATGTACTTTGATTTCTTTCTCTCATTTTGAAAACCTCTAAAACAATTAGGCAAACCTACAGTACAAGCAAAGGTGTCAATTACTTCATCTTATCCTTCTTATCCAACACTCATGTATGTGTGCACTGTTCTATTGTGTTTTGCCCAAACTGTGCAATCCTTTTAAATTCTCTTGCTCCACAACTGTCTGGCAGTTGTTCTTCCTCATCTTCCCTTATCAGTTCTCCCTGGACAGTGGGATTGAGTCCACCCTCAAAGTTTGCTGACAACACCAAGGTGTGTGGAGTGGTCAGCACGTTGGAGGAAAGAGATGCCATCCAGAAGGACTTTAACATGCTTGAGGGGTGGGCCTGTGAGAACCTCAGGAAGCTCAACAAGGCCAAAAGCAAGGTCCCACACCTGGGTCAGGGCTAATCCTGATATCAATATAGACCAAGCAGCTTCAAGGACAAGGACATGGAGTGTTAGCTGATAAGAAGCTCAACATGACCTGTCAATGCGTGCTTGCAGCCCAGAAAGCCAGCCCTATCCGGGCTGCATCAAAAGCAGTGTGGCCAGAAGGGCAAGGGAAGGGATTCTGTTCCTCTACTCTGCTCTGCTGAGACCTCTCCTGGAGTACTGCATCCAGCTCTGGGGTCCTGTTGGTGCAAGTCCAGAGAAGGGCCCCCAAAATGATCAGCAGGCTGCAGCACCTCTCCTACAAAGACAGGCTGAGAGGGCTGGGGTTGTCCAGCCTGGAGAAGAGAAGGCTCCTGAAAGACCTTATAGCAGCCTTTTGTTACCTAAAGGGGGCTTACAAGAAAGCCAGAGAGTGAATTTTGACAAGGTCAGGGTGGGTATAGATTAGATATTAGGAAGAAATTCTTCACAGTGAAGGTGGTGAAACACTGGTACAGGTTGTCCAGAGAAGTTGTAGATGCCCCAAACTTGGAAGTGTTCAAGGCCAGGTTGGATGGGGCTTTGATCAACTTGGTCTAGTGGAAAGTGTCCCTGACCATGGCAAGGGGTTTGGAACTAGATGATCTTTAAGGTCCCTTTCAACCAAAACCACTCTATGATTCTATGAAAATATTAACAAAGCATAAATTTTTAAGGGATAGGCAAGTGTTCCAACATCATCCCATTTTGGAGATTTATCTCATGAGACCTGCTTTGTAGAACGGATCCATTCTGCATTCATGACAGCTTCATATTCTTAGTTTCCTGATGACTGCGGTAGAAAGCTAGAAGCTTTTTACTGAAGAGAATTAAGGGTAACCTAGGTTGGATCTAGAGGGTTAAAAACACATGGTAATATAAGAAAATTGCATAAAGAATTTAGTTTATGAGAGGAAAGTCAGGAGAATGGTTTTCCAAGAAGGTAGGATTTCTGACAAGAAAGGAACTGGAAACAAGGATGGTCAAGTTGCCAAAATGTTTTTATTTGAATATGAGAAGAAAAAAAAAAATCCATAAACATGCAGATTTTCCTTACATCTAGCAAAATGCAGCAGTAGTCTGCTAATGTCATTATCCATTTCTGAATTTATTGTTAACATACTTTTTTGTTAATTACCATTTTTAACAATCGAAGAGATTAATTTATCACAAATAAAATAATCTGCTGTTACCAAGATATTTGATCACACTCTTTCTCTCTGAGAAGGCCTTAGTTTTCAAAATCAGCAAACTGATATTTGCAGAATGTTGGAGTATAAACTTAAGTTAAATCACTAATTTGTTTAAGATCTTCTTGTCAGTTCTCTGGTATATTTAGATTTATTCAGCATGTTTAGTTCTTTATGTCCATATTAAAGGTTTCTGTTGAATATCTGTTCTTTAGTTTTTTTCCTTTTCTCCTGTATGGTTCCAATATGCCTGCTAGACAGAAGCATAACTTCTGGTCATGTTCTGCTCTTCCATAGTGCATCATCTTATAGAAATCAATGAGTAATCCCTCAATGAGTAGACTAATAATTGACTTAGAGAATTTACACAAAAATCTACAATCTCTATCTGTAAACTCAAGCGCTATATTTCTGCAGAAATGCAGGAAATTCTTTAATATAATAAAGTCTTGCAAGTTTACCTTCTGAGCATGCCACACTTTCTGGTGCAATGATTAAATAAACTATTTTTCTGTGTCACAAACAGAATAAACCCAAATATACTGTGTTCTTTAGTCTAGTACATTGCCCAAGCATTTCTACCAGCAGCATTTGAAATTAAATCATATCCGTTTCCTAACTACAAAATATTTATAACAATGGTGGAAAATGTCTCTTATTTTTTTGTGTTTGATAGGGTAAGATGTGTCTATTTAGTCTCCTGAAAATGTTCATGAACCATGTGGCTACGTGGTGGAAGAAGAGACCCCCAAGGACAGCAATTCAGGAATTACCTACTATGTCAATTTGGGCTCAATTCCAGATCATTCCAGTACGAGATTCTTTGTGGAAGGATACATCAAAGAGGATGAAAGAGGAATTACTTCGAAAGGATTCACCATTGCTTCCTAAACAGAAAATCTGGAGCTATTTAGAGAGGACAATTTTTACGACCTCCAATATTCATCCAGTGAAATAACATTTACAGGCATAGGTTTTGCCACTAGAAACAATCAAGTCAGTAACCTGCTGAAGAAAGGAAATCCTCCAGAAGGGGTCAAATAACCTACTAAGAAAATTTTCTCCATTGCTGGCTCCTGACTGATAAACCACAGGGCCCCCTTTAAAACTCTGCTTCAGTGGTGGAAGAGTTTAGAGCACGTCACACTGTTCTTTGTATATCCTACTGCAGCATCACAAAAAGCCTTGTGTGCAAGTCATTTTATGTGTCACAATATGGAATTTAAACAGATAGAAATCAGACTTTTAGATATGCAAATAAAATTCTAGGCTTGAATTATTTTCCACATTAGTTTTGTGAAGAATTTGTTTTTCTTTATGGTGTGGGAGAAGCTACCCTATTTTTTTCATTAGAAATTATTTTAGATACCTGGAGAAAACCAAAGAAATACATTTCTATAACTCCAGTTTATGAGTTTCTTAATATAACTTCATTTTAGCATCATTTTATCAAAATACAACGAAAGACAAAAAAATCTAAGAAATTCCATCTCAAGTCTCAAAACCAATTCTCAAAACCAATTAAGAAAATTCTACTGTATTCATGATGTAAAGATATTAAGAGCAGGAAAAAGAACATTGTTGAACAGATGATTTTTTGTTTAACTGAAATAAATAATACAATATAATAATTGCCATACCAGTTTAGGAACTCCCTTTTTTATTTATTTTCTAGTGATCCAGATATACTATTTGTGAAACAGGTGCAATCATGTTGAGAGACAGACACGTATAATGGGCTAGGAGAAAAAGATTATTGGTTCATTACTTACCTAGCATAATGGAAACATAATTATTTTGCCAATTACATTCCTGATGATTTTAACCCTTTTTAAAAAAAATACATTCAATTGCATAAGCATGTGAGCATTTCTAATTACGCATAGATTCCAATAAATGCCTCAAAATCTCAGCTTCCTGTGTTTGTATTGAAGTAATCTTGAAGTTTCAAGTTTCAAATTATAATTATCTCAGGAGTTATACTTCCTGCAAGGCCTACTTTAACAATATGGAGCCTTCCCGGAAGCAACTATGATTTGTAGCTAATGAATCACTTATTCAGATGTTAATTTACTTGAGCACAATGTGTAACAGAATCCTGTTCAGGGAGCTGAATTCAAACAGCCACAAACAGCAGGGCTGGAACTGCACAGTTTAAACTTGAATAAACTTCAGCATTTTACTTGCTTAATGGAGAACTCATGTTATTGCACCAAGTATAATAATGCTGATTTAGACTTAAATAGACTTTGACTGAACAGAAAAGAAATTCTGTTACAGTTTAGACAGGCTGGTTTTTTTTACAAGGAATAATGTTATTACCCTTTGCTTTAGTGAGGATAGCGTGTTTTGTGCCTATAAACTTATTGCCACTCTGACACAGGGTTTAAGGCAGAATAAATATTTTTGTCAGCATAAAAAGGTCTTGCCCCTGATTTACAAAAATTCAGAAGTTTGAATTCATCTATGCAATTATAAATCTTTTTCAAGTCTTATAGCACAAAAATTCTTACAGCCAAAAATTCAAGCATACCTTTAATAAGAAATAAGTGAAACACATATTGTAGATCTCTTTGTAATAATAATTAGATAAGTTATTCAAAGCAAATAATGTTAGTAATAACTATCTCTATTCTCTTATCATAAAGACATAAATATTTGCATATTTTGCAATGACAGAATTTTTCATGTAAAAAAACTCTGAAAAGTACAGAGTAATAAGCAACTTCTAAATTTTGAATGAGTATAAAGGAAGTCTTCTATGGTACTCTAAAAATGGAACTTCTTGTACTGCGTGAGAAAGTAAGGTATAGCTTAAAGTAAAATAAAACCCAAAGGGAGCGTCACCTAAAAGGGAAGATTTATTTGAAGTCTTTGAAAGAGAGGGAAAGAAGCTTCTGAAACATAGCCCTATGCTAATTAATTTTATATTCCTTCCATTAATTGATTTAAACCATGAAAGGAGAGGAAAGTCATCTCTTCTCAAAGACCGCATCCCAAATTGCCTTGGCCTCTGAGCCTGTAAAGTTTAAATTTCCCCAGGAAATGTCTCCTTTGCCCTGAATCACACGAGAAGGCATATTTCACACATTTTCTCTTTGGTCAAATTTGCACTATGAGATCTCATCTTTAAAATGCTGTTTCCTCAACAGATGATTTTGCAATCCTTTCCTATTAAATAATTAGTTAAAGCTCAAGAAATAATACTGTGCTTTAAAAGCCCTATTTGCACTTAAGTTAAATAAACTCCAAACACTTTTCCAGTGTCTTTTTTGTCCTCCTAAACTCCTACATTGTTTTAAATGATCTTAAACCAAATTCCATGCCTAGAAACAAAACCAACCAAACAAAAAGATTAGCTCATAAATGAAGTTTGTGTGCAGATGAGTGGAGGTGAAAATCAGAAATACAGATGTTTAAAGCAGACTCTTGGCAAGAATGCATTTTTTCTGATAATTGCTCGTGTTTCATTCATGAGAATCTACTGAAGTAAATGTTTTTCACTGTAAGAGCATTTTTAATTCACAGATACTTGAACATTCATGTTTTGTATGGAACTAAACATTTCAAAAGTTATTGAATTGGAAAATCCTGCAGAGGAATACTTTTAAGAATCTATGACTTGAAAAAGCTAAAGCTTAATAGTTAGACACCCTTCTACTGATCATATTTTCAGTTTTAGCTCATGTTTTACCTGGGAATGCCTTTTCTTTTGCAGGTGCACCTCTCTCCTAAAGAAGAAGTGTGAACAGTGCTCTCTTTCACGTGTTAAGGTTTCATTTGTTTCAGTTAACCAATAGCAGCAATAACAGTTATTTTTCTATTGACTTCAAATAAGTTCTGTCTAAAAAAAATTAGGATTTTGTTTCTTTCCCTAGCAGGAAAATCAGTCAAAATCTTTAGATACACTCTCAGTTCTGTCCAGGCAGTATGGATAAATATCTTACCAAGTCAATGGTGGGGGCTGAACACTCCTGGACTCCAAGGCCAGTCAATGCCAATTAACAGCTCTTGAGAGCAACAGGCTTTTCTTTTCCCCACTAAGGCTTGTCAAGATTTACCTAAAGTACATCATGTTATATTGCTCAGCTTTTACACTGTCAGACCCACTCCTGTGTGTTCTGACACTTGACCATTTTGCAGTGCTGAGAACACTCTAATCCTATTTTTTTGGCAATTTAAGGAAATTGTCCTCCTTGAGCCTAGCTTGTTTTTATCACAGGCAGAGACTCTACAATCCCTCCTCTCTCTAGAAAAAGGTTTTATTCTGCTTTTTGTCTATAGGCATTCTGATTATCTTATCAGGTCTGAATCAGTATTGAAATCTACAGACAAGAGTAGAGTTAATTGATGGTTAGTCAGCTTTCCTTCAGGAAAAACATCCATGAAGCAAGATTACCAGCTAGTTGTGGTAGTCCTACATACTTAAAACAAGAAATACATATAATTTATAAAACTACACTAATATGGAAATATTTTACTCATTTACAGTCTCTGTTATGCCTTGATGTAAAAATATTTGAATCTTCTGTGCTACAGTAACATTTTTTCTCTTGTCACCATTACACTTTCCAAGTTGCAGCAGTATTTTGGAATAAGTTAAGCAAAAATATTTTTGTAGCTCAATAAGCTGTGGGTTTTTGACATCTAATGAAAACAGCTCTCTATATTTGCTTTAAAGTTTAGGCATTTTAGCAGTTTAAGCAGATCTTTGTAGTGCATGAGTTTCATCAATACTTCTTCCTTCATTTTGGCTCTTTGCTATAAGGAGATATTCTGTTAGGAAAAAAATAAAATATGAAAATGATACATAAATAATTTAAATTGGGATTTTTTTTATAGGTTAGATGGCCATTTATTTATATACACATGATATCGAATGAAAAAAATCCCCAACCCAAACCCTGTAACTATGTTCAAGCTGAAATTTCATAGCATGATTTTATTTCTTTCCCAATATTTTGCAGATGTTACAAACCCAGTCCAAGGCCATGATACCTTGATTCACTCTGACTGAAAAGCAAAACTATCCATGAACAATACTCCTTTCTCTATTTGTTTGACTTGCTTTTTGATTACACTGCTAAAGAGAAGAAAGTATTTCAGATTAAACATGTCTTCTGATGGAGTATTTAAAATACTTCTGCTGAAGTATTTTAAAAATACATACTTAAATACATTGTTTTGGACAGTGCCCAAAGTTTTCCTCTTCCTGGCACTGAACAGTCCAAGCATAAGTTCCCTAGGTTGGTTTTCTATCTTACTGGGAAAGCCAGAATAATTTTTCCTCCTCAGTGTTATAAAGCAACCCAGAATGTAAATCTGCAATGATTATTTGTCATAAGATGTCTTTGATTTTACTGTTATTATTGAGAAAATTGCATTAGAAATCTCTGCTCGTGACAACTGACAGTCCTGAAACTGTAGTGCTGCTAAGCAGATTTTCACTGCTGGGACTTTTAATGTAACAGAATAAGTTCATCTTCTTTATATATGTATCTTTATACTTCTGTACAAATCTGCATACACATCTACATTTTTCCTCAGATCCTATTCCATAGGAAGATAAATACAAATGGGAAATGTAAAGAAAATGCAAAACCAATGTAAAAATATGTGCTTCTGTTTTGGATCATTCATATTAAACCATTTGACTACTTAACACAGGTTAAGATGTGATGACACAATTTCTCCAAATCTTCATTCTTTGCAATCAACAGGAAAATTTTTAGACTAAAAATATAGCATAAGTGTTGAGCAGATAACTCCCTCTTGCACAATATAGAAGTATAGAAAAATAAAAAGCAGGGTATAAAAACCTGTTTGAGAAGTGATGTTAATTGCAAACTGTACCATTAACACCTCACTTAAATTGCAATTTAAACAGACTGAACTGTCTTCTCTCTATAGTCAGATTTCTTATTAGCACCCTAAAATAACAGGGACTTAAATTTGTGAAGCTAGTTAATCCTGATAACCAAGACCTGCAGTTACAAGGAATAAAAATTTATGCTATGGCCAGATAGGTTTTTGTAGCTAATGTTAACTCAGTAATTGTTTTGAAGAATTTAACCTTGAGTTTTATTTTTTAATATACCAGAGCTACTGGTTATTGATTGTTTCTTAACCAAATTTCACTGAGATTGTATCTGACAAAAGCATGGGAAGGCAAGCTTTCCTGGGAAGGAAAAGGGATACCATTTCTTCACAAAGCCTAAGGAATACCTTCCCTTTACTGAAGATTTTTACTGCTGAACTATTTTGGAGGTAAGCAGAATGAGAAAGGAGCAGCAAGATGAGCACAGCAGAGCACACAAGAGGTTAGAGAATGCTGCAAGCAGTACGGGTAGCATTAAGATGCTTCTACAAACTTATGCAAATATATATCAGACCACTCTCTCTAAGACTGATTAGCAAACATTGTAATTTTGTTTTCAAGGTACAATTGCTACCATATTAACCTTCCCACTGAGTTCTATTGGTTTCTGTATGTTGGGCAAAACCATGATACTGATATTGCTACGTAATCAGGTTCTTTTTTTCTATCCATGTTTAAAAGGGAAAAGCTGGTTTATTCTGATACCTGTTGCAATATGATAAAAAAAAGTCTCTTTAATACTAATCTTAGAAACAGGCAGTGATTCTGAGTAGCTCAGATTTTCTTTCCTCTCTTCTGTACAAATCACTGTTGCATATAGGAGTGGTTACAGAAATCGACAGATCACCCACCCCTTCTGTCCTGCATCTGCCCATGTTTACAGACAGCAGGATGGTCAAAATAAGAATATTTTACTGAAGAGTTTAAAGCATCCTTGCTACTGAGAGACAGATTTTTACAATTTCCTGACCAAAGCACATTGTTACTCTTGAAAATTGACTAGATCTTGCTTCTTGTCAGTCAAGTTGCTTTGAAAATAGCCTTTCTTGGGAAATTATTTTTCTTCATCCTACACTCCAACTCACCATGCAGGAACAGATTGGGCATACACATTTTGTCTACCTGACTTACTCTCCTGTCAAGATTGGTACATCCTAGCCACCCTTGTCAGTGGCTCTGTGGACCCACCACTGGAGAGAGATCATGAAACTTTACACATCTCTTCTTTAAACAGCCCTAACTCCAAACAGCTGACAATATTAATATGCAATGTCTGAGGCATAGATGATAAAGAACAAATCATATGCAAAACTGTGTTTAAAGTGGCCAAGATTCTGAATTTCTGGTAAACTCAAGATGATATCTGTAAAGGCAAGGAAATTATACTAAATAGGACAAGCAGCAAATCAATTTGCAAGCCTAGTAAGGAATAGTTAATTTGCAAATATTTGCAAAGTGCTTATCTTCAGGTAAAAAAATAAAACGAAATCTTTTCACCAAAGTAAAACAAAGAGGAAATAAAGGTTTTAGGAAGCATCAGTTTTGTCCTAACCATCAGATAAAAAGTAGCAAGGGCATACTCTTCTTAATGTGCTAGGTTGCAGTGCCATTTGCTGCTCCCAGAATTTCATCAGGTGACATCGTCACAGTAAAGAAAGTTAATGTAACTGATTTTTTGCCTAAGAGCACAACCTCCCTCACAATCTCATCCATTGGTTTCACTGAAAGTTATCTGTTAGCAGCAAACACTTAGGTAGTGACATAATCTTTCATCAACATGACCCACATCATGGGAACCATGAGTGAAATCCTGATTCAATAGCAGTTTATTAACCGGATCGATCCAACTTGATTACCACTATTTTCCTCAAAAAAAGGACATGCAGGGGACAAGGCAAGATTGGTAATTTTCAAATAAAAGTAGTAAAAGTTGTGATCTGCTAACGAATAGCATAGCTTGATATCACCAAAATCATATACGAATACATCTACAAAGTTCAACTTATCCTCCTTTTTTTGTGAAATTCCCTATTGCTGCATTGAATGAACTGTTGCTCATTAAGTTATGAAAAAGGAGCTATCTAGTTCTAAACTATAATTAAAGTGTAATCAGTGAGGAAAAAAAAGACAAGCATTTTACTTCAATGTCTGCAAAGTTAGAAGAGTGCAAGAAGAAAGTTTTGTGGTGACTAGGTCTTGAAAGCCAAGAAAACACAATGTACATCGCAAGAATCATAAGTTGCAAGTGCTTAATTTATTTGCAATAAATATCTTGTTCACATTGCAAACATTACATAATATGAAATGCTGCCAACTTCTAAAAACATTCAAGTCAATTTTTTAATCACATACAGCTTTAGTTAGCTAAAACTTCTAACTTTTGTATGGATTTATGGACTAAATTTCAACTACTTCACTCAAAAATGTTAGACAGAAACATGTGAAGCAGCTGATGATGAGGTCATGTATGTTCACTGCAAGGACATCTGGAAGAAAGACAAGAAGTCAACAGTCTAAAAACCATTTCCTTTGAACTTGATGAGCATGATATGCTTCAAGAAACACAAGCAATGATATGGTTTTATACAACAAGTTCCAAGTTTTCAGTTGCACACAAAATCAACTGGAAAATAAACTGCAGTGCCAGGGCATTTCTTGATATGAAATATTGCTAACCAGTTAAGTACCAGATCAGCCCTTTGCCTAAGACGGATCTGCGAAGAGCCTGTGGCCTTTGCGTTCCAGGGGCTCTTCCTCAGCTAAGATCAAAGCTCAAATGTGCAAATACAGGTAGGGCCAGTTATAATTTTGCAACTCCTGAACAAGTGCTCCTCTCCCCAGCCTCCATCTGCAAATAATAACAAGGAAAAATGACTCATCAGTTAGAGATTACAATTTTTTCTCTGGTCCACAAACGGTAACAAAAACCTATGTCCTTTGAGGCTTGCCTATGGGGCTCAGTGAGACTAGCTCAGAGCAGCTAGTTTGTTTCCTCGCTGCAGCAAACCAAGGGCCACAGAAACAATGCTGCTGCCAATTCTCTCATTTTATTAACTAGTGAGGTGAAAAACCTCTCCTTCCCCACCTCTTCCCTATTTAAGGCCTGGGAACTGTGTGGTTTGTCTTCTAGTTCTGCAGGAAATGCTTTTAGAAGATATGCAGTGTGAAAAATGCTAGGACATGAGAAATAACTGATGTATCTCGAGGTGTAAGTTATGTCATTAATAGTGCATTGGTTCCTATATAAATACCAAAATCTGAGTTCATTAGGAGTTACTTGCACCATCTGCAAACAGATTATGGTGTCAGACTGTCTGAATCACTGATACTGGCAGGACTAATGCAAGTCCTATTTCCTTTGAGTCTTATGTCCTTTCTCAGGTTATACTCTCAAACAGGTCCTTTGGTGCAATAAGAGACACAAGAACCGTTCAGTATTTACTTAAAAATTTAAATATATTTTATATTTTTAAAAAATGTTTTGTGATAAGAATGAGGAATGTAAGAACAACAACTCCATCAAAATAAAATGTTCCATAGTCACCATCTATCAGCTTTTTATATAGCTAAGGAAAGTGGAATCCATTAGTCATTCAGTAATTATGGAATAGGGCATTAAAAAATAGGGCATTTTCTATTTGAAAGCAAGGTCAAAATTAAAAGGAACAAAAAAGACACTAATTGCTAGCATGCATCATCTTGATTTTCATTTTATTTTCCCACCAGATTCAAGAAAGCTCAAAGATCAGGTCAGACTGTTGAAATAGTATTTAATCAACCCTGAATAAATTGAAAAAGAAAATTATGATATAGATAAAATATAAAATTTATATGGGGATAAGAAAACCCAGTTTTCACTGTTTACTTTTGAAGATAGGAACTATTGCTATTTTTCCAGAGAACAATCATTTCTGCTAAGAATACAAAGGAACAAAAATCTGGAAGGGTCACGAGTCTCAGAATATCCATTGATAATAAATACAGAGAAAGGAATAAACAGGTAGGAAAATCTAAAAAAAGATAACATTGAGTTCCCTGGTTCCTAACACTGGATAAAAATTTTAGGTGCTCCCAGTCTGTTTTAAAGGCTGCTTTGCCTTTAAGTATTACCAGAGAAATTCCTACAGCACGCTGAAATATATTCTTAAAAGTTGTTAAACAGGCCTAAACAAATATTTGAAAGTTCAATTGTCTCCCAGGAATGTGATTCTTCCATTTACACAAAAACATGCTTATATAAACAGAATAATGATAATTTATATTAGTTGTTGAATTTTTTCTTACTAGACTTGGTTGCTGCCAGACTGTTTTGTACAAATAGCTCTATAAACATGCTGTTAATCCAGCATTCTCCCATGAAAGAAGTAACAGTGTTACTTCTAACTAGAAACTTAAAGACCAAGAAAATCTCAGAAATGAGTGGAATATTTATACAACATATTCCAAGTGAACATCACAAAAACTATTTTGGAATACATACATATTTAAACCATGAATCCTGGTGAACTACCACATGGGATTTTTCACAGCAAAGTGCTTGAAGAGGTGTTTTTTTTGTTTTTGTTTTTGTTTTTGTTTTTGTTTTGTTTGGGTTTTTTTGTTTGTTTTTTTTTTTTTAGTTGACAATTCAAATGCAATAGGATAGCTGCTAAAAACCATTTTAATAAAGGTCATACTTTAGACTTCACAAACAAGAATTTTAATTAATACCCTAGCAGTCAGCAATTAGATTTGCACATCTGATAGCTTTACAACATAGATTGGAGAACTGCATCAAACTACATACATTTACATTGCAATTGCTACGGTCAGGAGTTCAGGTTTTTGGTTTGTTTCAGAAAGCCAATGACCTTTTACAGAAACTAGGAAATGTAAAGGTGCTTCTGCTCTGGAAGATTCAATTGTAATCATATCCAGTAAATGGATGCTGTGTCCATACCAGAAGTTAATTTTACAGCATCCCTCAAGAAACAGTAGAGGCTTTGATATCATCTATCCCTGGGAATGGGTGTAGGATGGCAGGAAGGCTAAGGAGAAAGGGAGGAAGTTGTGGTCTCTTTTGTAGCCCTGTTTCTCATGATCATGGAAATACCGGCAGTCACAGGATCATGTACTCCCTCCATAGCTGAGCTGGGTCCACATCAAGTTGTGAAGAAGAAAACCCATCTGGTTACTTGGTTGGGATTTTTTCCTGTGGTATATCTAATATCCTGAGCCTTTAAAATCGTGGATGTTCTAGAGACAATGAACAGAATGTAAAGTTTATAACATCTCCCGTATGCCAGTTCAGCATGGAATATTACATCCAAGTTTCTTTTCTTCATCTAAAAGTGATCTATCTTTACCTAAAGTAATCATAATTTCGGACACAAGTTAAAGAATATTGTGCACTGTCATTGTGGGAGGCTGCTACTGGCCATCCAGTCACAATGACGACACCAACAAATTATTCTTTAAGGAATAGAGGGACACCTCCAAACCAACTGCCCTTGTCCTTGTGGGGGAATTCACCTTGCTGGGTGTCAACTGGGAACACCACACAGCTGGTAAAAACAGCTCCAGCAGATTCCTAAAACACCTGGACAACAACTTCTTGGTACAGAGACCCAGAGAGCTGACACGGAGAGGTGTGCTCTGCAAGCTGTTGCTTGTTCCCAGAGAGGCTCTCATAGGCAAAGTGGTGATTGGTGGCCATCTTGGCTACAGTGACCATGAACCCTTGAGTTCCTTGGCACCCTGCCTGCACCTGTCTTGCACCTGAGATGGAACAGGCACAGGTGAGCATGGTTGGAAAATAAGCATCCCCTGTCCATCCTGCCATGCAGGGGCACCAGAACAGCCTGCGCAGAGCCCGGAGCACTAGCCTGAAGCAGGAGGGTCGTTTCTTGAGGAGCGTCCTCTGTTCACTGAGAGCAGGGGCTTCCAGTTGGTGAGGCGAGGGGCTGAGGGGGCAACAGGGCCTGTGAAGGACAAAAACCTGCCTCTGCCCCTGCTGCTGTCACCCGCTTGTCCAAGGCAGGTCCTCCTGCTTCTACCTTTGCCACCTCCCAGAGAGCAGAACTGAGGTGTTAGTAATTTACTAAACATAAACTAGTGAAAAGTATACCTCACTGAATACACTGTACTTGCAGACTTTAACCAAATGTGAAAGGTGATCTACAGGTAGTAGTAAACTAAACAGATGATCTTGCCTGAGCAGCTGCACTGGTATATCGAAGTGAACTGGTGCTGTAATCACACTATATAAATATTGTATTGCATTGCAAATATTTTGGCACAATAGTGAGTTACAAGTCTAGTACTTTTGACAGTACCTGTGTTGAAATCAGAAATTATTTGCCCCTATTCCGCAATGACATTGTAAACTAAGGTGAACAGCACTCTTGTTCCTTCAGTCTTACTTAAACAGAGCACAGCCTGGGTTTAACACAATGTAAATAGGGACATGGGAATAAAAACTAATCCTGACTGGGAAGAACTGCCATATTAAAACAGATCTGTAAACTAGAGAAGCTTGAGAACACTAGAGAATTGAGAACACTGCATTTTGGTTTTGCCAATTCTTTGTCTATCAGCAACTTTATGACATGGAGTGTATTCCAGTAATATTTACTAAGGGAACCTTTAGGATTGTGATCTTTAAGAAAGGAAACAGATCCAGGCAAGTTAATAAATGTCCAATTTAATTTATTTAAAAAACATGTAAACATATTACTTTTCCTTGTCTGAGCCAATAGAATAATGGCTAGGTAAGTAACAGTCAAGAATCTGTCAAGGAGAAATTGTGCCTGGATATTGGACACAGAAATGACCAGTTTTCTGTCCAATAACAGGTGTTAGGGTGGAACACATCATGTACCTTGACCTGAACAACTCTATCAGATCTATACTGGGTTTGTGTGGTCAGATTTTTTGACTTTGAGCAGATCAAACAGGAAACAGCTTGTGCGGTAGCTCTTGGTCCTGTTCAGACTAACTAACCAAAAGGATATTCCATACCTTATGACATCAGCTCAGATACAAAAGCTAAGAAAAGGAGGAGGAAAGCGGGAGGCATTCATTATTTACATTTGCTTTCTGGAGCAACTGCTACAGGTGCTGAAGCCCTGCTTCCCAGGAAAAAAACCAAATACCACTGACAGGAAGAAGAGAATAAACCGTGTTATTTTTCTCTTTGCTTGTGTGCACACAAACTTTTGCCTTTGCTTTAGTAAACTGCCTTATCTCAACCTACGAGTCATTTTCTACCTTATTCTCTATCGTCTTTCCAGGTGGGGAGTGATAAAGTGGCTTGGTGGGCACCTGGCATCCAGCCAAGGTCAACCCACTACAGATGTTATGTAAAAGCTCAGAGAAAGCAGTCTAAATAAAATCATTCTAAGATGAGGGAAATTGTACAGAGGGATAGGGTAATCAATTGTTCCCTGTCACAGTGAAAAGAAGTACTACATTTCAAAGAGTAAGTAAAGGCCAGTATCGTGCAGCATTTTCATTATTTACAACAATTATAGAGTAGGTTTATTACATTTGCAGACAACATCTGACTGAAAAATACTGCTGATTTGCTGAAGGACGGGGTTAACATACAGACCAAAATTAGAGAAATGGCTTAAAGGGGAAAAAACTTGTCAGACAACAAGTACTGACACTTGTGTTGGAATAAACAACACAAGATAGGAAAAAGCAGGTTAAGTAACAGTTGTTCTATGATCAAATCTCTTACAGAGTAAAGAAGGTTGGAAGGGAGAAAGGCAAAATTATAATTGCAGTCTGAACGTGTTAACAATATCAAGCCCTGATAGCGAAAAGTGTCATCCTATGTGTAACCATGGAACGTGTAATACTATGATGTATAACCACGAACAGAGCTTGCAAATTGGACAGCGAAAAAATCTGTAATCTTACTGCTGGTCTTTGTTTTTCTAAGACTGTAGCCTGACTGCCATGTCTTGGTTTTCTAGACAGACCTAGTCCACTTAGTGAGGAGAAGGTGTCAGAGAGACCTCACTGCAGCCTTCCAGAAGCTTAAGGGGATGTATAAAAATGGAGAGATTTTTTATATGGGCAGATAACGACAACATTGAAAGAGGGCAGGTTTAGATAAGATGTTAGCAAGAAATTCTTTACTCACATCGTGGTGGCGCACTGCAATGGGCTGCCCAGAGAAGTTGTGGATTCCCCATCCCTGAAAGTGTTCATGGCCAGGTTGGGGCCTGAGCAACTTGGTCTACTGAAAGGTGTCTCTGTCCATGGCAGAGTGGTTGGAATTAGACAATCTTTAAGGTCCCTTCCAGCTCAAACCATTCTACTATCAGGAAAGAAAGAGAAGTTATAAGCATGTTACAAACAAAGGAAGACTGCAGGAGCTTGGGTTGTCTCATACACTGAAGAAAAGACTAAGGAGTCTAAGTCTTGCAGGAACTCAGGGAAAAAAAGAGGGTTTATCACCTTTGCAAAAAAGGACAGGCAACTCAGGAAATGTTTAAGGATGTTGTTAGGTCATGCAGGAAGAAAATCAGAGAGGTGAAAGCACAATTTGAACTTAATCTTGCCACTTCTGTAACGGATAATAAAAAGTGTTTTTACAAATACATTAACGTTCAAAAGGAGGGACAAGGAAAACCTCCTTTATTGGATGCAGTGGGAATACAGTTACCAAATACAAGGAAAAGGCTGAGGTACTTAACACCCTCTTTGCCTCAGTTTTCAACAATAAGACAGGTCATCCCCAGGACAACCGGTCTCTGGAGCTGGTAGACAGGACAGGGAGCTGAATAGCCCCCCCTGTAATTCAGGAGGATGCAGTCAGTGACCTGCTGAGCCACTTGGATCCTCACAAGTCTATGGGACCAGATGGGATCCATCCTAGGGTGATGAAGGAGCTGGCAGAAGAGCTCGCCAAGCTGCTCTCCACCATTTATTGTCAGTCCTGGCTCACTGGGAGGTCCAAGATGACTGAAGTTGGCCAATGTGATGCTCACCCAAAAAAAACGCTGGAAGGAGGATCCAGAAAACTACAGGCCAGTCAGCCTGACCTCGGTGCCTGGCAAGGTTATGGAACAGATCATCTTGGGTGCGGTAACACAGCACACCTACAGGACAGACGGGGGATCAGACCCAGCCAGCACGGGTTTAGGAAGGGCAGGTCCTGCCTGACCAACCTGATCTTCTTTTATGACCAGGTGACCCACTTGGTGTGGATGAGAGGAAGGCTGTGGATGTGTCTATCTGGGCTTCAGCAAAGCCTTTGACACCGTCTCCCACAGCATACTCCTGGAAAAGCTGGTAGCCCACAGCTTGGACAGGGGCACTCTGTGCTGGGTTAGGAACTGGCTGGAGGGCCAGGCCCAGAGAGTGGTGGTGAACGGGGCTGCATCCAGTTGGCAGTCGGTCAACTGGTGTCCCCCAGGGATCAGTGTTGGGCCCAGTCCTGTTTAATATCTTTACTGATGATCTGGATGAGGGGATTGAGTGTACCATTAGCAAATTTGCAGATGACACCAAGTTGGGGGGGTGTGTTGATCTGCTGGAAGGCAGAAGGGCTCTTCAGAGGGACCTGGACAAGCTGGAGAGATGGGCTGATTTCAATGGGATGAGGTTCAACAACAAGGCCAAGTGCCGGGTCCTGCACTTTGGCCACACCAACCCCACGCAGCGCTACAGGCTGGGGGCAGAGTGGCTGGAGAGCAGCCAAGCAGAAAGGGACCTGGGGGTACCGACTGACAGCAGCTGAACATGAGCCAGCAGTGTGCCCAGGCGGCCAAGAAGGCCAATGGCATCTTGACCTTATTAGGAATAGTGCGGTTAGCAGGACCAGGGAAGTGATTCTTCCCCTGAACTTGGCACTGGTGAGGTTGTACTGTACTGTGTCCAGTTCTGGGCCTCTCAATTTAGGAAGGATGTTGAGGTGCTGGAGAGTATCCAAAGAAGGTCAACAAGGCTGGTGAAGGGACCGTAGCACAAGTCCTACGAGAAGCAGCTTAGGGAGCTGGGGGTGTTTTTTAGCCTGGAGAGGAAGAGGCTCGGGAGGACCTCATCACTCTCTACAACTCCCTGAAAGGAGGTTGTAGCCAGGTGGGCATTGGTCTCTTCTCTCAGGCAACCAGCAGTAGGACAAGAGGGCACAGTCTTAAGCTGCGCTGGGGAGGTTTAGGTTGGATATTAGGAAGAAGTTCTTCCAGAAAGAGTGATTTGGCATTGGAATGGGCTGCCCAGGGAGGTGGTGGAGTTACCGTCTCTAGAGGTGTTTAAGAACAGACCGGATGTAGCACTTAGTGCCATGATCTAGTTGACAAGGGGGTTCGGTTGTAGGTTGGACTCAATGATCTCAGAGGTGTTTTCCAACCTGTCTGATCCTGTGAATCTGTAAGGAGAGGTTCAGACAACATGGTTTGCACACATAAAAGTTAGCTGCCACAAGTAAGAAAATAAACTGTTTTCCATGATAGTGGCGGTTATGGAAAATGTGAAACAAAAGTAATTTATTTTCCAGCCTCTTCTATCTCCTCCACAATTCTAAACTGACTGGAAGACAACACTTTTACATAAACTGATGACTTTAAAGAATAAGGCTTCTAAATAAAAGCTTTGTTAGCTTCATGTGTATGAGTTCCATAAAGAATATTTCAAGACATATTTTATATTTCAGTTAGTAGGACAAAATGTCAAAACGAGTCAGCTTGTAAACATAGAGTATTACAGACCATGAATTAAACTCCCTTCATCCACCAACCCAACATTAAACTGCAATTTATAATGACATGAAGTTTAGTACCAGAAAAAACAATAATTTGTAATTATAAAATCATTTATCTTTATTTAATAAAATCTTCTGATATTCTTACTACTCCAAGAAATGAAGAAATAAACATTTTCATATTTTCTTTCATACCAAATGGTTTTAATCTTCACTCGCCTGAAGCAAGTTAGGGTAAATGTTGGACATACATGTTGAAAATTATTATGTATTACAATCTCCCAACATTGTCTTTCTATCTGTGTTAAACATTAGCACCATCTACTGGTCCAGAAGGTCCTTTCAAACTTTAGAAAAAGCTGTGGAAAGTGATCCAGCCAAAATGATGCAAAATGATATTGACAGTAACACAAAGTTTTTCAGTCCCTGTATAGGAAAAGGGAGAAAAAAAGAAAAATATCATCTTGTCATAATTGATACCCTTTTAAAAAAAAAGTAAAATAAAGAACTTTTATGCTCATTTTATGACAAGATTAATAACTCTACTATATGACATGGTAAATTTTATACCATTTTATTTCATATATTTGTTACATTTGCTGCTGATAAGTTTATTACAAGCAATCTATGATCCTATACACTTAGTAAAACATTCACAAAATTAATTCAGCAATTTTTGGAGGTATTTTTAAAGGCCTTTGTCTATTTTTCAGATTATTTACAGTAAGCACTTATGCAGAGACTATTCAAAAATGTGTGAAAAGAATGGAAGATTTAGAGAGTTACAAAGATTTAGATAATGAGCATGATGATTTTCTCATGTGGTGCAACACTAATCTGCAGTGGAAGGCACAGAACTTCTAGCTGTAGATCCAATGAGGCCTAACTCATTTTACACAGTCACCGAAAACACTGGGAAAGATGATCTCTAACAGCAAGTTAGGTACCCATGGATCCTGGATAGATTAGCTAAGAGAATTTGATATTACACTGCTAGCATTCAGTGCTTGAAATTCCATCAGCAAAATAACTTCTGTCCTGTATGTTAATATCTAGCAGAGTAAATCAGCTTGTTCTAGGCAATCACTGCCATATCAGTTTAGGATCTTTATGTTATACTGTAATTATTAAGACCAACTAGCCTCTATTGTATTTTTTAGTCTTTTGTTGAGCTTGACTCTAAAAGTCTACTCTACCTGTCTACATGATTATTAGGACAACTGCTCATTCGCCCACCTCCACTGAAAGAATTGACTCAAGTGAAAACTGTCCTCAGGCTGTGCCTGGCATCCTGCCTCCTGGTTGTCACATACATCCACTGCTGCTCATACAGTTATGGAATTAAAATCTTCATTCCCATAGAAACTGTTCACAGTTTTTCATGTTTCTTGGAAAACTTAAGCAGTGCATGATAGGACTTTCAGCTTCATAGCGCAATACTTGTAAGGAGGAGAAATCTGAGATACAGCTGTATACCAAGTCATGCTACTTCCAGAGCTAGAGACAAGCAAGAGAGATTGGGCAAGAGACTCAATAACATTACCTTGATTTCCTTAAATACAAGGACTCCCCACATTGCAGCAACCAGGCCAGGCCCCTAAAAAATAGGATTCATTTGTACATTACAGCACTTCATTGAAATTTACTGGCTTCTCATTACTGCTCTCAGGGTTGTTGAATTTTGTCTGAATAACACATTTAGGCCTTTCCATTTCATCTAAGTAAAGCACTCATGAGTAAAGCATAAACATCACTGAAATCTTTACTAAGTAAGACACAGTAAAATCTTCAGGAAGGACTAAAGAGGCAAGAGACTGCTTTTTTTTTTTTTTTTTGAGCAGGTAAACTGTGGAGTCTGCCCTGGCTGTTCCATGTTCTTTCAGTAGGTTAAATAATATGCTTCACTTTAGGCTAAACTTGAGTTCACTACGTTATCTTGTTTCAGAAGACTTTTCAGGTTTATTGGCAACTACCATGGATATTCTTTACATTTCCTTTATTAGCATGACTAACTATTTGGACAAGGTTTGATTTTATCACTCACAAAGCCAGCCACAGAGACAGGTCAGGAAAACTACTGATTATTGGTAATGATGCTGTATAGATTTCCTGGCTAACAGCAAACAATGATACACAATGGCAACTTGCAGGCGCTCTTTTTTCACACTATTTTCCACACACTTTTTCCCCTGAGGGAGCAAGGATCTGAATTTTCACGTCTGTTAAGAAAATATCTGAATATGAAGCAAAACCTGGCTCTGTTAATGTTTCCCATTAGAGCTGCTCTGAGGAACACTTGACAGATGTTTGGACAAGGACCTTCTCTCCATCCTCAGTGCAGCTGATGGGACACAGACATAGACCAGCAGGAAATGGTGTTTCATGCTGAATGTATGGGTGGGTGCTGTTTTCTAGTGAAATTTGAGGTGTTATTTCACTTCCTAGGTCATGTACACTGCAAGAGGAATGCATTTTTAAAAATGAAACAAATTGTTAAACAGCTGTGATGAATAGCTCTTGCAATTCTCTCCAGGGTGAAGTAAAGCAGCAGTTCTGAACCTGTGGTCCAGATAGGCAGTTTCTCATCACTGCTGTCCTTATGTTTTTCATTTTGTGATTTTATATCTTTGCCCTTTAGGCATACTGATAACTGAGTTACTAAAGCTGCTTTCCATTAATCCTTCCATTTCTAATTAGAACGATCCCAAGTCTTTTTTTTCCATTGCATACTGCAAAGTTTATTCGGATTTACTGCATCTTGAGGCAAAGTTTAATCCCTATTAGAGAGGTTTCATTAGTTTGATTCCAAAATACTGTTGTTGAGCAAAACTTTGGTTTTGATATTTATTAACTCTCATTTGCCACCTTTGCATCACCAACTAGCACACTGGCAAGAGAGTGAAGGCAAAGTTTACTTTTACCTGGTGATAAAATTTATGCTTTAAAGGTACAGTGTCATAAATAAGAATAAAACAGGCAGAACAGGCCAGCCTATTTTCCTTTCACTTGCATAAGAACATTATTTTCAGCAGTACATAATCTGTTCTGTTTGTTCAAGAATGGTAAAAAGAAAAAATACCTGACTTAATTAAGTAAAATGACTGCTAGGGGATAAAACTCACAAATTAAAACATCCAGACCAAAATGTACTCCCTGGGATGAAAACATAAAATACTTCTTCCTTTAATCGCTTTGGTTAAATAGTTAATGCTGATATAATTCTGGTTCCAGAGATTTGGCTTTTATGTAACCTAAAGATTCACACTCTTAATTCTTCTGCTTTTTCTTATGTTTGGCATTGACCAGGATAGTGCTTGTCATAGTCATTTATGTTCCTAAAAATTCAAAGACTAGCACAGACAAGTAGAAAGGCAATATATACTCTTGATTAAAAATGTTCTAGATCCATCATAATTTCAACTTAATTTCACAAAGAGAAGGGTAAAAAAAAATTCACTTTTCATTCTAGTTACATATTTTATTTTTTATATACTTACTGCAGTAATTATTGGAAAGCTGACGACAGCACTGAGATAGTGATTGGCTATGAACCAGCAGCAATTGGCTATTGCCCAAAGCACACCAGAAAGAAACCCTAGAAAAATAAATCCTAATCAAAAACATGCATAGCAAGGTATAGAATGCAATTTGTGGAAAATTTATACTTATAGCATAATACAGAAATTGTAGGTATGTATTTTAGTACGCTAACTCCTTTAACAAGCTGGTTCTGGTAATCTAAACCAAAGCACAAGTAGCAGAAGTCCTATGAGAAGCAGCTTAGGGAGCTGGGGGTGTTTTTTAGCCTGGAGAGGAAGAGGCTTGGCAGGACCTCATCACTCTCTACAACTCCCTGAAAGGAGGTTGTAGCCAGGTGGGCATTGGCCTCTTCTCTCAGGCAACCAGCAGCAGGACAAGAGGGCACAGTCTTAAGCTGCGCTGGGGAGGTTTAGGTTGGATATTAGGAAGAAGTTCTTCACAGAAAGAGTGATTTGGCTCAAAGGACAGAAATCAGCTACTCTGAAGCAGCAAATTAATTAAAGTTCACAATTCTTGGGGCAATGTGCTCTCCATTTTGGCAGTCCATTTTTGAAAATCTGCAATGTCATTTTGTTCTAGCGTCAGATTAGAATAAAATCTATCATTGTTAATTAATTAACCTAATAGGAGCGCTCTTTCAAAAGAGACAAAAACTCAAATGGAGTCATTTGAAAGGCAAACTACTTGGACTAATTACTGCAAAATGGTCAGAAGTAGTAATTGAAATGCTTTGCTAATTTAAAAAAACAGTCATACCTGGCAATATGGCTTGGGGATAAACATTAGGTTTATTTTTCCTGACTGCACAGTAGATCAAAAAGAAGATGGTACTAGTAAGAAATATTCCACTGAAGTGTGCAAAAACATAATCTAAATCTGAAAGAGAAATTACAAAATTATGTTAGTATAAAACATCAGTTATTAATTTTAACAAAATTAATTTCACTGATAGCATTCATATAGACAAAAATGCATAAGGTGCTACTCTTAATAACTCAAATTCAAATCTGAATGTGATGAATTCAGCTGCCAGTCTGACTGTGGATGGATATGGTCAATGACACATATTAAACATGAACCAACTGCTGTGTTGACTCCAGCATTTTTTACAGGTTTCTATGCATTTCTGTGAGTTGTTATTTTTGGAACTCTACTATATATTACTGCATTCATTTAATAAAACCTTGGAAAAATCCTCAAGTAAGGTTATGAAACTTGGCTGGGGATTTTACATAATTACATCCTTTCCTGATCATCCACAATGTGTTCCTGTATATAGCCTTATTTCTTTTCTGTACTTTTAAGGGCAAGAAAACTGCATATACTATGTAAGCTAAACATGGCTCAGTTTCGCCCCTTTTTAATCTTAAAGGATGTATCAAAATTTTGATTACCATAATCACTAACAATAATAAATTAGTATGGACTTTGTATATGCTAAAAAGAGTATTTCCAACATGGCAAAGCAGAAGAGTGTAACAAGGCGATCCCTGTCTCCTTGGAGCTGTAAATTCTCAACAGGAAAGGCAGCTATATTAATGACAACATCTGTTTTGCCTAGGTGGGGAATATACAAACTGCAGTATTGAAGAGAAATTTCATGTGACAATGGCAACATTATGCACTCTCAGCAATACTTTGCTCGTAAGCTGCTGCTGGTATTACCTGACAGAGTATAATCTAAACCTTAAGGAAAATGTTTTCGGGGAAACGTTGTTTGAAATTGGCAATTAGGTTTACATTAAAAGGTTTCAATTAAAAAACCTAAATGGTTTTAATTACTTATGTTGTTATATTCTGCTGCACTCATAGCTTATTATCAACCTTCTCTTCCTTGATTGGTGTACTAATTTGGCAATTGGCAAGCTTGTGCCCTTGTTCACCTCACCCTCCACGCATACGAACTTCGTATTTTGAGAGTGCTACTATTTAATGCCTTCTGGAACATAGCTATGAGTTAAGTATGGTAGCCTTTGGGATGTTTCTCACTGGTTTTGATGGATTAGTTCACCTCTGAGAAAAAGGGAGGGCTAGGACTATGATTATGACAACATATAATATAATGCAGAACCAATAAATTGTCATGGTATATTTTCAGGCATATGAAGAATTCCACCCTATGCCTTTAAAAATGCAGGAAAACACAATGATTAAATAAAGTAGAAATGATCTATTAGCCTTTACCAAACTGACTTGCTCCTGTGTATATAGTTTCATTTCTTCTTCCATGGTCCTTGATGTAAAGTACTGGTACAAAACTGGAACCGTACAGTATTCCAGCTACTACAGCCAGGCTACAGCCTCTTTAAAAAGAGCAAATATTGGAGAACATAGCCTAGCATAAATTAACGAAGTAGACAACACACTTATGCACCCAGTATTGCACTTAAACACTGTGTATCATGTGAAAATTGCTAGGTATAAAGATAATACATTTTGGCACATTTTTATTTTCAGTGTAGTGTAGAAATGGTTCATTGAGTTTCCTTATACTTTGTGGCCAAGTAACATGGAAAATTCCTGCCCCAAGAGCGAGCAGTCTAGATTATTGACATGGAAAATTAACTAACTACAATTTCCTAAAAGCAAAGCTAGGGAAAACCAAACAAATATATAACTAAAAATGTTCACACCCTCAGCTTCACTGTTGCAGTCTGTACATTCTTTTATCACTATTCCCAGACTCAGTGCTCTTTAGTCCCATTCTTCATCTCTAGATCGTTGAGCTCTTGGCAGTCTCCCCTTGCTTGCTTCCACTTTGGAGCACTTCTACTGTCTCCTCACCATACTGCCATGCCTTCTCCAGATGTATTTAACCAGAAACCACACCTGGAAGCACGTCATTAGCACAGGCTTCTTCTATGCTGGAGTGCTAATCAACCAGGTGACAAAAACCAGCTCTGTAATTAGTTGATATTGCTATTTAGTTTGCCAGTTTTTTCGTAGTAGTACCTAATACCTAATTGGTAAGGTTAAGCACACTCAACAGCGTCAAAGAAATAATCTAAATATTTGTGCGATTATTCATACATAGATTTGCACACTATACTAGTATACAAACCCCTGTTATTTATTATTGTGTGACTTCGCTAGGAAAACCACAGGACACAAATTCTGCTCTTACACTGTGTTCAACTACTTTCTCTGGCTATTTGGTCTGTACCAGTAAAAGAACTGTTAATAACCTACATGAGTCTCTTTTTTGCTGGCGAAAGTCTGTTCACCCACGAGTCATCAGAGGTATCTTCAGAAACATTAATAGACTGCAAAATAACAAGAGTTCTTCATGCAAGTTTAGTTTAGTTTGATTTCTTATAATCTGTAATAAGACTGTCTTCTATGATTTAGTCTGGTAGACTGGAACCTCTAGTGTGCATTGAGCATAGTTAGAGAACTCTCGGGGTTCAGGTGGCAACTGAGCACTGACCTCTAAGAGTAAGATACAACAGTAGTAGGAGCCTATTGCTCTCTAGCTGTTGTTGAACACTTTGGGCTCCCAAAGGAGCAACAGCCAATCTGGTAGCCGCCAACCCGTGCCATAGCTGATGATGAGATGACAATCAGCAACTCTTGACAGTCTCCTGGCTCTGTAATGTGGCAAAAATCTGACCCTTCATCTAAGCACCCTCACAGCTTTATGGTTAACATTTAATTGAAATTGCTTCCTCTTCTCACGTAGGAAAGCAATACACTGTGTCTTTTATATCTCCATCATAATGAAAAAGGACTTTCTAAGCTATTTAAAGCTGACAATCAAGAAAGAACACTTGGGAAGAAACTCTTCTGTTGCTAATATTTAACTGGATATACAAGATCCACAAATTAAGATACAATCAATACATATTTACATTGTTTCATGTAGTCTACCATAAATCCTAGCAAACCTGAGTAATGAACACAGTTTTTGTTTCTAAACAGATCTGTACTTTCAGTGCTGTAAAATAACAACTGTAGAGGACTTACATTTTCTCTCAGTAAAGGTGTGCTTTCTAATGAAGCTGAAGAACTCTGGACTTCAGTTTTTATAAAAAGAAATATGACAGCACTCAGAAGAGAAAAATACACCAATAAATATCATGTCAGCTCATAAGGACGTAACATTTAGTGTTCAGAGACAAAAGTTATAATTGGAGGCACTGCTTTCAATTATTACCCTAGAGTCACTTCAACATATTTAAAAAATGCAATTGCTTTAAACAGTTATAACTTATGATTATATATACACATATATAATAAACATATATAACACACATATAAAATATAATAATTATAATTTATTAATTTAACTTAACTAACAAACAACCTAAGTAAGTAAAATAAAATGTTAGTTTTTAGTCTTCTATTATACGTGAGGGATTGAATACTGCTGCTACCAGGCCTCATGCGTATGTGGAAGGATAAGAGGTATTGCTCAGTGGGGCTCCAGTGCACTAAGTGAATAAAATGAAACATTACTACTTGTACCCCCAGCTCTAGGAAATGAGGTAAATACATGCAATCAGAACTGGCAGGATCTGTTTTTTATTTTTATGAAAAACATTTTAATGATTTAGGAATTTTTTCTCCAAACTGTAAACAGAATGCCTACATTTGAAGAACTGTTCATGCCTTACTGAATAAGTATAAAACAATGTCAGCTTCCTCCAAAAGGACTTGACAAACATACACAGGTTCCACGCAGGAGGCTAAAAGGAACTCGGCAGAGCAACTGCCACAGGCTTTGTGCAGTTTGCCAGGAAAACATGTCTGGTCACAATCTTTTTCCCTGTTGATCTTTCCCCGGTGATATATCAGAAACAGGCAGGAAGCAGGTGGTGAGCTGCATGAATTCATCAGGAATGAATAGCAGTACGACTAATATTTTCTCAGTACCTCCCAAACTCATGTGCCCCACGTAACAGTAATGGGTACAAAGCTGCAGACTCTTAGGAAAGAGGGAAAGTGGAAACAAAAATCATGAATCTAAGGCAGTAGCTCTCTCCTAGCAATCAAAAATGTTTCCTTATCGCCATGTTCTTAATAATCTTCGTTTCTGAAAGGCATTATGTCCACCTGCTGCTTACTACACTTGTGGAGAGCCCTTAGGATTTAGGGCAACCCAGGTGGAAAGCAAGATCACTGCTACTTAAGAAGGATCCTCTTTCCTCCATGTTTGGACCAAACTATATGCACTCATGCAAATAATAACCAACCAAAAAATAAAGAATAAAGCCCTTCTCAAGATCCCAAAGGAGGACACTGTTTGGAAATTTAAAGTATGGCTTAAGAATTACAAGACAGGGAGTTATTACGGACAGGAAAACATGCAAAGCCTCTTGCTTTTCATGGACCCCAAAGTATCAGGGAAAGGGTTCTGTGGCATTTCTGTGGTTTTTACGCTTGACTAAGTGAAATCAGATCATAAATCTGAGGTTTTCTGAACAAGATTCTTCTAGTCAGATTTGTCCTCTCTCACAGGATTTGCAGAAGTGAAACATTTCAACAACCTAGCTAGGGAGGCAATCAGGAAATCCCTGCTTTGCCTTGAACGTGCATACCAGCATAAAAATATATTTCTGTGTTTATGGATAACCATGCCACCACTGTACTGGGTATCATGTCTGAAATACAACAATGACCAGCTACATATGGATATGTCATGATTTTGGCACTAAACTGATTTGCAAAAAATACTTCAATACGTTCACTCGCTAGTTAAATTGTCCTTGTGGTTGATTATTAAATATATATTTTACACTACAGAAATTCATTATAAGAATAAATTGTTACCTTAACAGTGAAAGTCCAGCTCCAATATAATTTAAGATTGGTCTTGATACCTCTTCTGGGTCAATTCCAAACCAACCAAACCTGGAACATTCAACCAGTTTCACTTAGTTGCACTGACTTTATATGAATAGTTAAGTTATAATCTAGTTTTTGAAATCTTGACTCATGTAAATAAACCTCTCAGATTAGCTCAGCTGGTTAGAGCATGGTGCTAATGATGCCAAGGTTGTAGGTTTGATCTTTACAAAGGCCATTAACCTAAGAGTTGGACTCAATAATCCTTGTGGGTCCCTTCCAACTCAGAATATTCTGTGACTTTTTATCTTTTCTTAGAATTCTGTTTAAGTATATATTTGCAGCATTATATCAGTGCTTCAGTTGGCTTGCAAAAAGGTATGTCAACTTTACAAAAATAATCTTTACACTAATTTATTGTATATTGATTTTTTAAATCTGTTAAAATTCACTTAAAATTGAAGTTAACTTATTTTATCAGACCATGTTGCAAAAGAAAAAATACAGTGTGCTAGGTTTACACTAACAAATACATTATCTATTGACTCAAGATAATGACCATCATTAGGCACTCTTCTTGTTACTGAGACAAAGGAAATATAAAAAGGTAAAATAATTAACCTGAGTACTTTCCACTAATAGGGGATAAGTCTTAATATATGTGATAAACTCTCTTTAGTGGTAGACTTGGTAGTGTTAGGTTAATGGCTAGACTTGATGATCTTAAAGATCTTTTCCAGGCTAAATGATTCTATGTTTCCACAGGTGATAGCTTTCGCTGCAGTTACTAACCAACATTAATTATGTATGACTTAAGACTTAAGCATACTTACCTTGAACTTGCCCAACCTGTCAGCAAATTAAAAGAAGCCCATATCAAAAGGCCAAGAGCTAAGCCAATAGTTTTAACAATAGGAACAACTGTAATATTGCCTGAAATACAAAAACCGAAAGCGAAATCAGTTAAAAAATAGAATGTGGTCTTGTATACATTTGCTTTAGATTTTGTGCCTGTTCAGAAGACAAAGAAATTTAGGAAACCACAAGGTGGTAAGAAACAGTGTTTTAAAAAATAAATACATTGAACATGGACTTTGCCTCCATATGATTTTAAAAGTTACTTCTAGTGTGAATTTGCCTCTTATAAAATAAGCATAATAAAATAACATTTACTATAATGGTACAGCTCCATTAACCCCGAGACCTTAAAAAACCAAATAACTACTAAATAACTACTACCTTACATATGGAAAAGTTTTTATCATCTTTTTATGAAGCAAGAGAATTACTTTGTGTTTCAAGATATGAAATCTCTTTATCCTCACCTGTGGCCCACACAAAACCTCCAACCATAGCCAGAGGCCAAAACCGGGGGCAATTCTGGATCAAATTGACCACCAAAGAAACCATCCATATGGAGGCACAGAGAATCCATTGGAAGAACATGCCTGTGGAAAAATCATGTGCACACAATAGAAAACTTGTAGAATACTGGATGTGTGAATCTCTTAACATAATAAGTTTACAGTAGCTCAGAAAAAATTCAAAAAGGCGTCCACCTCCTTTGGGAATTTCAGGGACCATGTTACAATATATTCAAAAGATAATTTTTTAAGGTGGATTATAATTCTGTCAACTTTTCCTTATCACGCATTCCTTATACACAGCTGCAAAAGATACTTTGCTGCACAAAATTTACACAAGCCCTGATTCTCAAACAGATGAAAATTTTGACAGATTTCTGACAAAGAGGGTATTCAGTTGCTGCAAACTCTTCCCACAACCCTAGAAGCTGCTAACATAGATGACTGCACAGGGAAACACTCCTTCAAAGCTCAAGCTTTTCCACTAATCCACGGCACTGATGATGGTCAGTGACACATCCCTTCTACCTCTGTAGATTCTAGAAGGGTCAACGAGGCAGACTGGTTAACTTTATGTCAGCTATGCTCAGACTTTCACTTTAAAGTCTCGCCTTGTCTTGTTAGGGCCATATTTGGCATGAAGAGGAGAGGTTATATCCAGCCTGCAATGCAGATACCATGATTGCAATAACAGCTATTCATCTAGGGATCTTGTAATTCATTACATTTAATATAAAGATGGAAATATAACATAAACTTACTAGAGTGATGAAATTCCAAGCATGAAATAGGAAGGTTCATTTCCTCTTACCAACTCACCAAATAAACGTATTAAAATTTCAATTTTTCTATTGTTTTTATGTTAGGTCCACAAATGAAAGGCAACTTCTCTGAAGCCCAACAACTTTAACCTCATAAATAAGATTGTAGGTATCTGAGAATCCCCACAAGGATAGAAGAAAGAATATTTCACTTTCCATTGTGAAATGCTCATGAAATGTACAACATCACTGTTAAAGTGCACAACAACAGTTAAGAAAGCTCTTCTAAAGATTTGTCACATCCTGAAGCAGTACTAATGCTTTTTACCCTAACAACAGCAAAGAAAATTAAACATACTCTATTGGATTAAAACTGTGATGATATTTACAACTCTAGCACAGAAACTCTTGTATTTGCTGGTAAATATTATTCTTATTAGCAAAACCAGAAAACCAGGCAAAATAAGAAAGTTTACCATCACCAGTATCAAACTTCTTAACAGGCACAAAATTTGTCCCAAACAGAAGGACAGCTACTGCAGAAGAAGTAAAGCCAATAGCTAGATCTGTTCCGTTGCTGGTGTTAGCAGCACTGTAAGCTTTTCCAGTATTCATCTTTGTTCTGTAGGTGCCTCTTTTTGTGGAGTTGTTTTGCTGCAGGTCCTGACAGATTCTGAAATAAAAGACTGGAATTAAATATGTGGAGTATTAAATAATACCAGTGTAGTTCAGAAATCTGAAACTTAAAAGACCTTACTTACCAATCTCTCAAAAGCTGGAATGAACTGCAAAGTATACTGTAGAATCTCATGAGATGTGAAGCTGCCATAAAATATGAATAAAGTGATTTAAGAACAGATGCACTACTGTTTCATAACCAGCGTCACAAAAAAACGTCTGAACACATAAAAAGCAAATGCAGAGGTGCACTCAAAGGTTATGAGGACTTCAATCCATGGGAAGCCCTGATGCTTTTGTGAGATGTTCTATCAGACTATTCCTTATTCCTGTAGCCAAAGGGCAGGCCATACTGGGATGTATAAAAAAGCTGGGATTAGACAAAATCTTAATTGGCAGAAGAGGCTATAGCAAGCTGCAGACCCACTCTCTAGAAGTTGTGAACAGCTAAAGAGATTCTATATATGTCACAGTGGGATCAATAAGGCAACCAAAGGGATTGCTCTAGCTGATAAAAACCATGAAAGGTTCATTTTTTCTCTGTGGAACAAGGTTTCTTCATTCAATCCACATAACTATAATAAGAAAAGAAAAGATATTTTTAATCCCATAATACCTTTTTTTTTTTTAAGTGGGAGATTCATCTTGAGGTTACACTCAACAGATGTGCCACATATATACTTTTGATACGGATTATGATATGGATTATAACTTTGGCAGAAAAAGTGTCTCTGAGGACAATCATAATTATGTGAACTTTGCAAACATAATCTTACCACCACACTTGAAAGACTACAGGTAGGAAAAGTGTTTGGAAATTTAACTTGAAATGGTAACAGGATACTTAATATGTTGCTATAGCGATATTCATCCAATTCTCTTGTCAAAGTAATGCTATTTATATTGAATCAAACGACATCCCGACACAGTTTGCCATTCCCCAGTGTAGGTGGACTAGCTTACTGCCTGGAGAAAAAAAGCTGAATTAGGATGGTGGAAATTTTGCCAAGTCTTGTAAGAGATGTTGTGACTACACTCTCTGCACAAAATAAGAGCTGAGCTGCTGAACATTCTTTCATATTATTTCACCCTCCAGTCTTACCTTCTCCACAGTCCTTAGGACACCAAGAACTGTATCTCCTGAGGTTATGCTTTTATCTGCAGCTTCAACAGGGTCATCAGTGCTTGCTGAAATTAATTATTTGCATTAGCAGATGAAAAACTCAATTCCACAACTATATAACCATTTAATTTCTGTAATTTTTCTCCTCAAAAGATATCAGTATAGCTCTAACTTAAGAAAAACACAGATAACACTTAAAAGACACATCATGAAGGTACAATGGCACGGCTGTTTCAATTTATATTAACTTTTTTCTCCCGCCTCATCTTTCTTTCCTGTTTAGCAGATAAGCTTCTCCAGGAACTTTTCACTGTATTTAAGACTCTTCTACAAAGTCTGTTTTACCCAGGACCTGTAGACACTGATCAGTGCAAATAATAATTCTGAGATTTCTTCAAAAACTCGATTTCACAGGATACACTGTGACATGGCAAGAAAAGATCAATATAGATAAAGGCTGGTATCAGCTACCTTCATTCCATTAACCTCAACTCACTAAGTGAATACATGTATTTATTTAGTGCACAACTAAGACACAAGAGCTGGGTTTTGCACATGAAGAACACCATGCTGTTAAGGACACAGAAATAAAGCTGATTACACTGCACCTCTGTGAACGCAAGAATCACACCTTTTGCCTTTAAATAAATGAGTCATTATGCAGGTAAGATACTACGAACCTTTCAAATTTGAAGTAGTTTATTTGTCTTTTTGGTTTTGTACAGAAAATTGTTACTTTAAAAATATATCAGTTTTGTATCTACTAAGAGAAAATCTGTGTGCTGCAGGGCAATACACTCTTCTGCTTGCTTTGTATCTTCCAAAAATCTCTGTATTGTGCACATTGAAGACTGTTGCACAGTTGGAGAACCAGAATTGTAAGACCAAAACCAGAAAGACAACTCTACTTAACTAAGGAAAAGTGTCCTTCATTCAGACTGCTTAAAACTGTTACTTTCCAAAGTTTGTGACACTTCGTTCCAATTGCGGCTAAATTTCAGACTCAGTTTCAACTCCATTTTAAATCCTTCAAGAGAAAGCTCAACAAGACAAGGCCTCGAGCAACATTCTCTAACTTCAACGGCAGCACTGCTTTAAGCAGGGAGTTGAACTAGATGATCTCTGGATGTTCCTTCCAAGCTAAATAATTCTACTATTGTATGATCCAATGTCAAGTGCAAATAATGATCTGGCACACAGCATTAAGCTGACTATACTTTTTGCACATACAGAGCTTCAGAGAGTTCCCTAAAAGCCTATTCTCTTCAATCCTGTGTTACTGCCACATGGACTTGCTTATATGCCTCCATTATAGATACCAAATGCCAAATCAGGATCACTTGCTGAAGCTGCCATAATAGAGCATAGTGGTTGCATCTGAAAATCAAGCAGAGACAACTGGAATTGTTGCTGTTATTGAAGGCTTTTTTTCCCCCTAAGTAGCCCTTACTGAAAGGCGCTTCACGGTTCCCAAGCTGTAGAAGAATAATGTGCTTCTGTTGGCACATATTCCGCTTATCCTACTAACTTCACTGGTTCACCTCACTGGAATGTTGTGCTATTTTCACTGTTTTCTCAGAAATTTGCCACTATTTGCTTCCTTCACAGAGATACACAACAAATTATGATGCTCACTTAATGCAACAGCAACACATTGCTCTGGTTTCCACAGAGAGGCATGAAATCAAGAAGCCTACCTTTGGGAGGTTTCACCCCAAAGGAGACCCGAGCTGCTCTTAAGATCCCAAATAAACTGCTTGCGCTAATGGAATGGGTAGTTTTAGAGGCTGCTAATGGAATGGGTAATTCCACGTTGACTGTTTATTTGCCCGTTTCTCCTATCATGTACTTGCCATTAAGAACGGATACTTTCACCTCGAATTTAGGAGATTGCTACCAGTCTAAAAGTGGCTCAGAGCAACGTCCCCAGGTGACACCGCAACTTATGACTAGAGCTGCCCAGGAAATGTGTGTTCACGTCCCCGAAACGAAAGCTTTCAAAAGACGTTCTTCCGGCAGTGTTTTCAGCAAGCGCTGTCACGGAACACGGAAATTGCTCAGCTGAGCGCTCCACACGGGCCCGTGTGGCTGCACTGACGGGGCAGCGGTGGGACGGGCCCGGCCGTCTCGCCGGACGCGGCTGCTCGGCCCCGCACGCCGCGGGGACACTCGAGGCCCGGCTCCAACCGGACGCCTTCCTTCGCCCCGCGCCCGGCTCACCGCCGCGGCCGGTTTTACAGGTCTCCGCTGCCGGCCGGAAGGACGAGCCCACACCGGCTGATTCCTCGCCCGGCCCCTGCGTGCAACCTCGGCCCTCTACTCCCGCCGCCCGCGCCCCTCCGCGCCCGCCCCCACCACGCTACCGCCAGGGCCGCGTACATGCCTCGCCACCGCTCCCAGCGGCTCCCACCCGCGCCAGCACCGCCCCGCCCCTCGGCCCGCCCCCGTCCGCTTCCACCGCCCCCATCCACCCCCGTCCGCTTCCACCGCCCCCATCCACCCCCGTCCGCTTCCACCGCCCCCATCCACCCCCGTCCGCCTCCACCGCCCCCATCCGCCCCCCGCCCTCAGCTGCCCGCCGGCCGGAAGTTTGAAGAGAGCCGGGGGTGGCATGCGGTCGCCTTTCCCTTGCTGCCGTGGCGGAGGGGATTTCCTGGGGCGTCGGCTTCCTGTCTATGGGGGGACAAACACTGAGAGAAACCTTAAATTAAGGCACTGACGTTGTGACAAAAGCGCCCTTGCCCCTCCCGGCCGTAAGCGGTAGCCGATGAGACAGTTCTCGCCGTGGTGAAGTGCTCCCGTGTACTTCACAGGCCGATGCTGTGCTGTAACTGCACATGAAAGAATCACAAAATCAGTCAGGTTGGAAAAGACCTCTGAGATCGTAGAGTCCAACCTATGACACCACCACTGTGCCAACTGGACCATGTCACTGAGTGACACGCCCAGTCTTTACTTAAACAGCTCCAGGGACAGTGACTCCACCACCTCCCTGGGTAGTCCATTCCAATGTCTAATGACCCCTTCTGTGAAAAAATTCTTTCTAATGTCCAACCTAAACCTCCTCTGTTGCAGTTAAAGGCTGTGTCCTCTCATTCTGTCACTAGTTGACTTGGAGAAGTGAGTGACCCCCACCTGGCTACAACATCCTTTCAGGTGATTGTAGAGAACCATAAGCTCACCCCTGAGCCTTCTCCGCTCCAGGCTAAACAACCCCAGCTCCTCCTTCAGCTCCTGCACTTAAGACCTGTGCTCCAGAAAAGGCACCCAAGTTTTGGTAGCACTTGCCCAGCAACACAGCCATGGTTCAAAGATGGGACTGTTCCCACAGGGGATAGCGTGGTCTCCTTAAAGGTCCTCTCTTGCTCCTAAGGCCTCCCTGACTGCTGGGGGGCTTCCACGGGGCTGGGGGGTCACAGGCACCTGCTGAGGGGGGCAGGCATGTCAGGGAAGGCAGGGACATTTCAAGGCCATGCAGCAGCCTGTAGTGCACAGCAAGGCAAGGCAAGCCCCCAGGCTGGTCAGAGCATCCAGGGTTTGTTCTCTTAAGCACAAAAATTACCACCAGTTGCTCTGGAAGCCCCTGTGTTTTTTTGGCAACCAAAATCAAGTAGGGAAAAAACCTTTTATATGCTGTCAAGAAGAGATTTTTGCAGATTTCCCTGTAAGGATTTGATCCAAACCAGCTAAAGCACAGACTATTAGTCAGCATGTTTAGTCATGAAGCAAACATTTCTCTCTGTACTGTTGAAGTACAGCTACCAGATGGCAGCCCAAATTGATCCCCTTACAAAGACTGCATGAGCCTTCTAAAGTAATGCTTCATATTTTGCAAATCAAATCTGCATTTTCCATAATAAGAATTTATGGTTTTTCTCTGGAGAATAAGCTCTCATCCCCTTGGATCCAGTAAAGCTAGGAATGCACCATTTATCAATCACTTTAACATAAATGTCTGTACATGTGTCATTTAGAGCTGAACTGCAGAACGTCTCTATGGAAACAGTTTAGCTATAGTGCATCCAAGAGGAACAAATGTAGCCCGGAAAAAAAGGAATTCTAAAGGCAGTGCAAGTATATGTGTTATATTATGTTATTTAGAAGAAAAGTATTAAGAACAATATTAATCTTTCATGTTGAATTGCCTGCATATAGAAAGCAAGAGCACATTAAGGAGCCTAGTCTGTGACTGCATCATTTCAGGTATCCAGGGATAAAGACAAGTCAAGATGCAGGAGCTTGTGCCTGGTGGTCATTGATACAGTCCACCTGTCTCCTGCAGATTGGCCATAGGCTGTTGGCTAGGAAGACTGGCAGCAGTGCAGGCCACCAGCTGTTTCAGAGTCTGTAGCTTGTCCAGCATGATCAGCAGCACCCTGGGTCACAGTTCTCCCCATCAGTACAGGTTGATCTGGTTTCCTCTACAAATGCATTTATAGGTGGGGATGAATTTCTGAGGTTAAACCAAAACCAAACCAAAAAAACAAAACAAAAAAAAAAGGGGGAGGGGGAGAAAATAATTGCAAATATTCAGTTCTTTTATTTATTTACATTTGCAAACTACACCTAGGACTGTGAAGGACTAGAAAATACTTCTTAAATTCCCCTCTTCCATCTACTGCTATTTTCCTATATTAGTTCTTATATTTCTGTGTTCCTAACCTTAGGAAGGGATAACACTGACCATGAAATATGGGTATATGAAAAAATTACATAAAAAGCTGAGTTTAATGGATGCAAATGACGGTATCTCAGATACAGTTTAGAGCAAAGAACAAATACAGAATCTAATGGACATTACAGGCTAAATATAGGTAGGCAAAGTGAAATAACATAGGCTGGAATTTGGTCAGACAATAACCATGTTCAGTCTATTCTATCTAAAAATATGTCTTGCATATTTTATGACCACAGAGGAAGTACTGTTTTAGCTCAGTAGTGCCCTTTAGTGACTTGTTCCAGCTTTGGTCTAGAATAATTCCAGAAAGAAGAATACGACCCACCTGAACAAGGAACATTTTTTTTTCATTTTTCCTGAAACACGAAGAAATGTTTGTTTTCCAAACAACTCCATAGTCATTATAGCCTTAATTATTTCATGGTATCTATCTAGTAGGGTACTGGAGCTGTACACCACAAGAGCTGAAAAAAACCAAAAAAAAGTCACTTGATATTTTAGCTTTTAAATGTCTAAAATTAGAGCAAATATCTGCTAAATTAACAAGATACTGTATTCCATTTTGTTGAATTTTTACCACCATCTATTCCAAAGAACGTGCTGGTGCATGAGAAAGCCTCAAAAAACCCCTCAGCAGTCAATACTGTACATCAGTGGTTACACCACGTTATGATAAGTTTACAAATGAAACGAGGAAGGAAGAACAATTCTCCATATCCATCTATAATTTCTTCCAGATAATCTCTAAAGAATTACAGTAGGAAGATTTTACAGATTCCAAAATTTCAATTGTGGAGAAATGTTATAGCATAGGAAAGCTGTTAGTAACTGGAATGTACCATGTTTTGGCGCTGCTTGGTTGTAATGGACAGGCCACAGTGCTGAGTACATGCAAGAACAGGGCATTTGGAAACAATTGTTACAGTCTGATGCATTTCTGACTCAAGCAACTTGTCTGGAGCTTTTTGAATTGATTTTTTTTGCTTGGGATATATCCCATCAGTCACATTTGAACTAAAAAATAAAAAAGGGAGAAGAACTGAAGTGGATGGAGAGATTTCTTACAACCCTGATTCCTCCAAAAACTCAGATTTGGATAAAGGAGATGATATGAAGGCTCTTTCACTGGTAATGGGCATGGATGCTGAAATTTTAACTTGATAGTACATATTTAGACAAAAACGTAAAGAAAAGTTATGACTTGTGAAAAAATCCACTCACAAAGTTTTATAAATTCAGATTGGACCAATATGAAACATAAACTAATTCCTTAATTGTCTATTCCCCTTTCCTATTAACTGTGGAGAAGAGAATATCTCCATTAGCTTGAATTACAGTGAACATATAATTTTCATTATTTTATATTTTGACTAGGCAAGGAGACAGAAGTCAGAGCTTTGCCAGTGTCTCGCTGCTTAAAGGGGGCGCAGGCTCTTAAATTCTGTCTGCCTCAACTTTCCCAGCTGTGTAGTGATTAGGCTACGCCACTCTTTGGAAAGCACACATAGGAAACACTGCTGAGCTGTTTAGTAGCACATAAATAGAATTTAAAAATTCCCTATCTGTTTTTAATTGCTCACCACAAGAATATATGATTCCCAAAAGTTCTAAAATCCAGGGCAGGGAATATTTTAAATTAAAAAGTTCAGTAAACGAACCTAAACGTGGAAGAGAGAATTTCTTCAGTACATTTGCATGCAGTGCACTAGAGGGCCCTCAGGAGTTAGAAATGGATGGAATGCACTTTTGGAAGGCATATACTTCACAGAACTTTTCATTACAGAATTTAAAATAGAAGTTGCTGTGGTTTTGTGTGTGGGGGTTGTTGTTTTTTTTTTTTTAATAACGTGAGGTTCATGTAAGTTTATAGCAGTTCATATGCAAACCACCTCTCAGTAAAGTTAGCTTCCAAATTGTACTTAGCTTGCAATGAAATACTTAAATGTGAACCATACTTAAAACTGAAATATGTGCTAGACGCCAGCTCAGTTACTTTTATTGACCTAAGGAGTTTACCAGAACAAAGGATGTGTCAAGCTGAATAGGTAAGAAATTTTATTTTTATAGCAATATACATACAATGTGCACTTATTCTATCTTTGTTTCTTTGGAAAGAGGTATCAGCCACTGTCATTTAATTTTAAAACTATAGCTAGATACTTTTTATAGATTCAGAAGTGTGAGGAGAATTAACTATCTTTCATTTTTAATGTGTGTTTATGAATTATGTGAATTATATTCATGTCAACTAGAGAAATTTGGCAATGCTAATATATTTTTATATTAATGAATATGTGCATATTTAACTACTACAGTTACTGGTGTTAATATTTGGATAATTTACAACATTTCCATAAGCTAAGGTTTAGTGAAAACTTTATCTCATAAGAAAAAGATAATGATCTGAGTTTGACAAGCTTTTCTTCTAATGCTGTAATACAGCCAGCTGAGATTACAAATTGAGCCTATATTTAATGATTTTTGTGTTTAATTTATACTGTAATGAGAAAGTGTATCTTGACAAATTTCTACATGCATACTGTCTCATCTGGAACTTTTTTCCCTGGAAAATGTAGAACCACAGATGCCACATGTGAGTAATGAAATGAAATATTACTGTTTTCTTTTTGCAGTTTGTAAAGGAGATACATCAGATCTTTTAGACTACAAGTCAGTAAACTTTGCTTACGCAGCTGGCTCCATTCATTCTCTGAAACCAATCACTTTCCCTGTGGTGGCTGATAAGAATTTAACAGCTTGAGAAGGTGGAGTGTCAGCATCCTTAGTGCTAACCACTTTCCCAGGCATATCAGTAGCCTCTGTCCATCACCCATGCTGGAAGCTAGTTGGAAAACAAGAAATAGAAATTGGGGAAGGAAAATCATGCATCATCATCCTGGCTGTAATGCACTGAAGACTTTATGCTGTTATCATCATGTGGATTCACCAGAGAAATGACCACCTTTGATCAGCAAAGTAAAATCAAAAACTTGTTTATTTGCTGCCTGTGCCCCTCGCGGGTGTTGAGGCTCTGGACTTGCAGGCGCCCAAGGACAAGGAGAAATCTGCTTGTGGGCACCGCCTGTGTGATCTACCTGGGATTCCTCGTCAGTCAGGTTGGTCATGTTTTACCCCAGCACAAAGGAGGACATCAAAAGATCAGTTCCAGAAGTCTCCAGGATGCAGCCCAAACTCCTTTTCTGGGCATCCCACTGGATGGCACCCTGTCACCACCCAATTTCCAGGAACCCCAGCTGGGTAGCAATGGGACCTTGCTGCCACCCAATGTAGTTTATATCACCCTGCGGTCCAAGCGCAGCAAGCCTGCCAATATCAGAGGCACAGTGAAGCCAAAGCGCAGGAAGAAAAATGCAACACCTTTGTCCTATGGGCAACATTTTCCAAAAGCCACTTTTATGGGCCTGGAAGAGGCCTTTGCCCAACAGCCAGGGAGGGCCATGCATGCCACGGGCACAATGGGAGCAGCAGTAGCTCTGGAGACGAGAAAGTACCAGCTGGATGAACAGAGACATAGAGGAATGGCAATCGGGGAGAGGGGTCACCGGAGACCCGGGACGATTTCTGGAGCTGTGAAGGCACAGCCCCAGCCTGAGGAAAGCAATATCAGGATTTACAGTGAGAGCTCTCCCTCGTGGATGAGCAAAAATGACATCCTAAACATGCGAATGCTGGCAGATTCTCCGATAGAGAGCATCCAAGAAGTACCTTCACACAAAGCAGTCCTGGTAGTGTTTGCAGGAGGTCCCAGCACCACAGGAACTGCTTGTGATCAAGGACACTGTGGGATTGTCAAAAGACCCCTCGACATGAGCGAAGTGTTTGCCTTTCATTTGGATAGGATCTTGGGGCTAAACAGGAGCTTACCTTCTGTAAGCAGGAGATCAGAGTTCTTCCAAGGTAACACATTCCTATGGTTTTCAGCTTGCAGATGGGGCGCAGATGTTTCCTTTCCCCTCCCATGTTAGCCATGGGGCAGCAGCCACCACCTTTAACTCCCGAGAGCCCAAGAGCTAACCCTATTGGTAGAGGGAAATAAAGCTGGTGTAACTTCTGCAGTGCAGTTATCCTGTTATCCTGTCCAAAGGATGCAGTACCCCAAAGTTTAGGTCAAATACCATTGAGTTGTTGAGGGCAGTAACAATTTCTCTTACATGAGAATCTGGAATGAGAAAAAAGAGTGTAATCCGTAGGTTGCATGAAATTGTAGAAACTGCCTGAAATGAAACTGGTGAAAGAGGTTCCAGAATACTCAATGATTCAGTAGGTATTTCTGATGTTTTTTTAAAAAAGTTTTCTCATCTTTTAGAATTGATTTCAATCAAATACTATTGAAACTGGGCACAAAAATTCATCTCTTAGGTGGTAGGAAAGAGGGGTTGTATTTAGGCAGATAATCTACTCAGAGAGGTAGGGAACTTTCCTGCAGAAGCTTGAATCTACTTCTATGGTACTAATCCCCTTGGGAACTGAAAATTTTTTAAAAAGTGCTTCCCTCTCTTCTGGTACTTAAAAACCAAATAAACTACATGTCAGTGGATCTTGCTGTACATTTTGAGGTTAACTACACACATCTATATATTATCCAAAGAAATGTGCGCAGTAAATATCTCAATATGGGTTTTACATGATTGGCATAGAATTTTCAATTAAAAATTTGATTTCTAACCTTTAGTGAAATTAAAGGTAAGTTTCAGACATGTAATGTGAGTTAGAAGTCTACTTTTAACATTGCTACCTTCTTAAATATGTCTTCAGCATAACTGCTATTTTTGTACAGTCACAAATCACAGTCCAAAAGGACTATGTTGCATTTTAATGAATCACTGAAAAAGTAGCTAGCTATGTTTTTGCTGTTCATTTCTTGCTGCTGAAATTAGCTTATACCAAATACTTTTATATCAGTCTGCATTTCTTAAAAAGAAAAGTAATCAAGAATGACTTTGTAAAGTCTGTCAGCAGGAAGACAATCCAGTGATGTCCAGTTTCTTCCTGCTTTGTAAACCTTCCCTTTGGCAGCCTGTACAACAATGTGAATGAATCTCTAGGAACAACAGCTTAGAGGCTTCTGAATATTATTCGTAGTTGCAGAGCATGGAAGATACATTATGCCTATTTTATTTTTAGGAGCAACATCTATTGCTATAGAGCAGTCCTAAGGCATTAAGGTAGCTTGGTTGGAGGAACTCTGCATAGTGTGGCTGTGGCGATGACAGACTGCAAAGCTTGGAAAACTGCTGTTAGGCTAATTGTGCATTGTGTTGCTCATTGTCTGTCACCTTACGGTGTGTTTTAGGCTGTCTGTGACAGAGTGTGTTGTTCTGCCCTCTTTAATTTTCTCTTCCTCATAACTGACTATGTTCCTATTGCAAGAGGAGGGTTGCTAGGTGATGAGAAGAGAAATAACATTATTTTGGTCTCACTTCATTTTTTCCAGCTAAAAGCTGAACAGAGCATTTGGAACAGTGATTGTACCTTGTCTCTCACCATTTCTTTAGCCTGGAAATATGCTGGAGCTCAGATGCCTAACAACTACTTGAGCTCTTTACTATTGATGTGCTTGTGTTGGGCATAATCTGAGAATATCTGTGTTGAGCAAAGGAGCAAAAATATATTCTTAAAAATAATATGAACAATTAGCTCATTTCTATGATGCATATGAATTTCAGTTAAGATTAGGTGGGCATTGTAAAGTTTTTTACAGAGTGACTTTTGTAAAATAGTTATTCACATGGGAAAGCAAGTAATGCAGGATTAAAGACTGTGCATGTGTGTATGAATGTACACTATTTCTGGGCTGACACATCTCTCTCCCTGACACATCCCTTTTGCTTGCCCCAGTTGTGATGTGATCTAACAAGACGTGTTTGATGTAGCATTAAAATCTTAAAAAATGGGCTTTTCAAAACTGTCATTCATTTTGTCAAAAGCAGTTTCAAAGAACTGCTTAGTGAATCCCTCTACAGGTTCTGTCTCCCTTATTCTCATAAATCTGCCTCTGATTTTTTGTCTAAAGTCTATCAGAACACTGTACTCAAGTCCCCTGTCTGCTACCCTCACCTACCCTACTTAATTGTCAGAGCTTTTAAGTGTTAACTGAATGTTTTTATCATTTGTCTAATTTTTCTATCATGGATGGAAAAATCAGGTATGATAACTGTCTCATATTTTTGCGATGCATTTTCTGAACATACATGCCTGGGAAGTACAGGTAGGAAAAGCCCCTTTGAGTTTAGTGTAACAGTCTAAAAGAGCCTGATTTTGGCCATACGCAAGCAATCATTCTTTCCTCCCATTGCTACCTACATGTTGTGAAAAATGTCGAGAGCTCCAAAACATCTATAAACAAAGAAGGACAAACCTGTAAAACAACAAGAAATAATCATAAAATTGTGTCTATTGGAGACAATGGAGGCTGAATCTTGTGTGTCTGCGTTTTGGGATGGTCACATTAATACCACAGTAATGAAAATCTTTATTATTTCATAACCCTAATCTGAGGAACAGAGGAGACATAAGGGACGTTGCTTGGTGTTGCAGCCCTATGTTAATTACCTTTGCACAGAAGCTAAGTAAAATGACTGCACGTGTTGCCTCTAGCTCAGCAATCGAATTTTCAGGGTAGGACGATGGCAATGCTTGTTAGGGCTTCAGCTACAACAGGACTAACATGAGCTGGAGCAGGGCTGCTTCTCTGTTGCAGCTGACAGCTGTAAGGATAGCACTCTGGTTCCTTGGATCATAGCAACAAGGCAGAGCTCTTTATTCAGCTTTTGGTACTATATATAATTATATTTTGGCACTATATGTAATAATACTATATATTATTATTGCTCAGCACCACTTGCTGAGGGACTGAACTACTGCATGCTGTCGACTACCTCTATTCCCCTCTGACTTTCTGATAACCTAAGTTTGGTTAAATATGTTTTATTCTGTGCTGAAGAGAACAGAAACAGGTGTACTCAATTCAGCTTAATTTTTTTTTAGCTAAAGATCGAACCCACTATTTGTCCAGAACCTCTTTCTTTTTGTCACCCCCAAACATGCAAGACTCTTCCTTTGAATAACACCTTTCATGTTTGCATGATTTAGTGCAAATAGCTGAATGATGTGATAGATAGCTCCACTGGTTGCACTTGTCATTTTGCTTTACTGGCCTCTACGTGATGATAAATGGAGCCATAAGCTTTTCCTTGTTGTACCCTGTGTTATCAGACTGTCCTTGCCATCTCATCAAAAGTTATGCAAAAGCATAACATGTTATGAATCACTAATGTCAGGGCAAAGAATAAAACCCCAACCCAAGACTGCTTTATGCATGCAGGGTACTCTAAAATACTTCCCTACAGTGCTGTACCTCTCAGAGGGGTAAGAGAATATTTCCAATATTCTGTTGGGTAGAGAAGTTTGTGAATAAGCAACAATGCAGTCCATAGTCTAGAGAGCAACTAATGCACATTTCATGCATTCCTTAATACTGACATCTATATGAGCACAGGACAAAAACATTGCAATGAGTTGCACACGGAAGAAAGAAAAATAAATGGCCTAAATTCTCTCTGCTTTCTGCTTCTGTCCCTTATATTTTCCCTCAGAATTTAAACTCTCAAAATCAAGTAATGATCTGTATGTTAGTCCCTCTCATTTTCTGCACTAAATTACCCTCTCCTTCAAATTGCCCTCTCCTATATGAGCAGCTAAACCGCTCCTTGCAAATGTGGCAGTGGTAAGCTGTACTGCCTTATAGTGAACAATGATGAGTTTGAGAAAGGGCTTTAGCTACCTCAGGAATGGTTTTCTGATTTTAGTGTTGCTGTTATGGGGCATGTTTGAAATTATTTTCTTTTAAGAAAGTTAGAAAAAATGCTGTAGCTGCAAGTTAGAGCACAAGATGAGTGTGATATTTGCAAGAGCAAAATGTGATGAAGAAGAATGCAGACTATTTTTGAAGTGATATGGAGTGTGGATATCTAAGATGATGCCTATATTGAAGAAGGCATGCAGTGATACATTACTTAGCTGCACGTGAAGCAGTTTGAGTACCTTGAGGTAGTCTAGTCTCAGCAGCCTGAGGTTTCGTCTGTGTTAGCTTATTCAACTTAGCAAAGACATTTTAGAAATATTTTGATATTCGAAGATGTGTATGATTTGCTAGGAAGCTGGTTTCAACATGAGTTCTGAAAAATCTTTCCTATAGAATTTTGCAAATTGCCTTTGGATGGTTAGGTAGATATACAGATCTAAAGTGGCAGATGAAAGTAAAATGAAACCATTGAGCTTTGGGGGAGATTCAGTGCAATGCAGCTGCAACAAAAGAAAAGCAGCAGCCCTTGGTGTTAATATATAAAGCTGACTAGGAAAGAAGGATGTACAGAATACACTGGACTTATTCTGAAGTGTACTCAACCTTCTCAGTTTTGGCTGTAGGTCTCTTCACTATTCAGGTGACTTGAACCCCATCCTCACAAGGTTTGAATCAGAAGAGCTCCACTTATTTCATTATGGTCATGCCAATTCATGCAGCTGTGAATCAGACCCCTTATCTGCTTTAATTCGGAATCTTCATGTTTTTCCTGCAAGTGTCAAAAATCTGAGTCACAGCTCTTTATTGAAACTGCTGTTTCATATTCCTGTAATTCAATTTATATTACAGAGTTGAAAGATTATATTTTGGCTCATCTTTTCTGCCCCCATTTCCTCTGAAATGCAAACATTTCCTGCATTTAACCTTAGTCTTTTAAAAATGTTTTTGTATCTTAGTGGAAACTGGCAAGATATTATTAATATTTTTCAAGTATTTATATTACTGTTGTTTATCATGTCCTTTTTGGGTAGACAGGAGATGTTTGTTTTGTTAGAAGACTGTTTATGTATTTGGTTTGTGGAAAAATTCATGAATAGTTACATAAGCTGTTACTGGAGATATAAAAATAATAGATCAAGCTTGGTCCTGAAGAAAGGAATCCTTTTTTTGTGACAATTTCCAATGCTTATATAGACTTTCTCCAACTCTCTGGGAAAAGAAGCCTAGCCAATAGTTGACCTAACTTGGCTAAAGTCATCTTCAATGTAGATAATGGAGCCAGAGCAAGAGCGATGGAGAAATGGGTAAGATTTCCCAAATTAGTTACCTAAATACTTATTCAGGAATCTCAGTAGAGGAGAAGCCTGATTTTCAGGAGTGCTCAGCATTTTTTTTCAATGGAGGAAAGAGTATGGAGCATGCTGCTGATAAAGGTAATACTGATAATGAAAGAGAGATTGATGTTCCTAATAGAAGAACACACTCTGTGTTCTAAGAAAGCGTTGGACAACTGGGAAGGAAGTTAAAGAGGTGCTGAAGCTGCATGTTGGTTTAGGTTGGCTTGTCTTGGCTTGGGAAGGACTACCTTGTATGTGCAAGCCATGGCAGAGAGAAGATCAAGTACATTTTAGTTTTGGAAAGGAATTAGTTTTTCTCTTGGGCTTGATTGCATGCAGGGCCGCTCATGCTTTTTTGATGAGCACAAGATGGAACTTTACATATGTTTCAGTGCTAGGTATGGGCAAAGATAGTTTCTCACTTGTTGTTTTAGACCAGTCAGCATCCTTTGAACAAGTTGCTTTTTGATTCAGCTGTATGGAGATAGTTTTTCACAGTCCTGGCTGCTTACAAGTGGAACATTCACATCAGCAGCTTGGACCTTTTGCCTCCATGTGAGTTTCTGAAAGCTTTTTTTCAAATCTGTCTCTGTCTCCATGGGCATGTGGAAGACAAAGAGACAGTTTAGGCTGCCTTTAACTATGCAGTAAATTGTGCAATAGTGTAGACTTTAAGTTCGTTGACCTTCAAGATGAATATGAATAATTTTTAAAGCTTTATGTGCGTTTGAGCACTTGTTATTTAGTAAACAGCAGCTTTGCAGATAAATGGTTCTTCCTCTCTGTACCAAGACATATTTTGGTCTTTTGTCTACGCACTCAAAAATGTAAAGAATTTCTTTGTTTTAATGTGTGTACAAGCCACAGTCAGTCATGGGTCCTTGACAGTTTAACGCAGCAGTAGCATTGCATCAATAATAAAAGGAGAGTTCCACTTTCCCAAGAAGATAGATACATTTGTTACTTGACATTTCATGAAATATATTTGCCAGTTCTTATACTGAGAAAGCTCATTTTAAATTCTTTGATGAGGTTTCTTCTCACTGAGAATTCTGAACACCTGAGTTCACCAAAGAGAAGTCCCTTTTCTCTGTTTCAGGGAAGAGCAGAATATTCTTTACCCAGAGGAACTAAAGAATTTGGCCAAAATATCTGCTATACAAAACAGATCTCATCTCTAGGTAAACCCCCCAAACTTTTCAAGGTGTTTATTCATGCTAAACTCACACATTCTAGTATTCTCATATATCTTTTCAGAGCTCTGAAGGCATAAATACTTAAGGTCTAAAATACTAAAGATAATAAAATAAACCCACTTTGAGTATAGAATTTGCAGTGTTTCTATATCCATTATGCAGAAAGAAATGCCTTTGACATGTTTTCAGCTCTTGAAAATCAGCAGTTCACTGGAATCAGAGGGAAATTACATTGTTGATTCAGAGTGTAGGCTCTTAATTTACCTAGAAACTTTGTAATAGTTTAGTTTAGTACACGATTTTGTACATTAGTCTCTTGCTTCAAACAGGAAAAACCTTCTGTCCACTGAAGGCATTTATGCCTATGCTTTTGTTCCTGTGGTGGCTGGTGTTGGATGTAGAATAAGACCACATTGACCAAAGGATGTCAAGTTATTAGTCCCTGGCTGTTTTTCCTGCCAGATCTGTAAAATGTCTAAAGAAAAGTCAAATAAGACTGACAGTATTGCACTATACTAATGATGTTTTTTTTCTTTTTTCAGGTGGTCAAGCCTGTCCTGTTATTCTCTGGGATTCCTCACTGAGTCCAACGGATAATAGTACCCATTCTTCAGTGAGGTTAACATGGGGACGATATCAGCAGCTGTTGAAGCAGAAATGCTGGCAGAATGGTAAAGTTCCCAAAGCTGAGTGGGGCTGTACTGAAATCCACCATCATGAGTGGTCCAAGATGGCACTTTTCGATTTTCTTCTGCAGGTAAATCACTTACTGAGCACAACTATCTGCTTCAAAAATCATGTGAGCAAACATAGGACTCTTAGAAAACGTAATTTTAGTCTATTTCATTTTTTTTTAATGGGAAAGAGATGTATCTGCATAGTTTGAATTTATTTCTGGTTCTTTCTTATGATTAAAATATCCAAAATGCAGTTTATAATCAGGGAAAGAGATCAGGAACATAACTGACTAATTTCCTTTTAAAGAGGAAGCAAAGGCTTTTGACTTGTTTTATTTCACCTTGAGACAGGCATACTGTTTCTCCTTCACTCCTTTTTTCTCCAAAAGAAAAAGATCTTGACTGTGTTCACAACTGTAAATCTCTGTTTACTGTGTGGTCCTTCTTGCACCTCCCCAGCCCCCAGAGGTTTTGGTGAGCTGCAATCTGGATCAAGATAGCTGTAGTTGCTAGTTTGCCTTTTTTTAAAAAGTGTAGCCAGTGACTTAGCCAGGAAGGAGTAGAGCAGCAACTGCTGAATGATATAGCTGCTGCTCCTTGATTAAGTACTTCACATGAGCATTAGCTCTCCAGTTAACACCAAATGAGGGCACTGCCCAGTGGTGTAGTGTGTGGCTACACTTACAGCGATTATATAGTAGAATATTAATACACTACCTGCATTAACAAGGCCTGAACTGAATCTCATATCTGGAAGATGATTTTATGGCTTCCTGAGATATGGCACTGCTTTAAGTTGTCCTTACCTGCCGGATAGGTACAGGTGACTGAGCCTCCTGCAGCACTTACTGGTGTGTTTAAAACTGCATCAAGTGCTAATTTTAAGCACTGTGTTTGGTTTTTCACATAATTTGGCTTTTAATAGGGCGAAATTTCTTGAAATTTAGCAGTCATGGCTTGGCTTATGCATAGCTTATCCCTGTTCTTCTTAGTCCTGTTAGAGAATGAACTCATGTCTCCAATTTTTTTAGTTATATTTTTGCATATTTGTTACATTAGACAGAGCATTCAATTATTCTCCAAAAATAGATTACCACTTGTCTAATAACTCCATCTTTAGTCCCATTATGAGCAAGTAATGCTTAGAAATGGGTATAAAGTCGTACATGGATTAGTCTGCTGCTAAACAGTAAGGGTCCTATAGGAATAGCACAGATTGTGTCAGAGTTATTGTTTTCATGCCATTATATTCTCATTTAACAGTTTAAAAATTCTTATGAGTTCTGTGTTGATTTCTGATTTTAGGGTCTTCTAAGAAAAGTTTGTGATATTCATAGTAGAGCTCCTATTATCCAGAAGGAGCTGGATCTTAAAATAAGGTACAAGAGGATTGAACTTTACATGACAAGAAACAAATTGCTGTTGTACTAGTAGCTGGTATCAGAGTGATTTATGCCTCTGGTTCCCTACCAGACAAGAACATGCATGCCAGATAGTGAGTGAAAGTGGGCCTTATGGTAATTAAAAACAAAATTTTATCTGGATGCTCTCATACTTAACTTTAACATTTTTTGTCAGTAGAAGAAGACTCTAAAAAAAAAAAAGGTAAAGAGGTGTTCTGCATTAAAAAAAAAAATCTGTGCTTCATGAGTCATTTAGAAATAGAGAATAATGGTGAAAAGTATTTTCTGTTAAACATACTTCCCTCAGAAGAATGGGTTTGATTCCTATAATAGGTGTTCCTAATCTCTGGTTTCAAATGCTATAAAACATAGGAGCAGGGTGAAAAATGCTTATAGTTGACCTTTACTTGCCTTCTGCAAGAACTCAAGCAAAATAAGGACATAAATGTAAAGTTGATTCTTTAATTTTGGGGGTTTAGACCTCTTATATACATAAATGTATAACAAAAACCATGCTAAACTATTAAGGCTGCATCATCAATTCCAGTGTCCCATCATAATGGCACTGAAATGAGGGAAGATATTATGAAAAGGCTGTCTGTAGAACATGATCTCCTTGTCTATTTAATGCACATAGTGAAGTGTGGTGCAGATGAATTAGGTCTATACATCAAAGGAGTCTGTCTAGAACAACTCTGCTTCACTTTTTTACCTTTGGATGAGTTGAATAAGAGATCCCATGACCTAAACAGTGGAAGCAAGAGAGACTCTACTACCTGCAGATGCTGAATGGTGCTCATGAAAGGAGAAAGAGGCAGAGAAATCTCTTCCTCAGGATTTTCACATTTGAAAACGAACACTTTCAGCAATACTGCTAGCAGTAGAACTACATATAAAAAAAACAACAAACCAAAATTAAACCCAAACAAATTCTCAGACTTTCATTTGATGAAATAGGAGGCCTTTTCATTTCAACATGCAACCTACTTCTACATCAGGTCAAAAGTCCTAACAGTCCATTTCACTGGGATGTCACAAAAATAAAATTGTAATTTTGGAAGGCTTATGTGAACATTAATGCTTTTGTGCTTAGAGCAGTGTAAAGACTTAGCAGTAAACAAGAAGGAAGGACAGAAAGTTGCTTTACCTTTGATAATGTACTCATTCAGCCTTAGATCCTCCAGACCAGACTTCTACTCTCTAACTACCTGTTAGCAGGGACAACTCTGCTCTCTGGGAAGATGAGCTGAAGCCAAGGGCAGCTCTAGGGCAGGGTCAGCAGCAGGAGAGGCAGCCCAGCAGGATGGATAGTGAAAGCCATGGGTCTGATTTATAGTCCAGTGAGCATCAGGCCCAGACAAGGCTTCAAGGCAATTCGAAGACCAACAAGCATGAACCCTGAGTAGCAACCCAGAAACATCAGGTAGCAGGACAAGCAGCAGATAACCACTCCTCCCTTCAAAGGGCTCAGAAGAGGGCTGAGGTGCCAGGCCTGAGTTTAAAGGGGGTTCCTGCGCCCAGAGGCAGAGGTGAGGTATGTGGAAGTCCCAGATGAGACTTCTCAGGGCAATTCAGGTTGATTTGTGCACTCAGGGCCCTGGCAATGTTGAGTATTTACTCTCATCTAGTCAACAGGGGTAGAAGCACTTTCAAGGAGTGATTTATCCTTCCTGTATTAGATGATTATCCAAAAATGGCATCCATTGCTCTGGATGTGCCTCATTCCCTTCATTGTTTATGAAAGGGAAAAGAAATGACTAAGTCAAAAGAGATGTTTAACATTTACACCACTAAAGTTAGACCAGATGTGTGTATTCCTTCCAGCTAAGAGCTGTGTGATGAATAATCGAGGGTTTGCATGGGAAAAAATAACCTAGACCATCATGTCATTAAAGTTTATTCTACAGTGCAACTCAGGGAGGCTGCTCTATGATTATAAGTTCACTACTCTTGCATTTTATAGCTTTGGATGGTTTGTTGTGCCCCTTACTAGTCTTTTCAGTTATTTTGTGTACTGTTAGTCTAAGAGATTCCACAAAATGAAGATCCTCTGTGTGTGTCAGACTGTGCTATTTCTATTGTTCTCCAACAGAGAAAATGTAAAAAGAACCCTACAGCCTTCTGAAAAAAAAAGAATTGTATTCACCATCCTGTTATTTCAGTTACACAGTGGTATTGTTCCATTATTTTCAAAGAATTTCTACTGACATAACAAATCATGGCTATAAAATGGATAAAATACACAGTCTGAGACATTGCTTCTAGCAGTACATGAAGTATGGGGACCAGGTCTTCAATGCCATTTCACTGCTGACTTTAATTATACTTGTCCTGGGCTTGCTTTCCTGTCAACTCTGTTAGTGAGTGATGCCTTACAGTGGCACTTTGCCCCAAGTACTTTGATATTGTTTTCACTTGACACTCTGCTGTACTTTGTTTTAGATCTATAATCGACTAGACAGAAACTGCTGTGGATTCAAACCTCTCAAGGAGGATTCCTGCATGCAGCAAGGACTGAAGCTGAAATGTAATGATCAGGATGCTGTTGACCTGACACACATAGTTCAGAGAAGGCATGACCAAAGGCACCTGGCCTTTGTAGACAATAAGGGTTTCTTTGACAGAAATGAGGACAATCTTGACTTCAAAATACTACAAGGAATCAACGAGTAAGTTTTAAGTTAATAATTTTGTAAAAAGGTTGGTATTTCTTCCCAGTCTGAGTATGAGACTCTTAAGTTACTGGAATAGATATCATTGGTCAAGACATTGACAGGATGTGCCTAAAATGAGTAATCCCACTGCTGTAAAAGATACAGTTAACATGCATAAGGTTAAGCATGCATGGAACATTTGCTGAGTTGCAGGGTACAGTCATAGAATTGATTGCTAAAGCACAACATAAATATTGCAATTCAGAGTAATGGCAAAGCTGATGAATTTCTTTGTTCTTTTCCAGGTTCCCTGAATCTGCAGTTTCAGTGCTGAGGAGCCAGCGTTTACGTGAGAAGTTACTCCAGTCTTTGTTCCTTGACAAAATATACTGGGAGAGCCAAGGAGGCAGAAAAGGAATTGAAAAGCTTATTGATGTAATAGAAAGGAGGTCCAAAATTCTTCTTACTTATATAAATGCACATGGAGCCAAAGTATTGCCCATGAATGAATGAAACAGTCTTGTTTCCATCTGAGAGACAGTCTTTAAAAAATTTTGTATGGGGCAAAAATTGACAGTAAAATTGATTTAATTCATAGAATTATTTAATTTTTTCCTCCAAACTTTCAAGGTTATTTTTAAATAAGAAATCTTACATGGTTTAAAAGCAATACTTAAATGTCAGCTTCAGCTCAACACAGTGAAGTCTCTTCTATGTCACCAGTGGCATGAAAAATAACCAAATGGTGCAATAAATAATATGCAGTAATATATAGGTACCATGAACACTCCTTCTGTTAAACTGTTTTAAAATTAGTAACAGGATTTTCAGTACATTAGTCTGGATTACTCTTACTTCCCCCATTCCAGTCAGTATAAGTTTTTCTCACAAGTTTAAATGGGACCAGAGATATATAAGCTTAATACATTGATGACAACTGTCATTGCATCTACTTCCTGAAACATATATACAGGAATTTGTCTTTTTATTAGGAATACTAAAATCCCAAAATTTCCAAGGCTTGTTTTATTTTATTTTGATCTTTTGAAATCTGAGAACCAAATTCAGCTCTTTTAAAGACAGGAGTGCTTGCACTGGACATGAAAGAATTTTAAAAACAGAGAAAAGAGAACATGACTTTAACAATAATAATTATTTTGACAAATACAGTTTTTACCTGTCCAGTATGGAGTACAATTCATCATGAGTCACTCATTACAATGTACTATTTTCAATGCAAGTTGTTCTGATGAGTAGGTGGATAATCTGATATTTTCTGTCTATTGATTAACTGGGTATTTCTCACAGAATTGTCCTTTTCTCCCATTATTTTTAAAAGTGGCTTTAGCTTTTTGTGAATATGCTGCTGCTACATGTTTTGTCTTTGCAAAATTCTTGACAATATTTTTTGAGAATTCTCAAAAAACACATCTACAGACAACATGAGTGTTGTTAAACCCAGCACCCAGGGGTTTATTCTGTGTGCTCAGCTCTAGCCAGCAGTTCAGGCTCTGGTTTTCCATTAAGATTGACCACTATGGAGTGACTTGCCCCAAGTGTTCCCAAAGGTAAGGCTGTTAGAGAAAGTTGGATAAGAGCTTCAGATTTCTATCCTCCAGAAATAAAATATCAATTGATTCTACCTGTTTGTTTAGGAAGACTTTTATCATCTTTCTAGAGAAATATCTATCATCTACTTGCCATGAGATAATGGTAGAAGTTGGATACTTTTGTAGCTACTCTTGTCTTTATGTATAGTAAAAAAATATATGGTGTATAAGATTTTAAAATATTGTTGAAAGTGCTTGTTTAATGTCATTAATGAGAAACTAAAATGTCTCATCACTGTTAGTGTGGATAGGTGAATTTAATGTTTTAAATAACTACAATGCCACTAAAACCAGCTAAAACCAGTTTTCTTCCTTAGTATCAGAAAACCTATTAACAATAATTGCATTACTAGGAGAAATAGATCTCATTATAGACAGACTTAAAAATACCTAGTAAAATTTTAAGGGCTTAGCCAGCTAAATAATATTTTATTTTATTTTGTCGGCAAAGAACAGATAAATCTGTTAAAACTCACTAGAACTTAACTACCGCCTTGAAAGCACATGTTTTAGAGTGCCTTGGACTTTTTAATAGCACCAAAGTAGAATTTTATAGGATTTTCATCTTAGCCCTTTCTTAAAAATGTTGTAACCTATCAGCCAGATAATTTTTTTCACAGAAACAAAAATGTTAATTTGGCTTGCACTGTGAACAGAGTCTAGAGAAAGAAGAAATCCTAAGGATCCATTTCACATGGAATTCCTGTTGCAGTGAATTTCACTCTTTGATGACCATCATGATCAATTTGTCTCATTTTCTAGTGTATCTCAGTTTTCTTCCTGCTAGATATCTGTTCAAATGGATTATCAGACACTGCTGGGAGTGAGAGAAAGGCATGAATCTCAGCTGCACTAAACTTAGTAGAGGGCCAAGTGGAGATATGCATGTACCTGATTATGAAAAAAGTCCTATGGGAACTCTGTCTTCTATCTTTTAGACTGCACATCCTGATGCCAAGTCACTTCCTCACTTTGCCCAGTTGTTTTTTTTTTCCCAGAATTGGGTCATTTCCCAAGAAAAGAAGGAAATTGAAAGTAAGAATTTTTCAGGTTGGGTCATTTATTTATATGGTCATAACTCGATGCATTCTTCTCCATTTCTTCTGGATATGGACTGGTGTTTCCCTGAGCATGACACATGCTCTTTTATTTGCCTGGCAGTTCAGTGCCAGCTCTTAAAGCAGCAATGTAATTGCCTACTAGTTAGAAATTGCCCTGAGGCTGATCTGGACCACTGCCTCTCAGTTGTCATGAGTTTAAGAGGTCTGAGCAGCCATGATGCTGTGCAGTACTTGAAAATTTGACCAAGCATGAAAAGCATAACTGTAAAAAGCAGAACTTCTGGAGGCTTTCCAAGGGCAAAGAAATACTTCTTTCTCTGAAAGTCTGAATTTGTGTCTGGGACAAGGCATTCTGCATGCTGCTCTCATCTTACAATGGTGCATTATTATTGCACTATGCCTTGCTGGAGGCTTTGCTGTGTTAACATGCCATATTTCTTATGTGTGCAAACACTCTCATAAGTCTTCAGGTAAGTCAGGAGAGGCTTTGTGAAATTGGACAGTGGGATTGGACTGTAAATTTCTTCTAATTCTCTAATGTTCATAACAAACTCCAGAAAGTGGTTTTTCTCCATAATGTTTATCCTGTTGCTGTGGAGCTTGGTATTTGAATCCGGTATTGTTAATAATGCAAAGTATGATTGCAATAGCGCTTGTGAGTACATACAAGCCAAGGTCTAGGGGGTTGTTTTATGATAATGAAGAATTCTGTATTTTTTGAGTGCATTTGCATAAAAGCTACAGTAAAAAATACAAAAAAAGTACTTTATTGAGTTTGTTCATTCTCTGCTACTGCATTCAAGATACCTGCTGTTCCTTCAGTAACAGGGGTAAAGTTTATTGGGAAATCAATTCACTTCCTTTGAAAGCAGCGTGATGTTGGACTGACAGGAACTGCACTGTGGCCTAAATAATATTAACTGACAGGGCAAATCCCAAAGAAGTCTTACTCAACCTGTGGTGATCAATAGAAAACCAAGAGTCTGTGCTTTAGTCATCTTTGCTGGGCTGTCTTCCATTTCTGGGCATATGGGATCACACAGAGGTTGGTATTGCACGTTACTTGGAAGGGTGTAACCAACAGCAACAGTGCAAAACCTGTGGGTAGGAAAAGGCGATTATGTCATTCTTGAATCTGCCTGAAAGCCAGAACCACATGAAATGGAATTACTAAGAAAGTCAAAAGAGTCTGCTGATTTCATAACATTGGGAGACAGAGCTTAAAATAAGTAGCACAGGCACAGATGCCTTAAAATTCCTCGGGAGCCTGCCAGCAACTTAATACTCTTAAATGTTTCAGAAGCTGAGGACATGAAAACTTCTGTGGAGCACTGTGAGAGCAGTTTCCTTCTTTTTTTGTGTGTGTACTCCATAACATGCTATATTAAAATAATAATAATAAAAAAGATAAATTCCATGGTTTCAAATGAGCAAATACAGATTTAGGATACATTAAGGGACAAGGTTCCACTAGCAATTCTGGGAACAGTTTCATGTGCATGTGTGTGTATGCAAACACAAACATACATGTATATATTTATATACTTAGGCTTGTTCCTATAAAATGGTCAATTTGGCTAATAAAGAGTGAGCTGTTTATGTAATTTACTGTTTACATGTAGAATTGTATTTGTGAGTGTAAGTCAAATTTCGGGTATACACAAGTTGAAGTTTAAACAAAACATTATTATAGATGAAACTTTTGTTCTCAAAGGATTAACTCTTCCCTTGCCAACACATTTATATAATCTTATAAGTTTTTAATTTGTAGGGAAAAACAGCAATATGTTTGTGTCTGAGCTAAACTGCCGGAGTGATATCAGCTCAGAGGTTTTTTAAAGTTTTGTACTAGATATTGAATTTCCATTTTATTTTGGAATTTGTGAATTTTAAAAGTCAATTTGTTTTTACTTTAATTAATACCAGTAAAAGCGTGTTCACAAGAAATGAATCATTTGAATCTCTACTGCTATTTTCATATAGTGTCTAGAAATATACAAAATAAAAGAATAACTTTGTCAGATTTTCAGTTCAGCTCTCTAAGTTGCAATAACAAAACCATAACACAATAATTATTGTAATATGTGGATCATTAGTTACTGTTCAGAAAGAATTATGGCCTTGAAGTTGCTTCTTCACAGAAACAATCCAAAACAGATTATAGGGCTCTTTCTGTCAAAATATTTTCTAGCTCTTTACTCATGAGACTTGCAACTCTTTCTTACTAAGCTGATGCAGTGTATCTGTGAAGCTTCTGGTTACTGAAGCACTGGTATTTACTACCTTCTTTAGCCATTCTGACAGTACCTACTTACATAAACACTGAGCAGAAAAGGCCATGGCCATTTATGATGCCAGAACAGAAGTATTGGTCGGTGACTCGTAAACTTTCTAACACACCATGAGCAAACACAGGAATAGAAGAGAGATACTGAACTCCATGTGGAATAGACTCACACAGAGTTAAAGGAGCCTAAGAACCTTTGGCCTCTCAAGTTTACATTATTTGCCATGATCCAAGACAGGCTAATGGGAAACACAAAGATGCTGAAACATTTTCAAACATTCTCTTTCCCACACAACATAATTTGCTTTGTTTTATTAAAAATATTATTTATTTTTGCACATTATTGTGTGCTTCAGGCTAAGTTCTATCAGATACATTTGTGTGAATTAATTTCAATTTCACTGAATTATCCCATTTCCAGATAAAACAATTGAAGTCAGTTAGGTTAATCCATGTTCTCAGAGATTGGAGAACTGAACCCTAAGGTCAAAAGGAGACCTTAGGAGACTACCATACAAATAAGGAGAGTTGCCTGAAATATACTATGGATATAGAACCTGGAATGTAAGTGGTCTAAACAGTATCTGTGGGCTCCAAGCAGGATCTACAAGTGTTCTTTGAAGACTATCAGCTTGTTCCACCTGTATTTCTGTGTGTCAGGACATTCAAAGGGGACAAGTTCAAGGACAGCATGTTTATATATGTGAACTTTGTAAAAATTAGACAAGCTTTTATCCTCTAACATTCCTAATAGAACAATTCTGGATACTGGGGAATATAGGGGAAAGGGGCCACAGATAATGCCCCAAGCTCACGTGCTCACCCCACAATGGCACAGTCCAAGAGTACTATTTGGCTGGGTGGCCCCACTGGTGGTTTTCCAAAAGCAGTTCCATGGATTTTGTTCTTTTGGAAAAAATGAAATGCACAAAAAATGCAGAAACCTTTTTTTCCCACTGTGATGCATTATTTTATCTGGGTATACCAATGCTGTTACTTATTTGACTGAAATAAGTAGCTTTCTCTAAAAATTAGTTCAGTTTCAGTAGTTATTTCCTTTTTAGTCTTTTACAGTACATTTACTTCTTATTTAATCATTTGGTTTCAGCATTCACTGTTCAAGAATATTATCTCTATTTCCTTCAATGGAAAAACTGGCATGGCATTCCATAGAGGTCTGCTAAGCTGTACAAGCACACCTTATCAGAGGTATTCTTCAGCTGGCTATGTGAAACACTTTGAGATTTGGATGGAATTTATTAACTGTGTAAAAGCCAGCCTTATGAAGTGTGAGAATTATGTCTGACAGATGGCAAAAGCTGGTAGTCCAGTGTGCTGCTATGCTCTGGGAATTCTGAAACAACTGCAGGTCAAACATCTTAATTTTCAGATATATGTGGATGTATCACATACCTAAGACAGGGTCTTTTATGGTCACCTGGGGTTTTTTCCTACCTCAGGTCTCCTGAAATAGAAATATGCAATCAAAGAGTAAAAGTGAAAAGTGACTGAAGCATACTGTAAATACAGCTGGGGCATAGTTGCAGTAAACTGGTGATACCCAAACAAAAGCTAGACCTGCCTTATAAAAATATCATCACAAAGGAAGATGAAAGGAATCATTCTGTTAAATATGACAAGACCTAACTTGAAAAAACTTCATTATGTGAGGAAAATATCTGAGGCTCTTTGTCTGACTTATGCTCAGGACCACATGGTTGTAGCAGATCTTTCCCCAAACTCCCATTCACTCATTCTGCTACTTCTTTTCATGACCACACAGACAATTCTTCCATCACAGCTCATATAGGTCAGCATCAGGGCCTATACCAGGAAGGTTTTTGACTGTTCTGTAAGTTTCAATACCCAGTATATTCCTAAATCTTGCTGATTCTTTCAATGTAATAGGTTTAATTTTTTCTCCCTCTGGGGCTGAACCACTTAAATGAAAAACTCTGAACCCTACCCCTGCAGTTTTTATTTTGTGCCTGATCCCTACAGGATTCAAGTCTTTTATGCAGCCGATCAATACCCGTGTGTTTTTCTCTTAGTGATCTCCTACAATGTGAAGCATCAATACCAATAATTTCTCAGATTTCAAATAAAAAAGTAACATCTTTTTTTTCTTACCAGATATTTTTCTTCCATATAATATTCCTGTTATAGCAGATATCACTGCTACTATTCAGGATTGCAGTTGCAACTTGGATAGATAAATGCTTGGAAAGCATCTCCCAGTTTATTTCATGTGTATCATTATTAGAGCATATCCAGCTGAATTTTTGTAAAGGGGGCACAGGTGAGACATAGACTGTTATGAGAAATCTCATAAGCCTAGTTGTTGGCTCTTTTTAATTTTTTTTTTTTTTAGAGTTTGATGCGAAAGAATATGAGATCTGTTATCACATAGGTAATCCACAAATTACTACTGGCTCCATCTTGACTGATCACTCCTATGGTCCTCATTCCTCCTGCTGTGGGTTCCTTTTCTCGTGTGGATTCCTTTTGTAGTTATTCAGGTCCTGCTGCACTTTTAACTAGGAAACTTCTACTACAGGGTTGCTGGTTGAGAAGGCTTTGTAGCTCAAGAGGGAAGGGGAAATAAAAAACCCTTTTACATACGCTAAAAATGCAGTATGCTGTTTGCTTAATAATCTTAATAAAAGACTTGGAAAAGTTGTGTTATGTTATATACATATACATATATGTATTACGTTTCGGTGCTGTTCTACCTTTTTCTGACCTTTGGCAGGGAAGATACTTCCCCCAGACCCACTGCACTGCCTGAGCCATTGCTTCTAAAGTTACTTTCTAACTGAGGTATGAGACTCTTTCTGTCCAGCTGTAGGAGTCACTGTGCTTAGGATTGCAGCTGAAGCCTGGGCTATTCACAGGATTTATACCCCATTGGGTAGTGCTGATAGTATTGTCGTACTTGCTGCTAGAAAGTGCAATATACCATCAAACCCTGCACTTCTAGTCGCACTTGAATGCTTGCTTGGCTGTATCAGCATGAACTAAGCCAATAAGGCAACTCATGCGACAGAAGCGTTGATGTATTCTGAGAGCCGCAAAAGGTCAAAGAACAAAAGAGATTAAATCCCCATTAAAATCACAGCTTTCCACTTCATTTTGCTTTGCATGCTTGTATGTTCAAACCTGAACTTGAAATGCTAGTTTGCAAGTAGCTATAATGTGGAAACACAGCTTTTGTCAATTTGTTAGTGTTTGTGTTGCGAAGCAAGAGATCCGAGAGCCAAAGAACAACAGATTAAAGCTTATGCAGTGTCAACACCATACTGGGAAAGAATTCTTACCCTTTATCACAGTCTTATCTGAGTGATAATCTGCGTGGCCATGAAGAGCTGACTCCTATTTTTTGTTACACTGTTGCCTTAGTGCTAAGATTTCTTTGATTTTCTGCTGTTAGCTTTACCACCCAGTATATGTATCCTCAGGCTTTCACAATTGCTGTCTTTCCTGCTAAGAAAACAGAACTTACATGTGTTTCAGTACTTCTTGGCACCCCGCCTCCCGCATATAGTTAGGGTCAAATTTTCAGCCTATCTGCTTTCCCTGATTTTAAGTATAGGTAATAGTATAATTAGTAAAGAAAAATAAGTAATTTTTTCTCTTTGGTGGGCGATAAGTCCTGCCAAAACCTATGTAAATATGTCTGGTAAGGAGGGACTACAAATGATTAGAGAAAAGTGTACTTCAGAAGTGTAGATCTGAGAATGTGGTCGGATATTCATTCAGTTTTGCAAAAACAACTTGTGGAGCTCAATATCATGGCTATTCTACTTTTTAAGGAGTGGATGAACATTAAAGAAAATGAAGAGAATTTCCTTGACCAAAATTTTTTATAAACTACCACCCTCCCTGTCACTATATTGATGACTAAAGCCTGGAAAAGTCTTGCACTTTGGGTGACTTTCACTGTGGAATCCAGATAAAAGGAGGCTGTATTTTCTCACGTAGCTGTTTGCAATCTGCTCTCCTCCAGCCTCAATCCCTGGAGGCCACTCTTACAATCTCATCTTGGAGCCACAATAGGACTGTGTTGCAACCCAGTGTATGGTCAGCTTTGCTAGATTTCTTCCCACTCTTGCATATGTTTCAAGTCCATAATGAAGTCCTCACTGGCGTTAGTGGAAGCAGAGGCTGCATTCTTTAAGGCTCAAAACTGAACCTCCAGTTTCAGGGAAACTTTTGCAATTGTTTCCCATTTCGTGCTTGGCATACAGATGTCACCAAGATCTGTTCAAGCATTCTGGACTGAAATGAAGTATGCATTATACAACTTTCATATTTTTCAGTGGAAAAAAACTTTTCCTATTTACAGACATTTCTGTAGACCTAAGCCTTTGGTCTTCATATTGAGTTGTGCTTGAAGCCCAGTGGAAGTGGTGTGTCTTTTTCCTAGGGTTGGTGAGCATAATGGAGACCAGAGCTTGATCCCTCTGTGTGTCAGAGATCTACTCTGACATGAATGTGCTGAGAGCCAGTTAGAATGGATTCCACAAAAGAAATTCAGAAATCCCATTTCAGAAAACTGTTGTAATGGTTCTTTCCCCAGTAGAGAGGTGGGTTACCTACATTTGAATACTATTTAACTTCGGAGAATTTCAATCCAGGTACTTTTCAATTCCCAAGTGGGCTCTAACTATTAGGATGCTCTGGAAAAGGACCACTTTGGCCAAGTTTACAGCTGTTAATTCCCAATGAAAATGGGTAATTTACTCCAGTTTGCATGTAGACATCTAGCTTTCACCGTATACTTCTGGCTAAATTAGGAGGTTGCCCAGTCAGAGTGCTGTGTTTTGTGGTATGTCTCTCACAGCATGAATCACAGGCAAAGAAGGGGCTAATAATATAATTTGGAAAGAAGATAGCTAATGGAAGATTAGGTAATGGTAGGTTATATCTAGGTACTCTCTCAGTTTACCCAGCTCCTCCCTAAACATTAACAGTGTTTAAATACACCCCTGAGCATGATTTCACAAAAATGGAAAATTTGAATTATCCACATTAGTCCTTTATGTGTTCCTAGTGTGGTTCTGATTCTCATTTATACTGGTGGTTTTTTATATAGAGAATTCCTTACAGTAACTTCAGTGTAAGGCTCTTCAGCATGTTTAATGATCCCAAAATACATTCTATACTTGCTAAAATAAGTACTAACTTCTCAGAAGCACAGTGGATAACAGTGAATTGCTAGATTGGACATGGTGTGATACATCTTTCCATTAACTCCATACAGAAAATCTACCCCTCAGAGACATCCTGTGAATGCTTTCCAAGGGTCTTGCAAGAGCACATGCAAATTAACACCTTGCATTCTTATCTGCAGATGAAGTTTTCACCTGTGAGACATTTCTTACAAAAGCATGTAGTGATAGAACAAGGGGAAAGGGCTTTAACCTGAAAGATAATAGTTTTGAATTAGATATTAGGAAGAAATTCTTCACTGTGAGGGTGGTGAGACACTGGACCGGGTTGTCCAGAGGAATTGTGGATGCCCCATCCCTGGAATTATTCAAAGCTAGGTTGGATGGGGCTTTGATCAGTTTGGTCTAGTGCAAGATGTCCCTGCTTATAGCAGGAGGTTTGGAACTACATGACCTTTAAAGTCCCTTCCCAAGTCATTCTATGATTCTCTGAATCCAAGCATTCTATACATTTTGCAAATACAGTTCAGAGTTGCTTTTCATTTAAACAAATTTGGCAGCCTCCTTTGTAGAAGGATATGATAAATTAGAAATTGCAAATGTGGTTCATGAAGAAGGACATTAGTGCTTTCTGGCAAATCATTCACCTTTGAATTAATACAAATATGTAATACTATGAGGTTTTGTCTGAGGAAAGCTCTCTACCTGTTCAGTTTTCATAATCAGTTCAAAAGCTGCTAAACTGTGCATAATGCTGCAGTTTCGAGGTGGAAAGTAACATGAATCAAGTATATCAGAATTACATAAAAAACCCTCAAGCTCTTAAAATAATTTCAGCTCAAAATACATTTCCAGCTAAGCCAGGATATCTAAACTGTTTGGATATGACCATTTTATCTAGAGGTCATTCCTCATTTAAAATCTGGTAGAACATTCCCTGACGACCTAATGGCAGCAGTCCCAGGGAATATGGTAATCATTGGCTCAGGCTTCTGATAATGATTATACATGTTCACTTGAAAGTCAGGCTACTCTGTGCTTCCCAGAATGGTGTGTTAGGTCTATGATTTCCAAAGTAGAGTAAGATCATTAAGCAGTTTGCTCCAAGGAGACAATCAAAATCAAAAACAGAGAAGTTTAAGATATAGCAGCAAACTGAGTCTAAATATAATAATGTAAAAGATGAATGATGAAACATGTTTAGAAACTAGGCAGTTTTCTCAAAGAAAGCTGAGTTTTGTGTGGGTGAGTTTTCTTACAACATCCTGGGATGTTGGAAAACGTTGAACATTTAACATTTTTCAGAGTGGCCATCTGAAAAACTATCTTCCTGCTTGTTACAAAATCTATGCTGACAATGTATGTGCAAGCATCTCAATGAATCCTGAGAGCAGAACTTTTTTTAATACCAAAATGGGAGTAATTTCTGCCTGACACCACAGGGGAAAAACATAGCCAAGTACAGAAGTGTGCATTGATTCTGATGCTGCCTCCTCATAATACCTTTTTCTGGGCTAATTCATATAGTTTGTTTGATTTCTCTTTCATTAAAGACATAGTCTTAGATGCCATGTCAAATTAATTAATTAGTTACAAAATTGTGCAAATAGTTCTTAAATGGACATTCATTACTTACCCTCTTAGATATATTCTAATAAAAGTATGGCACACTGAAACGGTTGACTTCCCTCTCAGTTCTCACTTTGTGAGTTTTTAAACTCTAATTAGAAAATTTCACACAAAACTGATGTTATTATTGAAAAATATTTCCTGAAACGCTATAAGTTACAGCTGACTTAGGATCTGATAGCAGCTTTGAAAGCCAATCAGCTGGGTGACGACAATAGCCGCATGCATGACAATACAGCTGCAAATCAGCTTTAAAACTATCATCGGAGGATGTCCAGGTGAATACCTGCAATCCAATTAGACTGTTTTAATTTTCTTGTAAAAATATGAAAATGTTTTTATTAATTCTCTGAAGCATGTGAAGCAGTTACTAAATTTTGGCAAAGAGCATTATTTTTTAATTAGGGCATTCTGATTGGGAGCCACAATCTAGAAGGAGTGACACTTTCCATCTGGTTGTTTCAGGCGGGGGATATTGGCTTGTGAAGCAAAGCCCCCAAGGGACCAGAAAGCTGTTAACAAAGCCCTGTGTGCTTCCACTGGCTCTTGTTAACACATATTTCCCTTTCATCTCTTACTTTTCTGTGGGTTTCTTCTGTATCTCTTCAGGCAGCTGCTTTCTTGTAGTGATAATTTTTTTCTTGTAGCTCTGAGAGGAGACAAAAGTGTGTTTCAGGAATTAGCAATATAGGTGTTAGGGCCTAGCATCAGAGTTGTAGGCATTTTGTCTGTCAGGTAGTTTATCTACGGTTACACAGATCTATCTCCTCTTAAATGGGCCTATTTCCTGGAGCTTTGATATAGTTCAGAACTTCAAATGGATGAAATTTCTCACGCATCCAAGACATTTCAGTTGCATATAAAAGAGCATTTGAAAAATATGATGGACTAAAAAAACCAGAGCACTCTAAAAATACATACATTCAGATGGTTTTTATTCAAATCTTGGAAACACTTGTTAACATGAAGAATTCAAAGGATTGGGAAAGGGTGTTCAGTTCAGGTATAACTTGTCAGATCTCTTGCACTTCATATACATATGCACTTGGATTCACATGGTAAAATGGTGACTCTTGCCTAATGTACTGACCCATGATAATAACCACATTAAAAATTGAAACAGGGGTATCATTGAAATACAATTGATTAGGATTCTGCACCTGAAAACTTGCCTATTTTTTTCAAGTGTGTAAAATAATTTCTCAAAAACTATAACCATTTCTTTAAATTGCATTGCTCAAAAATGAAGATGCCTAGGACAATAAAGGGAGGCATACATCAGATACGCAGGTGGCTTTCAACATTCTAGTTGAATGTTTCCTTAGCCTCTTCTCAATTCCTTAATCCAGGTTTGATCACACTTTCAACAAATAAAGGGAGAGCTGGTGGAGTGTTGAAATACATGTAATTTTGAGAATAAAAAAGTCCTTAAAAATCAGATGTTTGATAAATATATTTCAAATTCAGTTGCTCAAAAGCAAGAGGTAAGATCCAAAATACAGCAATACTTTGAACACTTTGATGGCTTTAAAAAAGGAAAAAAGGACTCCAAACAACAAGACCCCATAGAAAAAGAAAAACCCAAAAGGACAGCTAGACAGTTACAGTACTAGAATTATAGTTTTGTTTGTTTTTCCGTAATTTAGCCATGCAGAACTCACTGTTTGAGCTTTACAAGCTTGCTTTATAAACATTTTTAAGCTAATCTCACTGAAATAAAACCAGGATGAAAGCATTAATTTAAAATGAAATAAATCCTTAAATGTTTTTTGACTGCTCCACACGGGGTGCGTTTCAAAGATAATCCTTGATGTAGAATAAAACCTTCATGCCAGATGAGGATCTCTATTTTGTGCACCACTTTACTTGTGTTCTAACATTTGCAAAAACAGTGTGATGATGCTGGAAACCTAACGTTGCATCCCAGAAAGCCATGCAAATAGTTGGTTTTAGTAGTTCTACAGCATGAAACTGGAGTATATTAGGAATTCTGTGTCTGGTTTGATACTACCGTGCGATGGTTGCACATAGAAAACTTCTAGAGAACTCCCCAGGAATCAGAATGGATGACAGCCACAAAATGGATGGTAATTTAACATCATTTTTAAGGCGCTCTTTGCCTTCCCAAATAATTTTTTACAAAGTTTTTGTGATGAACTTTGAGAGCATAAGTTATAGAGGTTTCATAACTAAATGAGTTTTTTATGTTTCCTCCAGATCAGGTCAGGCAAAGCTCAATTGCTTCTATTTTAAGGATAACACAGGCAATTTTTATAAAGAGGAACAAAACATCACCAGAATCTATTAAAGAAAAAAAGGCTGCTTTGTGTGAGCCCAGCTGCTTGGAAATGTGCCAGAACATATCCTATAGGATTTAATCTTGGGTTTTTGGGGGATGGCGTCTAATTTACTGTAAGACATAATTTTCCATTTCTGAGGCTTGCTTAGTACACAAAGCTGTCTTAATGGAGCATGGCGAGTCAAGTCACCCCTGGAGAATGAATACCATAAAGCATCTCCTTAAAAACTTTTGCTCACTTTGGTAGACGTGATCAGTAAAGTTTCTCTTGAGCCTCTTGCTCTCCTGGGAAGTGAAGGAGACACCGAATCCAAGACTTTGTGAGTCCTCTGAACAATTTAGTGTGACTGAAGGAGACATCATGGGGCAGGATGTGTTCGGTTGTGAGACAAACAATGCCAGAGCCAAAATCTTCATGCAGAAGGATGTTCACACTATTTGTGTAACCATCTAGCCACACAGGAACTGGGAAACAATTGTCTTTTTTAGGATGAGGATGATGTATGGGATTGTTTATAAGCTGAGCTGCTTGTCATATAGTTAGTTCAAAAATGGAATGAAGCAGAAAAGATAAGAGTAAGAGTAAGAGCATCTCAGCACAACTCAGCCGAAGGCCTCGTGTTAAAAGGCAAGTTCCCAGTACCTGCCACAGAAAAAGAATTACTTTCCTAAGAGTGGGAAGAGAAAGGAGGAGGAACACTGCAAGATGAGGTTGTCTTCAGCCATTTATCTCAGGGACCTCTGGCAGTGGAGTCAAACTGGCAGCTGAGGTGGCCTCAGGGGCAAGTGCTGTCCCCCCATCCCTAGCCAGGAGAGACAGAGTTGGTCCAGTGAAACCAAGTTCAGCCATCAGTGTGGTGACCACCAGGAAAGTCCACGTAGTCACAAGCAGGTGCAAGGGCAGGCACAACATATATGCAATATAGCATTATAACATAAATACAGTATAGCTCAGACAAGGTCAGATTTTCTCCAGAGGAAGATAGAAAATGAAAATACGTAAGTTTTTGCTGGGAGATGATAGTGAAATGAACAGCTGCTAAGGATCACTTAGGAGGAGTGGAGGGCAGTTTGCACCAAATGTATATGAATTCAGAATTCTTTTATGTTCTTTGAAAGTGCAAAAATGTATGAATTTTTCTCTTTTGCATGCCGTTTTTTACACCAAGATAGTATTCTTTTGGGAAAAAATCAAGACAAACTATAAAAAGGACTTGAAAGTTCACCATTGTTTCAAACAGTTCCTCACTGTCTATATTTTTTTAAACTGGCTTGAAATACCAAACCTCCAGTTTGTTTTGACTGGCCTCTGCCTCATATCATCTTATGTGTTTCTTGCCAGCTGCTGAAGTTTAATGGAGATTTTAATCTTTTTTTCCTCAGATCCTCACAGACAGCTCCCCTGTCACTGTGGACAACATCAATAGCCAGCTTGTCATTCAGACTTGCAACTTTGCTATCAAATTCAGCTTTGCAATTCTGCTGCGTAGTTTCTACAGGATACAGCCTTTCTTCCACCTACAGCTAAGAGTTTTGTCCATGCTCTCATGTTAAGACTGGAGTCATGCCATGTATCTGGAGTGTGCTTGCTGATTGCAAGGTTCACAGAATCACAGAATCACAGAATATGCTAAGTTGGAAGGGACCCACAAGGATCATTGAGTTCAACTCTTAACCCTGAACAGGACAATCCCAAAGAGTCACACTGTGTGCCTGAGAGTATCATCCAAACACTTCTTGAACTCTGTCAGGCTTGGTGCTGTGACCACTTTCCTGGGGAGCCTGTTCCAGTGTCCAACCCTCTGGGTGAAGAACGTCTTTCTAATATCCAGCCTAAACCTCCCCTGACACAACTTCAGGCCATTCCCTTGGGTGCTGTCACTGGTCACCACAGAGGGGACATCAGTGCTTGCCCCACTTCTTCCCCTCATGAGGAAGTTGTAGACTGCAATGAGATCTCCTTTCAGTCTCCTCCAGGCTGAACAAGCCAAGTGACCCCAGCTGCTCCTCATATGGCTTCCCCTCAAGGCTCTCCACCATCGTTGTTACCCTCCTTTGGATGCTCTCTAAGAGCTCAATATCTTTCTTATATGGCAGTGACCAAAATGTTACCACATATGCAGCCATTCATAACATCATGGAGCAACTCTGGATGTACAGACAGACTGGGGAACAAAAGCCCAGGGAGTACTACCATGGAAAGGGACCTGGGTGTCCTGACTGATGGCAAGTTGAATATGAGTCAGCAGTGCCCTGGCAGCCAGGAGGGCCAACCGTGTCCTAGGGAACATCAGGCAAAGCGTCGCCAGCTGGTCGAGGGAAGGGACTGTCCCTCTCTGCTCTGCACTGGTGCAGCCTCACCTTGAGTATTGTGTGCAGTTTTGAGCACCATGGTATAAGAAAGACATAAGCTATTAGAAAGCATCCAAAAGAGAGGTGTGGTGATGGGGTAAGAGGGGAAGCCATATGAGGAGTGACTGAGGTCACTTGGCTAGTTCAGCCTGGAGGAGACTGCAGGGAAACCTCATTGCAGTCTACAGCTTTCTCACAAGGGGAAGCAGAGGGACAGGCACTGTTTTCTTCTCTCTGATGACCAGCAATAGGATCCAAGGGAACAGCATGAAGCTCTGTCAGGGGAGCTTTAGTTTAGATGTTATGAAAAGGTTCTGCACCCAGGGGTGGTCAGGCACTGTAACAGGCTCCCCAGGGAAGTGGTCACACCACCAAGCCTGACAGAGTTCAAAGAAGCTTTTGGACAACGCCCTCAGGCACATGGTGTCATTCTTGGGGTGCCCTGTGCAAGGCCAGGAGTTGGACTTGATGCTTGTGGGTCCCCTCCAACTCAGGATATTCTATAATTCTATGATTCTATGAAGCTAGCAAAGGTCATGACCACAGTAGCTCCCTTTCTAGTAGCTTTCAATTCCCTAATGCACCAAATGCAGACATTGTCACTCCTGTCAAGAACTTTGTGGCATGTCTCTATGGCAAATCCTATCACGTGTTGGTGCCATAACCAACAGGCTCTGAGCTACTCATTGACTGACTAGAAATGGTGTCACTAGCACTGTGCTATTGTTTTCACTGAGGATTGCCTTTTATATATGTCCACAGATCTGTACAAAAAGGAAAATATATTTGGCACTTAGCAGGAGGTGTAGAAAGAACAAGGCCCAGTGTGGTAAAAAAGAAGGTGGGATTAGTGTATTCAGTGTTCTGTTTGGAAGGCGTTGCACACCAAAGAGTAATTCTTCACAGGATGTAACAGAATGACAGTGATTTTTTGCTGTAAGGCTCATTTAGAAATGTTTGTCCATTGCCAGTGGAAACTGAAGTTAACTTTTTGGGTAATACATAATTTCTTTACTATGACTAAAAAGATATGAAGGAGTGTACAACTGACAACTTCTGTTTTGGTTTTTTTTTACCTGTAACTGTACAAGCTGGTCAAAACAAACCGTTGGCTTGGTATTTCAAACCAGTTTAAAAAATGAGTTAAAATATAAAATATAAAAAGCTCACAAAGTATGTGAAATCCACTCCATAATATGCATTAAATCCTGGATGGAATGTGAAAATATAAATTAATGCATTTTTGTGATTAATGAATGCTAATTATAACTTGCTAGAATATACCCACAGTTTATGATAAATGTTCAGCTAAATCTCTAAGATATGGTTATCAGTCTTTTACTCTGTACTCAATGTTGAGACAACTACTGACAGATTTGCTCCTTATGTATTTTAAAGTAGCCCCCAGACACCAGATTCCTGAGACAAAAAAAAAAAAATAATGTTTTGAGTTTGCAAGATTAATTGCTTAATTTTGCAAACAAACTGTGAAAGTTAAGATCTCTGTGGTAGTATGTTGGGACTAAAGATCATTATATCCAAAGAGGAATTTTACAAATAAGCAAATAGCAGCATTGTTTGAAGCAAAGGGAAAAGGTGACTGAGATTTATAAAGTTAACTTGTTCTTGTGATGCCTTGGTATTTTGCTGCATGTGGAGGAGGATTTGCAAATTCAGTGAACAACACCCCTTATGGCAGAGTCTTGACCAGAGCTGAATGAACCATTGAGAACATTCCTTTGAATAATAGCATTTTAATACAACACGAAATTCAGTAAACATATTTGCCGAATGCCTTTAACAGACTATCTGGTTCTAGAGGCAGTAAAATCTAAAATGCATCAACAGTGCAAAAAGTAATTTTAAAGAAATTTACCAGAAAGGTTATCCTACACATATTAATCAATAAACTCTCAGCCTGATGTCAGATGGAGGCTGTATTTTCACAAGCACCAATAGAGCATTTTCTGGGGGAAAAAAACCCATAATCTTTACATACTACCAGTCCTGCTTCATACATTTCCTGCTCACCAGATCAAATTCTCCCAGCATCTTCATGTCCTTGTGCATATCAGTTTGAATTTGCTCATATGCACGAATCTTCTTCTTGATGTGGTTTAAGCTCCGTAGCATCTAATGGCAGTGAGTTTCACAGCTGATCAGTTCATGAAAATTTTTAAGTGTGCAGCTTTTTAAAGAACAATGTTTCCTTAGTCTCCTGTGAGCTCCAAGTAGGAATTTGTGCCTGACAAGCATTTTCATTTGCAACGTGCCTTTCTCCCCTTAGAATGAGCAGTCCTAATCTTCTTTCTGCCTTTTCTTATAGTCTTGCTTTGGGCATGGTAAGGTCACAGCAGCTACGCTGTTCTTGTCAAGCCACTGCAAAGGCTGAGAGCTCAGAGATAGAAATGTGTCAGCTTTAAGTGTGCAGAGGGACTGCAAGGAGCATTTGCAGTTTTGGTAACTCAGGTGTCTAAACCCCATGTTTTTGTCAGTGAAAATGAGTTCAGAGGAAAAATAATGAATTCAAAAATATGACAAATAAACTTTAGTTTCCTTGTTTTAGCACCCCATTTTCTGTGCCCCAACGAATGTATGTTTCATTGTTTTCAAGACTTTTCTTTCAGCCTAACCAAAAGGTATAGAAATAGGCTTTAGAAAGAGGAAAAAAAGTGTCTCCCTTGCCTGAGATTCTGTTGTTGGTCAGCAAGTTGGGAAATACAATCCCAAAGGGCAAAACTAATACTAAACCTGGCAGCTTTGGCAACAGCTTTGGTGCATATGACTGGTAAATTTGTCTATTCTACTGAAATGTAGTATATTGAAATGTCAGTGTTCTCATGGCACCTGTGGGGCCAGAGAGGGAGTGCAGCCCCAGGGATTTTAACAGCAAATTGTGACAGTCAGTGCAGCTGTTATACTGCACAGTGAGGAGAAAAATTTCCATCAAATTTCTGCTGTGTGGGGTGTGAGTGGGAACATTTAAACCTTGTGTTTAGCTCCCAGATGCACAAACCACATGTCTGAGCTGACACACAGGGAAGTATTGTTCATCAGTTAAAAATTGGCATCTATTACTTCCTCCCTTTAGGCCAAACTGGGAACCATATTGTGACTCCTTAGGTGCTCTGGCAACAAATTACATACTGCCCCATGCTGAAGAAGTAGTTATTAGCAGAAAGAGAAGAACTGTGCAATACAACAGAAACCTGGAGTACAAAATGCGATAGGATGAAACAGGTGGCAGGAGACTTATGTAGAAGTGTGGCTTTGAACTCTCTCAGATTAAGGGAATTAATGTGTGTACCACTGCACTTGCTGCTGCCGCCGTATACATTTGTGTCTTCTTTCCCCCCCCCAATATTTAATAAATATTGGAAAAAGTACAGAACAAAATGAAAAAGTCCAACTCCAAGAGATATGTTGATGTTTACAAGACCTCAGCTGGACCGTGGTCAGAGCGGTTGCTTTGCCTTTGCTGATGTTATTTCCCAGGCTGAGTGTCCCACGTAAACCACAGCTGTGAGCAGGTGGCAGTGCATGTTCATGTGTGCTTCATGTAGGGGAATGGCCCCTCTACATATCTTGTGCCTTTCATCACATTACGCTGTAAACATAATTTACAATGGCAGGCAGGTACAAACAAGAATTTCACAAAACAAAAAAGCAAAGTACTTACTGAAAACTCCTAGAGTTTTGGTATCTTTCCATAGTTATACTTGATATTTAAGTGTACTTTACAATGAAATACATCTTTAGAAAAGAGGTCAGACTGGGTGAATACATAGGCTAATTTCTTCTTCTTCAGATGAAAGCAGATTTTTTCTTTTTCTTTTTTTTTTTTTTTTTTTTTAGTTTGGAAAAAGGTCAAGCCTCTCCCCCGTTGCTACATTTTTTTTCCAATGAGAATAGACTTGATTGTTCTCCAAACATTGTTTCCTGTTCTCCACAGAGGGGAAATGTTTATTCCTTGTTCCTAATAATCAGACATACTGTAATGACTGGCTCACAGGAAGAAAAAAATACAGGAAAGTTAAGACTGATGATTAATGTTTTCTTTTTGCTGAAATTTTGAAAGCAGTAGAGCAGTGGTTGGTATAGTAAAATATGTGTAATACATTGGAAAGTCTGGATAAGCTGAAGGATGTATATCAAACGCATAGGGAGAGTATAGAGAGGCATTTATTTGCCAGAGAAAATGAAAAAGAAGTGTTTTCTCTGTCATTGCTTATCCAAGCAGGCACAAATCTTTTGGTGTGGTAAGAAGGGTACAAATATAAAATTGGAAGACCACCATATCAATGCTATTCACTTAATTGCTTTAGGTTGGTTTGATTGAAATGATCACAGTGCATCATTCAAATGGTAGTTTAATGTGTCCCAGTAGATAAAGTGCTGTTAGGCAAGATCTGTTGGAGTGACTGTTTCAGGATGTTCCTGAAGGCATAGCTATTCCCCACACGTCAGACCTAGAAAACCAAGGTTTTGCCTGCAAGAGAGAGTTTGTCAGTTATACTAGCATAATTACCACTGGAGCCAAGGTGCACAGCTGTGCATACTAAAACTGCTCTTGAAATTACATAGGGTTAGCCAAAGCAAAATATAGCAGTTAAAGCCACAAGCCACATAGTTTTCCTGGCTTAATTTTTTGACATATATATGCTGAAAAAACTTTCCCACACAGTCAGGACCAAATCTGTTCTCTTAACTTTTCCATCTCTATAGATCCCGATGGGATAAGCAACCTATTAGTTTTTTTCTAATTAAAATAAATGTGTTAGCATTTATAAATACCTTCAGTGACCTACAGTTTTTCACAATATGTTCAGTTCAGCATAGATTAATTTTTGTAGTGCAAATGGTTGAGTTGGTAGGATATCTCAGAATCAGTTCCCCATCTTTGAACATCCTATTGAGTCAGGAAAACAATAAATATATTTGAATCTCCACCATTATTCTACTCAACTTCTTATTTCCTACAGTCAGTACTTACATGGAGCAGTGCTTCTCCAAAAGTCTCTTTTTCTGAATCTTATTCTCATTCTAACTGCTCATCTGGAACATTCACTTTCCTTTTCACCTATGGGTTTAGAGTAAGTGTTGTTACTATCCTAAAAACCAGCTCCTCAGTTACTATTAGAGTATGGGATAAAAGTGATAATTCTATTGTTTAACCTTTTGAATTTTTTTTCACAAATCGTAAATATCTCAAGAACAAATTCAGAGATAATACATTTAGAGTGAAGTGTAATCCTGCTCTTAAAAGTCCTTGTTTTGAGAATTTCTCTGCAGTTTTTCTCTTTTGAAAACTGTAAGGCAAATTAGGGCATAATTTATATATGCTTTATATTTTTCCCAGACATTTCTATTCCATTCTATTAATTTAATGTTAATTCTCAGATGTAATGGATTTTTAATGGGTAGTCTAAATTAAGATATAAAATAAAACTAATTAATTAAAATGTAAATTACTATTGGAAGCAATGAAAACAGCAATGAAGAGAAGGAAAATGAACAGAGAATCTAAAACTAACAAGCATCAGCAGAAAATAATGTTACTATGTGGCAAAGAATTAGGTTGATGTATTTCTAAAAGTTATCAATCTTAAATCTCTGGAGGAAAGGGGAGTTTTGTAAGGATTTTATCTCTACATATAGCAAGAAAAGAATTACATTGATGAGAACTGATGGAAAAAGCCTGAATCTGAGGGAGAGCACCAAAGTCAAACTGAATTTGCAGAACACTAGCCGCTACAAAATATAGTTGCAATTCTTTTCTGAGGTGCTTATATCGGAAATCCAGCTGATAAAGCAAGATAGGGATCTGTGTTTCTTCATGTTGATCTAATTCCACTAAATTTAAAGAATCACACTAAATTCAGTGCACTACATCATAGGGAAGGCACAAGCTGCAAGGCTTCAGAAAAAAAGCGGCAAAATGAGCAGAGAGCCTGGGTGTGAAGTAAGGGGAAGAAAAAAGAAAAAAAAAAGCCCAGAGCAGCATTCCTTAGTTATTCCATAATGAAAACAAGATAAGTGGTCTCAGCTTGTGAACTCTGGGGGACAGTGAACCTATATGCTAGTAAGAATGTAACTATGAAGAACAGGATGGCACCAATGGTGGTTGTGGAGCAAATAAAAAAATACCTAACAGTGAAAGTCAGTGCTTCTCGTCATGGCACACCTACCACATGAACTTGGTATGTGACAGAAACTAGTCCCACATCCCAGTTTCTGCCACCGCCTAACCCAAGCTGAGGCATGAGCCAGCACTGACTTCTGCCCAAGTGCCAAACCAGTGGCTGGAAGCTAATTCACGTTTCCAGACTCTATCAGACCTGGCTCTTGGGTCCCAAGGTGCAGGCAGGCAGCACCCCTGTGGCACACAGGATCAATGCCATCCCCCTGTCTTCTTCCAGCACAGGATACCCAGACAGGAAACTTGTGTTTAGAGCAAAAATTTCATTAGAGGATGATATGGAGCAGCAACCTAATTGGTGGATGCTTATTGCATATTGCAGAATTGGATCTTACCTCTAGATTGTACAGCAGGGGAAGGGAAAATAGACACCATTTTTCTTCCTGCACAAGGGCATGATCAGGCACAGAGCCAGGAGGGGCTATACAGGCTGCTGCAGCTGTGGACACCATTTCTGGCAACAGCTGTAGATTGTGTGAGCAAACAGTAAGCCCTAAATTTTCATAAAACACATCTAAATCTGTCACAGAGACAACAGATGAACTATGTATATATTTAATCTCTAACTGTTATGATTGTATAATATAAACATAGAAGATTTTACACATCAATATTTGTTATTATTTAAAGTTTCAGGATTACATCAAGTAGTAAAAGAAAAGCTGGTTGTAATTAGAGACATCTGATGGATGTAGTGAACATAGAGTTAGATGTGATTTGAGCCTTAGTGAGAACAACAACATAAATTTTAAAAGCAGTGATTAGGATGAGGGGGACAGGAATACACAAGAGTTAAGTAAATTGCAGTTATGTGACCAGTCTTAAAACAGCAACATTTCAACCTGAGATGAAATAGTCATGTGAAATTTTAGCAGCGTATTTTCTCGTTCTAAAAGGTGATGCTTTGTGTAAGCAGCTGTGAATGTCTGTAATCCCTTCTAAGCCATGAGAAATAATTAGATCAGTTGACTCAGATACAACAGTGCTATTATTCATTGACTGGACTTACTTGTGACACTGGAAAGGTCTCAATTTTTTTAGGTTTATGGGGCTGAAAATGAGACTTGTAGAAGAAGCCACAGCCCTGAAAATGATAAGTAATGGAACAGAATCAGGTAATAAAATGTAATGCGAGGATTTGGTAATTAACTAGCACAAGCATCCTATTCCTTTAGGACTTTACTTCCTGCATGCTTCCATCTGGCCTGTGTGCACCTCAACAGGGAGCCCTAAATCCTGCTGGTTTTGTGTTTATAGCAGCATAACCCTTGATTCAGTGGCCTTTGATAGCTCCCCTCTGGCTACCACACACTGCACATGTGCAGGAGATACACCAGCTGTGAAGTCAAACTGGCAGGGACTAAAGGCTAATGAGACTTTGTGTAGCTCCCAATTCTCACATCAGTGACATGCTCCAGCAGCTCCTGCCAGCTTCAGCTCTGTCTTGCTGTGAAGCACTCCTTTACTGCACTCACCTTCCCTTTCAGCGTCCTCTGCCTTTTCTGTACCCAACTAGTCAACACAAGCAGCTAAAAGATTAGAAGCACTTATACGGGGTGGGCTCTTTGGGAAACTGTGTTCAGGATGATATCTCTCACTCAGGAAGCCTGTCAACCACTGGCATTTGGAAAACAGAAGGGTATACCAAGATTGTTTTAGATACAACTGGTTTCTATCTTTTCTCCTAAGTATCAACTACAAGCAAGTGAATTTATGGAATTGCATTAAGTGGATCTATTTTATGGAGCAGTAAGGCAGTTTTTAAAGGGAATATATTTTAAAGAACTTCTGAAATGGTAGCAACTCCCTTTAATTTCTTGGAATAGTTGATGGAAAAATGTAACAACCTTGTAAAGAAGTTTTTAAGGGATTATCATTATAGGGCTGAATTTGGCAAACGTATATTTCTGTATACCATCACCTCAGAAATCTGTTTCTCATTTTGCGTGTGTTGTATATGGCTGATGGATATTTTTTTATTTTCTCTGATATGAATTTATGTTGAATAAATGGTGTTTGTAGCAAGTGTGTTATGTAACATTGTAGCAACTTCAAATTTATCTAGTGAAAGAATTTTTTGGGGGATTCATTGTGAGCTGCTCTGAGAAGTTGGAATACAAACCTTTTCTTCATGGTAAGAACTTCCATAAGAATACTCTTTTGACCTTGTACAATTCATATAAAAGTATAGCTTTCAACCTGTAGATGTAGGTGGTTTCTGGTGACACCTGCCTGTCTGCTGACAATGTTTTGTACTCGTGCAATGCAAATGAGAACTTTTCCCAGAGTCTGCTGGGAACTAAGAACAGAAAATAATGAAGGGCCTGTTGTGTATGCCAAAGAAAACTACAGGAATACTAGTAGCTGGGGGAAGAGGTGAAAGAGGCAGAAGTGACACATAAGAGCTGAGTGTTGTCATTGTTGTAATTTGCTTCTGATTTTAGAGCTTCTTGTCATGACCAATCATTTACAAGAGGTTCGAAAAAGTGGCCATCAGAGAATGCTTCACTAGAACAGCAGCAATGAGGTTTTGAAGGCAAATGTGCATTTTGCCTATCCTACTGCAGCTGCTGGAAAATTAATATCAGTGCTAATAAAGAAAAAGTCCCTTGGAATATTGGGAAGCTGCAGAGTTAGAAATGTGGGTTTTCTTTATTCTCTATAGAGAAAAGATCTCTCAATGCTTTTTCTACCACTACCATTTTTAAGATACTTGGATTTATAAGTCCCTAAGTTCTGAATACCACATATGTAAAATAACTCCCAATCATTGCTGTGTAAAGCAGAGCTGGAATCTATTTGCTGATGATTTATTTTACTACATGCACAAGACCTCAGGCTAGTGCAGTCTTCTTACTAGGTAGGTTGCATAACATCCTGCAGTGGATCTTTATGAAGTTTAAAGTCCATTGCCTTAGAAGTGAGATGGCTGGTGGAAGCGTATCACAAAAAGTTGTTTAAAGCAACAATGACAAGCACCTAAAGTAAACTGCAAAAATAGAGGAGTCTAAATTAGCCTCCTACATTTTTTTCGAACATCTAGCTACATGGCTTCTGTCTTCTTTTCTCTAAGCACTCTACAGCTCCCACTGACCCTTCTTTCATTTGTTCACTTGAATTTAAAAGTTTCTACTTATTTCAATGTTTCAAAAATCTGACATTAAATTAGATTATTAAATGTAGAGTTGTTATTTCAGTCATAACTGGACATTAAATACTAACAAAAGAGGAAAGCTGCCTCAACTTCATATCCATATCCATAAGAAAACATTATATAGCAATTATGGCAGAGAAGCATTTGAAACTATATTGAAAGGGATTTATAATTTTTTGATAGCAAGGTCAAATACTATTAACCCTTTGCAACTATGAAGACATAGAATTTCTTAAAAAATACTAGAAATATGCAAAAATCATAGGGAATCTTCACAACTGCAGAACAGTTTCAAAAATCATGGTATCAAGTGAACTTTTCAGAACTGAAATGTCTTCTGCTCAAACTATGAACCGAGTGGTTGCATAGTAAACACAACGGCTTTGTTAGTTGCTGTAATTAAAATAGCTAGAGTATTACAATAGAAGCATTTGTATTTAGCAGTATTTTTTCAAAGCTATTAGCTAAAAGATTGCTGCAGTCTTCTGTCACACACAGAAATGAGACCCTATTAGGTCAGCATGCCAATTCCCTTTTGATTCCTTCATGGAAAATGCTAGTATTTGCTGAATTCATCAGCTAACTGCAAATAAGAATTCCATTTTCTAAATACTTATTTTTGAATTTACTGCTGTAAACACTGGACAAAAGGTAGTCTTTCCAAGTTAACCAAGTGTTATCATATTCTAGGAAAGACCTCTGGAAATTTAACTATATTGAACTATGAAATCTTCTTGCATTTGATTGAGGAAGGTTATAAAGTGAGATGAATTGAAAGATCTGCTGTGGGATTGGATGGCAGATGCTGGAGGTGGGGTTTTGTCTGTCAGACAGCTCTGGCTACAGTGGGAACAGCCCTAGGCAGAGAAGTCTCAGGAGAAAGTGAGAAGAACCACTTGTTTTTTACCTGTGTCTACAACCATCAGTGAAAAAAGGCTGGAGAGATGGGGGAAAATGGAACTAACAGGGTTCTCCAAAATCTTAGGGGATTTAGTACCCCTTACCTTTATTATGAAAAGGCATTCCTCCCCCATTCAGTTCTGCATATAGCTCAACAAAGTAGCTACTTCCCCTGCTCTGCTCCTATGAATAGCAAGTTATTTTTATTACCCTGAGTTGTCCATTTACAAAAGTGGAAATTCCTTTTAATGTTAGCAAATATTTTTAGAGCAGGTCAAGTGAGAATTAAGTGATTTTATAAGCATTTATTAGTAGTTCCTTATCTAGATCCGCTTGAGCAGCATGCTTCCTATTTTTCTTACTTGCATTATAAAAACCACCTAGACATTCTGTTATCTGATTGTCATGGCAAGGATCATGGCTGGGCTTCGCGAACGAAGATTTGGGAAGGGCTCTACCCACGTTTGCTGCAAGCGCATTGATGGTTAAAAAGGCCACCAATGAGATGGTCATGTCTGGTTGCAAAAGGCACAGCAGAAAGACTCCTTAGGTGGTATATTCTGCAAGGCACGATTCTTTCTGTGTTGTCTTTTCTCCTCAAGAGTGATCCTGTGTGCTTCTCAAAAGCATCAGCAGTGTTATAGATGGTGTGTCTCCAGACCTCCCTATTGGAGGCCAGAGTAGACCATTTATGATGATCAAATCACCCTGATGTAACCCCCAGGTAATCTGCAGGAAGAATGGCAAAATGATGCCATTTTTGAGGAATAACTACAGAGTACCAGTTTCAAGTTGAAAAAATCTTTTAGATTTTGATAGTAAGAGAGAATTCAGTGTATGAGTTAAAAATGTGTAAGGCTTTCAGAGGGTGATTGGGTGTTGCTCTTCATTAGCCTTTATAAGGCTAAAATCACATATTTATATAAGCATTGCATTAGTTGCAGCATGTGAAAGGAATGACTGGTGCACAAAACACACTTTGGAGTATCACTTCTACCAATGAGAAAATGAAGATGAAGGCAGGGGTAGGAATTTGCCTAGTATTTGTTAAATCCGTACTGAGTTCAGTAAGAGTACTGAAATTCAGTTTAAGAGTTATACCTGTTCAAGTGAGCCTGGAGGTTAGTATGAACTGACCACTTCTCATCCTTCTCTCTCTCCATCTTGCAAAGTACAGTACTCAGCTGCAGAGAACTGGCTAAATGAAGCTTTCTTTTTTTGTTGTTTTTATTTCCCTGTTTGTGCATTTCATTTGCTACATGTGCTACATTGCTTGATTTACCATAACAGTTTTGAAGATCACTTCCACCAAGACAAGGAGTATCTAGACTTCTCTGACAACCAGGTCACATACTAAGGTAGAACTACTTTGCTCGCATTTCCATAATTAAAGATAGATCAAGTCAAGAAAGGAACAGAAAAAATTAAGGCACCAAATTATTGTCTCTGACTCATAAAAATTAGAAATAATTTTGGTGAATTAGTTGTACTTATGTCATTTTCATAATGTCACAGACTCGGTATGTAGGAGTGGACAATTTGGCATAGGATTTGTCAGCAGATATGTCCCCTCATGAAGGTTAAAAACTCCTCTACTTGACAGAGGTAAAGTTAAGGAATGGGCCATTTTCCATGATAGAATGTGCCACAATAGAAGGATAAAACGGATGATTCCAATGCAGAAAAAATAAACAAACACCTGAAATAAGTTGTGCAGTATAAAATTGTTGTAATTTTCAGACCTGTGTTTGGTGAAAATGAAATTTTTCAAGCATCTATCAAAGGTTCATCTTGAAAATACAGATCAGAGACAAACATTATTAGTTCACTCTGTTCTCATTTCAGTTTTTCTTGTGAATGTGCCCATCAGATTGTCTCATTGGTTTTGATATTTTATAAGTTTAATATTTGTCTGAATAGGTTCTAAATACTCTGGTCTATTTTTATTGGACTCACATGAATGCTCCAGAACTTCTGTCAAGGAGACATGAAAACAGTGTGTCTCTGCTTTACTTTTTGTTCCCTCCATTTGATTATCTAAGACCCTATGTCTAAAGAATAAATGGCATAGGGTAGTATAATGCCATGTAAAATAAAAAGTGGTGGCCAGTATTCACATTCACTGTTAGAATTAGTATGAAATTATTAAACTGCGTGCTGAAAAAAACCTATCTAGTACCTTGAACATACTGTTATGGTTCACAGTGCATTGTTCTATTAAAACGGGTTCAGTAAAGACCATGAAATTTTTTGAGTAGAATCACTTTTGCTCTTGTACCATCCTTTCTTCTTATTGCTTCTATCATATCTTAGGTATTCAACTTCTACACCAGTAGCTTGTTCATGCTCCATAATGTTCCTGTTCTTCTCACCCAGGAAAGGAGCTGAGGATGGGAGATTCTTTCCTAACTATCATTAGATTCATGCAAAATTGCAGGGACCCTATGATAGCTGGAAGGGTTTCTTCATGTATTAAATGCCCTGGATTTCAGGTCTCATGCAGTGTGGGTCTCTGGTCTAGTCGCTTCCGTGTGTTGCCATCGTTAACACAAGATGAAGGCTTTTGTGATTTTGCCTTTGAGCTTTACTTATGTTTCAACAGTTGTCAAAGTCTAGCATCTGTTTTTTGCTCTCTATATATCTAGCTTGAAAATGCTGATTTAAAGGAAAACAGAGAAAAGAAATTTACAACATTTGGAAATAACTGCTATGTGTGCTGCTAATTATACTGAGGTCAGACTGGGCTGAGTATATTGAATAACTCTGAAAAGGTGACATCATATAAAATATATGCACTTCTCTGACCCCGCCACTGTTATTGCAGGTAATGTTTTGGGACTGAAAAGTCATTACAGTCGTGCTGAATAATCTTGCTAGAGGGCTGCCTTGGGCCAGTTTCATCTTGATCATTTCTCATGTGTAAATGCACAGAGCTTTTTAATTCCAACACTGTCATGGATTAGTTGGAAGACTTATGCAGGTACAAGCCTATAGTTACAAAACTAGCTAATTCCTTAATTTCAAGCTCTTCACCTGAGCAAACATCACACAGAAACCAGAAATGTTTTATTAGTTTCCTGATCTGACATATTTTGCATTCCAGATGGTGAATAAGTTCAACTTTGAGTGATGTTCCCCAAGTGTATCTCTATCATTTATATCAGTGGTCTTCTGAAGATTTCCAATTGGAAGCCTTTTAGATACTTAGCTAGTTTACAACCATTTCGTAAATGTCAAAGGATGAATGCTGCAACTGGGTCAGCAGGTCAGAGAGCCAACAGGGCAGAACAGAAAACAATGTAAAACTTGTGACTTGTAACCCCTGAGTACCCTCTCCAAACAGACTTTTTTTTCTTTGAAATGCCTGCCTCAAATTCAGTAATTCCTTTTGTGTTCTTGTGTTCTACCAAAATGTATAATGGCTTGTGGTGTTGAAAACTCCAATCAGAATTGCATTTAAAAGAAAAATATGAGCAATTCTTCATACACAAGTCACATTCCATATGCAAAAGTATAGAGCATTAAGTAAAGCTCAAATTACAAATGTGTTTCACAAGTCAAACTTCTCCTGTATGTGGCTGGACACATCTGCTATGAATAACAAGTTTTGTAAATCACTGAAGATGGGAAAAAAAATGAACATTCTCAGATCTCTCAAAAAAAGCATTTAATCTCTTTACATTCAGTGAACGATGTTAGTTTTCAAAATTCAGTGTTTCTATTGCTGCATTGGTCCATACAAAAATCTATAGTGGTGCCTTGTGTTTGTGGCTTTCACATCTCTGTTTAGCTCCTGGTACTCAGTTAGTTGGTAGAAAAAATTAAACAAGAGGGGAGGATAAGAATAAGACAAAAATGACACAGGGGAGTCTTTCTGATGTTGGTAATGTGCTGTCATCTGCTTATACCTTTTACTTTAAAAAGTGGAAAACAAATATCCCAACAACTTGAGATATATACTTGAGTTTATAGAAATTATACAGACTGAAAATTTGGTTATTACAATGCATATCTTGTGTACTACTTAGAGAAGAGTTTTTGTGACCATCTTGACATGAAATACTTAAAGGTAGCTGTGAACTCCCTGTTTATTCCAATTCATGGGCTACTTATGGTCCCTTCTTTATCTTATCTCAGTTCTTATGGCTATCTTTCCCAGCAGCTAGAAGAAACTACTGGGCCAGGTTGAAATTTTTGAGGGTAACATAGCTCTTTCTGAAATCTAGTTCTGGTTTACTATAGCTTATAAGCAGTATCATAGATGATATGGGTGACATGGGAAATTTTGCTGCAGCAGCACACTGTCATACTGAGTAGCAGCAATTTCTAAGGCACCGAGACCAGTATGATCAGGCAGAACATAATTAAATCAATTCTCTGCAATGAATCCTAGGTACAAACAAAGTTGTTCCATGAAGATCTTGAAAACCAGTCAACAGAAAGAGTTAGGCATTCAACAAGCGCTGATGAGGGCCACGGAGGGCGCACAAAATCTTCCCTTGCTCTTGCTATGAGCAATTCTGCAGAATGTATCCTGGCCTGTGAAAAAAGTCTGGCGTTTTCACAGGCCATCAGGCTCTGTATCTAGTCAGACTACTGTCAGCACTACAGGGTCTCCACAAGTGGTGTCCTTAAACAGCATTGCTAATATTCTCAAAATCCATTTTGTGAAACCAAGCCTATCTAAAAATGAGAATTTCGTCTTCCCACTTTTTCATCAATTCATTCAATTAGCATTAGAGAAAGTTCTAAAAGAACTGTGTTTCATTCACGCATCCCATAATTGTGCAGAAGCATAAAGCTCTGAAATTTTTGGTTAAATCATGACATGCCGTAGAATTCACAAACAACTCTACCTTGTAACAGTCTGTTTATCCTGAGATAGTACTGACTTACTGAGATAGTGCTGAAATAAAAACCCTGGATGTGTCTCCTTGCTTTAAAGTGGCTTCTAAAAACACATCAGTCTCTTTCTTTATATCTATAGCTCTGTTAAGGAAACAATGGACAATCAGGAAAACATTTGGAAAAGTTCATTATCCAAAATTCTGGCCGAATAGAGATATTTCTATGTTTTATTATAACAATTTTGTGCATATGACCCACAGAGTAGGCTTCAAATATTATAAGCAATCACATTTATTTCAGCCATGGTAAGATCAATGTAGAGGTATTACCTGGTTGCATTTATCCAGGTTCAGCAGTTCATATACTGAGTAGTACTCCAGTCCCAGAGGACCTAAAAATAACATTTTTGGTGCAATCAGCGCTGTCAAGAGATTTGTAAAAAGAAAGTCTCAGAGCTTGGTGACCAAAACAGGTGCTTAGGACAAGGCTGTTATAAAAATGGTGGAGAAGAAATTAGGAGGAATTCAATATAGTTAGTATATTTAAGTCCCATCCCCCTTCCCCATTCTTCCGGCAATGAAACTCCAAACCAGTCACTCAGAGGTAGAGACTACCCCCGCATGCAATGTTAGCACTGTATTTAAAGGCTGAAGAACATGGGCACAGAGCACACAGAAGGACCAAGCAAGAACCTGGCTCTTCCAGGCTCGTGTTTAAGCGAGTGAAACCAAGCTATTTACTGCAGGCTGTTTAATATTTCCCTAAACTATCTTCTCATTCCAACACTAGTCCTATGTACTTGACCTCTGTAGTTTACTTGGATGTTGAAGGAAAATATACTTTGACAGACATGATTGAAAAAGATCAGAAGTCATCACTGAAACAGCAATAACTTCAGTCTACCTATGGAGTATGCAGTAAAGTTTATGTTCAATATTTCATATCTTTTGGTAGGTAAGGATGATTTTTAAAATCATATTTTGATCCTGAACTAAATGTTTTTAAAAGATGTGTTGTCTCAGAATCAGCTCTGCCTGGACTTTGAACATGTCATCAACTAGTCCAAGTACAGCCTTTGACTGGAGGACAGAGATGTGTTCCAGAAAATGAGTGAATTTACATTCAGTAGCAATATTAGTTGCTACTGATAGTTCTTTGACTTCTGAGGAAGTTCTCTAATTGCTAACAGTAAACTGTGAACACAACACACCATTCAAAAGATGTAGATATTGGAGAACATTTTACAACTGCTTCAAAACTAAAATTTTTTAATGCATTCTTTTTAGATAAATGTGAAAATACAGAAAATGACAAGGTGACCTCTGAAGAAGTAATCAAAGGATACCGGTGTTATCAACAGGTAATTTACAGGTAATTTTAAAGTACATGTTTTTATTTCCAAAGATTCCATAAATGACTTATACATCTAGTTTGAGATTGAGATGCATGTAATGCCAATAATACACTAGTTTATCCCTCAGCTGAAGAAAGAAAAATTGGCAGCTAAAGATGTTTTACTTCATGGTCGTTGGCATCTTTAATCAAATATATGTCAAACAAAATGTTTCTCAGCTTTCTGACTACACAACAGAGAATGGAAACTTCTATTATTTTAAAGACAGCAGTGAAGGTACAGTAACAACATTTGACAAATTTAGGAAAAGAACTACACCACATTTATTGAATTCTCAAATGTAAGCTCTTGGACACCAATTAGTTTAGAAATGAATGGAAAATTAAAATTACTACCTGTCCATACTATTAATGTGCTGCATTTTGAATTGCCCATGTTAAATAATAGAACAAAAAATATTATAGATTATGAAATTTTTTCCAGCTCAAAAGGAAGCAGAATGCTCACACCATGATTATACTAAATTTTAATTCAGATACTGAGTATTTGTAAACTTCTTTGCACTACAAATTTTTACACCAAGAATCATTCCAGAGAAAACTGTTAATACTTAGAAAGATTCAATTTATTTTTAACATTGTGATGATAGAAACAACGGTTTCTAGATCTTGAACATAAGAATACAGAGATGTCTATTAACTTTAATAAAAGGCAAGTCATGTGATTTCCATTATTAGAGCAAAAGAGCAATTAATCTCACATTTATGTTCTGCAAAATAGATAAGAAGGGAGCTTTATCATCTCTCTTCATAGGAAATTGGTGGGGTTAGATTCCTCATCAGTATGTCTGGAAATTGGCAGAAATTAGGCAAGTGGCCAACATCAGATCTGTGTTAAATCAGGACTTTGATCAAAGTGGTGTTACTGCAGAGCAGAACTCTGTCAGTCCTAGACTAGTAGATCTGCTTGGAAAGTTAGCAGGAAGATAATGATATGAAATCTCTAACTAACTACATCTTGCAAGGACTTTTTCTGAGGCATATCCAATCAACTGGTAAATTAATTGGGACCACTTAGATGCAAACTGCTGCACTGATTATGAGCACTGTAGTAGCATTTCCTACTTGTGTGTGATTGGTAAGATGGAGAGGAGACAGGAAGCGTGGTCAGGTACTAACATCCATACAAAAAACAGGGCCAAGTACACACATGCACACACACTGGCTTTTCTATTCATTACTACTGTTCCATGATCACTGATCATTTAATAGACAATGAGAAAATACTCTGAAATCCATTAAGATTATAGAAACAGACACCTGTGAAAGCAAATATAGAAATTTAATATGAAATTGAACTAGTTTCATTCACTCCTCTGTCCCCTTCACTGCCGCCCCCAGAACAGAGCTGCCTAAGTTTTTACCTGTTTTGGGAAGAAGAAGAAAAAAAAAGTTGTCTTTTGTTTAGAAGTCTCATTGTCCATTTTAGCCACTCGAGAGAAGAATATTTAAAATAATGTAAGTGTTCTTTTCCCTTCAGCTACCACATAAGACCTTTGAGAAATTTCCTCCATGTACCATTGTGAGGCTCAGCAGGAGTCTGAGTTGCTGAGCAACCATTTTTCTTATTAGATGTAATTCATCTTTTAACTAACAGAAAGAACTGCTGATGGACTGACCAGACAAGAAAAAAGCAAAAGAACAGGAACTACTAACTACTGAATCGAGCATCTATAATATTAACCAATTTTGACATATAAGTAATAAATATTCGTAAGCAAAAATAACCCCTCCTTATGAATTGTATCTTAAAAGCATACCCGCCTTTGAAAACTACCTTTGTTCCATCAGTGTGTTTATGAAGTTTTGATAATACTGCCTTGTAGGGTTAGCACACTGCCTAAGAAACAAAGGATAATGGGCCAAATTATGTAGGCATTTACATATGTCCAACTTGCATACAGGTTGTTAGTAAATGTAGGATATTCCTGATACTTACTAGTTATATTGCAATTGCCTTTAGAGGTCTCTTCAAAACCTGCTAATGCACCTGTGAGGAAGGAATAGGGAAACTGTCGTGCTATGTGAGCACTGCTTTGGTTCTACTCACGGTATTTGCAGCAACAAACTGAGCCTTTGCCCAGGGCAATTAGCCGTTGTAGCCTTTCTGGCTGTTCTGCTTTCCTGAAGTTATGGGAAATCATGAGGCTGGGGAATCCCAGATTTTGGAGTGCTTGTATTTTGATGGATAAAGTTCTTGTCCAAGGAATTCAAAAAAGCAATGACTTCGCAAAAAGGGAAAAACTATCTTGACAGAGTCCTACTCTGGGAAAAACTATACCAAGAATGAAATGCTAAAAATGAATGGATGAAGAAAGATTTTTTTTCATTCAGCATATGTGCCTCGTTGAGCTGAATCCATGACCCTGCTTCCCAGACACACATAAATTTATACAGCTGCCAACAGTGTGCTACTTTTCTGTCAGCCAGTTCCCAGGGTGTGGCACAACCTTAATACAGGGCACAGCTTTCAGATCTCAGCTCTGTGGGCTGATGTAGCCCATGTAGGCATGCACAGGGAAGAGCAGATTTAATTTTGCAAGATCCCAATACCATCTATGTTTAGTCACTGAATGATGGCTGTTGTCACAGAACTTATTCATTGACTGTGAACGATGACTGGGAAGACAAATTTGGAAATAATAACTTACCCTTGGAAACACAGAATCAGCTTCTAAAAAAGGTATTCTGGTGTGGTGGTGGCAATTTAAGCCTTCAATTAAAACCTATACTCAGTAGTGGTCAGAATGACAAGTGTCACAAGCCCTTGCATATTGAAGGCAATTTACAAACTAACTGTGGTAATTCTTAGATTGATTTAGCAACTTGACAAATGCTTCTGTTCTTTACTCTTCATAAATGTATGTACAGAAATTGATAATAGTCACTGAACAGCCATCCGAGGAGATGTTCTGGATTTGTAATAGAGTTATTGTTCTATCCAAACTGGTTTAATTTGTATTTCCAGTGGCAATCCATCAATTTGCATTAATTTCCCCTGAAGGCAAGGGAATTTTCAATCAGTTTCATTTTTTTCCCCTATTTTCTGCTTACTGGCACAAAAAAAGAACTTCAGGTGGGTTGGTTTTATTCGTTTTTTAAACTAAACAAAAGCCATTTTCGATAAAAAATTTTGCACCTTGAATTTACCAGAAGAAGAGACTTATCTCTTAGTAAACATGACTGTTCCATGAGCTCTATTACCCAGGATTTTTTACTGGGAACAGAAGCTGAAGGAGATGCAGAAATCATATTTGTTTTTCCTCTGAAAAATGGATTAACATATTTGATCATTTTACTATCCATACTTATTAGATGAATTTGACTATTAGAAACCAGGCTTCAGGTCTGACATGAATGTTGCTAAAAAGGATGAAAAATGTTTTTTCTCATGGCTGTTGCAAGATATCTTTAGTCGTTGTCACTTGGACAACTTGTGCAGTCGTAACTGCTTTACATATTATCACTGAGGACTTAATCTTGAAACTGCTGTTGGAACTAGAACAGTATGAATTGAATTATAATTTTTATTTGTCAATCTAGTAGAGCAGGAATTGGAATCAGCTTGCCATATAAAAACAAAAAATTGTAAGCAAAACCCTTGTTCAATAGATAGTAATTATTAAGAAAGCAAAGACCTTACTCCTGTCACCAGTGGTGACACAGAACCATTTTTTTCATAGAATTAAGTCTGTGAGCTAAAGAGGAAAAATGCTGAAATTCTCTAATAGCAAAAAAATATTGTGTCCTTAACATATACAAAAATATCATGATACTTAGGAGAATATTAAACTTAAGGAAAAGGAAGCCATGTTCATCATTCATATCCCTCCTGAGGAAGCTGTGCTATAATTGCAGTTTGTACTAGAGTTAAGCTCAAAATAGTACTAACAATGGAAGTGGATACCAGTGTCACTTTTTCCCTTGAGCATACAAAGGCTCTAAATGCCACATAAAGCAGGGCACTGAAAATGTAAACTTTAACCATGGGATTTTTTGACCTTTTGTCTATTCTTGTTTTGCTCTTGGCAAAGCTTTAAAGAATGGCTAACTTATATCTACATTTAAATGTGGGTTAATAGGAAAAATGTGCAAGGACATTGATAGCATAATTGAAATAAATTGAAGTGCATCTTATCAGTAAAATACTCTTGTTCGTGCTTATTTTGGAGTGGAGTAGGTACAGGCACTTCCTGCTGGTGCTTTAATCTTTTCCAATAGCCAGTATGAAGTCCTATTTAAAAAGTGTTAAATACTTGCCTAAGTTTTGCACTTGTGTGTGCACATTTCTATCATCATGCATTGCATTATCTATTCACTATACAGAATGAATAGATAAGGAAGTTCAACTCTAATGGAATATGTGATGTGATCCATAGGAATTTAATGGTCAAAAACATTTCTCAGATCAGCCTTTCTTGGGGTAGCAAATATATAGGTAGTCTGCAAGAGTTCTCAAACATTGTTGGAATCTCCTTTGTTGGATGGTTTCTTGCAGTTGCCCTGGGAGGAAACTGTAATATACAATTCACCAAACTATTCTCTTCATTCTCCAAACCCCATTGGTACCAATAAATGAACCTAAAGTTCTAATGGCACTTGAAATTGTATTTTCTTTCTGATGTAAGGTTTCAGGTCTTGGAAAACACTGATGATACTGAAGAGGTGTCATGAGCAACCAAACGTTAAAGAAGTTATCTGTGAGCCAATACAGGCTTTCATTCATCCTTGAGCTTTATCTCAAGTATACCCTGTTGTCAGCAGGATGGCAGAAGGATACTGCAGTTAGGAATATTATTAGTATATCCCATTTAGTTGGAAATTTGTTGTGTGTGTGGTCCCCCCACTGAGCAAATAGCAGTAAGTGGGAGAAAGAACAAGTTCATTGCTGAGAACTAATCTGAATTAGGTCAGAAAAAAGAATTTTTAACATCTAAATTTAAACCGATGTTTTATAATGCGTACTGAAAGTTGGAGAACTGTAAAGGAGCTTGTTTTATTAAAAACTGTGTTGCCCAAGAAAACAATGGACTGTCAAAATGCTCATGTGAATTTAAACCATGTTTTTACTGGATAATATTAAGGAGAAAAACAAAGGTCTTCAAGCAGAAATCACACTTTTCATAATAAAAGTAATGTCCCAAGAAAGATTAATTTAAGAATATTAATAACAGAAAACCCCTTCTATTTATGAAAGTACCCCTCTAGAGAGACAGTTATCTTGAAAATCACAAAAGAAATATGAGCATCTGGTATTAATTTTCTCAAGTGTATTGTAAAAGCTGTTGTGAAAGCAGTGAGTGCCAAAGGAGATACCTCTTTAAAATTCTTGCTAAACAATATTTTCATTAAAAAATAGGAAAAAGGCTTTGTCTTTAATTTTGAATGTGTTCCTTGTTCACACTGAAAAAGTTAACTCTGGACAGCATGGGAATCACCTACAGAATTGCTTCCTTAAAAATGCTCTTATCAATATTAAAATATTTCAATAATGATAAATTTTATTAACTATTTAAAAATCATGTAAATTTGCCTTTTCATTAAGTCAATAGAGCAGAAAAACTTGTAATGCATAAGCCTCAGCTTGTGTCCTTTTCTATTGTTGAATAATAGTAGACAGTAGCTTTTAAGTAGTAGAAAATAAATATATAACTAGGCAATGCATTTCTTAGCTGTTTCAGGCCTTCTTGCACATTTCCATGACACAATGTCTGCAAGTACAATGGCATAATGCCCACTGGGAAAAAGACTGGAATGCTATTTGTTCCCAAAACTGCATTTCCTTGTAAGGGAACAGGCTCTAACTTGGCAAACAGTTTCCAACATTTCACTGCATTTTCAGATAAAATCAAGGTTGTCTTTTTTTATTATTGTTTTTATTTCTTTTTCTTTTTAAGATCTGAGGATTAGGGAAGGAAAAGTAAACATCTTTCTGTTGCTGGTAATACTGAACACAGAGGAGATTCTTTCACAGATCTGAAAAAGTTCCTTTTTACTCATTAATAAACAAGCCACGTCAAGAGTTATTTCTTAATTTATATAAATAGTTACATATTTAACCCTAACAACTACTTCAAGGCCTTCTAATAAAATGCATCCTGAAGCTGCATTGGTACAGTGTAATACCGAGCTTCAATGATAAGAGAAAGCATACAGCCTACTAATGCATGCTGCTTTATAAATGTTTACAGGATAATAAACACCAGACTTAATTGCGTGGTCTGACAAAATATTTATTAAATTCATTGCAGCTGACTAGTATTGCTTCCAGCAATTCCAGAAATGGCCTTGTAGGAAAGAGCTGAAAAATTTTATACTGCGTTGATTGATACTGCCTCTGAATTTAGATCCAAAGTAACCGTTCAAACATTTGTTAAATGCTTGTCATTATTCTCTTTGCGGGAAATATTCTCAAGGCCTAGGATAAAGCCATAACATAACATGAAGCATCATCTAGTTTCTTTGGAGGTTAGGATTTTCAGTAATGTTACTTGACCAAAAAATAATTTAGCTAGACTTTTAAAACAGCTTCCCCCTTTTGCTGCGTAACTCCTCTTTATGGTAAAGGGAAGATTTTAAAAACGGATAAGATTGCAGTGAGGAGGAAAGAAAAATGATGGAAAATAGTTCCTGTTTTTAGAGCAACAGTAGGTCAAAAAAAAAGCAGAAGCAGGGGGAGATTAACCCAAGGGAGCAGTGCTAAGGAGCAGACTGAAAACCAATTAAAAAAATCTGTGATTGGAAGACTGGAAAATAAATTTGGGAAATAAAACTGAATGGGACAAAAGGTTCTGACCATAAATTGGGCTGAAAAATGAAAAGGTGAGGTCGTAGCTGTCAGAAACATGGATTATGATACTCTGGTATCATAAAGTAAAATAAGTAAAATAAGCCATTGGGCTCACACCTAACCTCCTGCCTCAAATGTTACTCTTGCTGTACGCTCTTTCCTCTTTTGTAGGCATGCAATATGTCCAGACTTTGTAAGCAAGCTAAAGGGTCTCTATTTTTGCTTGGAGAGAAGACATTCAATATATGACTTAGATGAAATAAGAATCAACCAGACACAAAGCCTGGAAAAAGCTGATAATTCCTTAGATTTACCTGTCATTGTTATTGAAAGCTGGGCCTGAGCCCTCTCCTGGGTACACCTTAAGCAGTATAGTGATGCAGTAGGCTGCAGGGGGTCTGTGTTCCACATTTAAAGTTAATCTGTATAGATTTGAAAGCTTTCCATGGAAATAAGGAGTTTGCATGATCTCTCAGTGCTAATTCAATATCTGTCCATACACTAATGCATAAAATCCATCCATGAAACAAGCAAATAGAAAGTTCTCAAACATCTCAAAGTCTACTAATGCTCAGTCCTATACCTTACATGTCCTTAGCTTACAGCTACATGTACACAAAAATAACCCTTGAAAAGTTTACCTAATGAATCAGTTCAGTGAAAAAACACTTTACAAAGGGGCATACAAAACCTTTATTATCCATTTTTTCCTAATAAAGGAAAAACAAATCTTTAGGAAACATCTGGCTTCCCAGAATCTGTAGGAAGTTGGTTAACTCCCTCTACAGCAGCTTAAGAAGTATTTGTTAGCTTGAATAGCAGTATTTTAATAAAGCAGTAGGCATCATCTTGCTCAGGGAAATTGCATTGACATAAGACACTCATAAGACACTCATGAAAAATGGACATGTTTACTCAGTGTGCCTAAAGCTGTTGGAGTAGGGAAAGTAGTGTTAAACATGATGATACTGAGCAGTGTGAGCTGATACTGAATACAATACAGCTAAACTTCAACAGGGCAAATAGCCCACGTTACCACCTCTGTTTACAGCTAAGCCTTTACGAAGACAACATTTGAACTCAACCCTACTCAATTATGTATAATTAATACAAAATTAAGTACAGGTGTGTGGGGGGAGTAGGAATGGGATGCTGAAAAAGGGCAATTTCTGATTTTCATTCAGAAAGTGACAGCAGCAAAGCTCTGATTTTAAATGGTGTTTCAGAAGTTTGAGAAAATGCTGTCTCTTTGGCAAGACAGTCGTTTAACAGCTGAACCATGGAAGAAGTTCCAAAATGCATTTCACAGCTGGAAGGCTAGCCACATCTGTTAGATTCCGGCCAGACTTCAGAAAGAACCCAGTTTTATGATGTTTGCTGCCATCTAGTGCCTTTATTTCTGTTTCCACCCTTTGAAAAAAATGGCCTATTTCCTTCACAAATTACTTCAGTGGATAAAGTGGATGTGAGTGCACTACTCTTAAGCTGACACTGCAGAGAAACACAAACTAAATTATGCTTTCCATAACTTCAGGGGCTTGCTTGGTGTAGAATCAGGATAGAAGGTCCTTCGAAGTGGTAACTGCAAGGCTCTGCTAATGAGTCTTGTTTTATTTCAACACAGTAACAAGAAATATCATTTCATGCAGACTGGAAAGGGATATTAGAACTTATGAATCAATTTCAATTTTTAATATGGCTGTTGGAAAAAAAAATCCTAAACTGAGCATTCCAAGATTTGGAAACATTGGGAGCATTCCAAGATCTGGAAACATGCAAATAAACAAACACCTGAAAGCACTGCCTATCAGCTAAATCAAAATGAGGGTGTCTTGCCACAAAATATTGTTTCAACTTCGCCCCCTGTTATTGTCATTATGGTCATAAAACTTGAAGTACAGCTGGGATTTAGCTTAGAGGTAATACATCACCTAAAGAACACTAATAGTTTGCAAATTATGCAATAACAGTATCTTTCTTTATTTCATAAAAGTATCACCAGATAGGTTCCTTGCTATAAATGGCACATATATTAATTGCTTTGTTTGCACCATTTAAGAAAACATCTTTTAAAACGGTTCATAACCTCCAGAAATATTTTCATTTATGCTGACTTTGGGGAAATGCAGCATTTTAGTAAGAGCTAATAGACCATTGTCAAAGTATTTATTAACTTCGAAGTCAAGGATCAGAAGTCTATGAACAAGGGGAAATTAGATCTGAATGTAAGCTTGTAGGTTTCGTAGCACTCAAGTCAAATGAGGTAAATAGTGACCCTAAACTCAAATGGGTTGTGTATTCACATCAGTTTTGCTGATCTGGAAGCCAGCGTTCGCAAAGCCAACATAACTCCCTACATCCAATGTCCTAGTACTGTATGTTCAGCATCCAGGACAAAAGGTGTGCTGTTGAATCCTCTCTCCTTTCTGGTAACTTCTTCTGATTTCCCTCTGTCAAAGGCTTCCATTTACCCTCACACACCTCTGAGTGTCTCCCTTCTATTGTTTGCTGTTCATTTTTCTTATTTTTCAGTCTTATCTCACTTATCACTGTACACCAAAGCAAAAATTTTCCCCCCATTGCAGTGTGAGGCAGTCCAGAGTTTTCCTCTTCCAGTCCTGATGCCTGGTGCTGTGTTGTAACTGTGGGGAAAATTTGGCCTCGTCCCTGCCATTCCAGACTGCAGCATGCTGTCTCTGGTTGCTGACTGAACACAAGCTCCCCAGTCACACCATGGAGCTCTGGGGGGGGGTGGAAGATGCTTGACAGTTTTCCCTGTTTCCCCAAGTTCAGTATTTGACAGCTGCCAAGTCTTTTCTGAATCTATATCAACAGCCATTTCTGAAGAGTAAAAACAGTCAAATGTGGAAGAGAACACATTCAAACTCTGGACAAATATTTGTCTTGGGTTCCTACTTCAGAGGATGCAGTCAAGACCTTTAGTGAAATGGTAAAAAAAAGAGATTTTGTTAGGTAAAGGAAATATATGACCTCATTTTTAGGAGTATTAGACTGTCTTTGCACATATGAGTCCAATGAATATAATTTTACAGTTACTGAAACAGTAACAATTGAGTAACAGAATTCCTGTTATGCTGTAAGATCAGAATCTATGGCCATAATTTACAATACCACTTAAAAAAAAAAAAGTTAATTAGAATTCCTAAATCTTTTCAGAGTTTCAAGGTTTTTTACTTTAAAAGTCTTGCTATACCAACTGTTAAATCTTATCTGAAAACATTTTGGACATTTATAAATATAGCAATATACATTATTACTATGCACAGGGCAAAGCTGCAAAACACTTGGGCTAAGAATCTTTCTGTAAGTATTTTTAGTATCTAATAAAATGATTGATAATATAAGATTATTGTGGCAGGAAGATTTTCTGAAAAATCACTAAAATAATCTCAGTTTATATTGAGTGTTTATGAAGTGAGCCCAAGTGTAACATGCTGCTCAAGTACGTATCTAATTATAATAAACATAAGAAATCAGAACTGAGCCTTCAAGGATCTATCTGGAGCATAAATTACTTGAAAAGGATGATACTCAAAAGGGTGTTTGCAACAGGAAAATAACTGTCCCACGTTGTCTATTCATGACACAGGAGGGTATACATGAACGCTGGAGAGCTCTGGTTGATGGGTGCTACTACTTCAGCACAGCTCTTCAACGGAGGCCAGTCATAAATGAGTGGCAGTATAAAACAATTTTTCTTTGATGGTGTAATATTATTTTATACACATAATATTTTATACAGAAGAAATAGGGCCAGAGCCACGAAAACAGTTCTGTTTACCATATTGGACTCATGTAGCTAGGGCAAACTGAGCAATAAATGCAATCTTGCTGAATAGGAGTAATTTGTCCTAAATCAAATGATCACTGTTACATTGCATTATTGATGCAATTAGTGTCTGTTCTCACTTAGTGCATGTTAATGTGGATTTACAATTAGAGATTAATTGTTCATATTATGGATTTCTATTTTTGTAAGTCAAAGCTGTTCTAGAGTAATGACACATGCAAAAATACAATTAATTTGCATTCCTTTGCAAATAATAAGGGGTTTTTTTAAAGGCAGTCCTTTTCTGTGTACTTTGCTTCAACTGACCAGGTAGCAACTTATACACTGTCTTTTACAGTTTGGTTAAGGTGGTTAACTATTAAAAGTTATATTCACAAATGTAGTTGTGGTCTAATTTCCATTTAAGAGGCATTTCTAAGGCTTGCACATGCTTCATGAACACTTCTGAATCTTTATTGCTCATGGTTTGGGAATGCTTTAGCTTGTCAGTTTAACCTCAAAATTCTAAGAGAATACCCTTGCATTGGGCCAGCCCTGGTTGCCTGTGAATTTCATTTTATACAATATGCTACTGACAGAACAAGTACAGCCTTTATTTGTACTCCTATTCAAGCTCATTTAAAACATTTGGAATAATATTGCATTTTGGGGTCAGCCTTTCCTATTGAGATCTGTTCAGCTTCTATTTTTGCCTTATCAACAATTTTGAACAAGGGCCTGGAGTGCTATATATGTCTCAGCTTATCCTTGCAGATTTGGATTAGATCAGGCTTTGCTTTAAGTTGGTCAGGAACCTTGCTGCTTCACAGAGTATGTGTGGGTAAAGTCATGTGAATGATAATAGTACTTGAAAACTGTAGCCAGAGCAGGTTCTGTAAACTTCCAACAAGTCTGTCAAAATTAGGCATCTCTTTAACACAGAATCATCATACCCAGACGTTGTGCAAATGCCCAGCACAAATAGCCAGGACACAGTCACAGGAGAGGATAATATTTTGGGGAAAGTAAGCATATCCAGATGATTTCAATAAAGGTCAGATTCTGCAGCTTTTCTTGATCTATAAACAAGAAAAGGTGAAGCACAAGTTTTGAGACCCTTCTAGTGTAACTACTAGCTAAATACTGTCCATTCTGATTCTCAAGAATCTGTTCCTAATCAACTATGAACACCAACATGCCCCTTTTTGTTAGGATCTCTGCTAAAGTATTTAGAAAGTCTGGTGAAAAAAAGGCCTTGAAAGCACAGGTACTTCTTCCTAGGATGAGATTCACACTTAAATGCTGGAAAAAAGAGTTTCTCAATTCCAAAACCTACTACGATTGGTTATCAATATTCAACTTCACATTTTTACTTTCAGCTTCTGTGGTACATCATTTGCAGAGAGAAAAGTAATTTTTGAATCTTTTCCTGAAACCCTATGCTATTACATTTATGGGTCATAATATTAAAAAATTGTCAATCTGAAAGGTTGTGGGAGATTGAATATCATAACTTGAAAATGCAAGGCATTTGATGGGCTCCTTTATATCCTTCCCATGAGTACAAGTACTTATTTTCATCTCTGACCTCCTTCTTTCTTCTGTCCTTGTGTATACTACTTTCTCTGCACACAACCCTCTCTCTGCTCCTGAACCCTTTTCCTTATTTTACTGATCTCATTTAGAAGAATGCTGCATATTTGACCTGCAAGGATTTAGATTGACCAGAAGTTTATCAGCTTTGCAGTGGTTGGTTAGATACCTCATGTCTGGAAGGGAATGAAAAAATGTGAGAGAAACATTGCTCCCTCTGGACTATTTATATAATTCTAAGTTCACCTGGCAACTTCTCTAAAAAGATGCCTTAATAACTAAAAATATATAGATGAAATGATTCTCCTCTTTAAACACAATTTATCAGAATTTATATATAGTCATATATATTTTTTATCAGCTGTTACTGTAATTTGATGAAGTCTGAAACTGAATTGCTTTGGTCAGCTGAAAATACCACCCTAAATTTTGAATTGAATCAGGAGTTTGTTTTGAGCTGGATGTGCAGACTCTCTCATTTGTATTTAGGAGAGCATTTGGTGGAATTTCTTAAACATCTACAGTAGAGATATAAAATGTCAAAAATGTAACTCGCAAAAGGAACTTAGACTCTGTGCCTTAACCAGGATTTTTTCATTAAAATAATCTGCAACCTCAAGTGTTTGGGAAAACTTTACTGCTCCGAATACAATTCTTGAACTGCAGCCAGTAAGCAGCTGCTAGTACTTTTGTTGAGAGGAGCATTTTAACCAATTTCAGGATATGACTCACTGAGGTGATAATCATTCACCTCAGGCAGGTTGTTTATTGTGGAAAGTGATTCAAGCAACAAAAGAGAGCCCTGAAGAAAATCCACTGCAAGCTGGGGGTCACAGCCTGCAGCAGCCATATGTCCCAGGTTACAGAGACGGTTACGGCCTTTTGTTTTGTGGCTGGGGTGCAGGTGGATTCGGAGACCCCTGACAACGTTCTGCATCTTCTGGTGCAGGTTTCTGACCAGGAGGCAGCTTTCTGAGGGTAGTTCATCTGGCTGGATCAGGGTGACAGATGGCACTGAGAAGAGGCAGCTAGGTATAGCTACTTACTGCCTTTACACTTTGGAAAGCAAATAAAGAAGTCAACTGAAATATTATGACAAATTCAGTCTTATAATTAGATATAAAATGGTGTCTGTATTTTGGATTCCTGATAATGGAAGCCAAAATGTTTTCTTGAGCACTGGAGGGCACTGCAGCACTGAGGAAAAAACATGCTTCAAAATGACATTCCAGAAAATAATGACTGTTTGCAGAAATAAGGAGGGGTTGGGGGGATCAGAAGGCAGCAGAGCACCAATCATTCATTACTGATTTGGCACACTCAGTTTCCTTTCAGCTGGAAGTGTTACAACTTTATATAGCCCTGCAAAGGGCACAGCCAACCTCTATGTAGGCAGGCTCTGTAGACTCAGATATGTGCCTAACATTCCCTTTTTAAGTAAGCTCATTTTCCTTGAGTACTTGAATTTTTTTTTTTTTTTAACGTATTACAGTATGTTTGAAAATTCAGTGAACAAAATACACAGTTAACTCTGCCCACCCAAAATACAGATCCCAGTAGACTGGGAAAGGGTTATCAGTTTTGCAGTTTCAGTGTGTTTATCAATCTGTCCACAATATAAACCTCAATTAGATTGTTTGTTTAGCTCAACAACATTTTCCTAAAAACCAGGATCGAGTGTGACACTACTTCTTTATTCCTTCTCCAGACAAGTCTTTTAGCTCTTTATGAGCAGCTCCATCTCTCTACATTTAAGGGAAGGAGAGAATCTCAATAGAGGTGATGGTTCTCTTGTACTTAAGAAAGCCAACAAAGAAACAGAAAATATTCTCAGTAGTAGGAAAAGGGTTCCTTAAGGGCATATTTAAGATTCTTTTTTAGAGAAATTGTTCCTGTGAATCTCAGAAGCAAATCAGAGGCACAGTGCATAGGTGTGATGACATTCCTACATTTACAGTCAGAACATGTATCAAAAATACAGCTCCTTCTTTGCTTTTCCTCCCACTTGCAGTATTTATACTTTTCAACTCCAGTTGTCAATTATATTCTACCCATCATTTTAATATATTGACATTCTGTCACTTTCCATGTTCTTGATCTGTAAGTTGTCTTTACATCTTGTTCATCTCACATTACAATCTTATCCCTTCATCCTCCATTTTGTTAGGAAGTCCCCCCAATCCTTTTGCTTGCCATTCTCCCATGCCATATCTCACCTCCCATTCCTAATTCTTCAGCCACATCTCAAACCACTTCTTTTGGTTTCATCTTTGATCATCTCCCTTCACACACCCACTTTTCTCTTTGCTATAGGTTTCCTCAAGCTCAGAAACTTCTTCTGTTAGTTTAGGAGATGCCTGGCTGTAGCTCTCCCCCGGTAACTCTGCTGAAGTCACTCACCCATTAATAAGGAAGGGAAGGCTGACAGCAAGAGAACTAATTGAGAGAGGAGTGAGACTGTGGTGCAAAGCAGGTTGCTGTGTTAATGGGAGAAACAGGCAGATACATCTCCTAGGGTTTCTGTGAAATTGCTCCCAAACTCCAATTTCATTCCAAGTAGCAAGATCAGTTTTTACCTCCCAGGTTGCAACAACTTCAGGGCATGCAAAACAATGATTCTTTAATCTCTGTCTCAGGATAGCAAGCAATGATTTTGCTGAGTAGAAAGATTTGCCATCATATGAAAAAAGAAAAAGGATGGCCAATACAATTACTTAGAGCAGACAATGTTAGCTGCCAGAGACTGGAATGAGGTATCAGGAAATAGATGGATTTGTCTAACAAGCCTTTGATCTTCAGTCGCATCCATGCTGGGCTATGTACCAAGTTAAGACAGTAGAGTTAGGTGTGCTTTAAGCTGGTGACAGAGATCAAATCAAGCTTTTTTTCCAGCTGTAAGTCACATTCTGTGCCAGGTTTCAGCAATATAAGCTGGTTAGACAGAGCTGAACATGAAATGAAAGTGAAACGGTTATTTTGATTTTGTAATATTTATATCAATGTGAATTAAAAATTTGTATTTTAAGCTACATGAAGTTATTTATCAGTATAAGTAAAGCTTTCAAAAATCATTGTGCTAATCAGTGATGGGAGGAGAGAAGCAGGAGAAAAAGGCAGAGCTATTTTTGTGCTTGGCATCACCAACTCTGTCTTGTGATAACATTATGCTGGAACCATTCATTCACTCATTGCCCAGTTAAACTTGTTTAGATTAAAAAGGTCAATTAAAAGTGCAGAATAAAGATTTCCTTATTCCAAAGTGATGTAGCAGCTGGAAAATGCAAAATTCTACTTACACAAAATACAGTTTTCAGGAGATGGCAAGTCTGTACAACGTACGACAAACTGAAGAATTTGTTCTGACATAATTTTGATATAAAATCAAGCAGTTTTTCATACTCTAAATTGTTTAACTGTTCAGGTGCTACTGCAAGGGATGGAAATAGCAGATCTGTCTTTCGGAATGGTGCCCCTCCTCACATGTACGTAAACATGAGAGGAGAGGGAGAGGCTATGCCTTGCTTTTACCCCTGAAATAAAATGCAGTAAATGCAGTAAATGCAGTTTGACAGTACAAGTTTCCCCTTTAGAGCAAGGCAGACCTAAGGATTATAGATGGTGCTATGGACTGTTTTTTTGTAGGTGGTTGCTCAATTTTTATGACATGGGCTCATTTCCTGCCTAGGAGAATGCCATGTCTGTACCACAAGGCAATTCTCCTCTTTTAAATACTTAAGGTAGCTCCAAACTGTCTGGTTGTCTGTGCTGGTGAGTACAAATGCTCAGACAGGGTGTTTGCCTTCTCTTTAGTTTCCTTGAGTGGTCAGGTTAATCAATTCTTTCAGTTTGATTATACCTGGTTCTGGAGATGGTTTATTTGCTACTAAGCTGAACATTTCTTCTTCACTTTGTGGGTAAAGATTTCTTTTGAAGAATCTGAAAAATGTTTCAAATTCAAAATAATGTGAATGTACATAAAATATTTTAATTGTTTTCAACATATAGTGCTAATGGTGCAGATAGCTTAAGAAGCTAGTTCGATTATGCCCAGTGTTATTCAGCAAGGGAAGCGCATTCACTCAGTGTTGCTAGGCTACCAGCCTTATTTACAGATACTCAGAACCTTCCAGGGCAGAGAGAGCTGAAAAGCTTCAAGAGCAGATGTAAGAAGAGGAAATAATAAATGGCACTGATGATGCACTGGAATTAATTTTAATGTGTATTGTACTGTGGGATCCCAGTGAGAGAAGAGGCAAGGAGAAAACACCTCTGCACTTAGCTAACTCATTGCACTGCAAGCAGGGAGAGCAAGAGGGAAAGAAACCACTGACACTCCACAGTAGTTAAGTCAGTTGTCAAATTTAAGATAGGTTTTTGGTTTTGGAAGTCATCAGTTGAAAAGTAAGTCACCAAGAATGTACATAAAAACAGGAAGATGCTCCTATAAGAGTCGTCTATAAGGTAAAAATCCATTATTAATAGATGTTTAGTTGGGCTAGCCTAATCAAATTGGGTCCTATTTGCTTTTTGTTGTTGTTCTTTTAGCTAGACACAGACCTGCCCTGGGGCACCCCTTGTATAGTAATGAACTGGACTACCTAGAAAGAGAAGCCTTGCCTCCAATGAGCCTTGTACAGCTTATTTTGGAGGCTTGACAAGCAATAGCAGCGCTACAACTACAAAGCAAACCTACCTGCAGCACCTTATATCTTATCCCTAGGGTCCTTCACCAGCTTTGCCTCTGCTTTCTTAGGAACAGTGACCGAGCTGAGCTCCTTCACCCACAACACTGTCCCACAGGTCTGGATGTGGCAGCAGAACCACAGGTTGCAACATGGTCCACTGACAGCCTCAGAAGACCCAATCTGATTAAACTATTGATGCTATTGAAAAGATGAAGAGAGAGACCTGAGGTACAACATTTAGATGGGTCCACAAGCTCCCAGCATCACATGACTGCAGCCCAGACAGGAGGTAGAGCTGGAGCCAAGCGTCATGGCTTAGGGAAAATATAGGGCCCAGATCTGGTGCCCCAGGCCCATGATCCTTTTATGGGTTTCCCTACAAATAAAATGATAATTTGAGGGGGAGGATGAGAGCACTCAACCCTGAGTTACTGCATGTTGGGGGCATCACCTAAGTGCACAGAATTCCCATGCTCCCTGTTTAAGCAGACCCAATGTGTCTTTGAAACCAATTACCTACACGGAAAACAGTCATATTCATGGACTATGGCCCCATCAAATACAGGGCAGAAAACAGATACTTTGCAAGATAAGTCCTGTCCTGTGAAGAAATAGGTATTTGCACCTCCACAAGAAATCACCTCCACAAACATAACAGCTTTAGCCTCAGATCTAATGGATTTATAAACATGTTTCTCTTGACATTGCTACTGTAAGGTGTGCAAATGTACATATGCTTGCACATCAGCCATCTTAATGAAAAATTCCTACAGATATTCAAGAATGCCTTCTTCCAGCTGAAAAAATAGGGAAGGAAATTTGCAATAGAGAAATGCTGCAGTTGAGGTGCTAACCATAGCAGTGCTGTAAGCCTGATGACTAAAACTTGCTGAACACCGTGAGTCATATGAGGATGTACCTCCCCTGCCCTGGCTGGCTGGGCCCGTTCATGTCAGTGTGAATCAGTGCTGGAGAGGTGAGAGTGTCTCAGCTGAGAAAAAGAATGCATTTAAAAACAAAGAGAGAAATGGGTAAAATGTGTTTACAGCCTGCTCTGTTGTTTTGCAGCTGGTATACACTAACATCCATCACTTAAATGTTTAAGGCTCTATTACTCAAGCAGAGGAATGGCAGTAGCTGCAGGCACAGAAGCAAATTTTACTCCATTAACCCTCAAATACCACCTGGAGCAACTTCTCATCTTCTCTGGAGTTCCTTTATTTTATCCTGCTATAACAGGACAGAGCTTTACTCATCTAATTCAGTCACAGCGGGTGAGAGGAAAAGAGGCAAAATGTGTAGGTAGTATCAAATGCAGGGAAGCTGTTAATACCTTGCAACTCACAAGGAATGAGTTGTGAGGCTGTTTGTCCTTGATAGGCTCCCACAAACAGCAGCCTCAGAACTTTGGCTGGTCACTGCCCATGACCTAAGTCTGAGACCAGTAGCCTGACCCTTCTTGGGTGCTGGCTCTGGAGATGTGCAGTCTCTCTCAGTCCATTGTGCCCAGGTAATGGCTATCATTCACCCTCTCTGCCAGGGAGGAGGCCAGCAATGTGTCTGCCGGTGTATCTCACCATGTTACCCTCCAGCAACAGTGGGCACAGTCGCTGTCTCAGGTCACCCTCTGCAAGGAGATGCACAGACACTAACCCCTGAGCCACTTGATCTGTGTGGCCGAAGTGAAGGGCTGCTCTTCCCCCACAGGGTCCTCACTCTACACTACTTAAACCATGTTCCCTGTCAGTGCAGCTTCAGTAGCTCCAGTGAGGGTCAGTTTGCTCTTCTGTGGGGCCTTATCCTGTGTGCACAGTGATGGAAAACAGATACCTACTCAGTGCCATAGGTATTGTGGGATGCTGCAAATGTGTGCTGAGGGACACTGAAAGGTACTGGGTCCTTCCAGACTCACCCCAAATAAAGACTCTCTTGTTTTAAAGACGCCACTAATCTCTTTAGGTACCTTTAGTGTTTGAAGAGTTTGGATTAGTGACTTATGGAGGTGCTTTACAGCTTATCTGTCTTTATACAGACCTTAATTTCTCTGGTTGTTTTTACCATGGTAACTAATAGCACCCCCTGGCAATGAACGTGGATGTTTCTATAGATACACATTGGCCTCATGCATTCTGCTTATGCAAGTCTAATGCTTGACATTGAGTGCTTGGGGGAAAAAGTGGTCTTTTCTGGAAACTACAAGGAGTCTTTGCTGCATTCCATTTATTATGGTATTAAAATTTAGGCTGTGATGAAATATTTGGGAAGGAAACTAATGTATCAGACATTAAGTTTTCCATATGCAAGGCTGAATGTCCCCAAACAATCTCAACTTCCATGATGAGTCCTTGAGATTTTTTTCATCTTTTTTTTGCACTCTAACATATAACTGCATTTTTAACTATGATAGAAACATTCAGCAAAAGTGGAGGATTTCTAAGTTTATTTAGAATTCAGTTGTAATTTATCTACTGATTTTAGCCAAATATGTGTGACTGGAAATCTATTACTTCCTAGGCAATTTATTACAGAAAATACAGAAATCTTACATCATAAATTCTTTTATTTGAACTTAGTTTATATTTTTCTAAAAAAGTAACTGTTCACTTTCTTTAAGATACATCTCATTTTCTTAAGTGACAAAATAGAAAAAAAAATATATAAAAACCCCTCTCCTGATACTGAAAATTTAATTTTTGTTGGATGTGGTTTAACTTTTAAGAGATAAGCTGTTTTCTTGATTATGAAGAGTAAATTAATCAATTTAATCAGGTTTTGATCAAAGCCAAACCAATTAATAGACCTTAATATTCATGGAGGAAAACATTTAGCCTGGATAAAAAAGAAAAATGCCTTCAATTGTCAATGACTGTGAGCTGGGGATTATGTAATGCCCTGAAACACTTAGGCAAAATACTCCTCATTTATTCCCCCTAGAGACTCAGGCCCCTTGTTCTGTACAATCCACATTCCTGCTGCATCCACTGGTCATCTGAAACTGATTCCTGCAACACACCCTATCTTGGGACTGAAAATATCAGCTGATCACTGTGAAAAAGTAATGAGATTTACTGTGCTATACCCAGCATGTATTTCCTAGGTGTCCTTTCAGTAACTGGGACCTGGTGTCAAAGAATTTGAAGAAGACAACTTTGGCTATTCTTATGGCCTTCTTGAAGGAAAACTGGCATGAGAAAACAAATCCTATATGTAGTAGTTGTTCAGTGCAGTTTGAAATAATTTCACACATGGTAACTAGCTTTCAGGTAGTTCCCATGTGAATTTATAATGTCTAAAGTTTCTGTTTTTAACACTCTTTTACCAGAATTTTTTAAAATTTTGTTTCCCAAGGCCTAGCACACATAAACCGTTGGAGTGAGAGAGGAAATTGAGGACTTGCACAGATTCTAGAATCCAGACAAGATTCCCTAGTTATTTTAGTGAAAGCTTTTATTCCTAGTTTGTGTATTTTTTTTATTTCTGCTACCTGCATCTGGAATAATTTTCCAGGAAAGAAATTCCCTTTTCTTACTCAGTCCCTTTTCTTTTAATGTTTCTTTTTTTTTTTTTTTTTTTTTTTTTTTTTTTTTACTTTGTGCTATTTTGGAAAAGTAATAAGATGCAAGTAGGCTATCCTTATCTGAAGTGGCTTTATAAGTAGGACAAAGTCTGAATCTCTTAGCACAAACTTGCACAAAAGTAAAGATCCTGATTTTGTTTTTTGCAAAATTTTACTGCCATTGGTATTATATAACAACAAAATACATGGCTAAATTTAAACATAACTTGAAACAAAAAAGGTAGCATTAATTCTTTTATGCCTCACCTGATTTTAAAATAAACAATTGTGAGGCTCAATTGTTTATTTTATTTTTCTCAGATGTTTGTTCTGAACCCTTCAGCTTTGCAATACACTTGGAAATATCATTAGAACAGACTTCTGTGTTCAAACAACAGAAGTGTCTTATTAAAAGTAGACTGTATTACAGTGTCATTTCTGCTCAGCTTTTGTTCAGAAACAGCAAATGCACAGATTAGATGCACAGTTGTACAGGTACGCAAGAGTGGGGATGGCAAACAGTAAATCGAATTTTTAACTCCAGAGAATGTTTGGGCTGTAGTTTCTGGATGCAGTCAACCTCACCAGGTTAGGTGCCTTCCCTGTCTTTCCCAGACAATTTTTCTGCTCAGTCTGATGTCTCACTAGAGATATCAAACCATTCTGTAAGAGAGAAACCCTCTTATTTTCATTATGCTTCTGTTGTTGCTCTAGGCTACAACAAAGTAGAGGTCTGGGCTCTAGCTTGTCCCATTTTTTTTTCCACTACCTTGTGCTAGTGATTCACAACATCTTTGCTGTCAAAAAGCCACAATTTTTAGTGGGAAAGCATGTGACGCAACCGGGTCAAAAGGAGGAGAGGTGATTTAAACAAAGGACTATGACATATCTCCATCTGTGCAGTTCAGCTGTCACATGTGGCCTCCCGGATGGGATCTAAAAGTGTGCTAATAGGCTGCAAAAATTTCTGAGGTATATAAACATTCTTTTGATGTATGGCTTGCCAAATATTATACCAGTCTTAAAAATGCCACAACATGACAAAGAGAAGTGTAAATTATGGGGAGAAAATTCTGAAGAGAAATGGAGAGAGGCTGAAATTGAAAAAAGAAGTGCTGAATTTGTCTGCCATCAAAGTTGCAGATGACTGGAAAACATAGAAAATCAAATAGGATAATTACTTCTTGTAAGTATCATCTAGAATTTCTTTTGATTATCCTATTTTTCCTTTTTGCAATCTTGTCCTCAGGAGCCCTGTACTTTGCCAAAGGAAGGCACACTTAAGCTTGTCAGGTTTCAGGTAGAGCCAAATGGAAATAGATCTACTAGAGGTATATACTACCTCAGGGCTTCAAAGTCAAGTAAAAGTTTTCAGTTTGGATATTCCTGGGTCCTGAGGTGTGTTTAGGGAACTTAGGAACTGCTGTACATGTCCTGCCTAGCCCAAAGGCCTATGAGAAATTTTGTACTATTGGATGTTAGGTCATTGTAAACTTTCCCTGGTGGGCATGAAATAGAACTGTAGGAATTCAGTAAATGAAAATTGCCTTATAAGAAGTGTTTTAAGAAACAAGTTAAATATTTCTCTGGTTAACCAAAAATAGCTTTTGTACGGCAAGTGGTTTAGGCAGTGCAAGCTTGTGTATGTCCACAACATACAGTCAACAGAGCTAATGAACCCTCATCTGCTAGGCATAAAACTGAGGTTCTAATCTGCAAAGGGAGATGAAATGTCATATTTGGCATGCTCCTACATGATGTTTACATGAAGACTGCCAAAGTGTGTGTGGGTCATTAGAATGTGACACACACTCTTTTGCTTTGGAAGTACAATGATGAATCAAAGTATTTCATAGAAACATAGAATCATTAAGTTTGGAAAAGACCTCCAAGATTATCCAGTCCAACTTTTTGACTGAACACCATCACGTCAACTAAACCATAGTACTAAGGGCCACTTCCAGTCTTTTCATGAACACTTCCAGGAATGGTGACTCCATCATCTCCCTGAATAGCCCATTCCAGTGCTTAACCACCTTTTCCATGAAGAAATTCTTCCTAATGTCTAACTTGAACTTCCCCTGGTGCAGCTTGAGGGCATTTCCTCTTGTCCTGTCACTAGTTGCCTGGCAGAAGAGAGCAACCTCCACCTTGCTGCAACCTCCTTTCAGGTAATTGTAGGGAGCAATAAGGTCTCCCCTAAGCCTTCTTTTCTCCACATATTTATTTTTTGAATTTTTCAAGAGACATATTATATTGTTTTGCATTTGCTCAGCCATGAGAACACTACTAAAAATTGCTTGGGATATAGCATACACTGTTCATTCTTAGGAAAGAGAACTGCAGCTGATTTGGCAAGATTGGTGTCTGAATCCAAGATGTAAAGCTTCTCCTAATGTGGCACATGATCTATCTTGTGCATGCATCACCAGTAGTAGAGCTGCTGGCAGAATAGGCTTCAAAAGGCTATAGGAAACGGCTCATGTTTTTCAAGTGGAATTTTTGACAGCTGTTAAGGCAGCTAAACTGCATTTTTAGAAGAGATCGCATTTTATTTAGATTTTATTTAGCTATTTTCTTGTGCAAGTAAACAAATATGGTATTACCAGGGTTGCTTAACTATTCCTCTGATGACAGAATGACTTATGAAAATCTGTAATCCAGACAGGATCTTGCAAAGGTTTACAGCAATTCTTAGCACTTATGTATCTGATGCTTATGGACAACAAGAGACTGATGTATTTTTCAGCACTGTTGAAACTTGTACAAAAATATGTTTTCATGCCTTGCCACTGAAATGTCCTGTAATAGTCACATTAAAGTCATTGCAGTGGTGTGACTTATGCTGTATAACTGTGAACAAGGAAATTGCTTATCTGAGGCAAGGGATTTTTGCTTCAGCCTATTCCAGGAAAAAGAAGATGAAAAAGTCCTTAAACTCATGAAACTCACTCTGATACTGGAAGTGATATATCTAAGCCAATAACTAAATATTCATTCTATAAAAGCTCTATACATTGGTATAGGGAATGATAGCAAATTATCCTGATCAGAACTTGGATAGACTGCAAATTGTATAGTGTAACACTAAATGCAGACAACAAATTTTGGGCAGCCGGGCAACACTTCTTTACACTCCTTATGTTTCATAAATTATTGAATCATACAGCAGTAACTTACTGGGCTGAATTTGTTGTGCATGGTTAAAATGTCTTCCCTCTCTAGTCTAAGAGAATAAAGTAACAATCTAATAATTGTGTAAGCTTTAAAATAGACTAGTCATTTAAAACCAATGAGTATTAATGGGGTATTCCTCCATGACTCTGTTCCTTTTTTTTATTTTTTAGAAAATAACATTGCAAGGAAGTATATAAGGAAGTATACAAGGAAGTCAATACCTACAAGTTCTTTCTGTAAAAAGGAAAAGAAAGCTGAAAGACTGCTGATATATTTGCGACTATATATGTGTATATTCAGGGAAAACCAGAAAAAAGTATACTGAAAGTAGAGCAAAATTCTTTGTATGACAATGCCAACAGTAAAAGTTAGAATATGCAATAAACCAGCAGAAAAATGACAATGTGGTTTCTTTCTGCAGAGCATAGTGACAGCTGCAAGAAGCTGTTCTTGCTGATCACGATCTTTGCCTTTCTCTCTCCCCCTGTCTTTTCGCTCCGAGTTCTGAAAACCAGAACGTCTTCCACGTGGGCTGTGGCATGATGGTAAGCAAGGGAGAGCTGTCCTCTTCGCTCATATACAACCCTGAAGGAACGCAGCTACCATCTGATGCTCAGCAACACTCAAACTTCTCCAGTCCGCAGCACAGAAGGAAATTGTCACTAGCTGCCAGAAAAACATCAGGTGTTATTTCTCTGCAGCATGACCTGGTTGCAATTGTGAAGTTGGACTAATATGAACAAATATGGAGTTTATTTCTTTCCCAATTGAGCAAAGTGTGCAAAAATAATCTTAACATCAGGGTATGTCGAGAGATATACCATTATTTTATTTTGTATCCTTTAATGTCATATTTTTGATCAGAAATTTGCACTGCTTCTAAAAACTTTTCCCCAATTTTCTTTTCTCTGTTTTGTATTTAACTGTCATTACCTCACTAAAGCTTTAGAAGCTCTAACAAAAGACTCTTGCGCAAATTGCTGGTGTCTGTGTCAGCGTGAAAGTTTTGTGTTGCAGTGGGTGGCCTGCCTGGATCGTGCAGGATGATGCGCAATTTCCCAAATGTTCTTTATACCTTTCTTTCAAGAAGTAGGGCTTTATCAAAAGTAAAAGGGAGTTGTCAGTGGTGGATAAGCTGTGCTCTGAGCTGGCCTGATGTTCTTCTGAGTCAAGCTATGTTTATGAAACACTGTGTTTCCTTATATTTCAACTGTCATTTAAAATCCTTGGAGGGCTGAAAAGTGGTAGTTTAAAGAAAGTTATTGAAACTGGTTTCAGTGAAATACAATGACCCATGAACTACTTAACAAATCAGATGAACTAATTTTTTTTTCCTGTCCTTAAATGCTGTGAAACTATGAAGAAAATAGCATAAGCAATCTGATATTGCTGTGAGCATCATGATAATTATTGGAGCTGTGTTTCCTCATGTGATACCCTTCTTACTTTTGTCACTAAAAACAGTTAACCCAAATCTAACTGCTATTAAAAATTCGCTATACAGGTTTTCTAGCCTGAAACTTAGTGAGAAGAGCTTTAAAGTAATTTCTTTTTCTATTTAAAATTTTTTTATTCCATTTCATACCAAAAGATCAAAATGGTATCTAAGCTTCTGACAATTGTTTAAAGGCTATCTTGTTACGGGTTTAACTGGTAAAATACAAATAATTTATTCTATTTTTAATATATATTTATTCTTTGCATCTGAATTGATGCCTCTGCTCATCAAGAATTTTTTTCATGTGATGGGTACAGAGGATCCCAGGCTAACTTAAGGATGCTGTCTCAGTATTGGCTGTGAATCCAAAATGTGCTTGTGACCAAATACAATAGAGAGATTCTAACTCATGCCTCTGTTAGAAAAAGCTTACTCAAGCATTGGCACATTCAGGTGAGTCATGTAACAGACTCTGCATCCACCTGAGCCAGTAACGAGGGACTGGCCCCCTAGATTGCTTTTTCCAATCTCTTTTATCCTTCAATTGGGCAAATTTGCTCAGCAGCTTTCAAACTAAAGAATCTTTCCGAACTGTGTAATATATAATTTATTGTGGCTAAAAATAAGATTTCAGTGTGAGATTCTGGAGGACTATCGCAAGCTGAGCATTTTCATACAAATAGAAAATTATACAAGTAGAGTCCACTCTTCCCTTCAGGACACCATATATTACTACCATCTCTGTGTCAGAAATGCAAGTGACCAGTCACACCTTAACATTCAGTCTCTCTGCAAACTCCACTGGAGGGTTTTGCAGACAGCATTTTAAATAATGGAAGTTAAGAGTTTGGATAAAATCAAAAATTGCTGTTTCCACATTCTACTTTGTGCTGAGGAACAATGAAACTTAACTGGAGTACAAGTAGGTCTTTACCTCAGCATGACTAGTGTTGCAAAATTTAGAGTTTTCTCAAAACCCTCACCTCCTGAAACTATAATTGCACAAGAACCTCAGTTTTCTAGGTCAGTGCTGGAAAGAGAAAAGAGAGAATATAATGCGAACATATCCCTGAGGGCAATTTCCTATTGCTTTCAAACCAGCACAATATTTTTACCTTTATAATTTTTTAACAATTCACTTTGTTAACTTTTGTTAATCACTAAGCTACTTGGAACCCCACCATGTTGTATGTGATGTATCAAAGTCTAAATGGCTTTAAATTTTTAGATCAGTCTTCCAATCTCAATGTGTTCAGCTGAAGCCCACTGCAGAAGCTGGGACAGAATATATCATCACTGAAATACTTACTTAACAATGAAATAATCCAAATAGCGTCTGATTTCAGTCAACCTTGATCAGAAATTCAGGCAGTTTTTTAAAAATCTAGTAGTTTACCAGGCTCTTCCACACACACGTGGGGAAGGTACCAGAAGGGTTTCTTAGAGTATATAAACCCACAGGACTTTATGTTTCATGGGCTTTTTTCCTCCACCACTCCCTGAGGTACCAAGACAACAACAACCATCAGGTTTTTCGGAGACCTCTGAGTGGTGAACATAAACTTTTACTTTTTCTCTCTCTTTCTTTTTCTCTCTTCCCATACATATTTTCTTGGGTGATATATTTGTGCTTTTATGTTGCCATATTACTATAGATAATAACCAAGTATAGCTACCAATAACCAAAATAGCTACATACCTGTTTTCCTTTGGAGCATAACAGCTTGTCTCATGACAATCCTATTAGTTACAGGTCTTGAAACTGAGACTGTTTGAAAAAAAGAAAATTAATCAAAAGCTTTAAACGTGTATTTCCATGGCACCATGTAGCAGCTACATGTCAAGCAGAGTGATAGAATCCTTCTTTTTGTGTTATCTGTATGGTAGACAGAAGTGCATAACTAATGCCTTAATTCAAGTCACATGTTTAACCTAGGTTAGGTATACCTTTAAACAAGAACCAGCTTGTAATGCATACAGTCACCACCATAGGCCTGATGTCTGAAGTGAGAGCTAACTACAGCAAAATAAAAAGAAACAGGTCTGTTGATCACATGCATTTTCTGTATGTTGGATGACAGAAACTGGACAGCAAGGGAGGCATCTCTGTCCCCTTGAAATATATACCTCCAAACCCTCTCCAAATAGTGGCTGAGATATGAGATACTGAAGTTATTTGTCTCATAGCTTCTACCATGATGGGTGCAGCATTTCTCACCTTAAGTACTTTCCTTGGAATGCAAATGAGTTTTGCATCCTCTGTATGCAGCGGATCAAATTCCAGAGGATGAAGGTAGGCAACAGAGGATGGGTAATGAGTCATAAAATCATCCATATTCTGCTCAGAGCACTTCTGTCCCTTTGCTGGATTTCTTCAGAATTAATAATATCAGCTTCTAAGATAAAGGGCTGCTCTTTCTCTATGTTTGTTTACTAAAAGAAAACTATCCCACAACATTTCTAATGTTTAATGTAAAACTAAACGAAATCTGTCCCTTTCCTGAACTTCTATTATTTAGTGCTGAGCTGAGTTGAGTTAAGAAAAAAACAGTGGCTGTGAACAGGTTTTAGAGTTCAAAATTTGAACTTAATATTATATTCAGATCACAATTCATTTAATTTGCATGACAAAACCCCTAAACTAAGGATGTTTTATTTAAAAGCACAAATGCCATAAACTCTGAAGGACCATATACTGAAGTGAAGATGGGGTCAAAGATAGCTTCACACTTGGGCAGGTAAAGAAAAAGCAGTTCTGTTGGGAAAATAAGGGATTTTAATTTCTAAGAAAGTATCTCTGGATCATTATTCACAGTAATGATCTAGTGGGAAATCAGAACTTTTGTAGGAAAGTTATAAATGAAAAGTGGTAGGATGTATCACTCATTCTGGCACAAACAGGAGCTTGGTGAAGCAGCCAGGGCTGTCAGAAAGTGTTCTCCCTTGAGTAGTCTAAAGAATTATTATAGCATCTTCCTTCTAGTACTGTAAAAAGCTACCACACTTACGGTTTTTTACCCCTGAAACTAATCTTCTTTTTTTCCTTTATCAACAGATTTTATGTAAATACATTTGAATGAAAAGGTTTTGGAGATTTTTAATGTGTGAACAGCTCTTTCATGTTGGGAATTTTTGACTGCCTGCATATATACCTCTTGAAATGACAAAATGAACAGAAAAGTGTAAAGAAATTATACTGATCTTAACAGTCAAATATGCTATATTGTTTTGGATTCTGTAGACTAATAGTTTTGCATGCAGTTCTGATCTTTTGTAAGTGAACAACAAGAAAGAAAATCTCTAGGGTAGATATTGCTTTTAGAATATAAAGGTAATTCTACATATCTATGTGCAATAGCATCAGTAAGCCGTGTATTTGTTGCTCTTCTTTTTAAAAAATGTTGTGCTGAACAGTCAAAATATATTATGTTTTAAGTGGAATATTATTTTTCCCATAATGATGGACTAAGGTGACTAATCTAATTTAGTGATCATTTAGAGTATCATTTCAAGGAAAAGAAAATGACAACCTTCGCTCTCATTTTTCTTTCCATTTCTGAAGATCTTAATTTCTTTGTCATTTTTTTCCTCTGTTGGATGATTTGTATTTAATAATGCATTTTAATTTTGAATTTCCCATTCTCATATAAATACTGTTGATTAATGCTGAAACACTGCCAGAGATGCTTGCAGTAGAAGGGCTGTGCAATGTTTAAACACTCTATATAAATATTCCTGACATGGAATCCACTCTTCCTCAGACATCTTCCGCTGAAGTTGCTGAACAAGGGAAGTGCTGGCCATCTGTGATGCTAATGTCAGAAGATTATTGCTATGTTTTCTAAGAAATCTAATTATCCCTTTAAAGAATAGAGTTTGATACAGATTGAGAATTTTGTAATAAGGAACTGCACCACATACATCAGTGTTATATTTTTGCAGTGTACAGAACTTACGGTCTTAATTCCCCAAGACTGTTTAAAAGGATGATAATTGCTAAATGTCTTCTATTACTTCCTTCCTTTCCTCTTGTTAGCTTGCTTTGATTTACAGACAGTCCCAGTGATATCTTGGCTGAAAATCATGTAAAATATGGTAAATGGGTATTCTGAATCAATTGGATTTGTTTTCCTCAAGATTGTTAATGCATCTGCTGGCACATTCAAAGCCTAGCTAAACCCATTAAAAGAACTGACATACTTTTGTAACATTTTAGTTGAAAACACATTTACTCATGCAAAGATCAGGAGACAGAAAAAGTAATAGAAAGTATTAAATTAATAAATCCATATTTTACAAGCCAGTCTTGGAAATGCTGTACTTCCATTTTACCAAAGTCAATGTGAACCGGGAACACTACCTGATACATCTGTATGAGTCTTTGTAAGGGCAGTATGACTCCGAAATTAAAACATCTCCATAGATGTTCCCATTCTTTTCAGTTCATTTCACAAAATCAGATGTTTCCAGAAAAAAGATAATTAACACAGTCTGAGTAAGAAACTAACACATCTGGATAAATATTTTATTTCAAAACTCCAGATTTTCTGTTCTTGCCATCAGATATCTGCAACGTCTTAACCAATTTTCATGAGTGGGAAGTGAGAAAACAACAGTTAAAATACTAATGTCCAATAATGCTTTTCATCAATACAGCCCTAGCCTGTGGTTTCATTTGTGAAAACAGCATAGCTGATAATAATCATGGGAAGTTTGGTGAAAAACCTAAGTAGATAAAGTACCCTATTGCTGTTTCCTGTGAAAAACTGCAGCTGTCTTACCCATTCCTTATACTCTCTACTGCTCTTTTACTTTGCCCTGCTTTTAGGGATAGGCTTGACTTAACGCTTTTCACACGGGCACAGTGAGGTATGAAAAAATAACATGGCAAGACTCACACAGATGAGGCTTTTTGACCTCTACATGAACAGTAGAAACCTCTGCAGTAGCTACAATAGGCCAGATGTTGAAGTATAACAGTTTGTTTCAAAGCTTCAGTGGACTCTCAAAGCATGTCTTTCAGCCACTGGCTCCTCCCAGGGTTGGGTCTCAGGCACAGATAAGCTGCAAAGAGGAAAATGATTATTAGAATCTTGGGGAAGCTGTACATCTTGCTAAAAATATATGTCAACCACTATCTAGGGGTTCAGGAAACCAAAGATTTGTACTACCAGTTTGTTGTTGGTTTTTTGTTTGGTTTTTTTTTTCACATCTGCAGTGTGAATATGACCCCAGTTGTACAAATATACTGCACAAAAGATAGGCTGCTGAGTGTTAAGGGTGGGTCCCCCCTCCTTACAGTAGGATGCCAAAAACTTGGGTATTAGAATGCAGTCTCTATCATTTTAGCCCTGTACTCTACAAACCTAATCTGCTCCAATCCTGAAATAAAAAGTTAAATTCGGGACTACTGTATCTAAGCCATAAAACTGCAGTAAGAGTTCTCCTGAGAGTGGATGTAATGGGTCTTGGGTCTATCTCATGATGTAAGTGGTAAAAAGAAGAGTCAGTGGTTTTATCTACAGATCACGTCTTTGCAGGTTCTTTATTTTTAAAACTTTGGCAAAAATTAAAAGGGATTTTTTTAAAATCAAAGAGTTGAAAAAGAGTTCAATATAAGAATTACAACTTCTTTGGAAACTTACATCCCTCTCTTTGTTTCCTATCCCTTTCGTCAACTTAAACAACTATTCTCTAAATTCATGTATTATCTTGATCAATTTGAAATTAAGCTTCCAGTAAATAAATTGTCTGAAAAATGTCATTCAGCTCTGGTAACACTAACTACTTGCATAGTGCTGTTCTCTTACCCAGCATTTTACCTTCCCATCATTCCACCTGCTGCTAGTGAAGCTGTGGTATGATCAACGTAAGTGGCTAGAAGGGAACTCTAATGTTAGTATAAGCCACAGTTTCAAACTACTCTGATGAAAGACTCTTCCCCAGGTGTTATTAAACAATCAAAGAACAACAAAGTCAAAATACTGCATTGTATGTAAGTATCCAGTAGGTCCTTGAACTATGTTTGCACTTATGTCAATAGGAACCATTACTGTGATATGTAACATTAGATAATCCACATCTAAGACAAAGTAATGCAAAATTACTGAAGAATAACAGCAAATAAACAAAAATTGCTTTACAACAGCACATTTAGTGCCAGTGAGTCTATCTTAGGTCCACAATCAAGATGCTCGGTGGAAGTTTGCATTTAAATCACATTTTGGGGTGGTGTCTGATGACAAAGTCCCTCACTGGATGGTGTTTGCAGTTGTTTAAAGTGCGTCTAAATTAAAACAACCTTTACTAGACCTTAATTCCAGTCCATTCCAAATTGCCCTTTTCATGCCAGATGTTTTGTGGGAGTAATGTTCTGACAAGTTTTCTTACACGTGTAAGCAAAATTATCAAAGGAAAGAAAATGAACTATTAAGAGTGTGAGCTGAAGTGGCATGAAGTATTTCTGATATGTGACAAGCACCTCAAAACAACTTTGAATAGAAAGGCTGCTGAAGCTAAAGTAGTTTCAAGTGGCTGGAATATCAAATCTTCTTAAGCATGATATAAACTATTCTTAAGGGAAAATTTTAATTGTGCCCTTCAGGCAGTTTGCCCCATGACATCTATTAATATTGACAGAAGATAAGTGCATGCATCCCTGTGTGACCATATCGTACCACTTCATGCCACCACTAGGAACTGGTATCTATTGGTGTATTATCAAACAGTGGCCTCTGACTCATTCTTTTAGTGGAAAGAGTTTTACAATTGCTACATCAAAAGAGTCATTGTAATCTTTTTGTCTGTAATGATAAGGCAGCAAAGTGCTGTTCAAATGATATGGAACAGCTAAGTGCTCAGACTTTACTTCTTTTTATAAAGGCAAGTGGACAGATAGAGGAGCACAAGGACATTTCATTGTAAGAGATAAAAAAAGCAGTGATTTCATTGGAAACACAATAGGAATAGTTAAAAATGTCTAATCCTTTCTGAAAGGTATGATTACCAAGTCCAGAGTAGACATTTTCACAATTTGATCCGGAATTAGACTTGGTCTTTGGAGCCCTGCAAATAGTTGGATGAAGTGACAATTGCAGGACACTACACTGAATCAATCTCATCATTAGGTGAGGCCAGGAAACATCATTTTTGCAGGGAAAAATTGAGGAAATTTTTAAATGAAAGTGAATTTGGGAATACTGCCCTGTTACACTGGATACCTGCCTGCCTTAGGAGGCAGAAGAGGGGGGGGAGGAACATGCTTCTTGACTCTTTAAAGAGGGAAGAATTATTGTCACCTTGATTTCAGTTTGGAGCCTTTAAAAATTAGTTGTAAAAGTGTGTGAAAATCTGTGTTAATAAAAGGCATAAGACAAAACCAGTTAATCTGACCAGAATACAGAGAAAAATAATCCTTCTTTCTGAGAAGATCTATTTGCCAGAAAAATAGCTCCTGGAGCATGTTACTTAAATATTCTTATAGCATGTACTCCATTACTCTAAAAGGACTGTCTATATCTGATCCAAGCTTTTGTATCATTATCTTCCTTGTTTAATTCAGATGGACTATACTAGACACTGTATTTAAGTTATTTAATATAATTCAAGGTTGGGTGACTATGTGTGTGACACACAGTCTAAGCCTAGTAAATAGGCAGCCTGTTTTTACTGGAGAGTTTCCCAGGGTGGAGATCAGTGACATGCATTTAATTTCAGTGCCTTTAAAGTCTATTTAAGATCAAATAAAATTTATCCTTGTATAAAGGTCCTGCACAGAGACTTTTGTGACAGTGATGGCTCTATAGGCCCCAGAGAAGTAACAAAAAACTAGCTATGTGTTTAACATCCTTAACCTTCTGTTCACTCGCTGTTCCAGGCTGAGTGCTTGGCTCTCATCAGTTGCTTGAAAAAGGAACTCCAGAGTGTTCATTCTTCTGAAAGAAAAAAAAAATCTGAAAGTATACAGTGGATGGATTATAAGAAACAGAAATTGGGGCTCCTTGTTGAGTTTTCCACACAAATTTTCAGAATCTGTGAGATAAAATAGCCTAGAGTCACTGTGGATGACTGTCAATGTAAGAGGGAATAAATATGACATTTTAAGAGAAAAGTTGTGATTTAGCTTACTGTGCATTGTATCCAATTATAGAAGCCTTCTCACTCTTCATCAGCTTTTGTGGAATGTTCCTCTTTCCAAAAAAAAGTTTTTTAAAATGACAAGTTAGTATAAAGGGCCTCAGCCCTCAAGATTTCAAAGCTCTACTTTCTCTACACTTGTGACTGTGATGTGTGAATTCCATAGTATCAAGTATCCCTGCTGTTGTAGCAATGTGTCTTACACTGCTAACAATTTATATGTATCTGATTTGCATATTTGGAAAATGACTTTGAAATGCCTCCAGAAAGTATTTAGAAACACTTGCTTTCTCTTAAATAAAGACACATCTACTGACACTTTTGCTAGAAGGCAAATTTTTATTTTAAATCTTTAAAATCTTTGTCTCTATAAAGGTGTCTGTCCCTGAAATAGCCAAAGATTTTATGTTAAAAGTTTCAGAAATTAAATTCTTACTAGGCATGGGCCATTAGAAAATGTTTCCACTTAGACAGTCAAAGAATATTTAGGATTTCTTGCTTTAGTTCAGATACTAAAAGTGGACCACATTTAATATTTTTATAATGTGCAGATAAAGTACCAATAGGTGAATCTTAGCTTTGTGAGGTCATTTAAAAGTATTACAGCTGAGCTTCACAGTGATCTATTATTCCATGTGGTGATTAGCTTGCACGTAGCTCCTGTGTTAGTTTTGCAGCTAATAAATGTCAATGTCACTGTCTGAACACCTTGATTTTCAAATATAAAATTCTCTCTTTGTCATCTTTTGCCAGATAGCTTGCAGGTACACAGAGATCTAAGGAACTTGTGTGGTCTCTTGTCTATGCACCCTCTGCAAATTCTCTACTTCCACTATCAATGTAATCACCCTAACCATTGCTCCAAAACACCAATGGTGATATCCTGACCATCTACAAAGCTGAACAAAACTTTTGTTCTTCTGGTAATACTGAAATGGATATTTTGTAATTTTAAGAAAAGAATTGAGAGAACCCTGCAAAGCACCTGCAAGTCAAGATTCATCTACATTAGTGTGCGGAAGGGAGAGAGAAGGGAATCTCCTGATTGCCCCTATGTATTAATTTTTGGTTCACACTGTGGAATGATTTTGGAGTATATGAGGTAACTTCCTGTTGAATAGAAACTGAAAGAATGCACTCTGACCACTAATATGCATTAAGTTCAGAGTTATAATTACAACCTTGATGAGAGGTTGCCAGCACCAGCTACACTGCTCAGCAGAGCTGGTGCACTGTTGCAGTCATAGCCTCCAAATTTTCTCAAAATCATGTGTCACATTATCAAAAACGAGTTTGTACCTAAATTGTCATGGCTGCATTTTTATATATTATCTCACATTACAGTGTAAGATTTATGTGGTTGTTTCAATGCATCAAAATTAATTTAGTTGATAAGGGAACTGGGTATGAAGGTATTACATTATCTGAAAAGAACAGTTAGATTAATAGGTTGGTTAATAAAAGAGAATATATCGAGGATAACAAATTAATCAAGAATAGTCAGGAAAGCTGAGAGACCTTGGTGGCAGCTAAAGGCCCATCTCAGAAAATGAGACCTATGAACAGTTCATAGGAGTACTTATATCTGTTTGTCCAAGTAGATAGTCTTTGAAGGACAGGAGAAGAAAACCAGTTACATAAATCCCCTGAAGTAATGGTGAGTGCATATCCCTAACTAGGTGTAAGTTATACTGGATATAAGTCTGAAAGTATTTACGTATTAGAAAGCAAACTCTGCATAAGGGAACACAAGCATTCAAAATTAATTTTTGTAACTAGTTTATAGTTTTGAGCCAGGCTCTATTCTTGAATCTCTTAGAAATTAACAATCCTTTGGGGATGTCTGGACTTATATATATTTTTCCCAGATGAGTTATGAGGGGTATTAAAATTTTTTAAAACTGTTTAGCAATTTTTCTTCTTGTTTGTCCATTTTTGTGCTTGTGCCAAGAAGAGCAGTATTTTGAATTTAAGATTTTGAACTGAAGAAATTGGTGCAGAGCCTTCAGTGATGGAGCATCTTGGCTTATTTTATTAAAGCAATATTTGCATCAGCTGTAGGCCTGTCCATTCATCTTTGCTGTGAAATCTCTAAGCACTTTCTGCCTTGTCATGATGCCAGAGACTTTTCCTGACTGTTGAGAGCCCACATCTTCTGAACTTCTGGCTATCAGCTCTCATATCATCTTGTGCAGTTTCAGCAGAGGTTTACCCTGTAACTCTTTGGAAACCTATCCCAATAATATATTTTTGAATCTGCTTATGTAAATGGCTCTGTTGTATTAGATCATCAAGAATTCAAGTATATGCTAGATTTAAATTAAAATGGTATTTATAAACATAGATTTGCATAATAGAAAAATACTGCTAAAGATAAAACCAAAATTAATTATTAACATCATACTCACCAGAGAAGATTTCTTTCAGCTGCTCTAGCATCCCAGCTAGGATTTTTGAGGCTGCCTAGTGACTTCTGTGACTTTATTCCAAACCTTGCTCCTGACCACCTGCTCTTTTTGTAGCACAGTGAGTTCTGCTTCTCTGCATTTCTTATGGTTTGCTTTTTGGTTTTCTTTTTTTTCTAGGGGGGATAGAGAGGGGTTAGGATTCTGAAATATCATGGTAAAAACAGGGAACTGTCATTTTCTTCTCCAGGTTGTTTCACCACCTTATCTCCATTACTGGATAGTTTTTCAGTTTCATCTTTCTTTCCTTCTTACTGCCCCCATACAGTGAATGATAAAATAAGTTTCCAGAGGAGTGCTTCTACTGTAGGTTTCTTTTGAATTATTTTTAAACAGTCTATGATATTTGCATAAAGTTTATGAATGTTAGAAAAGAACAATTTGGGGGGTCCAGAACATTCCGTTAGAAACAAATAACTGAGTTTGCCGAGTCAGGTTTTTTTGTTTACATGTTTGGACTCATTTTACAAGTGCTTTTCTGTGGTAGTAGATGGGTCTCCATGGATCTTAAACACATCTCTCTTTAGATGTATTTAAGCTGCTAACTAGCCAGTCCTAATCATCAATCCTAAATCTCTTGGGTAGAGCTTTCATTTCCAAAAATATTTTGATGATTTGTTCCTTTGCTCAAAATGGAAGAGTTAAACCCCACCACACTTTATTCAGATAATGCTTACATGAATTTTCACCATGTCCAGAAACATTAGATTTTATTTATCTACAATAGTTTATTTGAAACACCCAATGAACAAAAAAAAATTTGTTGCTTACACAGCCTTGTGAAGAGTATTCTAGACAGGTAGATTGACTTAATTTGAAATACTTTGATCTTTCAGATTTTTCAGGACTAGAAGCTATTGCCTCATGGAATTTAATCTTTGTGGCAGTCCTAGAATCAAAATTTTGTGTGGGGGTGTGTGGCTTTTGTTTGTAGGTTTTCTTTTAGTTTAGATATTAACACAATAAAATAACACTAAAACAATCAAAAGTTTTCTATGGGTTCCACAAAGCGTTTTATTCTTTCTAAAGATCATGCAATATAATCATTATCAGCTTTCAAAAGCTCCTAGGTGTTCAGGTGTTTAAAGGATTTCTGATCCACAAAATTAGCTCTGTAATAAGGATGACTACAGAAAGCCGTGGCAGTGCCACTTCTTGAAAGTGGTTTCTTGCTATTTTGTCTTTACATTTGTATTTTTGTTTTCCATTCATCCTATCCTCCTTTCCCAATCAGCATAGAAAAATTCATGCATTTTAACAAAAACTAAATGATCAGAAAAAAAGTGAGCTTAAAGCTCCATTTCCAAGGTACTACAAGTCCAAAAGCATAATGAACAGGCTACCTATTTAAAGGAACTTCAGAAAAGAACTTAAGAAAAATTTCTCACAAGAAGTCATAAATTTAATTCTCATCTTTCCAGAAGGTTGAGTTTTGTGTTTAAGTATTAGATATTAGAAGTCTGTGTGTGTGACTCAGCACGTTTCCTTTTTAATTGTGTCCTATAGCACATTTTGTGTCCTTTGGGGTACAACCTCATTTTCAGTGAAGTTAAAAAAAAATAAAAAATTTAGACTTAGAGCCTTCTTCAGGGTTGCTTCTTTTCTCCTGAATGTTACGTGTAGAGTTGGGTTAACCATATCCCTGCCCTCTGGAGATTAGATTATCAAGGACAAAATTACTATTGCCTATGGCGAAAAACATTCCTTCTTAATTGTCCAAATGCTATCTGGAGCAGATAGGCATTATGGTATCATAGTCATTATTCTGCTCTTAACATAATTTATTCTTGTGTTTCTTTCTCTGTTCTATTCCTTATCTGACATTGTACATTGTATAAGCAGGTATAAATTTACGTAAATAAATCATACCTTCTTAAAAAAAAATGCCCTTGCAAAGCATCAGACGCTCTTGACAAATAAAATACAAGTAATCAAAATGGGATTCTGGCGTCCACTCAGTAGCATTACCATAGCAGCAAAGGCATACAATGAAACTGTAATAATCACAGTGAGTATTATAAGTCAAGGAGTACACATGCAGTATGGAAAAAGCCTGCTAGTGATGTTTGTAAAATAAGTGATCATGCCTAGATGTTTAGCTCAGCTAAAACATTCCCCTTTAGGGGTATGAATTCCATAGCTGTCTAAGACAGACATGCTAAGTACTCTGAGAAGTAGCTGATTCTTTATTTCCACCAGAGATGGTAAGGGGAAGTGGTTTAAAAAGTAACTTTTCTTACCAGATATTAAAAAATTGCTCAATCTCAGTGCCCAAACAGAGAATTTCATTGGTATTGGGAAAATTCTTCATAACAAATTCAATAAAACACATTAGAACACCAAGGAAACGATTCAACATTCTTGTATTCTAATTAACCATTTGACTTCTGCTGAACAGACTATGTAATATTAGCAGATGTGTATCTTGCATCCTGTCAAATCAAATCTCCCTGATACATGACAAATATGAAACACTGATTTCAGGCAACTTTTACCTTAATAAGGCAGTGAAGGACTTGGGATAATTTGGAGAGAGCTACCAATTCTTTATGTATTTCATTTTCCTTGTGTCAAATCTGACTATTTAAAAGGCTCTCTGGAATAGAGAAATGCCTCTGCTGGACCTTGAAGTGGTCAGATCACCAATTAGCGTCTCACTTTGAGCTTCAATAGTTTTCACACCACTTATAGAATGATTTATTTCACTGTAGTGGCAACTGGTTCTAGCCAGAATAAGCAAAGTCAAAACATTACTTTTTTGCATGTGGCATTAAATTCCTTGGCAAAAAACTAAAGGAAATCAGTTTTGGGGATTCTGCTCCCACTAAATAATGGTATCAGCTGCTCAGCAGTTGAGTTTTAGGCTTAAAAGCCATTTCTATATATATCCTCCAGCTTCATGAATACAGCTCTTGCGAACAGTTATGCAGAAGCAAACCTTGGCACAGAGACAGCACAATTTCAGATTGGCACATTGCCTGCTTTACTGAGGAAGTCAGCAGTCTGCCAATGCAGGAGGTTTCTGGGGTCTAGTGAGTGGTTAAGGCTCTGGGGTGCCCCCCACCCCATTCCTTGCCATGTCATCACAAGTCAGGAACAGAGGAGACAATGCCCTGTGGGGTTATGTAGCAGGGCAGCGCTCGCCTCTCTCATGGATAAATCCTGGTGACCAGTCCCATGGCTTGTCTTCAGGCTCTCTGAGGGACTTAGTTCAAACCTGTTTTAGAAGAAGTGAAGGCTGTATTTGACTTTCGAATTTTGCTCATTAGGAGGCTCTTACTGTCTCTGCAGTAGCCTTGCTTCCTACTCATGCAGTCAACACAATGAAAACCTCAGTATGGCCAACTACATTTAGAAGTATGCATTTCTTTTGTCACACAAAATAATCATGTTTACAACTGCAGATTTCCCGTCCTATAAATGCAGCTCAGCAAACTCCATTCTGGCTATTAGAAACTCTTGGCTTCTTTCCATGTTGCACATAATCACTTGTCATAAAAATGCTGCAAGTGAAATGATGCCCTTTTGTTAGGTCCACGGTGCAATTACCTTAGTGCATTTGGCACTGACATGCTTAAATAGATTAAAGACCTCTATTGATGTAGGATAGGGAATGGTACAGCATCTCGTTCAGACTTAATTGTGTTGGTTTTGCCAAGGCTATAAAGTATAAAACTTTTCAGCAACATGAACTGATATGATTCACAATGTACAGCAGGACTGGTTTCAGTGCACTGGCAGAGATGGCTACTTTTCAGGGCAGAGCTGTATACTAGAGTCTTTTTCTTGCATCTGTTAGATCATATTTATGTGGAAATGAATTTTCAAAGCATATACATCTCTGTCCTTATGACATCTGCTGCACCTCTTGGCTGTTTATCCTTGCCAGATCAGTTGATTCATGTAGCTTCCTTCAAGGGGTCAGCAGGACTTCTCAATTGCATAGTGTCAAGAACCCCATCATTCTGACAAGCATCACATGTAATTCACAGTGTAGAGCTTAGGTACAAATTAGAAGACTTGTTCTTAAAATCCAAATGCTGGTATACAACAGAATTCATCAAAGTGAATGGAAAGAGCAAGATTTTGCTATTCTCCCCACAGTGAGCTAAGCAGTTCACCTTTTCCACTCTGAGGAGGAAGACAGCTTGTTCCTGCTCCTCACAGCCCCAGGCCACAGTCTGACTCTCAGAAGGTCTGTCCGGGGATTCAGAGAAGGAGAGAAAAATGTCAGGCAGGTTCCCTCGTCCAGCTGCTCTCTGCACATCAACCCTAGGCGTCTAGCATGTGACCTTCCAATATTCCTGTTATCCCATTGCCAATGTTCCATTTCTCTCAGATGAGATGCTAGTTGGCTTAGGATGGGGAATACATGTCAAACACAGTAAAATGGACTCTGTGTAGATGTTTGATTTTTTTCTTGTATCTTAAATATATTCAACACTCTCTTTAAAATGCTGCTACAGTGCCAGCAATTGTTCTACCACTGTATATTTTTGACTACTCTGTGCAGTCTGAATTTAAATTGAATGGTGGGATGGAGTTTTCATTTTGGAGGAAACTGAATTCTTTAGGAGACTACCTTCTCCCCTGGTGGGAAAAAAGAGAAAGACCCTGCTCTTTGATTTTCTTGAAATGTCCTTTTTTTGTGATAAAATAAAACCCTTTCTGGTCACTCTTAAGCAGAGAAAAAAGGAAGTATTTCAACTAATTATATCAATGCAACACTGGGTAGAAGGATAGAGGAAAAAAATTATTTTAATGTATGCTACTTATGCTTGAAAACAATCCAGTGAAATTGTGGCAGTGCAGCCTACAAGGCAAAAGCTCATAGTTAAATACTTTGGGAAGCACAGCAACATATCTATTAGGACTAAATATTGAGAAAATTATGGGGGCGTTATCTGAAGTTTTGGTTAACTATAACACAGTGAAAAGACAGTTGTGGCTAAACATACTTTAGCTTTAAAATGTGCCTTTAATTTAAGTGAAGTGGGATAGAATTTTCTGTAGTTAGACATTTCATGGAGGAGGCAATTTTTTAAACTAATACTCTACATAATGTCACAATTTCATCAGAACAAAATAAGAAATAAAAATTTCTTGCAAGATGGAGGGAATATTAGTTTGATCATTAAAAAATTAAAAGGAACAGCATAATTATATTTATAATTTAACTAATGCCAGCGGCTGCAGACAGTTACCTTACCCTTTTGTGATGTCTCTCTACATGTAATTACAGCTGTGGTTGTTCTCTGCTGAGTTACCTAGAATCTCTCTGTTGTAAGAAGTTCTCTTGGTTTTTAACCTTCTGACAGTACAGCTAGTGACTATTGCCCATGATCGAGGTGGAAAACTACCGCAACACTGTTAGTTGCCTAAGGTTCATAGAGGAAGAGAGGTCGAAACCACAAAAATCCATGGGAATTAGAACTAGCAGATAAATCTTGTTGTAGAACAGGACAGAAAACTCCGTGAATTCTCTTGAAGATCATATTTTGGCAAAGGTTCCTCCAAAACGGTCTGAATATGAAAAAAACCCACAAACACATTTTCTTTCTGTCAGACATGACTCTCATTATGGATTACTGTGTTATACTAATTCAGGGTAGGTAATATGATGTACAGACAAGGAAGTGACAGCTATGATCAGATAATACTGCATTAATTAATAATGGGACTGTGGTAGAATTCTTGAAGAAGTAAGCCCATTTGGATATTTATATTACTGTTAAGTGACTTAGCTATGATTAACACTATACAGGCACTCTGAGAAAAAGGGCGTGCTTACACTCTCCAGAAATATTTAAAGTAGAAACCTCAGTATACTCTGTACAGTTGTTTCCAAGGAGATGAGAATGAATTAAACCTAGCTTTAAAAACAAAAAATAAAAATGCATAACTGACACATTGCATCCACAGACATTAGTGAAAAGATGAAATACAGTCCATTAAAAGTGGATTTTAAAAGAAAAAATATTATTTTAAATAAATACTATTATCTATGGCTTGAAGAATAACTAAAAGGGCAGTATGGGAGCTGCCATTTGAGACATTTGAGGCTGTCCCTACAGTCTTTGACAGTCAGATCTCTTTCTTATTTTGTCTTTATCTGAGAATCTGAATTCTCCTTTGCTGCAATGCTCTGCTAATGATTTAAAAGAACAACCTCAGTTTTAAACTGACCTCCTGAAGAAAATTTTCAAGAAATCTATTTTCAATAAAAGATGGCAGGATATGAATATACTAGGTTAGGATATTTACTCATTCCAATTATTTTTTTTACATATGCAATTTTAAGCAATCTCTTCTCATGGTAAACAGATGACCTTAGTTTACAGATGTATTTGAAATTTGGTGGAAAAATGCAAAAAGAATATTTGAGAAAAATTCTGAAATATATTTGAAAACCACAGCAGAAAAATAATCTCTTTTTTTCTTCTTCAACTTATAGAAATTAATGAATATTTTATCCTGAGTTGAAAAACCTTCCTCTGCTCCAGCCTGGAGGGAGTCTCTTCATGAACTTCTTCGTGAGTCCGTCCCACAGGCAACAGCTCTTCACAAACTGCTGCAACGTAGGTCATTCTTCCACAAGGTGCAACCCTTTAGGGTTCAACATGGGTCCATCACAGGGTCTCAAATCCTACCAGCAAACCTGTGCCAGCATGATTTCCTCTCTCCATGGATCTACAGGTCCCTGCCAGGACCCTGCTCCATCACAGGCTTCCCATGGGTTCACAGGCCTCTCTCAGGCATTTACCTGCTGTGGCGTGGGTCTCCTCCATGGGTTGCAGGATCCCTGCATCTCCATGGTCCTCCGTGGACTGCAGGGGCACAGCCTGTTCTCACCATGGTCTGCACCATGGTCTGCAGGTGAACCTCAGCTCCAGCACCTGGTGCACCTCCTTCTCCTCCTTCTTCACTAACTTTAGTGTCTGCATAGTTGTTCCTCCACCACCTCTCTGGGTAGGCCGTTCCAATGCCTGATAACCCTCTCTGTAAAGAATTTCTTCCTAACATCTAACCTAAACCTCCCCTGGCAGAGCTTGAGCCCATGTCCCCTTGTCCTATTGTTGTTTGCCTGGGAGAAGAGACCAACCCCCACCTGGCTACAACCTCCCTTCAGGTAGTTGAAGAGAGTGATGAGGTTGCCTCTAAGCCTTCTCTTCTCCAGACTAAACAACCCCAGCTCCCTCAGCCTCTCCTCATAGGACTTGTGCTCAAGTCCCTTCACCAGCCTCGTTGCTCTTCTCTGGACCCGCTCCAGCACCTCAATATCCTTCCTGAACTGAGGGGCCCAGAGCTCAACACAATACTGGTGTGGCCTCACCAGTGCTGAGTACAGGGGAAGGATCACTTCCCTGCTCCTGCTGACCACACTGTTCTTGATGCAGGCCAGGATACCGTTGGCCTTCTTGGCCACCTGGGCACACTGCTGACTCATGTTCAGCCTCCTGTCGATCAGCACTCCCAGGTCCCTTTCTGCCTGGCTGCTCTTCAGCCACTCTGTCCCCAGCCTGTAGCGCTGCAGGGGGTTGTTGTGGCCAAAGTGCAGGACCCGGCACTTGGCCTTGTTGAACTTCATTCCATTGGAGTCAGCCCATCTCTCCAGTCTATCCAGTCATTGCTGGCCAGTAATGGAGTATGGAATGTCTCTTCTGTTTTTGGGTGTGTCCTCATTTTACTTTCCATGAATTCTCACCATTACCAATCCAGTCAAGTTTCCCACTGTCAACTGACTAGTTTTTTTAAAGGAGGGCTTTCTATGAAGTCAGTTCCTGTAACAATGGAATCAAGTGTTTATTTTTTGATAAAACTTTGAATGTTAATATATCAAATTCAATAAAAGGAATCAGCAATTTCAAAATTATTTTCACCTTTTATTTTCTCCATTAGGTACCACACCTAAAGACTGTACCAAGCTATTTTTGTGTAACTCCTTTCAGGCTGCAGAATTTCCAAACACTGATTTCCTCAGAATAAAGGAAACTCTTATTTTCTTGCTTTTTTGGGTGCTTTGGCATCCCTTTGATTCCTATAGGCTAGCAGCTCTGCAAACTTTCCTAGCACACCCTGCAGTTATGAAGCATGAAGGAAAAGGAGAATGACTGAGGGAAGATATTAGTATCATACTTTTGGAGCATCTAGGATGCTGTGCTAAGGGATTCTGGGAAGGAAGGGAGTAGAGAGCAATAAGGAGAAACAGTATGTTAGCACCAGAGGCACAGAAGTCAAGCGGCCCCAGAGAATCATTCTGTTCTACAGTATAGGTACAGATGGAGCTGCAGGCACATCGCACTGTTGTTCCAAAGATTTCTGCATCATGTTCAGCTGATGTTGCAGGTTTCTAGTGTAGTTAAAAGCTGTTCCTGCTTACTTCACTAGTTCTGGCCCACATACTGTTTGCAAGCTGAACCATCTCTAACATCCTGCTATTAAAAAAATAGTCTGCTCAATAAACAAGTGAAACTATTATTGGAAATACTTTTCTAGGTTGATCCCATATCTCACTGCTATTATTGTTGACTCAGTGAAGTAGTAATAGCAATGATGGCCTCCTGTCCTTGAAAAAGAACTTGATAATTTGATGATTTTGTCAAATTTACTTTTCCAATAAACTACAAAAGTGAGATTTGGGACTAAACTCCTATGTTGTCCAACTTAAGTCTACACAGTGCTGTTCTTTTCCCTCCTTATGGAAATGATTCTTCATAAAGCAACTGCAAACTGCAACCAGCTCCATGTGTGATAATGTACACAACATCAGATAACCAAATACTTCTATCAAAGGAGGTAATGAGAGCAAGCTGAGTAATTGGACCGGCCTGAGTGGAAAGGATCTAGCAAAATTTTGAAACTCCATTTCAGTTTGGTGTATCTCTATATCATGTTCCCCAGCATTCCTTCTGCAATTGGATTTTATTTAGTGTAGTTGCTGGGGGCATCCAGACATGTTAGTAAGGTAAGCATTGGTGACAGTGTTAGGGAATGGGATAATGGTAACTATAACCTATAAATGAAAAGTTGGACATCAGTTGTAGTGATCTAAAAATGTGCCTACAAGAAAGATTCAGGTCTAAATAAGTTCTTATTTTGAGAAAAGCTTCTACTTTTTTTTTCTTTTTGCTTAGCTTGAGCAAATAGCACAGATATTCTTTTGCTATATGGCTGCCTTGTAAAAGCTAAATTAGAATAATTTTTAACATACAAATTAGAATCTGATGATTTTATTATACAACTAATGGTTGTATAAAGAAATCATATGTAGGACTGGTAGGGATTGTTCTCAAATTTAGCAGAAATTAACTGTTTATTGAACCAATTAATAAAATGTGTTTCTTCTCTGTTATCACTTGTTAATCTCTTATTATTATCTCACTGAATTGAATTTTAATAACCTTATCTGTGGAATGTTAAATTCCGAAGTTTGTTTCTGAAAAAATGAAAAGCCTAGAAACATAGAAAAGACAGAACATGAGAAGAGAAAAAAATAGGACTAAAAAAAAGAGGAATCAAAATGAATGTAGAAAGGCAATCGAGAGACATAACAATCAAATTAATTTTACAGAGAATAGTCATATTGCTAAAGTCTTCCAACTAGGAAGGCATGAGGCTGACACTCAGGTACCCTAAAGAAATAATCTGAAACTGAGAAGCTATTGCTTAACCTCTTTAACAATAAGATTAAATTCTCAGATATTCAGTATAAATTGCATTCCCCAGTCTGCTTGCATACCTATTATATAGGGAAGGGGCTGCATGTCTGTAATTCAAACCAGCTTTTTAATGCTGAATTTTCACTGATAGAAAGGTCATGGAGCAAGGGTGGACACTGAAAACCAACTCTCAAAGAGATTGTCTTCTAGAGGCCTGCTGGTTGGGTAGAAGCCAGGCAGCTACTGACTGCTAGTCTCACTCTGTGCTGCTACTTCTCTGGACGTCACTTAGACCAGATGCTCAAAGGTGTCTATGGAGGTGCCTCACTCCTGAGTCTGGTTTTCTTCTGTCTACCTGAACAGAGTGATAAACAGTAACCCTCTGCTTCATAGGGTTGTAGGAGGAACTAGCAGCTAATATGGCAGAGTGCTAAAAAATACCTAGTACTTAAAGTAGACACCTTGTGTGAGCTGATCACTGTTTTATTCTTTCATGTACAAGTTCACTGCCAGCTCAGAGATTTGTGTTGCTCTAGGCAAAATGGAAAACATCTGCCCCTCGTATGTCTGCAGTCACCCATAAAATAACAGTCAAAAGATATTTAGCTGCCTCTGCTACCCTTCTCATTGCCAGTCATATGTATTTTATATTGTAAGCTACAATCAGCTCTATGCTGAACTGCTTCAGATTATTTTTCCCATGTCCTTTCTGTGGATATATAAAGTACAGGAAAAACTGCATGTACTGTCTTTTCAAATTCATGTCACCACAACAAAAGCAGCAGTAAGATTTTCTTACAGGAAAGGAAAGAAATGTCAGAAATCACATCTCTCCTCATGTATCATGAGTAAGATTGGAAAAAAACTAAGAAGCAGAAATAAGGAGGCAGAATGCTGGAGGGAATGAAGCTTTCAAAGATACACGATACTAAATCAGGTTTCAATTTTTAATTATTGAACTCATTTTAACTACTGTTTTATTTTCTGTGTAGGGGGAAAAATAGAGGTGTTCCAAATTGCCATAACAACAGGCTGCACTCCTTAAAACAAGATAAGCTGTGTGTCAAAGTAAAACTGTTGCCATGGTAACCAGTTGCATAGTTGAAGTGCAACATCCTGGTTTAATGAGTCAAATTGCCTCTTTGAAAAAATCAACTGCATCGACATTCTTATAGCAGAATTAGTGAAAAGAGGAAAATATAAAAGTTAATAAAAATAATATCTCCCCTGTATGTTCTTTGCCTGAATGATTTTTTTTCAGAAAGGTCACTTAATCTGCTTCTTTCTCACAAGAGTGCGAATACTTTTATCCTAGTGTTCTTGGAATTTCATCTCATCAAGATATGCTTTCCCTAAACAGGTTAATAGGATATTAGCATTTAAGCATGTAGTTGCACATTCATAAAACCTCCCAGTGCCAACAACACATATTTATAACCTCTCTAAGAGACTTAAAAAATGGCAGCTGAACTTAAATCAACCCATAATATCAGTATCTGCCCTTTTCACAAATTTCATCATTAGATGGTCAAAGCTAAAATTTATTTCATTCTGTTTAAAATTAATTTTATCTTTCTGATTTTTTAAGTTATTATTATATTATTATTTATTTAAAGAAAATGTTTATACCCTGAAAATAGATTGTTTTTATTTGAGACTTAAAGAAAAATATTTCAATTAGTAAATTGCTTTTATCTCAAAAGAGCTTTGCAGCATAGATGTCTGTTGGACTATACTTAGTTGTGTTGTGTCATCTCAGATTCCTTTATTTTTGGCCCTGAAAGTCTATGAACCATCAAGAAAGTGATATTTACGCCTCAGGAGAATGCAGAAAAGCAAAAAATGTAGCATTTTAAAGGCTACACATACAACCCACAATCACTATATGATTATTTTAAGATACAAGTTGGTGTGACGGAAGGTGAATAGGGTACATTACCTATACACAGCTGTTGCACAAATCCTAGCTCATCTCTCAAGTCTCTAAGAAGTACTATTAGCCTACATTTCCTAATGAGGATTTTGAGTCAGAGAAACTGACTATCAGTCTCAGTGGTATAGTTGCTTGTCCTATTTCTTTTTTAGCCTAGAGAACATACTGGTTGCATAGGGAAAAAGACAGATTCTGCAGATTTGGTATGGTTTCCTTCTTCTCATGAATGGCCAGTCAGTGCTGCATTAGGAATCGCAGTAAAACTCTTAGAATTAAAATGGCCTCTTTCAAGAAAGATATTCATAATTTTATTAGACTAACTAGAAAATCAGGGATGTCTTGCTGCTTTTTCAGGAAAAGTTTAAAACAAATCTATGAAATTTAAAGCATTACATTCTTTTTTGCAGGCCCCACAGAGAAAATATTTACTGTTTCTATTACATTCTTGTTCTTTCTGTCAGTTCTAGTAAGCCTTACTGAAAAAGAAAAAGCAGAACTTCAGCAAGGCTTTGCCATTTCCTGATGCAGTAGATCTACGTAAGATAGAACGTATCATGGAGAATAAAGGAGGAAACCTTCCTCAAAAAACTGCTGAGAAGTTATTAATTTCTAACACAGAACAAATTCAGAAAATATTTAATACAATTATAGAAAAGGTTCAACTGTACTTTAACTTGCATATGTTATTGCTACTATGTTGTGATTATTTGACATCACAGCTGAGACTTTCAGAAATTAAATGTAGGTATCTGCTCTATTTTCTAAGTGGCTGTCAGAACATTTTTATTCTGTTCATGGTAAGTCTCCATTTATGCAAGTTTTATAGTGCTACTGAGACATTGTTTTGTTATTGATATATGAGGGAAATTGTTAAATCTAACAGACCAATACAAATTCAAAATATCAGGTCATTGATTCAGGTTTCAAAGCTGTTGAAGTGACGTGATCTGGAATCCTCTTCCACCAACCACAAAGAACATTCTTTGATTCATTTGAATGACCATCAGAGTTAGAGTTTGAATGAATCGCATCACTCTTTGCCACATGCCAAAGCAGATGACACTGCCTTCTTATTGAAGGGTTGACCTTCTTGTTGAAGGTGAAATTGGACAAAAAGCCTACCTTTAAGGGCAAGACAGCTACAGCAGCCTGTTAACCAAAGTGGTCATCACAGTGTGAAAATAACTGCTCTCAAGAATCCTGGTCCCAAGTACTGCTTCTTTACTGCAAGAATCAGGTGGTTTCTGAAAGCTGACTTGGAGGACATTTTTGTACCCCAGCCAAGATGCAAGTGCAACTTATGAAGAGAATGAGCAAATCTTCATTAACAGGGAGCTCAACGCAGGCTGCAATCTGTAGGAGGGATCCTTGGTGAAGATGCCCACAGGTGCTTTATCTGAAGCTCTGTAAATCAGATAGTTTGCCCAAAGCTGAACATCAATCCATGCTATCCTTGCTTTACTACTGGAGTAGAAATTTGAAACTACTTGGGAAGTGTTGGAATGAGTAGAGGCATCCTGTAGTTGTTGTATAAATACCATCTCAAGATGGAAAACAAACTTTCCTACAACTGCTGTAGTGTTCCCAAAGATTACAGAGAAAAGGACCAAGACCAAAATTGCAGCATTTCTTAAGACTAAAGGATGTTTAAATGCAACCATTTAAAAAATTCTTCTTGGCGTGCTGCCTATGGACATGGATGTGGAAGGCAACCTGGAAAAGATCCAGCCACTGCAGCCGGTGAAAAGCCACACACCTCACCCAAGCCACCGAGGCTTGTTCCATGGTGAGCTGCTTAGAGATGTCCACAGACTGACAGGAAGATACATATTTCTGCAGGGCTTGTGTCCTCCAGAGGCACCCACTGCTACACCAAGTGCCCAAATGGCCAGTGTAGATGGTGTCACTGAAGGGAGGGTATCTCCCTCAAGATGCTTGCTGGGGATCCCACCTCATGCCTCGATGACCACAGCACTGCCATTTGTTGTATCACACTGTGTGTCCCTCCTCTCTGGGCCTGGAGCCTGCTGGTGGCCCTGTCCGTCTGGTGGCCATGGGGAGAGACACGGGGCTGATCCCCAAGTCTGCAATGGCCGCTACCACCTTGGCTTTGGCCTTGGGCCACCCCTGTCCCCAATGCTCTGCCATGCATGGGTCCTGGCTTCTCCCCTAGGACTGCGCTCGCCCCAGGCTGCCCTGCTGGGAAGGACAGGACCCTGCCCCAGGGAACTACAGGGACAGTCAGTGCAGGCTCCCCAAGAACCAGAGCTGGCAGCATAGGTCCCAGCCTGAGGCTGTGCAGGGCCAGGGACTTGCTGATGTCTGGTTTTGCAGATGGGGAAAAAAAGATTATAGTAAAGATTTAGATGGGAAGGGCAGAACCCTGTGCTGTGGCTGGTGCCATGTCTGGGCAGAGCTGGAGAGGCCTTGGTCCCACAGTGCCTGGGTCAAGACAGGTGGGATGTCCTTGGGTCATGCTCATCACCTGCACTGTTTTGTCCCTGATGCTTTCCCATCTGCAGGTATTTATGTGTTTACGTTGTTCTCAGTTAAATGATAAAGATTAAATAACGTAGCACTTTGGTTTGACATTCAGTGTATGCTACTCTTTTGTACAGATTGAGATAATATTGCTGTACTGGCAGTATGGAAATTTTCACTGATATAAAGAGAAATACACATTTTATATTTTCCTAGATTTCTATTTCAACAAAATAAGCTCTCATACAGAAAGGCCTTTGTTATTCATGATCATGTCAAGTCTTAATTAGCAGCTGAGCTTTGTAAAAATAACAAGCAAAGAAGTCCAGCCTTTGTAGCTAAGGACAGAAGGCTGTAAGGGACACTGACTTCTTAGGTTTATTTTACTGACACCAGTAAGGTCCCTGCTGCTTGAAGACTGGCTTATAACTAAGTCTGCCAGTTTTAGCTGAGGCTTATTCTCTGTTGGTTTACCAAACAGCAGCCATGGTTGGGCAGGTAGGACCTAAATCTGTTCTTTTCCCAATCTTGTGTTCCTTCAGCTGCAACTTCCAGTCCAAAAAGAGCCTGACCTGGGACTGCTGCAGTGGGTAATATTCCTGTGTATTAAGGTGTTTTGTGCTGTACTGATGTACTGTAGCATTTTGTTGGTTTTGTTTCATTAATTTATTTTTAAAATTTTTTGACATCTGTATTGATATTCAAATCTGCTATGATACCAAATCATTTGTTTAGGATGAGCATGAGATTTCAGTCTTTCACTTTAATCTGCTCCAGTATTTACTCTTTTTAAAAGTATCTGTTGCATGTAATGTCTTCAAAACTCACATACTTTTATCTTCTCAGACTAGTAGCAGCTAGGAATGAAAAGGAAAGTGTCAGTCTCAACATAAATGATGGGCATGACTTGCTGCTTCATGGCATCCTTCTCATCACAAACCTAAAGACATCACTACAGGTAAAGAAGAATTCTGTGTAGCCTGTGCACGAAGTTGATCTGCATACAAGGAAGAGCTTGGATGTTTGTGGTGGCAGCCCTAGGATAAATCAATAGGGAAAATAAAATAGAAATCCACTATGCACTCCCAAATTCACTTCAAAATCCTCATGTCCTGAAGGCAGACAGAAGCATTTGTTCTCAGTAAGACACTGTGTTAGCTAGATGAATACATGCCATTAAACCCGACATGCAATGTTTAACATCACTACAGTTTCAGAATAAATTCAGCTGCAGTGCTTTTCCTCCTCCTTCTTTTCACTTTTCCTTGAGCATTAATTAAATACAGCATTCACAAGCATGGCCCTTATAAGAATGATTGTTCTCTACGTATTACAAATCTCAAGCTGGGAATGTATGGGATAGTTATATTAATTTCTAATCACCTTTTAACAGGGAGCATTTAGGCTGGATCTAGCCAGCAATAGATATCTGTAGGTTTTTAAATACTTTTATCCATTGGTGCAGAAATGCATTACCAAATACAATCTTATTGCTGGAAGTGTAAATTTTATGTTTTAGAAAATATATGAGTAATCATAAAGAACTCAAAATTAGGCCATACTCGACCTGAAGAGAATTGTATATCACTTATACTTAAAAAAAATGCCTCAGATATTCCTACAAATGCATGTGAGTTCATATTGTATAAAAGTATACATCCAAACGTACCAGACACAAAAATAAAAGGTGGGAAATTCGTCAGAAATATGTGACATCTCTGTCAGAATATCATTAGATTACAAATCCCAAAGAAACAAAACTTTTTACTTCTGTAAAAAGAAGTTATAAACACAATATAGTTTGAATTTTATACTGTATGTTTTTATTCTCAAAATGAATTGCTTTTCTTATGCTTCCTTCATTATTTTGCCTTCATCAAAGCTTAAAAGCACATTATTTATTTAGGAAAAAGCATACTCCTTTATGTGAGTTAATTCTCCTGCAATCAGTCCTTGACCTAGATTTTCACAATTCTCAGAAATGATGGGTCTGAAGTTTTTCAGACTCCATTTCATAAGGGAGTGAGTTCTTGGAATGTAGTATTTAGTCAAAGCTCAATGCGTGAATCAAAACTGGACAAAACTCACATTGTTCTACTCTCAAAAGCTGTTTTTAGTGTGTTCAATAATTACTTCACAGCTGGCTTTAATAAAATGTGTGCTGGAAATGAGCCAGATTCATGCAATATTTAAATATATGCTTGGCTGAAAAATAAAAAGAATTTTACAATCTAATTTTTAAACTGGTAGTCATGAAACAGATAGATTATGATTTTTAGCACAGCAGGAGAGAGCTGAATGAAATATACATTCCTTATTGTAAGCATGGAAATAACATAATGCAGTTTGAGTATTAAGAAAAATCCAGTAGTTGGCACTGAAATTTCTGAGCTAATTCATAGTCGTGGTTTTTTGAGACTTCAGAGAAAGAATATGTGATACTATTTAAAGAAAGGAGGAAAATAGAAGCACTATTTACCAACACACAGTTTCAATAATTAGGGAGAAAGATTACTTAGAATAATATTCTAGTGCAAGGTCATAATTTCTGGTTTTTTTCCAGTGTTATGACCAAATTAGGAATGAGAGAAGCCTCTGAAATCAGGCTCAGAAATTAGGTATGCATGAGGTTCCATGTCAGGACAGAAGCTGTTCTTGCAGTATAAATGAGCTAACATCAAAAACGAGTAGTAAATATTACAGTCAAAAGGAAGGCTAGATAACAGCCAAAAATTGGAGCAAGGGTCAGCATTTCAGCATCTCTGCACCTACCATATCCAAAGGTAACATTTTAGGCTAAAGGCAGAAGGATGGCAGAGGAAAAGAGCATCTGGAACAGGGAACAAAGTCATTGTCTGCAAATCAGAAGTCACTTTCAAAATGGAAATAGGAGAAGAAAAGCTATGGATTCAGAAAAGCAGATGTCTGATTCTCAAAATGTTGAGAAGCCGACAGGAGCTGAATTAACTCTTTTAGTCTACAGACATCTATTCTTTCTTCAGCACCCTGGTTAACAGGAGCAAGTGAAAACTAAAGCACCTGTATGTATCTGTGTTGTATGGTTCAAGAACAGCACCTAAATTCTATCATGCTTTTAGATAATGTAAAAGTTTGAGTACATGGGTTTCATTTTTCAGTTAGGACTTGAGAGGCTGTATTGGCTTAGGGAAAATCTATGAATATCCTTGGTTGGAATTTCATAAGTGAGAGAACAGCTTTGTTAGTAACATTTACCAAGTGAAAATCATGTTACGTAGTTAGTAGTGTTTTGAAAGTTCAGAAAGCATCTGTAGCCAGATATGACTAGACTTTTATTTGCACTTGATCTGGCAGATGCAGTGCTTGCATAGAAGAGGACCCAAGCGCAGAGACTTCACTACCACGTGCAGGATGTACAGATGTGTTGGGAATGACTGCTTGTGTAAACACAGATGCTATTTTGCAAAAGTTTGTAGATAGCAGCTGGATAATGAGTTAGACATTTTTTACCCTGAAGAGCTGAACATAGTTCTATGTACAGCAATGTGAAAGGCATTTGAACAAACATGTAAAAATGAAGAGCTCTTTACTCTGGAATTTTTGCAACCCTCTGCCCCCCATTTTTACCATAATGCTCTCTGCAATAAGCCATAATGCTCTTCTGTGAGATGACGTGCATAGTAATAAAAAGAGATAACTGGCATCCTTTTGTTTAAACAAAATTGTTTTGAAACATGGGTTTATTGAATGTGATATTTCACAGAAATAAAGTGGCTTAGCAAAATTTAAACTAAGGGTTTTTTAAAAAATCCTGAACCTTCTAGTAGCTTGTCATGTTTGAGAAAATGGAAAAGAGTGGAGAGAAAAGAAAAAAGGAAAAAAAATGGACAAATTTGATAACTCAGTTCTTCATAGATATTTCACTACACTTTTGATACTGTATAAAAAAAGTATTGCCTTGCATTCTAATGGAGATGAAAAGCAAAGGGAAAATCTCAAAACCTGGCACAAAACTGAATATCTATCTTCCATGGAGGTTTAGTGCTAAGCATACTTTAAATAGCTGGCTTGTTCATCTTTTTTTGGAGAGTAAGAAGAACAGATTGCTATTGGGGAATTTAAAGGGATTATCATATTTGGGATCAAATTACATTTTTAAGTACTAAGGAAATGCAGCATATAGTCTCTGAAACCAGACTCAGTTCATGAACTGGAAAAGGAGGCAGAGTATGAATTTTATTACTCACAAACATTAAACTTTTTAATGATTGTAGATATTTTGAATATGAGTAGTTGAATATAAAAATGTTCAACATTGTTGAATGTCATTGTGAAGATAATATGATGGAGAAAATTTGTTTCAAAGGGAAATCTGCTGGTGGAAACATAAGGCAGTTAAAAACTTGCAGTAAGTTAGCTCTGTGTATTATAGTTAAGTTTTAAAGCTTCATATCTGTAATCACTTATTAATACAATGGCTATCAACTATTTTATCTTATCTGGCAAATTGTTGACAGCATTCAGTTTACAGCATTTTACAGACCATATCTACAATATGAAAAAGTGAATAAGATCCTTAATGATTTGTAATAGGAATTGCATAATTTTGCTGGTACTATAGATGTGTTGATATTCCTGTTTAGTGGTTAAGAACAGAATTTAAAAGCAAAGTAACTTGATCTGAAAACACACAGACAAATATTATAACAGCTTGAAATTCTTGATTGTTACTTCTTTGATTTTTTTTTAATGATAATTTAATTATTTTCACAAGCATTTTAATTCTAGCACAGATGTTAGTTATCTTTGAGAAAAATTTTATATGTCTCCCAGAGGGATGGCAGGATATTTTTTTTCTGTATATGCCCTTTCTTACACAACTGATTAAAGTTAAATATATAAACACCTTTGCAGTAGTTAAACATGTATTTGCCTGTGGATTTCCTCAGTCTTTTGTTTTAAAAGTACAAGTATTAAGAGAATTTTTGAGTAAGTTTCACTTGAATTTTCTGCCTATTACACATCCCTGTTTTTGGCAGCACTGTTTACCCTTCTCTATGACTTATTCATCTGTGTCTAAACTTGTCTTTATTGTGTTGATGATTTCATATAGTATTTTGAAAGGCAGTGCATGTTTTCTTGTAGTATTTCCCATTTTTCCAATGCTTTCAATATCAGCCCATTTCAGCTGGCCGATAATATTTTACTGATCCAGACAAACAAAACATAATAAAAAATCAGATTTCCTGATGTAATTTTTTGTGAAGTCATTTGAGTTAAAGTACAGAAGAATTCATATCCATGGCTTAGTGAGACTAACTTTTTAATGCTCTGAGTCAGGGTACGGTAAATAGCACTTGGTAATCTTTCTGGTTCAGTCAGACTTGGTAAGATCTTTTCTGCTTTGATGCTCAGAAAAAATATTATTCTGTGTGCAATTAGATCTCTTTGACTTTCATACACAGTACCTCTGCATATAGAGGTGCCAGTGGCACATCTTCAGGAGATGTAACTAGTAATAGATTCAGGATGCAAAAAGGCTATTGCAATTGTTTTAGTTAGTGGCACATGAGCTTACTAATGATTGACAATGTCATGAATCCTGGTATTGCTGTTCAGTCGTTCAAAGTGCATATATAGTACCTTATTTCTTCTAATTTGTCCAGTGTAGACTCTTGTAGATGACACTTTAAACTGTGATTGACCAAACTGAATTGTGAGTCAGAAGCTGATAACAAATCATTCTAATGAGGCTGCTTGTATTTGTCATAAAACATGACTATAAATGAAAAATTACACCACATTTCTATTTTAAGTAGGTATTGTGATTTTAAGTATTCATCTGATGTCATGGGCATGATTTCCATGAACAAAAGTTAGGTGTTTTGCTACTAGTTTTTATCTGCCTCCCTGACATTTCTTATAATGTCACTCATAACATGGGAAGATTAAAAAGCTTTTCAGTGTCCTGATGCTCTGCTATGCTCTGCAAATGATCAGTTCAGTTATGGCACTGGAGATGTATACTAATGCCAACTGTTTGACCAATTACTAGTCAAAGAAATACAGGTCATCTGTTATTGAATAAAGCTCTGATGATGTCTTTTGATGCACAATTCTAAGTAAGCACTGATGTCCTTTTTAGTATGGCACCAGCAGCTTAAACTTTTGTGATCACTTCCACTTTGTAGCTACATTCTTTAGCTACCTTTTAGCAAATTATCATGGCTCTGGGTGATTAGATCCCTAAATAACCAACATGTGGAAGCTGAAGAAGATAAAAAAGAAAATCCTAACTGGTGATATATAATGATGACACAGTTATTTGGTTTATAATCACATAAAAATATTAGCAGTTTGTGATAATCTAGTACTGTCTGCTGTGCTAAACTTTTCTGACCAGAGACTAATAATATTGTGGTCTTCAATATTTTCGAGGTTTTTTTTGAGGGGAAGCTGGATCTTTTTTTCACTTATGTAAGATTAAATTTTTAGCATAACTTGCGTGTGTGCAGGCTAAGTATCTTAGTTCCTGTCTTTTCTTCTGTACTATTTCTTACTCCAGTACAGACTGAATTAGACCCCGTCTTCAGATAGTTCAAAATGCCAGTCTACTTCATCCACTTGTTAGGCAAGAAAAACCATGTTCTTGCCATCTTATTTAAGAAGAAACTCTGCACAAAAATGCTCAGCAATATCTTGATCGCTCTGAAAACACTCCTTAAAACTGTATTTTATTAACTAAGACTTGTTCAAAAAATATTTTCTCTTATTTTTGTTTTACATCTTTTAATAAACTCGGCAAAGCTATATCACTTTTTTTATTTTGTATTGTGCCTGTCCCACTCACAAAAATCTGAAATTAGTTCTGACATACCGTACCAGGTTAGGATATAAGTTCTGAAACCACAATTTTCAGAACTTTATTCCCATGTAGTCCATGCCTCCTTCTAAGTTTTACAGGTGCTAAAAAGTGACTAGGGTACCTATATAAAAAGTAAACCTAGAAAGTAAAATAACTGCTATGTTTCTTTCCAGAAATGAGAAAATTAAGAAAACACCAAAATAAACAACCAGATTATCTGATGACATCATGAATGACCAAGCAAAGTTTTCGCGTGTAAATTGAGACATCTAGGCAAACGCATTTTACCAAGCTTCTAAACATGGTTGGTATTTACGTGGTAGATATGAATGATCACTTGAGAGTCATTATGGTTTGTTATGTAAATAATCATTTAGGGACTTTTGAAAATTTTTAATTATGATAGTGCAGAAGCTCTAAATTGATTTTCCATAAATGTTTTATGAGGCATTTGTTAATGGCACTGTTAAGGTAATCTCTTAATTAAAACATTTTAACTTTATGTCACTAACAGATATTAGACATTGGAAGGATAACCCATTATAAAGTACTTATGAATTTAGTTTTGGATTCTGATACAGCACATTCTTTAACTGGTTATTTAGTGGAAAAAAGGTGTCAGAAAATAACTCTAATTGAGCAGATGTTCATATATGAGCATTAAAAGTCCAGCAGGTTTTCTTCTTGTTTCCCTGTTTCTCTAGGGGAATATGTAAATGTATTTATTTTGTATTGAAATCTCAGGGGGTTTTTTTGGGGGGAGGGGTGAGTGTGAGAGAGGAAAAGCACTGTAATGTCTTATGAATACCAGCTGTCCTGGTTGGTGGCAACCATGATTTGGTTTCTGATGCAGCTGGTGAAGAAAAATTAAATTGGCCCTTCTAAATTTTCTCAAAAAAAAAAAAAAGGCAGAAAAAAAGGCAAAGGTATGTCATATTCATATGCTAACATTGGGTAATTGTCACTGAGAGGAACTTAAAATGAGACCTGAGGGTATGAGATGTGGTATTCTGCAATATGGAGTAAAGGATTCCTCACTATGATTACAGAAATGCCTGTACTGTTCAAGAGTCAGTTTGATCTTTCTTAAATCGCTTAAGTCTGATTCTATCAGGCAAAAGTAAAATTAAAATACTGACCAACTTCTTGAAATATACTGTCTACTTGCTTTTCTCCTCTCACTCCTGAACTAATTTTGAGAAGATAACCCTTCTACCTCTGCTGATCTTTCAAGCATTATGAAAGGGTCAAGATACCCATCACAGTGCAGGCAGGAGATTTTTCTGTTTCTTATTTTATTGAGCAAGTATATAGTTTATTATTCTAGAACTTTTACATTTAGGATGGATCTGTTATGAAGCAATCATGATATTAAAAGTTACATAGAAAGGATTCACCTTTTCAGCAGTGGGTAAGAGAGTTCCAGAATTAGAGATAGACTAAATAACAGACATCCCAAGGAATGACTAAATGGAACAACGCATAGAAGTCCACAAAAGTTAAATCTGATCATATAAGAGCGATACTGTGTAAAATCGTCTGCTGTAGTGGAAGCTTGTGTTTTGTTTAAGACTAGAAGATGATCAGTCATCATGTTTTATGTGTTTTACTCATCTTCTACCCTATTTAGATTTGGGGATTTTCTGAACAAGATGTCTCTTTTTGCCTTTCAGTCATTCTCATAGGTCTTAAAGTACTGAAAAATAATTTTCCTATTGATCACCAAGGGTTTATTCGCAGCATGACTTCTCTGTCCATCACTTTTTCATGCTCTTATGTGCAGACAGGATGGAAGCAGAAAAAGAGCCAGCAGCCACAAGTCAGACCTCAGAAACAAATGCAAGAGTAGTCTCTACTTTTAATATTTAGAGAAGGATTGGAAAAAAAAATTAAGAGGGGAGAGTAAAGGACACACACAATACAGAAAGAAGATTGAGTCAACTGTCTATTAATAAGTGCTGTAGAACAACCCAATAGGCCTTAATCTGTAAAATTGACGTTTATCAATGTGACTATAATTTCAATTGTGTGAGGTTTGTACAAAGACTCATATTCACTGAAAGTCTTTCTGAAGCAACAAATCCACACAGTTCTGTCATTGATTATGTTATTTGTAAATAAACTTCAATTTCATATCACTGTGATTTTTTCCCCATTTTTTTAAAGCTAAGTTCAACTAAGAAAACAAGGCTTCAGCAATCATTCTGGTATCTCCCTGTCAGCAAATTTTTATCCACCTTGTCACCTTCATTCAAAGTTGCCAGGTAGACTAGAGATTTTTGTAATTCCAACAACTTTTGAGAAAATAGTAAGCTAAGAAGGTCTGTATCAGAGTAATGGTAGACAGTAGCTTGAGCTCAAAGGTGTTTTCAGACAGTAGAGAATCCTCACTGGAAAGGCCCACTCTTCATAAACCACCTTTTATGCTTTTGCCATTATGTTCATGCTTTCAGAAGCTATACCCTTCTGAACACCAAACCCTTTGTTTAAGTCTTCCATCAATATAAAAGGCAATTGACGTAGTTTTGCAGAGGAGATGTTGAAAAACAAGTGAAATAGGGAATACTGGATACTGTGTACTCCAACAGGAATTACATGTTTTTGGATAAGGGGCACAAGCATATATGTCAGACTAAACATCTAAAGCGTTGTAGAGTAAATAGGAGAGGATGATTTTAGCAAATAGCATGCCAAAATGATAACTTTTCATGTGTTTTATCTTAAATTGCAGTAATTTAATCACACATTTCCCAAGATGGAAAGCTTATCTGTCATTCAGTTTACAGCTTACATACTTTTTGAAAATAAGCAGAAACTTTCTAGAATTCTAGTGACTACTTTGCTACAATGCATTGTGAGAACTGTAAACTGTCCTACATTTTAAATCTGTTCTTTCGCATTGCTTAACCAACGCACCTGAGCCCCTGTATTGTACTTACTTATCCTAATTTCCTTGAATTAATATATAAGACTGTCATTCACACTGAGGCTTCTCAGAACAAACAGTCTCCAGGAAATGCAACAGAAACTAGTTAACAAAAGCAAACAGGCAACCTGGAAATCTGGAGTGATAAGAGTAATATAACAACACATTAGCAGTGCATATAGCTGGTTTATGCAGCTTCGTGATCTTATTACTATTACTTTCATCTTATCTCTGCTTTTTCCTTTTCTCTTTAAAATCACATGTGATATGGAGTTGGTATATTAAACTACCCCTCCCTGCAGGCCATGGAAAATAAAGGAACCTCAAGTGTGTAAAGAGCAAAGGTACTTTAAAACATTGGAGATATATTTAAGTAAAAAATCAGTGGCTGCAAAAAACAGCAAGAACAATCCTTCCAACATCTGAAGAACAGAATTAACTACCCAGAATTTCCTCATAAGGAGAAACTTAGAGATTGGAAGAATAAAATGATACAATCACACATGTGCTTGAAGGGGTGTGAACATGGAGATCACAGGGTATAGGAAACAGCAGATTCCAGCACGTTTGGCACAGGGCTCCCTTTGTACGTCATGCTCAGCTTTGAACAGAATAATTAAATTCATTGGACTGGAGAGAATTTATAGTGAAGTGGTTAGGGCACTCATCTGAAATCAGACTTCATTTTCAGTTTTCACTTCAGTCAATACTGAAATAATTTATATCACTTATTCCTTGTGCCAGACACTGGAAGGGGCCCTACCCCCAACCCGAGCACTCTAGCCATGAGACCATATGACTCCACTTAGTTGAGTTGTGCCAACCAGAGCCTGGACACTCTTCTGGGAAGCATCTCAAATGACTGTGCTAATCTTAAAGTAAAGGGAGACTCCTCCTCAGATTATGTTACAACGCACTTGATCAAATAGGTGTGCTGTGGACATACTCAGTGAATCAGGTCTTAGAAGACAAAAACCAATACAGAACTGAGTTACTGAATCCAACTAAAGGAAGTTGAAGAGCCTATCTATTTACACTTGAGTAATGCGGATTGTCTTGTGGCAGAATTTTAGGTATAAAACAAGCATTTTTATTGAAAACATAGATAGCTAGCACTTTCTGCTTACAGTCTTAAAACTAAATAAAAAAGAAATCAGTAAATTTCTACTTTTATTCTTTCCATCAAGATGCCTACTTTCCATTTTAAGCCTTAAGAATATGAGAAAGTAAAAAAAAGAAACCAAATTAAATATTTACCCCAGGAAAAAAATTTCCCAAATTTCTGCATAGTCAGCAGACTTGATGCACAAGTAGTCTAATTAAATATTAAATATTAGGTAAATATTAAACATTTATAAATATTTTGTATATTAAAGATTTAGCATAGTGTATTGTAAATACTAACATTTTAATAGAAAAATTCCTTTGAAATATATTCTGTGGTGTGGGAAGTAATGATTGTGTTATTTTCTTTTAATTAAAATGTTTTTGAGCAATTTGAATTCCTACCATTATTTTTCCTACAATAGGTTAGCACAGCATTTTATTATATCTATAATATATAATGTATTTGATATAATACAGAGCAATCTTGTGATAATGAAGAATCCATAGTTTTATTAATACAGGGGAAACTCAGTAAAATTTGTCTTTCTTTATACCAAAGAAGGATAATTTAGAAGGATATCAAAGAAAGTGAGTCTTCACTATGCCATCGAATTATTGCAACACATGTAATAAGCTTTAGTTCATTTTCATCATAATAAAACAACCATACAATCATAGAATATACTGAGTTGGAAGGAACCCATCAGGATCATTGAGTCCTACTCCATAAATATGTACCAATTAGGACTGGAACTTACAGATTTGATTCACACAATTATTGTATAACTGGAGATAGAAAATGTTTAAAAAGTAAAAGCTACATAATCATATATTTTAAAATAAGTGGAAAGTGCACTCAGAAGTGTTTTATTTCCCATTTATATTCAATTTAAACAAAGGCAGAATTTGAAGTACTAATGTCTCTTTTATTTCTCTTCTATGCCTGTGTGTATATGCGTTGATATATCTTGAAAAATTGATAAAGACAATGAGGAAATTAAATTTTCTTAGGAATCTGTAGGAGTCATATTCAAGGCAAATTTTAACTTAGATAATTACTCATTTGATTTGCATGTTGACTCTCCTGTAGTGCTTGTGTGGCTAAAAGTCCCTTTAGGATAGCTATGCAATCTAAATGCACAACAATAGCAAGAACACTGACTAAAATCAGATACTAATGTTAGCTATCATTTGACTTACTAAAATAGTTTGGTGGATTCCTTTTTTTAATTTTTTTCAACGAGCTTACCACTATGGCAGAAGTGGAAAAAAAACCCCAAACAAACAGGGATGAGAAATGAATAGAGATGCTCAAAAGAGCATGTATGTTTTAATGTTTATCTTCTTTCTTTGGGGCTTCCTTTCTGCTTAAGATTGAAATAAAAGTTAAAAAAAAGGCAGAGGGGAATTTTACACCATAGTGCACTTTTTCATCACAGTAAATAATTCACAGATATTTTCTCCTATTATCTGCCCTTTTTCCTACTGTTGGATCCCTGCCAGCGAACTCCTATTGCAAATGCCATTATCTTTTAATTTTGAAGTGATGATATTAATCTATTAGTTATCTACCTGTTCACCCAAATGACAATAGTTAACCCTTAACCCTTTTAAGTCATTTATCCCCAGTGCAATTCCTAAGGGGTGTTCTTACAGCTAGGAATTTAGTAGTTAACAGTCTTGCTGTTAAAAAATGTGGTTTCACTCCTTCACTGCAGCCAGATCTAGTTTCACTCAGATCTTCAGATTTAGATTAGTGCAAGAAAACAAGAGATAAATGATCAAGGAATTTCTACTCTTGTGTCAATCACATTTGTTGAGCCCAAAGCCATAGAATTCAAGATACAACCAACCACTGAGGTGAAACAAGAGGAGCCTCTATGGTCTGAAAATTTGAATCCACCAGCTGGGCAATGAACCTTCCAGACCTGTTCTGAGAATTGTTTCTATGTATTATCCTGTATTTCCCATAGCAAAATATACTGATTGTCCTTATAAAAAAGAGAAGCCTAATTTCAGGATTCTGATTAAATTTAGACATCAGGAAAATGTTAACCTAGTCAGTCTGGTCAATACTAAGAAGGTATAGTATATACTGAAAAGCAAAACTGATGTGCTTTAATAAAGAAATATAGAATTTGGAATTTCCAGAGTCAGACAAGAGCTTGCATAAATATTTTTATGGTGCAGACTTTTCTGCCCATGTACCTTCATTTTGCTTAAACTTTGGCTTCAGACTCCTAAATTATTCTTGATATGACCATTTAAAATATAGCTTCTTTTTAAACGGGAGAGAAACATATGATTTTTTTTCTATTGAGGGTCAAATAAGAGAAGAGTTTCCTGTTAGTTTGTCGTCTGTTAATTCTTTACACCTTTGTGTTTTTCTCTCCATGTTGAACATAGTATAAATAAAAAAAAAATGGATTTAATGCTACAATCACTGAAATCAATGTTAAAGTTCTCTGATCCAAAGAGTTCAAAATGAAATCCCATAAGCCTCTAGGATATCATCAATAAATGTATAATTTCACATTGATCTAAGATGATCAGGATATTTTATGAAACCCTGGCATTACAGCACACAAATTCTTGTCAGATTCAGATAAAGCCCTTTATGGAGAATTCAGATTTAAAAAAATGATAGGGGAAGAAAATCTAGTTGCTTGATGAACTATGAATATATATACTGTATTCTTCAAGAATGTGGTGTTATATGAGAAGACCCCTGGAAAGTATGCTTTAGAAAGTGTTAGACATACACCCTGAAGGTGTGAAGTTGGATTGTGAATTTGCAGAGGAATATGTTACAAAAGAAATATCTGTCCAATTAAAATTAAAAGCTATATAACTGAAAAGTAAATACCCAACATCAGAAACTTGTTTTTGTTAGAAACAACTTTATCTGAGTAGAATAATATTGATATTAATAATTTGTTCATAATTCAGGGCTTTTTTCCAGACACAAGTCTGTGTATGAACTTTGCTTTTGCAAGAAGAGTACACTATATTCATTAAGCAAATTTCTTAACTCTAGTTAATACATGATATAGGAAAGGATGCTAGAAATGAAATGCATATTCTGTAATAGTACTTCTCAATTCCTACTTTAGATTTCTTAATCTCAGTTTTTCCTTGCCTACTAGTCTCTGCTAAGCCCATTTCTCTCAACTCATTTCTCAGTTTAAATCTATTTTTATCTTATTGATGAGTCACTCGTCAGTCTGTAGTTTAACACATCCTTTGTTTCTCCGGAAGGTCTCACATGCTTTTTATATAAAAGGAGAGGAGGACTCCGTAATTTCATCGTGACTCTATACTGTTTCACTCTAAAAGGAAATTAAGGTGGTATTTATTTATAGCCTGAAATATTCTTGATTTTTTTTCCTATCAAAATTTCCATCAGGCTCCTATGAGTGTATTTACTCAGGTCTGCTACTATGTTTTTCCTCACTCATGGCCTGTATAAATGCTGGTGTTTATTTGGTTATGCTGCTTGTCAGTTCAGCTGCAGCTGAAATCATTAAATTCTCATATAATTATAGTGGTGCCATTCAAACAGCTAGAGTTAAGGTTGTGTCAGCATTTCCATTATAAATCCTTAATTTAAATGGTTTGCAATAACTCAACCATTAAATATGTTTTGAGCTGAACCTTGGCTTGTAAGGTTTCAGGCAAGGAGCAACTTCTTTTTCAAACTGAAAAGAAAAAAAAAACAAAAAAAAAAAAAAAAGAAAAGAAGAAAATAGTTCCCTTTAATCATTTCAAGAATGGATTGAGTGCTTGCGAAAAGGCTAAATTTACTGCTGTAAGAACCAAGCTATGGTAAAAGTTTGCAGTGACACAAGAGGTGCATTACAGATTTTCTCTGTTCTGCTTCAGCTTGACTTATAGATTCTTTTCCTGAAAGAGAATTGTTTGGATCCTGTGTAAACTCAACTCTGGTTTAAGGCTGATAAGAGAGTAATTTGACGACAATTTTGATAGTATATTAATGGACCAATTAAAGGCATCCATGATTACCAGCACAAGGAGACTGGTACCTCCAACTTGTACTTCACAAACTTTCAGTCACCAAGGGAGCATTCAGGATAACGTGAACCATAACCTGAAGGTGAAAGGCCCTCATTATGATTATTTCACTCATAAATAACCTGGCTTCTCATCTGCTTGAAGCCTAATAGAAAGACCGTAAAATGGGACATGGACTGGGCAGAGGCATCACAACTATATAAATGTGTTAGTTCAGATGTCTTTCATGTTCTTCCTGTTATTTTTAAATGGCATATTTTTTTTCTAGATTTCTCAACTGTACCAAAGCACACAACCAAAGCAGAGACTCTGTTTATTTGAGATACTTAGCTGAAAGCGTCTTCCTAGAAACAAAGCGAGCATTCTTGATCACAGGGCAGGCTCACTCACAAGAAAAATGAAAAAAAACAAATCCACTTGTAACAACTCACAGCGTACTATTTGTCAGGTAGTATCTCACAAAACACCACAACATATGGAAAACAGATAGCTTGTAAAAACCTGTTGACATTTAGATGGTAAAATCCAAATTGAGTTTGACATGAACTGTAGCCGACACAATTCAAAAAACATTTAGAAAATAGATTAATGATAAGTTTTTAAAAATAGATTGAGGATTTTCCTTGGGAAGTGCTCTTGTCTATGCATTTTGGCAAGTCTCAGTTGATTGTTTGGGAACTTGGAGCAGAAACTTTTGAACTTAAACTACTGTCCCTATTAGTCACTAACAAAACTTGTGTTACCAGTTGGTCAGGAAAAAGAGATATTTTTTCTTTCTAAATAGTTATTATTTGTGGCAATGTAGCCTAGCAAGACAGTATAAAGGTAAAGACTATGCTATACTTAGCCGTTAATTATCAGATTTGCTCTTTCATGCAAATCTGTTCTCATATCAAATCTCCTGAAAATGTTTCTTTCTCCCATCTGCCCCAATTTAATTAAACCACAGTCAAAATTAGTCTTATGCCATTTAAGTTTGTTGTACTGTATTTTGCGTCTCTTCATCTTGGTTTTATATAACACATTTAGCTACTAACAGTATAAGAAGAGACCATCATTCTATAGGAAAAAAGACACATCAGGTCTTATGGTTATTAGTATCAATTAAAATTATTTTTAAAGTCTGTTAAAGAAGACATTTCATAAATTCTTACCTTCTGACATATGAGTGATTAAGCTCTAATTCTTCTGAAAGAAAGTTATGCCATAAAGGAGTCCTTGCAACCGTAATTGTAATAAAATATAGAACTAGACCTCACTAAAATCTAAAACTGAAACTTATGGTTTTCCCTTATGGTTTTCCCTTATTCTGTGTATGCCACCTGAAAAGAATTTTGACATTGCTATGTTTCATTCAAAGGGCTTTTGATCAGAAATTCTCTACACACTTTCATACCGGTTAACCTGACTATGTTTTCAATGAGTGTTTTATCTCCACTCATATTATCTAGAAAGTAATACAACCATATTTAGGATGCCATAGAAAGTGACGAATGTTACAGTGATGCTATCTACTAAATGTACAGGAGGGAGATAAACTAGCTATTCAGTGGTTAAAGATTTCTTCCATGCAGTGATCTGGTTCTATAACATGAAACAGTTTTGACATCCCTACCCAGGGTAGACGAATCACCACAGAGCCACCACAGTCACACAGATGACAAGCGTTGTCACTCTGGGACCAAAGACAGCTTAGTTATGCCTGTGGAGTGCATTGCTTGTGAACAGCACTGCTCTAGCGAGGCTTTCATTTTAGGGCTGAAGGCAGCACTTCATCTCAGCATCAAGCTGTGCTGTGCTGTGGCATCTGAAGAAAGTTCGTAAGTCTCTGAAACTTGGATGCCTTGCACACAAACATATCCAAAGGAAAGCATGTGTGGCTGCTATCTGGGAAAAGCAGCCAAGCCTTCTAGCTTTAAAACTCTGCTACCATTAGGCAGTAAGTTGGCCAAGTATATGACAAGATCTATGTAAAAAACTCTACTGAAGTTCTGTTTCATATTTTCCCAGTAGTAGTAGCAAGTGGGCCCTCTAGTAATTTACTGACACCATTCTATTAGAAAACATCTATTTTGCAGCAGTCTTACATCCAAGTACTTATTGAAGAAACCCACTTATTGAAGAAATTTAGACTAGTGTTGCTTTCTAAAACACTGTGGAGGTGAATTTTTTTGTGAAACCGAAAATATTCAAGGACATAACTTTAGGTTTACATCTCTTGAGCTTTACTAACAATCCTCATTTTATTGGTATCACTCTTCCTTTTAAAGAATGTTTCAAATAAACTTCTTTCAGAAAGTGCCTTTCGGTGTCCAAATGACCTTTATTCATGCTGAAAGCCAGCTCCCTCTCCAGTATTCTATACATGCACAGCAAGGAAACAGAAATACTGCTCCACTGTGTAGGATTGAAACAGTACCAAGAGCCTATGATACATATTATACTGGAAATATCATCAAAGTTATAAATGCTGATTCAGTTATCAGAGCATGGTGGATTTATTCATATTTGTAAAATGACAGAAGAAATCACAAAGGCCCATAGCAATTATTAACGGTGATGTAGTGAATTTATATGTCCTGAAAGTGGGTTATACACTGCTCTAATACCCGGAGAGTAGGTTAAGAAGAGAATTATGACTGAGTTACAACTCTTTGCCTGGTTCCACTTACTCCAAGCAGGGAGCAATCTGTTTTGATCTTTATCTGTAGAAGAGTATCTTTAGCTCTACAGGGATTTGATTGTGCAGGTTTGTTGCTTAGTTGTCAGTAGTAATGAAAAAGGACCAGGAACAAAATGAGGCTTTTGCTTGGGTTTAATTTTTGCTTCAATTTAACCTAAACCAGCGATAAAAACATTAGCTGAAAATCTTCCCCTTAGGACCATGTCCCAGATAAAGGATGGTATTTCTGTAAAAAAAGGTAAGAATGGACTAGGGAGGAGACTTCACAGAGAAGTAAACAGCTCCTAATGCTTTCTATCATACTGAGGCCTGAGGCTTAAGTCTGGGGCCCTGCTTCATCAGAGCAATAGACTGAAATCCCATCTTTTTCCTTTTAGTCTAATGCTTCAAAGTCCAGGATGTGTCCTATTCTGGATAACCTCATTTCTTTTGTCTATATGGGTGTTTTCTTTTGTAAGAAATACAAGATGAGAATTAAAATCACATGCAAGTAAAACCCTTCTTTTACTTGTTGAAATAGAGAGAAAATATTCAACCTCAAAAAATTCCATAACAAGAAAAGCTTATGTTCCATCCAGAACTAGCAGTGATACATGAGCTGGGGAAATGTATTTTTATACTTTATTTAAGATCAGTATTAAAATAGGCTTTATTCTTACTAAGGTTACTCTTAATACATAGCAGCATAAGCAATCTATTCACTCTGTACAATGTGACTAATTTAATGATTCACTGAATACTAGAACATTTATTTACTTGTATTAACTCTTTTCCACTATCTTTGTCTAAGTCTTCTGTATGTTTGAGAGGGGTTTATAACTTATATGTAGAGTAAATTATGAGGGCAATGAGGCCCTGTCCAAGTTTTCTCTCAGATCATAGTGATGTTGCACACTGTAAACACAGAACCGGAGAAGAAATTAATTCCACCAGAGTCACGAGATTCCTACAGAAGAGGATTTAAATACAGTGTGAAAAAGTCTGAGCATGATTGTGCAGGTCTAGGGACAAAAGAAACTTCAGAAAATGACAGCAATCTAGGCAATGACCTTCCAGTTTTAGAATGGATAAATTAGCTCCTCTCTAAAGACAATTCCCTAACCATTGCACTCTGCTCACATAACTGTATATATGTGTCTAATTTTTAAGAAGAAAATATACAACCAAAATTTAATTCAAAACTAACTTTTGAATGTCATGTCCTTAATTAGCACTTCATCATTTTACTGCCATTTGATTATTTAACGGAGTTGCATTACATTGCTGTGAGCCACTGAGAGAGTCTAATGGTTAAGATATTCCTTTACCTGAGATGCCTGTTTGCTGGTATGAAGAAGGATGCTGTCAGTTTATACGGCCCCCACTTTCACTATCTTTACTCCAAGCAACCTTCACAACTTCTGTCCTCTGCCTTCTACTGCTGCCAGCATAAGTCAAGTGCCCCTTCTCTTTATCCAAGAAAGGGCCATTCACTCTGTTCCTCTCTGCCTGCATTTTCTCCTTCAAAGAAGTCAAAAAAATTAACACAAACCACCTCCAGTTTCATACACCTTTGTGAGGAGTATACTGTGCAAAGGCTTTAAAACCTAAGGAGTCTATAAGAATGAATTAAACATCCTAAATCTTGTCTGTTCTGTGCTTCGACTCAGTCATTTGCATTCATGTCAGATCACAATGTGGGCTTCCATAATTCCATTAGTGATGCCCAGTAACTCTTGTTACGAAAGAACTGAATTTCTGAGTTGTTGCCAAAGGTCAAGAGACCTTGAGGGACATTCTACTTTGCAGTTAGAATAATTCACAATGAAAAAAATCTTCTTGTTGTTATTTTATTGTTAGGATGGTAATTGTGAAACGTGAATATCTGGCTACAGACCTAGTATCTGTGGGCACAGCATTAAAAAGAAAATCAAGACGCTTTTGTTCCTGTCCCTATTTCTCCTTCCCATCTTTCTGATTCTTCTTTCCATTCAGCCCTGGGTGCTGGTTTTTCCTGTGTAGTGTTATGACAAGGCAGTCAGTCTACTTTCCTCAGCCACATACAGGCTCTCAAGAATGTTGTTTCTAGAAAAGGGAATTTATAAAGGGTCACTTCAGCTGGAATATAAATAAATAAATAAATAGATCCTAAAAATTTAATTAAAATCTTAACTAGCTGAAGCCCTGGCAAGCAGGCTGAGTGTAGTTAACATTCTCCATTAAATTTGAAGTACTTGGCATAATGTGAAGTGCTTGGGAACTACAGGATAGGCACATGTTTTATTCAGAAACCAATGAGAGTTTACTGCTGTGCCAACTGACTGTCAGAAAGCTGGCATGAGATGTCCCCTGGAATCTCAGAACAAATATTTTACTTTTTTTTTTTTTTCTGTTTGAAGAACTAGAGAATCCTGAAAAAGCAGAGGCCTGCTAAGAGTAGACCACTCCTTCCCTGCTTCAGAGCTTTTGGTTTACCACTATGATTTTCAAATTTGACATTCAACTTTCACTTACAATTTCAGTTCACTTTCTAGAGGCTAGGCCTTGTTCTGTGTAAGTATGTAACACAAAGCTTTCTATAGGGAAATGGTACAAAATATAGAAAATCCAAGATCTGAGACAGCCTGTCCAGTCTACTCATTCCACTTTCTTTTTAACCTGTTTATGGTCATAATTTCTTTCTAAGGAAACACAGTGTTGCTTTCCAGATCTTCTGCTTACCAACAATTTTACATTTTTCATTACTCCATGACCACAATAAGGCTCTCAGTGTGTAAACTGAAGTGTACAGTCAGTGTGTAAATTAAAACCATGTTTAACAAACTCTGCTAGTGTGGAGTCCCAGGGAGGAAAATATCTCTTGTCCTAATGTATTCAAGAAAGAAAGATGTGACTTTGCCTCTGAAAACAGGCTAGAGTTTTCTATATCCAGTGTGGTTTGCAGAGCAATTTAGGCAAAATAGACCACAACTTAGCCATTGCCTCTCAGATCCATGCAGGGGACAATATGAACTAAACCTGAAAACTCCAGTGCATTTATTAGGTTCAAGGATGGGGACCTTAGCTCTTGTCTATGCTTTTCACTCAATCTTTGTTTCAATGGAAACAAGACATTAAATGTGGTGGTATTTGTATTTTATACCAATACAAAGGGTCTGCCTGGCATTTTTACCTTTCAGTCTACAAGCAATCTTTGATGCACTGGACCTCTCCTTCAAGTTTCATCAGTACTTCTCCCTCCATAGACTCACTTTAAAACTCTTCATTCTATGACACTATGTTTCCTTCTTCAAGAAACTAACTTTGACATTTAGGAGATACTGTAAGAGTCCAGATCTGCTAAACTGACAAAGCATTTCTGTTCGTAAGTTTCAAGTAAGAAAATCAGTCTTTCCACAACAACTGTAATATCTTGTACAGTCTTATTGTGACATTTTTGGCTGGGTTATTGCAAAAAACAGCTCTAAAATTACATTTTTAACTAGAAAAAGCTCACATGAGTATTAGCACATAAAGTGAAATATTTTCTTTTATAATTTCAGAAGACTTATGGTGGAGGGCAGAGGGAATAAATTTTTGTATGCCCAATAAATAATCAAAAAAACAGCATACAGCAATCAATCATCTCCGTCTAGATGGATCCTTGGGGGGTAACAAAGGAAGGCAGAGGTGGAAAGGGTGGGATATAGAAAATCTTGTTCCAGTTGTTCTATATTTTGCTGCTCTAAAAATGGTTCAGGCACTCCTTTACAATGCAAATATTTGTGACCTCTATTTTGATAGCACTTGGGTAGAAGGGAAGGCAGATCGGGCACACACAAATCTAAAATTCAGTAGGACATATTGTGAATTGTCTCCATATTCTGTCTTCCCTTCTGTAGTCAGTTTTGCAGTATAGATTACAATTTCTTAGAATTTTATAGTAGTTACAAAAAACTTCTTCCATGTTCTGCCTGAAAGTTCACTACAAACATTTTACAAGTTGTCATTGGTTTTGAGTAAAGAAGTTTATGTTTCCTGGTTGGATTATGTTTTCTAAACTGGAATACCTTTCCCATAATAGAAAAGCACACATATATAAAGTAAAATAATTGTAGAAATAGTGGCTGAGTAGAAAGGAAAAACCTCACCTGTTTTCAAAATTATTTTTGCAAAGTGATTTTTTTTGTTCATTTTCTTTGAAATGAAAGAAAAATATTACAGAATATGGCCCTTAGGAAATCTTAAAATTAAATCAGAAATTAGCATCCTTTGCTTCAAATTAATATTCTTTATCATTTATTTTTAGTGACCATAATTATATTCAGAACCTGACCTTCAGTTTACTTCTTCTCAGATTTGCATTCCAAAAGTGATATTCTAAAAAACATATTCAAGAATGAACCTTTCTTCTGGAATATATCTTCTTGACTTGAATACTTGAATTCCATGAATTAAGGATACAGGATATGCATACTTATATCATCCAGCTACATACTATATCAATCTGCAACAAATTAACGAGTGTGAAAGTTACACTGTACCACATAAAGGGAAATCATTCTGTTTTAAAGATTGATAAAAGCTGGATTCCTTTGAATGCGCTATTTACCTAAAAAGAAGGGTAGGAACGTGTTATATACCTAAAAATCTGTTGAGATTTTTTAAAAGCTCACCTTCTGTTAAACTTCCATTAATAAAAAATTCAGTAAGTTTAAAGCAAAGGACCTAGTTACATGTTTTCCTGAGTTTAAACAACAGACAGGTGGCCTGAGGCATTTTTTGTTCTCAAAAGTATTGAGACCCATCACACTCCATTGAGATCCACTTGAAATTCCACTTAAACATAAATAAAGCTTTTTTTACTATGAGCACTGGCACAAGGAATCTGCCTCCTTGGAGACATTAAAAATCTGAGTGGATTCCAGCTGACCCTGGTCTGAAGAGGGGGTTGAACTCCAGAGGTCCCTTCCAAACTCAACCATTGCATGATACTTATAGGAAAATTCACCAAGGGGCTAGACTTAATCCTCTCTGAATAACGTAAAAGCTGTCCAAAAGCATCTGACATTCAAAAACTGTCTGAAATTACTCTGTCTCAACTGGTTTTAAGAGAGATGTCTCCAGTTGCTTTCACTTGTAATAACTTGCCTCAAGTTCAGTGAACATGCAACTGGAAACCTAGGAGTACTATTGCCCCAGTACAGAATTTCAAGAAGCATTTGCTAATAAAATAGGCACTTATATTTGCTCTTTCTAGACCAGCCTCATTCATACTGTCTGCTTAAGTAAATACAGAAACATTAACAGAAATAACTGCTGTACTGCCTAGATAATGATAATAAACTGACAATTGCAGCTGAGTTCAGGAGTTGAAATTTAGCTCAATAAAACCACACAATATACATGCATAGGAAATAATTCTGACTAATTTCTGTTGGAAAAGGTGACAGAAGTATTTACAAGGCAGTGAGAGATCATGTAGCTTAATCATTTTATAATCACAGAGTATGCTGTCGATTAGAAGTGTCATGTGGCAGGTTTTTAAGCACTGCAAATTAGCGGAAGGGCAAATTAAGTGCAGCTGTTGATGAACCAGCCAGAATACTTGAAAGTTAATGCTACCGCAAGAAATGTAAAAGCTGTTTCATCCCTTCATTTTTATCATAAATGTGATCTTCCCTGGCATAGCTCTATTGAGAGAGGACTACAAGTAAAATTTTCTACTAGAATTCTATGTAAATATTTTAAACTTTGTTCTCATTGCAATCGATTAATGCATTATGAGAGTCACAGAAAAAATATATGTATTCACATTTGAGCCTAATGCAGATAAAGAGAACATCATGGGATGAACGAATAAGTTATAAAACCTATGGGTAATAGAATACATAATCATATTTCTAAAATCTGAGGGTGATATTAGTGACATTTTTTTCTTTTCCACAATCTCTATTTGTAGATGTTTCCATGAAGACTTAATGAAATTTTATATTAGTATAGAGTTTCTTCTTTAGTTTAAGAGCTATGTATATTCCACTTAAAAAATCACTAGCTAGCTGCTTCAGGAATCCTAGTATTTCTTTTGACTTTGACAAAATAATAAAATGTTATTATATGGATGGGTACTTAGATTGCATTTTTATAAAAGCATTATCCTGAAAAACAACATTAAAAGAACATTAGGGTTGCAGAGATCAGAATTCACAATGTGGGAAATGTCAGAATAAACGTTACCCTAACAACCTTAATTCAATATGTTGTACATGTTGTACAGTGTGCAGTGCCATACCTTGTTGAATACAAATTGTTCAAACACTCTCTGAAAGAAAGAATTGGAAATTTATTCAGGTGCTCTTCTACATTATCGTAGTACTGCAGTTAATTTACTGTATACAGTATTTACTGTATCCCTGTATACAAAGACAAGGCATGGCCATGGCACCCACAGAGCACTGCAGATGATTCACCATGGTATCTTTAACTAGGGATCCTGTTTGAACCTAGTCATCATTTGCTTCAGTCAGTAACTTCTATCAGTTCAAAACCACAATCGTTGTCTGTAATTTGACCTGCTCAGGGTCAGCAAGTATATTTCCTGAATTTTCTGCTTTTTGTACTGTTCAAGAACAGATACTGCCTACATATTGCAAATTATTCACATTCCAAATTATTGAGTCTATTCAGAGTTAGAAAGAACCTGAGAAGCACCGGGAAAGTGAAGTTTTTTCAATAATAAATGATTTTCTGCAAATAAGAATCAATGGGCTATTCTACAGTCAATCAAAGTGTACTAAGAACAACAACAACAAAATCAAACATTAACCACATGATAACATACCAGGACTGATAAGAATAAGCTGAAAACTTTAAATAAGTACTTGCTTTATGGATATCTAAAAAAAACATTTGTTTTGGTTTTTGTAAGAGCAGGTGTTTTACTAGCCATCAGGAGCGATAGCTTTAGTTCTCTCATATTGCTCAGAAATACACATGGGGGATGGAAAATTAGATGGGTTCTAAATAACTCAGCAATTCAATGACTGCCCTTGAAAAAAAAAAAAAAGACAGAGAGCTGAAGTGTTCCACACATGCTTCGGGGTGCCTCTGTATCTGTGTGCATAGATAATCTCAATTATGATAGAAGATATGCTATTCTTCTCTGGATTCTCTAAACATCACCTCAAATGAAAGGAAGTGTGTAGTTCACAGTCGTTACTTTCAAATTCACTTTAAAATAGGTGAATGACCTTATTCTGCACAATATTATTTCACTTCTTAATTCATATCTTGGAGCATCTCAGCAGATGCTTTGGATTTCTCTGGAAACCAAAGAAGCAGAACTATCTGTAGGAAAAGAAAACTTCACAGAGTCGTGTTGTTGCTATCCACCCAAACACATACTGTCACTGTCAGAAGTGATTTTCCCCACAACAGACATTAGCATAATGTTTATGGCCAGTGAGATTGTTTAAGAGCACTAAAATCATGAAGTACTGTATGTGCTGTATGTGCTCTTTAATTAGGAATGTAATATACTCCATCTGGAGTGACTCATTTTTGCAGTCTTCTGTGGAGCTTGAGTTTCCTAGTTCCCCGTGCAATAAAAAGAACTGAAGATTTTTAAGTGACTTCATTTTCAGTTAGATCCCAGTTATCTGAGTAGTCTGTAGAATTTGTTCATAGACTGTAAACTGACTTTGCTGAAGATTATTTCATGGTTCTCATTTCCAATGTCATAATGAAAAGTATATCAGTGCTAGTGGAAATCTGTAGATTTAATTCTCTCTATATTGACATGAGGGCAGTTGAATACTTACAATGTAAACAGCCGCATGTCACAGTTCAAACATTCATCTTAGTTATATTTTTGAAGATAAACAGGATTGTCTAAGACTTTAGTTCTGAATATAAAATACCTTCATTCAAGTTTTTGGAAAACAATTGTATATACTGATATTATATAAGACTTGTGTCACTCTTTTCTTTTGTTAGTGTATTTGATGAGTTGGTCCATTTCTCTTTTCCTGGGCTCCATTTGTTCAATTTTAATAAACAGATTTTCCAAATTTAGTGATTTTTCTGTTATTGTTCTTCAAACAATGCAAATAACTATGTTGCTTATATAGAATTTTTCCCCAAACCATATCTATCTAGAGCCTAATCCCATATCATTGAAATCAATGTGACTCTTAGATAGTCTAATGAATATGTTTTTAAAAATCCTGACTTATTTCTTATTACGTATGTAGAGGAATGTATATTTACTTTGCCTAACTTAAAGCCTTCACTGAGGAACAGACTGGAGATCCCAGCTTTCAGGTGTAACACTAATGAAAAAGAGATGCCTCTCCAAAGATAGATTCAGAGAGGGATGTATTCCCCCAGTTGTCACTGATGACTAGGGACAAATCACGACACCATAAACCATAAAACTGAAAAAACCACCATGTTTCATACTAACTTTGATGCATCTAGTAACTTTTGTTCACTAAGTAGTACCCTTGTTTTATGTCTCCCTATCTTAGATTGCAGGTGTTTAGAACGGCGCACAGCAACTTTGTCCTTCTGGATGTTCAGCTTGATATCAAGGATCGATTCCCATAGATCGGTGTGGGATTTTCTTGAATTAGCTTCAAATGGAAAGAGAGTACAGAGAGAAAGTCCTGTTCATACTACCTCACTTCTACTCTCTACTTCTTAGTAGTACTCCCTTCTCCAAAACTAATAGACAGACTACATCTGTCTATTTTGTGATACAGTCAGTAAGATTGTACTTTCTGGTACTATCTGATGACTTTACTGATTAAAAATTCTAACATTTTTTGCTTAGCACAAATCCTTAATGTACCTGTAATGACAGAGTAGAGATAGGGAGAATGGTACATTTGCTTGTATAACCTACCTGTAGATCCTGGTATAAATGTATGGAACTAAGCTGATTTTCATCCTGGCTCAAATGTACATATATGCAGACATTTCTTTTCCATTTGTCTGCTTTGAATCCAATATGACTTCTCCTTCTAGTATCAGCTCTCTCTTCATATTTTAGTATTTTAAGCAGAAGAAAATGGTGAGAAGACTGGAGTAGCATAAGAAAGTGTTTAAAATCTCTAGTTCTGACAGAACTGAATTACAGTTCAGCAATCAGGGAACCCGGAAGTTCACTGGCATGAATTATGCATTACATTGGCATTTTCAGTTCAGAAGATTTTGAGAGTGTTCAAGGAACTATAAAGCTTTCTATCAGCTTCAGTTAACAGTCAAAACCAGTTGCTCGTTCCTCAGATAGGGATGAAGAGAGGTCTCAGAGGTTGACAGTGATCTTCTCAGTTCGCAAGTAAGTGATCGCAAGCAGACACTTTCTTGCCCTCCCTTTTCAAGGGATAAATTATATGAAATAGTTCACTGGAGAGGCAGGCAGAGCAAGAAAAAAGAAGTAAAATAAAATGAAAAGGTTCCACAATCCAAACAAACAATCCAGATACAATAACCTTTCAGAACTTTAAGGGACATATAGGTTAGCAATATCAGCATTAAGCCAGACCTGGTTATAATTTTTAAGTGTTGATGTCAAAGTGTATAGACTGTCATTGCACTGGTCCTGAAGTGAAACTCACCCCTACAGAAAAGGCCAGGAAGGCAAGTCTCATCATCATTTATGTCCTTTTGATGATTCTTTTACAGCAGGGATTTCACACTTAAAGCAATGGCTTTTGCTGTGTTTCTAGGTCAGTTTATGTAATGTATAAAGCTTCTGCTGAAAAGTAGTCATGCATTTCTACATCTTTTTTTACTGCTGTTTTGTTTGTGGGATTTTTGTTGTCTTCGCAGATTGTGAGATCTTCAAAAAATGTTTTTGAGTCACAAAGTACAAGTGGTACTATCAGGACACACATGATAAAGATGGGGCAATGATTGTTCAATTAACAGATCAATAAGTTGCCTCTCACACAAGTGGTTGTCAATGATAGATGCCCAAAGGCTGGTTAAACTGCGTTTCTGAATGCTTCAGTGTAAAAATCAATGTCCAGAGCACACAGTGCTAAGCAGATAAAACAGCCTCTCAAATCTGTACCGTGAAAATGATATGAGCCCAGCAATCACGAAAATATGTCTTGATCCTATTTGTAGCTCTCACACGTTGCCGTGGGCCATTCCTGTTTATCCATCCACATGAACAGCAGAACACTGACTATGCTGAATAAACAGCAATGATCTGGATGAAGAAACAAAATGGTTTTTCAAATTTCTGATTTTCTTTTATACTGTCAGTGCAGTGACTGCTGAAAAGGCAAAGGAAATTATGTTGGGGTTTCAGTCAGGAGTGAGATCTGCAATTGTATTATTTAAATGCAAAGATGTTGGTGGGCACCTAGCATGAATTCAGAGGGGAAGGAGAAGGATGGGGAGCACCTCCTGTCACAGCAGACTGTTTAAAAATGTGCTCATAAAAGGAATGGAAAAACTTTGGTTGCCAGCCTCATTTGCTTCTGTCAATATTACACAATGAAGAGACCATGGATGATTATTGTTTCTGGAATTTGCTATACGTGTAACAAATATGCCGATAAGTACGTTGTGGAAGATTTACCTCCATATTGTACTGCTAGATGAATGTGTTCATGACAATCATCTTTTCAATTTTATGCTGCAATACAAAAAATCACCTCCTCTCTCTATCCTTATAAATTCAGGGATAGTCAAGCTTATTTTAATTTAGGCAGATTTACGTTTACCTGTTTCTGTTCTTTTGGTTTTTAGAATAACATTTTGCAACCTATGACTTCCTGTAAGAGTTTTAAGATGTTTCACTATCCTAAGCAAATATTGAGTATACTTAAAAGCTACACATATACATATAATTTCCAAAAACTTCTTTCAGTAACAAAAACAGTCTCCGGCAGCTGCATCTTAGTGCCACAACAAATGCATCACACGGCCAGTTTTCTAATAAAAGATCCTGCATGCGTCATATTTTTTCTCAACTCAACAAAGCTTTTGAATGGTTGAAAAAAATTCCTACATTTGAAGAAGCATAATTTTCATCAGCTAATTCCTTCAGGAAGAGAGGTTAATGGATTTTCATATCCTTGTTAAGGATAACAGCCATCTTGCCTTCAAGAACACACTGAGTGGGTCTGGCCTACAACTCTACAGTCTAAACACTGCGATGAAGGTATACAAATGGAAGGATGGAAACCACTATATCCTGTCTGTCTTTCTGAAAAATGGGGATTTTACTGTATTGTTGGGTTGCGGTTTTCTGGCTAGAATTAGCCTTGACTTGCTGCTCCAGCATTGAAATATTGCAAAATGATCTGGGGTACTTCCAGTACTATTTCCTGTATGGGAATAGTGAATGTGTATATGATGCAAAAGTATATGGACTAAGACCTAGAAAGCCTCTGAGAGCTGAAACACATAGATAGGAAAAATGCAGTATTACAGAAAAAAACCCCCACAGATTACATTTAAGATTTTCTTCAATAAATAAGAAAACAAGTTTTCAGTAAGCAAACAATACTTACTAAAATATAATCAGGATTGTGAATAATGGATACTAGGTCATTTCACACTGTGATTATCACTGTCTTGGATATGAATTATTTAATAAGATTACAGCTTGTATACTTTGCAATTAGGGGGAATCTCCAAGTTCACCAGTCTCTTTTGATGTGATGCAACATGAATTTCTTTTTGATCTTCAGAAAAGGGGGGAAAATGGCTTTATGTAACAGATTTAAGAAACAGGGCATTTAAATGCCACTAACCATTCTGATATATGCAGCAGTATCTCATTGTTATTATACTGTAACTACAGGAAGAAGATGACAAACATGAAAACCAAAACACTTAAGAAAGGTGTATGTATGGATTCATTTACCTTGATGCTTTGAAAGATGTTAATCTACCCGTGCTATTGTAACCCAACCTATTGATATAGATTTATATTTTGCTTTTCATTGAAGTCAATATTTTACTTATGCCTATCAAAAATGCAACTCTCCTTGAAGTGGGGTATTCCAAATGGCTCTGTGAAAATATTACTACCAGGGATTTGTCACCCTAACAGCAGATTCATGTAGTTAAGCCAGTGGAAGGCCCTTCTCATATATTGTCAGTTCTTCCTTCTATGGGAAACTTGCAAAAATGCACATTTTTGAGGAGCCAAAATTCATCATAAAATTCAAATCAAAGCTTGGATGTGAACTTTAGATTTCATTTACTAAGAGCGTACCCTAGAGTTGCTGAACTATATTTAATTAAACTGTAAAAATTTATAGATGTGCCTAGACTTTTAAGGGTTGCTATAATAAAACCAAACAGAAATCAGACTAATATTACTGTTAAAACAAACTATGGCTATAGATTTTCATCTCGTTACATACACAAACTAAATTTGCACTTAGGTATACTAACTTACATGTGATGTCATTTATGCTTAAGGAATTTTGTTGAGTGTTTCTAGCAAAATGTTAAGCATAAGGAATCATTAACTGAACTAGAGCAAAACTTCCTATTGAAACTAAAAGAACCATGTAAAGCTGATTCTTTACGAAATATGCTGTTCTAGAACCACATGTAGAACTGAAAACGAAGTAAAAGGTGGGGAAAACCTTAAAAAAGCAAAGAAGCCGATTCTGAATGTGTACTCCTAAATCCTCCTGATTAAGAACAATGAGTAAGACATTTAGGAGTCTGCTTAAAGTTAAGCAACGTCTTATAACATTCTACTATCGGTGATAACCTATTCAGTCTAGTAATAGCCTTAGTACTACATTGATTGCAAAAGGAGTTGGGACTACAGTAGACATATATTGTTGAATTCACTTTAAGTAGAAATTTGACAAATTTTTTGAAGTGTTTCATTTAATGAGGTTTTCCTCATCTGCCCTAATAAATGTACTTGCCTTCAGATCAGCTCCTACCAATCCTCAGTTATTTTGGGTCTGTATGGAGGCAGAAGACCAAAGTGAAGGCAGGAGAGTGAGTGGAGATGATCAAACTCTTTGGGCTTAGCTTTTTACTGCAACCAATAATAATGATTCTTTGAATGTACATGTAGTAAGTTTATGTTTTTCTGTGTATTGGAAATGCATTTCTTAAGACTTGTATATGTCACCTGGACATGAAAGAAACCTCAAAATGAGATAGTAGCAATTTTACTTAAATAAACTGATGTTCTTTGTTGTAAGAGAACAGTTTTCTGAGCTCTGTTGCTTGGAAAATTATGATTTATAACTACATGATTGCCTCCAAATAGAATGCCACTGTGAAATCAACTTCTTCAGCTTTCCTTACTTATCTTAGTCCTTAGAACAAATTAAGAAGTGGTATTAATATCTTATTTTTTTAGTACAGCTTGACAACTATAATGATTCAATGTCATTTCAGCTGTTTAAAAGAATAAATCAGCATTTCTCACATAGTTTCTCTGTGACACTTTTATTTGAAAAAAACGCAATTATGTCCAAAAAATTTCTTTTTTCTCCCCATCAGAAAGTTGTATTTAAGTACATTTATCATGGCATTGCTGCTGAGAAGAAACGATGTGACCATATTAGAAACAGAGTTGGCATTTGTAAAAGCGGAAGATTACATCTTGGAAGACACGGAAGGTTTTTTTTCAGTTTGTATATTATACAAATGTCCTTAGTACTAGAGTAAATTTCTCAGAAACTTTGGGAGTAATCAATTTCTGATTTGAATAACTGAGAAACCCAGCACTCATATTCTTCTACTAATAATTAGGTTCCTTATAGTTAATATTCCTTACAATTACTGATAGTATCCCAGCATAATTCATAGAGCAAGACTATAAGAATGCCTCCCAAAAGAACTTTCTACTCTAATGTTAATTTGTCCATTTAAAACATTTGTTGAATAACATAGATTTCTTTGCAGTGGCTTCTTAGGTAATTTTTAGCTATAGTGGGGGGGGGGTTGCAGATCACTAGCTAAATCTTTTTACTTTTTCTAAAAAATATTTAAATAAACAGCATCTTTAAAATATTACGCTTTCTTTCAAATAAAGTTGTACAAGCAGCAGCTGGGTCATGCTACGAAACATAAGAGATTGTGTAAAGTGTGTGAAAAGTGACATCCTAGATTTCAGATTGTTGAAGAGAATGCTCAAAGAATGATCTTAAATTACTGCAAATTTCTGCCAGATAATACAGGACTGCTTTGAAACCAGACAAATTTAACAGAGCTCAGATTACCCTACACCTCCAACATAAATCTCTCAGCACTTTTGCAATATTGTGGAGCTCCAGACCCAGGCAGTGGAATCACTAGACATAGCACAAGAGGTAGGTTTCTGTTGTTAACAACCAATTACTGCGTAGCATTGGGACATAACACAGGCTATTAACTAACTAAACTTCTGATAATGTGATACTGGACCATCTTTCTGAGTCCCATGTTTCCATCACACTTACCCCTCCCATTTCCATCACACTTACCCCTCCCAAGCATTTTGAGAAGGAAAATACTCAGCGGGATGCTTAGCCTGTGGTGTTCTTAGGTAATCACAGAAGAAATGAAAAATTACCTAGAGAAATGAATGTCCTTTGCAGTTGTCAGCACTGATTTATTTCTACTACATTCTAAGAGTATCCACATTATCTCTTAAAGCCTGGGATATGTCTCGATTACTTCATTCAATCTAAAATATTGTTGCTGATGTCACCTGGCTTTTTGGTACATCCTACTAAATGCATAGAGAAGACAGTTATCAGCAAGGTGCTAGAGCCATAGTCAGCATCTTGGCAGTGCTCACTTTTCCCTCCTGGTAGGTTGTGAGGAATATTTGATGTTCTTATGTAACAGCTTTGAAAAAATTCCATCAGTGTTAGAAGAAAGTGTTTTAAAACCAGCATTTGGTTGATGGTAAATTAGCATCACTTGCAGGGAAAAGTCTATAATATAACTGAGAAGATGTTATTTTACCCAACCTTATAATTTTTAGATTCCCAAAATCAGGTCAGTAGTTTGAAAATCAAAAATACAAACTAGCATTTGAGGTAACCTTTGAGGAACCATGTAGTGATTTCTGCGTTGAATTCAAAAAAGCAACGCAAAGTAGACCTATCTGGAGGACTGAAATTGTTTGATGTCCCTTTTAGACAGAAGAAATGGAAATTTTTCAAAGCTGATGTATAAGGTAATAATAATAAGATAATTCAAACAAATAGGCAACTGGATTAATGAACAGTTTAACTTCTTTGTATTTCCTATGAGTACATTTATTTTTTAAATTCTATTATCCAGAAAATAGATAACGTCTGTATGCTTTTCTTCCCTTTCCAATTGATATATCAAACATGCAAAGTTACAAGACAGAGAAGTTCCACATATGCTTAATGTTGACCATGAGGCTAAGCTCTTAATTGGATCAAAGCTGCTATACATAATTTTCCTCTGACAATGTTTAGCCTTAGTGACCCAGTGTGAGCTCTAAGAGTCAAGCTGACTCCTTTCCATCTTGTTCATCCTCACCATTACTAGAAGCCAAATTAGAGCATCAGTGACAGCTGTGCAACAAACTCTGTTATTCAGCCATGCTCCGACAGCAGATCTAAGTGATTAGGTGTAGCAAAAATCCTCTTGAAGATGCACAAAAAGGAGCAAAATTTAGTTCAGTCTTCTATCTGTGATGTTGCAGGGCAAATGAGAACACAAAACATCAAATAGCTATTTTTATTTCCAGACTCAGCACATTCAGAATATGCATAGAGACAGGTTTGGGTTTTTTTTTAAAGGCGATCCAATTTTTACCAAAACATCTTTGCAGAACAGGACATTTCTTTAAAATTTCCTCAAATATTGCTTTGAGGAATTTCTGCCCTTTCTGCTTGCATTCTGAGTTACTGACAAACATGTCCGAGTTGCTGCATCGTCAAATGGAGCCATTTCAGAGCTGTCAGCCCTAGACTCTATCTTTGGCTACATGGCCCATCCGATCTCCCTGCATGTCAATCAGGCTGGCAAGAAAGCAACCCTACCAGGATGGAGACGGGGAAGATGCACATTACAGTGACTACCGGGCCAATGCACGATTGTCATGGGTGTCAATCAAGTTGGCCAATCTGAGCTTCTTCATCTGGGCAGGAGGAGGTATCTGAAGGCCACGGAGGTTTCCTGATGTGGCAAGGTGCAGTGGGAAGTCCCTGTAGAGGCCAGCACAGGGCAGAGGGCAACCAGAGCAGCCCCAGCCCAGAGCATCAAGAAAGCCTGTGGTGAAGAGGCTGGTCCAAGGTCAAGCTGGGAAATCAATCCACTGGTCAGGATCAGGCCCAGAGAGGAAAACCAGGGTAGACAGAGCCTACTGATCAAGAGATAGGTTCACAGGGATAAGCTAGGACATCAGCTGACAGAGCTGCAGACTGTCATTCTAGGGTATCATGGTAGCTCATATATTAAGTAGACTGGGTATGTATTAAATCATTTATGCCACTGAAATGATTCCTGAGAGTAGAGTTAGTGACTGAAATATAATCTGCTTACTGTACCCATGAAGAGAAATTTCTTTGAATGCTGGCAAAAAATCTTAATTAATCTGTATATTTACTTTTCTGCCTTCCTATCTGCTTCAGCTACCTAAAATATCTCTATTAATAGCAGTCACGATACAAAAAAACTAACCCATTTCTGCTAGATCATATCTGTTAAATGAAACTACTTATAACTCAATAGTAATAATAATAATAACACTTTTATGTTTTCAGTTAATGCAATGATTTTATTGGATTCATAGGGAATGCAATTGAGAACAAGCCAAAAGGACATTTTAAAAATGCAGTCAGCTATAATATGTACACCATAGGTGAAAAATCTTGCACTTAGCTAAACTCTTCTTTTTGTGGTCCTATTTACTTCCGAGGTACTCTTTACATCCATACACGGAAATGTACATGAATGCATTTTCATGGAGGGGGAATCATGCAGTGTTTTATCTCTGTGTGTTTTGTCCATTCTTAGTCTCAACAGACAGAGGACAGACAGAGGATAGGTTTTGGTAGCCACTTAAAATTCATGGTGGAGCCATGTATATATTTTTTAAAGGAAATAAAATGGCTGCACACATCTGAAATTACGTTTGTAGGACTTGTACGTCTTTGGCTTTCCAGTTTCTGAAATTCACACCATTTTTATTTTTGAAGCTTTAAGTACATTTGAACATGTCTCTAGTTTCTTTTGGTCTTTCCTTTTGCAATATTCTTTTCATTATGAGTCAATATGCAGTCAAGTAGGCATGATGGCACTGAACATTCCTGTTAAGAAATTTTACCTATATTTTGAAGACATCTATTTTTTTTAATGCATTTGGTGAAGGTAAACCTCTGCCACACATACAACTCCACCTGTGAGGGAGAAGAGTGAGGTGACCATGTGCTACACCACAACGAGGAGTGCAGGCACTGGGTGTAAGAGCACTATCAGCTAGAAAATAATCAGCCCTTTGGCATTTCGTGGGTGGGAGACAGAAAGACTAAGGACATATGACAGGCACTGTTGATGCATAATTGCTGGATAGCTATTTTCTTTGTCCTACAGTAACGACTTCTGAAAGTAAAATATTTTTTCTAACTAGACATGTAGACCACTTTTTGCCAATCCAAGTTGCAGTGCATGTGCTCTGAATAATCAATCTTATGCTGGGAAACGAAAGAGACAAACTAAATTAGCGATTAAAGGTATTTTATTACTTATATCTGAATTTGATGTTATTCCTGAAGCTGTGGTGTATCCACCCTAGAGTGTTTTCTGAGGAATGACAGCAAACTATCCAGTAACCAGAGCTTTCTGACTCTGGAAAGAGGCTGCTGTAACTTCTGAAACATTGTGCCTTCAAACTTGAAATTAGGGATATATAACCAATGCATTTTGAGGTTGTTTACAAGCTGCTTTTAGCAGTGAGCATGATAACTACTAATAAGCACTGAAGTGCATCCTCTGTGGTTGGTAACTATCAAGAATATAATATGTGCTTTCAAAAAATATCTAAAGAGGACAGGGCCATTTTTAGGTTTTTTTCTTACTCTACATTGAATACTAAAATATATTTTTTACAGTTTGAAAAGCTGAGAAAAATGGAGAGGGTTAGGTTCAGTTTGTGGGTGTACGTTACTCTGAAATCGTACTACTTTTAAGAATGAAAATATGCCCTATGCCATATTTTGTTTGTAACAGCCTATGTTGGTGGTCGTGTTTACTCTTAAATTCCATGTTTTGAATGGTAAATCTCTAGTGGGAGATTCTGTGAGGCTGAAAGGAACTTCCATGGTACATTCCTATTTTCAAACACTCATAACGCTGTATGGGATTCTTTGAGATGAAATTTCAGATTAAGTCCCAAAGCAGCTCCTGAGGGTTGATAACAAGACTGACATAAACCAGGATATTTTAAAAGAGGCAGCAACAAAGGTGTTTACTGTCCCTGTTTGGTATTTGGAACACTGGAGAACACTGCTAAACAATTCTGTTGTACCTAGTCATTTTTAGTATAGTCTGAAACTTGTCCTTTTATGTGGATGTTTATACTTGTTTTGTAACATTCACAGTGTTCTATTTCTTTGCAAATACACAGAACGTGTATTTAAAGAAGTTTCCTTTTAAAGCATAAATGTAAATACATATTAACTGTCTCTTTCAGTTACATAAATGAGATTCCATATCCTGTCTTGCACAGAATATAATAACAGTTCTGCCCAAGGCAGTATAACACAAGGCACTGACTAAATCCCTTCCTCTGCATTCTACTTAAAGGGAAGGGAAGACGCTGTTTCCTTCTGAAAAAGGAAGTTATTTTTTTAAACAGGTTAGATATGAGGTAATTTAGAAATGCCCATTATTTTTCATTAGCAAAATCTTTGGTGAGGAATAATGCTAGATGTATTCTCATACAAATAACTTATTATTCAATTAAGAGCTTGAATTCCTCCTGTTGCCAGTGGGCCTTGGAGTACATCCATGCACAACAGATTTCTCCTGAGTTTATTGTTTTGCCTATGATCTGTACACTGGCTGCATGTATTGGTTATGTACTGTACTTCAGCTAGAACAGTCAGGCACTCAGATTGTCTTCCAGTCAGACACAATGGCTTTATGGTTGATTTAGGAAAGTGATCTTGTTTAAAAGAGCACCATTATAAGAGAGTTATAAAAAGATCATCCTGCTCTTCTGAGAGTCTATCAACAAGCTTTTTGGCTCAGGAATTTCCTGGAGGCTGAGGAATAAGAGATCCTGAGATCTCCCGACTGGCACTGATAATCATTACTTATTCGAGGTGGTGACTACAGCAGTACCAAAGCATTTATGAGGCCTCAGATGTTGATAGGGAAGTGGAATGAGTGATCTTAGCAATTAAGGCATCAGACCCATAGAAAAGTGATGTGATTTATACTGAAAATTTCTAGCCAAAGTTTACATCTCCAGCAAAACCTATAAATCCCAGGCTACTTCGTCTTAATATGTTTCCCCTTATAAGAATTTATTTGTCAAATTTTTAAGTAACTGTTTTTGAGGAAAGAACGAGAGTGGTGTAACTCATTCTGGGACGCTGTGCAGTCTGATGGATGCCCCAGAAATTCAGATTTTTATAAAAGTCGATTTTGGTGTTCTTGTTGACACTTGTTTGTTGTTCAGCTTTGGTCTTGTTATGTCTTCGTAGCTAGTTTGCAGCAATATGTTCAGGAGGCACTCTGATAATGTCTGCATTCTAAAGAGTGCTGACCTGAGAACAGAGCTTTCTGTCTACCTTCTTACATTTTCAAATGGTTCCTTAGGTTAGTTAATGTTGTGTTATCTTATGGTATTTTAATTTAATATATATTTTCCCACACATTCTATATGGTAGGAAGGCCTTGCTTCCATTTGATACAGTACTTACCTTTTCAAGTGAAGTCAAAATAAACAGTCAGGTATGGAGTCCCGCAAAATGCACAAATAATTAATGGTGCACATCAATCAGATATTTGTGCCATACAGCTCAGTGTCAATTAATAAACAGCTGAGAGCAGATACTTTAATTTCCTCATAAATTGATAATTTTATGTGGAATTTAAAAAGCAGAATGCAACCCAGTTATGGTAGAATAATGGGATCCAGTTGGTATATCCATACATCTTTCCTGTAGTCTCACTAGAATGCTGCACTGTGGAGCTAGTCAGAAAGAAACAAGTAAATTGTTCACCTAGACTTTGACATGGGAAACTTACCCTTGAATACATTGCTCCTGCCTGTGGTGATGTGCTTTTTGTACCGACATAATTCTTCACTGAAGTTTCTGCCAACTTCATTTTACTCTGATCCTTCTAGTCTTTGCTTCTCTTCTGCGCCTTTATTCCACTTCCTGCCTCTCCTCCTTTTTAGTTCATTTCTCCTAACAACCTCCTACTCCCAAAGAGTGCAACTGGCATTACTCACCAGGCTTGGATGTTCTTCCATGCCTTCTTTTCAAGTGAAAATCAGTTTGAGAATAAGATGCCTGCCTTTCAGCATCTATGGATGAAGTAGGCGGTTAAGTTCTTAATTGCAATGTCATCCTTGTTCTGTACTTACTTAGTGCATCATCACAAACATAACACTTGCACAACATTATAAACAAGTAGTAGGATTTAATAAACTCTGAAGAATTGAATACTGTTGCCTTTTGAGATATTAGAATATTTGCACTGGGATTTCAGTCCCATTATCATATAGCAAAAGTAGCAGAAACATACCGAACTGGGTAAAACTACTCAAAATTACTTCAGTGGGCCAGGCATCCAATAATGTGCTTTTTTGGTCTCAGAGTCATGCCTTTTTCAATCAACTTAATTTTAACTGCCTTGTTAAATATTCAGGATTTTCTCCTGCTAATTTATACGAACAGATACCTACGTGATACCATTTTTTATTCAGTACCACAAAAGTATCTACTACTGAACTCTTATTAACTCTGAGCTATAAAGCTAACAAGCAATTAAAATTAAGATGTTGCCATATATGTATTTTATGAGTACATTTTTGCCATTCCTTTGACCATGATTCTAACACATTTTCACTTAGATGTAGCAAATGATTTTTAAAGATACTCTTTATTATGAATAACTAAAACTGCATATAGAATAGTGGGAGAACAACTCCCCATGAAAGAAGTGCTCTATTTATTCTGTTAAAACTCCTACCATCACATCACATTATATTGATAAGCAATTCATAAAACACAAAGAATTTTTAATGTCCCATCTTAGTACAATATTCAGATCGTTAAATACAGCAGTAGCATAAAGAAGGCAACAATTCACAATCTCTATTGTAGACTGGTATGAACCTGAGAAAGTAATCCTTTCAGAAAGCCGCAGCTCCTAAACAATTTTAGGTATATTTAGCTCTCTGTCAATTAGAGATCTTTCCTAATTCAATTTTATTACACTAGTTTTATTTTTAAATAATGTAAAAACAATTAGGAACAATAAAACACAATTTTTTTGGTTATGGAATTCAAAAGGTGATTTTTCCCCTCTTGATCTCTTTAAATAAAGGCTTTTAAATTAAAGAAATACAGAATGGTAAATAGATTTCAGGGAATAAAATACTAAGAAGTCACTAAGCAGAAATTTGGCTGCTATTCATACAGTTGGAAAGAACTCAGGCACAGGAGTTTCTGTTGATAAATTTGCAGTTAAATAACAATCACTGTTCAGTAAGTAGATGAAATACCTTGCCGTCATGAACAGCTACAAGTGTCAGAAATATGCTCAGAGGTCACTGAGTAACTCCATCAGTCAACTCCTGGTTAAATGGTAAAAAGGAGAATCACTGGAGCATTGTAGTATTTTTTTTTAGTGTAACAATGAAAGACAAAATCCAAATGAAGAGCTATTATTAACCTGTGAACTTTGTTACCCTGAGTTAAAAAATGATTTCTGAACATCAACCAGAGCTGGATTAAATCAAGGGGAATCGTTTCAGCAGCAGAAAGCTAAGAAGCAATCTCTTGTACCATACATCTATTTACTGTTACCCTCATCCTGCCATCACTGAAAAATATGACTAAAATGAAAAAAAAAATTTGTGAAGATACAGTGATCTCAATTGTTGGTTTTTGCTTCTTGATGTGGTTAATAGCAAACATATATGGGAGAACCAATAATTAGATTTCCTGGACATTCAAGACTGACCAATACATTCAATTGATCTTTGGTTCTGTATGCATTAGAACTGAACAAATAATTCCTTTCCTTGCCTCTAAATTCTGCAAAGATAATTTTCTTTCTCTGGAATTGTGAAATTGCCCCTATGTTTTGTCACAGAAAGAATAAAGAAAAAAGCTCCCTGGAGCCAATTTTTTTCCCACAATACATAGTAAGATGGTATTTTTATACTACCAACTATTACCTTTATTTTGTGTTCTCTCTAGTAGGTTCAGGTATGTGTGGTTTCAATTTATTCAATTTACCATTATCAGCACTTAGACTTTTAATTCTGTTACTGTAATTGATTTAGACCTTTGCAAATAAACTTCAAGGCATGTTTCTGATGATGTGTCTACAGCCATGTAATCAACTCTTTTATTCCCTTTTATAGGTTTTTCTAGAGGAAGAAAGTCATGGTCATAAGATAATTTGATTTATATTAGTTTGGATATATTTTTGAGTGGCTAATTCATCTGAGTGTTGGTATCAGTTCAGCTGGCAGCCTAATTTTCCTTGAAGGAGGCAGAGACAAGTCACACTTATCAAACCTTTAACTTTGTCACCAGTCATATTATTCCTTTAACGAATTTGTTATCTTATTCTGTCATTGCATAGGTTTCAAAATGAAATTCTTTTCTTGTAAAAATACAGAGACCATTTACCTTCTGAGAATTTCTATTTGTAGTTTGATGTTACAGTGATAAAAACTTCTGTAGAACCTGGATGGAAGAGGATGTGTTGAAATGCTGAAACAATCTGTAGGCATGGGGTAGAATGCTCTCTGTAAATCATTATCTCAGTCAGTCTCTTCGATGTTTAGAGATGTGGAATCTCAAAGAAAGGCAGGCATGGGAGAACTGACAAAGTGTACGTTGCCAAAAGCTGTGCTACATAAAAGGGTTCACATTCTGCTTTTGGTTAATGAGTCTCTCAATTTTTGCCTTCTTTTCTCTGGATTACTCTAGAGAGAAGAGTCTCACAATACATACTGAAAAGAGAAGAAGAAAATGATAACTGTTAAATGCAGATGTAAATTTGGCGAATGTTCTTATCAGAAAGGATATGAAATGGCAACATTTCTTCGCAGATATTCTTTCTTTTCAAGGCTGTACTGATGTGTGAATATAATTCTTCCTTTATGTAACACTTGGATAAATGGTCTATAAGTAGTCCTCAGAGCAGAGAATGAAGTTAAATCTCCCCATGTCAGGCTAGTGCCCTTAGTCTTGAACCATGGGATCTTCTGTCATCCTTTTCTGGGTCCAGAGGAACATTAGCATGACTGATTTTACTTTATTTAGGTAATGCTACAAAAAAGTGGTAAATAATCCTCATTTATAGCTAGCGGGGTGTTTAAAACTTTACAATTCAGAGATTATATGGATTTGAACCCACTCAGATAAAGAACCTGGATAAGCCACATGCCAAGGAAGGTTTCCTAATCAGCAGTTCTTATGGACAAGGGTTGCTGATCCTGTGGGGTATTGATGTAAAAGCAACCATATATTACCATATTTCTTGGTGGTATTTGTTAAAAGTGAACTGGCTGGCTTCCAAACACTTTGGAAATACAGTACTCAGTTCCAGTTCTTAATAGTAATCCTAAATGTTAATTAAGCATTGAGCTATTCCTTCCTCGAAAGACAAAGTCAGCTTGGCAAATGCACAGGGAAAAATTGTCTTGTGGAAATACAGGATTTCTTCTTAAATTTAAACTTACTCCTCTTCTGCATGCCTAATTTCTTATGCTGATCAAGGCTTGAAAGTCCAATGATTGCTGTAGCAGTGAAGGACACACTTTAAATACATATGTGATTTATTTCAATCAGAACCTTAGCAGTTTGAAACAATCTGAGGAATGTTAAAGAAAGAATGGAGTCAGAAAAAAACACCATTTCCATTCTCAGCTATTCATCAAGCTTCATCTTCATCAGCTTTCAAACTGATTACTTGGTACCATCCAGGTAAATTACTTATGTGGAAAAAGGGAAAAAATATATTTCAGTCTAAATTGTTTCACTTTGTATGTTGAATTTTATGTACAGCATTATATGATGGTTTCATGGGCGTGTAGGTGGCCCACAGAGTCATATCAATAAGATGTCCTCCACTTTTTTACTATTCTTCACTGTTATGCTGATCTAACAGGTAAATGGCCTTGCAGAAGAAAATCTGAGCATACCTGTGTCAAAAGAAATAACCTATTTCTTCTCTAAACTTTTTGATGTAGACTAGTTTTGATTTTAAATTAGATATTTCATCCAGGTAGATACCACCTCAGGCCGCGTGTGGGGCCAGAATGGCTGTATAAGAAGGTAATCAACTCTATGGCACTTAGAGACCTCAAGTTTTGACAAGCCAGTATTACCCAGCATTGTGCTATCAAAATTCTAGGCAATACTGCATGGCCATATGAAGGACTGCACAGACCTGCAGCTGCGGAATGAGATGAGGCAGCAAGGCCACTGGGACAAATGCTGTATTCCAAAGCGGACAGGTCCTTCCAGTTCAAGCCCATCAGGACCCTTTCTTTCCTCAGTTGTCCAACATGCGGCCTATGCTGATACTCTTAGCCATTCACAGATTTTGGTGGTTGCAGAAAGGATAGGTGATTCTGGGATGACTAGTGGTAAGATTCCTGTTCCAATACAGAACAGGTAGGCCATAATGGCAGCTATATTCTAACTGCTGTGTCAAATCCTAAACTAATTTAATTTGCTCATTGTATTGGCTCTCCCTGTCTTACATGGTAGATTGCAATGTGGAATTGATAGATTCTTGCTGGCTTTGGTCTATGCAGCAGGCAAAATACAGGCAAGCAAAATGTGGCTCAAGATTCTGGAAGATTTACTTGAGTGACTCTGCTACATTTGCAGTTTGCTGTGGACCAACTCTAAAAGAAGGCTAAGAAAAAGTATTCTTTGAGTATGGTCTACAGTGGAGAGAAAATTTCTATTCCACAAAACCAGCTGCAGACCACTAGGGTGTCAAAAGGGTTTAAAAATGCTGCTGCACATGTATTGAGAGAATGGGACCTACAACACGTTAACTGAAGGTCTCACAAAGATCAGGCAGTCAATCAAAACAGTGAAGAACAATATCTATGTATTCTGACTGAGGTCCTTATTCTCATTTGCACTGATTTTACTTTAAAAAAAGGGATTGCAGGAACTCAAATTCTTGACAGGTAATTAATTGTTTATTTCATGTTTGTAGACAATAAGTACAACATAATCCTTGTTGAAGATAAGGGTCTTTGGTTTGTATGCTTAACTAAGATTGATTTGATGATGATGCAGGAAAATGTCAGCATATGTGGTTCCATCTGGGTATTTCACTCTGATTTTCGTATGTGGGCATGTGGCAACTATATTTACTTTTTAAATGATGCAAGCAGTAAATTGTACTGTTGAAAAGGTTGCACTCGTGAACTGAATGGTTATTGTCTCCTGTAATCTTTGTAGGTCAGAAAAAAATTATTCTGTTCATATCTCAGTTTAAAAAATAGGCATACTGCAAGTAACTGTTAAAAGTAAGCAAAACAGTGCATGGTTTAGGGTACAAGAAGTCGCAGAGAGATAAGACCTGGAGAAAAGAAATAAAGGTATACTTCTGTTACTGGTTGTTGCCTAAGTCAGAAAAAAGGGATACCTTTCAGCTGTAGGTATATTTAACTGCTTAAGAAATTATTTTGCTGGGCAAAGAAATTACAGAAGAGCTAGCCAGTCATACTAAGCTCTTTAGCACTTGAAAGCAAAATGTGAGCAGTTTTGTCTGCAAGTATCTGTGTCCTGTGGCTATTATGGCTTTTATGACTGCATAAAACTGTTAAAGGGCTGATTTTTACTGGTTTTTCTGACTCACCTGACAGAGTTGGGAAGACTCTTGATGTTGTTGTCTTCGGTGTATGTAATTACAAGCCGGTGACATTAGATCATCAGTAGAGGCAGCAGGAAGGTCATCACAGGTTAATGCCATGTTATTGCCATAATGCTAAAAATGAATGGATGTGCCTAAGAGCCCTTTCATTGCCTTTGGACTCAGTTATATTGCTTAAAAGGTGTCTTCATACATTCTGTTCATTTATTTCCTCTTCTGATCTTATGTAAGCAGGAAGATAAGAGGGAAATAACACAAAATTCTTGCAATATTGAAAGGAATCTAGACTTTCTCAGAGTAAAAAACAGAATTAATTCATGCACATATTGGCAGAGAAAACAGCATTACATCAGAAGAATTAGGTACATTGATAATGTTTTCAGGTCTAAGACTTATTTACGCATTGGGGTTTATGTTCAAACAATGGTACAGCTGGGCCTTGACTGCTAGAGACATTGTCAATAGGTTACCTCCACCTGAAATTTAAGTTTCTAGCTGTTCTGTTAGGTGACTAGATTTATAAAATTTGCATATTTTTCTTATGGTACAGAACTTTGTTCACAGGAGAAAACCAGAAGATCACGCTGCTTATTTTCAGAAATGATTCTTTCTAATTCATGCTAAAAGGTGACTATCTTGACATTTCTGGGTGATAGCATAAGGAGCATAGGCATATTTTACTGTGCTTTGGCAGGAGACAGATGGAGGTAGGATTTTGAGCCTCAAGTTGCTAGACATATCCTCCAGGCTGCTTCCAAACTACTGAATGTTCTTGAATGCTAATACTTGCCTTCTGACCACTGTTGGCAAACACAAGAGGCGTACATGTCCATTCTGTGACTCTGTATTTGAAGGGCTGATATGTCCCTCATGAAGAGGGAATAGCCTTTAGCTTGAACCAGTATTGACTCAATCTGTGTTAGGATCCCAGAATCTGAAATAGGGCAACGGAGGTCTAAAAGCAGTATCATTTATCAGTTGTTATAATGAAATAACTAGGTTAGTAATTCAGCTATTGAACTGCAACTTAAAGCAGAAAGGAGATCAATAAAAAGCATAAAAATTTCCAAGCCTTGCCAAAAATGTAATAACTATGGCAGCTGACCCGACCAAAACAGAATGGTACCCTCTTATTAAGTTGATACTTGTGTTATCTTCTGAATGGGATTTAACAATATTAAAATGCAGAACACTCTTTCAGCGTGAACCCCTATGGAGCACTAATACCTTAGAAAAAAAACTTAAAATAGCACCTATCTAAAAGAACAGCTAAGGAACAAAGTCTTAGTGATTGTACTAAAAGTAAGATAATACATTAACACAAGGCTGAATCGCACGTCTTATATCTTTTCACACTGGGCACTGGTGAAGTTAAGAGGAAGTTAAACTTAAAAAAAAAAAAAAAAGACAGACCCCAACTGGACAAAACACAGGTTAAATTTTCAAGCATTGTTCCAGTTCTTCAGCAATAACTATCATCTCACAGTTTAATCTGTTATATTTGGAAGGTGCCTTGTGTAAATCTCAAAGGCGAGAGAATTGATTCAATTGAAGACATTTCTTTTTTGCCATCTACAGTTATACAATTGAGTGCCTCTACAGTGTAGTGACAAGGAGTTACCTTTTGTCTCTTAATTAGTTCAAGCTGTTTTATGAAGCCAAACCTATGTTCAGACTGTATAGATGACATTTTGCTTGTCTATATAGCATGACTATTTCATTTAAAAATATCATTTTAAAGATATCTTTTTTTTCCCCAACACTGTTACTTAACAAATTTTAAAGGCTGATTTACATCCTGGTTAAATTATTTTGATCAAGAATGCGATTTTTCCTGATACAATTTGACACTGGCTATGAACAGCTGTTAATATCTACTAAGAACAGACTTAGGCGTTAGTGTGGCTTATTATCCTTGGATTAATTGTAGGTTTAAATACTATTTCTCTGTTATGGAGGACTGTTGGAATATGTGTGTTTATTAACAGTGTTCAACCAAACTGCAGCAGCACACGTGAACATTCTTCTTTCTTTCCTTACCAAGCAACATTTAAAACAACGTTTTTCTCTCTGAGCTTGGTAATCCAACATTTTGCCTTTAAGTAAATATCCTCCCTTTTTTTTACTGGAGGTACAAGTCTGCATGAAGACTAGTCGAGTTAGCAAGTTGATTGTTTTACTTTTTTTAACCATTCTTTAAGCAGTAAATGTATATGGAAAAGTGCATGAAAAGCACTTATGTTTGGCATTCCCAATGTCAAAATAGTACCATGAAAAAAAACCCCAGAATGGTAGTCTTATAAATAAAAAGAAATAGTTAGGACCTTTAAAAATCCACCCATCAGAAATATATCTTGAAAATCTAAGAACTAACTTATATGACTTGCATCAGGAAAGTTAGGCAGAAAAAAAGCCAGAAAATGGAAATGGGCTCTGTAGTGTAAAAGGGTTTGGAGAATTGTGAAGTTACTTTGACTAGGAAAGTTAAAATATGTAGTGCAATATGCATCAAAGGACTAGACAAGTGAAGGACTGGAAAGGCAAGAATAGTTATTCAAGTGGCAAAGCATGATGAAGTAGCTAAGGTATTAAATGATGATGACATTTTGGCAGCTAAGTTCATGATTAAATTGCTTGATGCATTGTTAAGGATTGTCAGTGTTCAGTGTTTTTTTTCAGTCTGAAACATATCTATGGCCTTTCCACTTGATTATTTCAGCCCATGCCCTTTCTTGCTTTAATTTCTTTTCTACTGCAGAGAATGAGGAAGGAAGCATGGGCCCGAATAATGCAGGACTTCATCTCTGAATTCAGTATTCAGGGAATTGCATGGTCTTTTTCGAGGAAATTCACGGGAGAGGAATGGGCAGGAGAAAGTAAAGATCTTTATGGAATATCATTTTCTTATCCCTTATTATTGACAACAGCAACATCCTTGGCATGAGGACACTGGTATCCTTTTAGAAGCCCTTTAGCCCTGCCTTCTCAGGAGAGCTCAGGTATTTGCAGAAAAGCCCTAGACCTTTCTTCTCTTTGCTCTGTGACTCAGGTTCAAGACTTTCTTTTCCTTGTAACTGCTTCATCAAAGTTCTTTTTCAGAGCCAAAATACATGGAACTTGTGAAGTGAGGGAAAAAAATGTTCTACCCTGCTCCCCCCGCTTCTTTCCAGGAGAAAAAGAAATCTGAAGTGAAAGTAAAATAGCCTTGGGAATGGATTTCTCTATTAAAAGTCACAAGCTAGAAAATTGTTTAAGGTTTATGCAGTTCTTATATATAATTAGACAATGTTAGGTAAACACAGAAAGGTTTACTTATATTTAGGAAACAAATATAGATAATTTTCCTTCCAATAATGCAAAAGACAGATGATATTAAAGACAGAGGTATTCTGTATATTTTTTAACTGATGGCAATTCCATAATTTTAATAGAAAGTGTGGTGGCTGGAAATTTAATACCAGAATTGTTGACTTGTAAACATTTGACTTATTCTTGTGGGTCTCAGAATTAAAATGTAAATAGGCACCTAACAATCCAGGTTTGGATTTGAAATATTTGAAAACTGGAAAATGGATATGTGTTGGCATAGTGAATTTAAGAAATGAACTCTAATTTTGTGAAAGAAACATGGGCACTGTAATTTCCTGCAAGTATAGATTTATGAAATGAAGTAAATTTATTCCCTGTCCTCATTATTTGCAAAAAAGATGTTGAAGGACAGAAGAGCAGCACTTACAATGCTATCATTAATATACTCTGTGTTTTTAGTTTTTCATTTTAAAGAATACTTATTAATTAAAGAGAAATTGTTTAAAATAATAAATTTTCACCCTTATCAATGATCATATTGGCTGATAGCAGAAACCTGCTGCAAAAGTAGGAGGTATTTTAGGCATAGCCTATTGAAGAATCCACAAATTGAACAAGGAAGCCTTAAAAGGGATTTGGCAGTCAGGGTGTGCATGTGGAGTTTATGGGATCCCTTCTCTTCCCCTTGCCAGTGGGAAGAGAATGTCTGCAGCAATACATCTTGGAAATGACAAACTGAGCTATGGTGTCTTGATCAGAACCAGGAGGATTGGAGTGAAGCATATTTCTCAGTCAAAACCAAATAGCAACCCTTCAATTTCACTGAATTGCCTATTTCCCTGCTGCTTATTACCATGGTTCCTATTTAATGCATTATGTATGTGCAATTATATATATATGTGTGTCTGTGTACTCTTGTTTCTTAAAAAAGTGTGACAAATTAGTTCACAAGTAAAACTCTATCTCTTGTGTTCAGAGAACCAAAATTCAACAATATCAGGAAAATGCTGAGAGAAAATGCAGTTTTTAATAGCTCTGCCAATGATTGAATGGTAATAGAATTCCATTTCATCCTTATAAACAAACATTAAGTATATGCTTACGACACATAGAAATGACAGACTAAAGTCAACTTCTATAATTGAGAACTCTGTTTCAGCTACAGGCAAAACTGAAAGAAAACTTTAATCAATATAATCACAAGGAATTTGACAGTAGATAATTATAAATAAGCGGAAAGATGTCAGGGCTCATCCTTCTATTTTTCTTGCTTCAGATTAGGTGTGAATCAGAAGACGGCACAATAAAACAGTATCCTGGGAGCTGTTCCAAATGCAGTAGCATTAGATAGCATTTTCTCTATCTAATAAGCAAGTTTCTCTTGCTTATGAACTCCAGTGAGCCCCTTATTTCTCTAATAGGATTAGATGTATTAGCCATAATCACTGCAAACTAAAGCCATCACTGGACATCTGAGTAAAGAATAACCCTCTTTTTATACATACTAAATACTACTAAAATTCCTTTTATTTTAAAAAGGAGTGAAGTTTGCTTAACCAATATGAAATTAGTCATTTATACTTAGTGTTTAAGAGTGGATGATACACTACCAAGTTACTTACAGCTAATTTCATGACCTTTTTCTGCCCCAATTGATGCAAAATTTTCTTAAATCAATAGAGTCACACTAGGGTAAATGATGTCCATGTTAGGATTGATTCAGACTTCAGAGCTATAGGGAAAATTACCATGGTGCATAATAATCAATCTGGAACAGGGTCAAAATTACGCTTTGTTTGGTGCCAAGTTTTACTGCATCTGCTTTACATAACCTACAGCTCTGCATTGCATAAAGTGTTGCTTCCCTCAAGTAGCATCAAAACCCAGACACAGATAGAGGGTCTGGCAACAGCTGCCCTTCTATTCACATATGCATTTTGTTCCATAATGAGTTTCCTTTGTGTTCATCACTGCAGTGTCTGAACATGGTACATCACATGAAGAAACTAATTTTTACATGCAGGATAAGAAAACAGTAACTTCCCTGAGGAAGAGAGGCACTGGAGGACTGCCAGAAGGGCTGTCTGCTGCTCTGGGCTGTGCACAGCCTGACACTACATCCCACCTCACAGTGAAGTCAGCACACTTTGAGGAGTGAAGGATTATTGGCAGAACTTCTCAGATTTAATTGCTGTCAGCATCAAATATGTTGCTGAAAGACTCTCTGATTTTGAAGCTCAGGAGAGGCCTGAGAAGAGGAAGCACTCAAAATTAATGTGACTTCTTGCAGAGTGAGGTATCACTAACCTGAGCAAAAATGGCAGGATTTGGTCCTTGAAGATAGCCCAAGAGTGATGCAAACTTTACTTTTTTATGAAAATGTGTATAGAAGTTGTGTAGGAGAATATAAAATATTTTGGTGAAGTGTGGTCCTTTGTAGCTTGGAGTCTAGTTGAAGTATAAGTGTGAATGAATGTTAATAATTTTGGGCAAGTACTTCAATACTGGTCTAGAGAGATCCAAGTAAGATATTATTCAATAAGGTGTTTAAAAAAAGCCTGACAAAAAATATCTTCTAAATTATGTCACATCTATTTGCAAGGTCTCTTAGTTTGTCTAAAAAGCATTTTAAAAGCATGACCATGTTAAAATTAAGTCAGAGGAAGCTCATACTTATCCCAGACAGGGCTTATGAACCTTATACAAGATTTGGTCGCACATTCAAAATCTTCCCCAGTCATCTACCAACTACCCTTGCAACACCCAGCCTCCATAGATATCTCTCTTCCTGATGTGCTCTTGCAACCTCCTTCCCTGGATACCCAGAGGCATTTCAGTTTTGATGTGGTTGGGAATCTTTCTTTTTTTCTCCCCCCAGTGCAGGACAGAAGCCAGGGTTCACAGAGCGAATGAGACACAGCAGCCCAGCAGCCTGCAGCTTTCTTCTGGCTCCTAGATACAGATTATGCTCTGAAACACTGTTTTAGCAATTAGGAAGGAAGAGTAACTTGCATGAAAGGAATGATCAAGCCTAGCTCCTGGAGCCCAGCTGTCCTCTTCTTTCAAATGAATAGCCAGCCAACAGTCTGATGTAGTTTTCCTGCCAGAGCAATCTGAATTTCTTGCAGTGTTACATTTTTATCAGGTGAGAAAAGCAGTACGCCTCCAGTCTCAGAGCAGCCTTTGACCAAGGGGTAAGACAACTTTCCAAGAACACAGATATTCACTTAAACTCTTTTAGGGCAAGTGAATCTGAATGTCCTGGTTCTGGATTGCAAGCTGCGGCCAAGATAATGAATTCTTTTATAAAAATGTTGCTTGCTTCTTCATTGTGAATTAGAAGGATGAAATTACTTTTTTCTGTTTCATTTTCATTAAATAAAAGGTGTGCTGCTATGTTCATAACACTGAGCTGTTACTTTTTTGCCTTGGAAGTAATATGGAGAGGGTTACACTGAGCTTAAGCCCAAAAATGGTCTTGGATTTACTAAAAACATATTTTATTCTTGCCCTTGTTAATGAAACACTGGTATCAGTATATTATTTTCTAACTTACCCAATATATCATGTATTCAGAGTTAATAATTTTTCTTTCATAGGTCAGAGCTGCAGAAAAAGACCAGCATGGACTGGAGTCAACCTTGGTGCCTTTCTAAAGATATAAATGTCATGATCCTTATATAAACCAGATAATCTATATATCACCAAATAATTCAAGAATTCATTATAAAAAAAACCAAAAAAACAAAACAAAAAGAAATTTTAAAAGGAGTAGAATTAAAACTTCCAGAAAGCAGGAATTTTCTTTTTCAAGTATTAAAGTAAGTTAAGTGATGTCACAGACAATTCTGGTGAATCCTTTCATGTGTACATCTGTCATTGCCAATATTTTCCTACCACACTTCTACTAGTGGTTCCTCTAGATAATTGAAAAAAAAAAAGATCCAGGAAAGGACATGGGTCGCTATTTTTACAATTATTTGTCCTAAATTTTCTCTTTGCTCATTTTGTTTAGTGCTTTTATGCCCTCCATTAATAAGCTAAATAATACATTTCCTTCCAGAAGCAGAGCTTCAGTGTTTCTTATGAAAACCCATCTCTTTTTATCTCAGAGGAACTTCAGAGCTGTAATAATTATTCTAAATCTCTCTTTATACATAGATTTTCTGATAGCTTGCTTCAGCAGAAAAACAGTCTTTTATATCATTTTTACTGACAGAAGAATTCGAGTTGAACCTCTTTTAGGTAGACTGTCTTTCCTGTCCGTGTAACCCAATCCTAGTTTGCTATGCTATATAACTCTGTAAACCACTTTGTCTTGATTTTTTGCAGTTTACTGAGTGATTATTTCAATGTGAACACCATATTCTTCTACTAAGTAGACATTTAAAAAACCTTACCCACCTACATCTGCAGACATAGTTGTGTAAAAGCAGACGGAGTTACTTCCAGCATAGCTGTGCAGTGTGTACAGCGCTGAGAGAAACCCATACCACTCCCATACTGACTTGTTCTTCCAGAGGGTGTTAAAAGTTCTCAGAGGTTGTGAGGTTAATCTGGGGTTGGAGAGCAAAAATATTTGTGTCTACTCCAAAACCTGAGGTTATAACCTCCCTTTAGATTAGAAAGAGGATTTCTCAAATGTACAGTTTGTCTGGATTGTCCTTCCCCTGGTACGACCCCAGGGAGAGCAAAGCTCAGTAAATATCAAAGCCCAAATCTTCAAAGGTTATCTGGATTCCTAATAACATTCCAGGAACATAATTTGCCGTAATGTATTTAATGGTTAGATTTACATCTGAAAAAAAATCTCTGAAAACTTTGAGAAATTTCCCTTGAAAAATAATGAAAAGCAACATAAGCAAAAGTAGCAGATGATAAGCCATTAATAGGCATGACAATGTGGTATTTTAGAAATATTTTTGTTCAGATTATATGCTTTTCTTAATATATGTCTGAGTAGTTTGTTACTTGATGCAGAGTGATTACGCCATAAGTCCAAGAAGCAGAGTACCTGAGGCTGATCTGCAATCTTCACACATAAATGATACCTTGATTTCAACGAAGAATTTATGTCCTCTTTGGACTGGGGCTTCTGTGGTGTTGTTGTAACTCAGTTTTAATGTCACCATATTAGTAATCTGGAAATAGGTGCAAAATATAAGTACTGGGTACAAGAGAGAAAAATATCTCAATTACAAGAAAATGTATGCAAGGAATAAAAGAATATGACATACATGGAAAAGCATGGTGACAGAATATCTTAAAAAGAGGAAGAGTGGAACGCAATAATATCACAACTAGCTCAAGAGAATCCAGCACAAATTCATTTTAATTTGTAGTCCCTTCTGGCTCATCAGCTTGCATAGGTTCATTGGCCCTACACTGAACCAGGACTCTATATGATCCATTTCAATTCAGGACACTGCAGGCAAGATCACATATATGTTAAAGGATTGTCACAGCTGGCAGACAGTTATAAATATTACATTTAAAAAGCTTACTAATTTTACAGACAGTTTTGCATTGTGCCTATTTGGCTTGCATTACCGTGCTGCCATACAACAAGTGGCAGCACAATTAATCACAGGGTAATTTGTTATGACAGAAAGCCATGTGCTCATTAAAGACAGCTTCTCTTTTTCCCTTTATATTATGTTCCTCTCTTTGTGATTCTTGTCAAGAAACTGGATTACAGAACACTCTGAAGTATTTCCAGGACTACTGAAGATGAGGGCTCATGGGTGGTTCAAGGGATCGAGACTACGTATCCTGCTTAGTTTGCGGGTGATGGAGGAACCAGAGAAGTTGTACGCTATCATGCAAAATGAGGATTAAAAACCCAAGCAGTTGTGATGATCAGGTCCATGCTATTTGTTTGTTCAGGTTCTGATAGTGCCGAGTAGGTAGCCTGTGGTGACTCCTCCAAGAGAGACCAGAGCACCCACCTTTCCCTGCCAACCCCACCTGCTAAATGGAGGTCAGTTTAGCAGATGTGTGTAATGAATATGTAATTTCCCATATCATTACCCTACTGATCAGCCACTGCAGTGATCAAAGGTATTGATCAAATGGCTTTTCCGTCCTCTGTGAGGAGGTTTTGTAGCAGTCTTTTTTTTTTTTTTTGCAGACATTGCATTACTGCAATTTAAGGCTAATGCAGAGATTTTAGCTTGGGCTTTTTTTCTTATAACCTTTATGACATAGCTGAGCTCATGCACTGATTCCCTTCAGCTATCTAATTGCTGACCTCATTTGCCAATTAAGCTAAATATATGTTAGGCATAAACCATAGCAATCTAACCACACACCTCATGCATCATAGTACTGACAGACAAAAGAAAACACTTATGCCACTTCACCTTTCTATGTAAATGTAATTTTTTGCAAGCTTTTTCAACATTGAAGTTTGAATACTTAAGAACTACATGCTTATGCAAATAATAAAGACTAGATCTGTGATGCTGTTGCCTTATATAGGTAGGCATTAGCATAGAGTATTTCCAGTAATTTATTTTCTGGGTTCAGTAAAATGCAAAGGTATCCAAAATAATGAACAGTAATTTGATTATGTGTATTCAGTAGCATCTTTTCTCTAAAGAAAACAAAAGAACAACCTAAAAGCTTGAATGAGTCAGTAACAAATTAAATTTCTTCTAATGTCGTGAAGGACTAGACTATGATAGAGACAATAAATAATGATGTCCAATGTCCACTTTATGTCAAGGAATTACAGAGATTAGAGTGTTTTCTACTTCTGATTCCATATATGCAATTTCTGGAAAAAAGTAGATTATTGCTAAAATATCTCATCATTTTTATTCATTTTCTAAGAAATTCTTACATTTATCACATATGAATAAACGTGTTTAAGGGAAAGCTTGGAAAAAATACACTTAGAGTAGATCCACTGAAAATATGTAAAATTATGTAAGAATTCATAAAAAAAAATAAATTCTTTCTATTGGAAAAATCCATCAGAGGTAGAATATTTAAAATTAGCAGACTTTTGAAACCCATTTTTATACCTTTTTTCTAGCACTTTGTGTGATACATGACAAAGACTGCCGTTTTTCTTTCTCATGCACATCTGCTTACTATGTGTTCTTTCCCCACTAGCCCACCTTCTTTGGATGTTTATTTTAGTTTCCAAAATGCCTGACTGAGGAGCTTCAAAAAGACACAATAAACATCAAAAAATCTCACATCAAGCTGACACACACACACACACAAAGTCCTCTGTTAATTTCCCCTTTCAAAAAACATAGCTTTCACTAGTCTCAAACCTACAAGGAGTAATACCTTCTTCCAGGAACAGGATCTACAGAGCGCAGTATAATACATCATGCTCCACTGGGCTATCTGGGTAAGCCTCCTCCTACCAGACCACCCTCCTCTTGCCTGCCCAGCTTACGGGTATTGAAATTCTTGAGATTTTTGACAAGTTCTGCAGCAAAATGCATTTGCAGGCAATCTGGAAATCTCAAAACATTATTAATTGTAATTTTCTTTAGCTAAATGGTTTCTCTTGCCCAAAGGGAATGGTGTTAGGTCTTAATCCTTATAGCTCCTCCTGTATGGCTAATGAAGGTGAGGAGGAGGGAAAAAAAGGAGTATAGGAGTATATGTTTCAACATAGATTGAAAAAAATCATAAAATATTTTACAGATTAGTGACCCGTGTGTTTTTTCCTGTTTTCCAGAATATCACAACTAAATTTTGAGCTCCACTGCATTATCTGTGCATACATGCAAACATACAAATACACACAAAAGTCTGCTAATAAATTTTGTGTTGAAAGCCCCATCAGCTGATAAACATTAGAGTCACCAATGCCTGCTGCTATTGGCATAAGGTTTGTGGTGGATTGACCCTGGGCATCAGGTGCCCACCAAAGCTGTTCTGTCACTCCCTTTCTCAGCTGGATGGGGAGACAAAATACAACCAAAGGCTTGTGGGTCAAGATAAGGGCAGGGAGAGATCATTCAGCAATTATCATCACGGCCAAAACAGACTCAACTTGGGGAAATTAATTTATTACCAATAAAACCAGAGTAGGGTAATGAGAAAATAAATATTAAATTTTAAAGCATCACACCCTGTCCCTCCCTTCTTCCTGGGCTCAACTTCACTCCTTAATTTCTTTAACTTCTCTGCACAGCAGCACAGGGGCATGGAGAATGGGGACTACAGTCAGTCCTACACATTGTCTCTGCTGCTCCTTTCTCCTCATGGGGAGAAATCCACACATTCTTCCCCTGCTCCTGCCTAAGTCATCTCCAATATGAGTCCTTTCCACAGTCTGCAATTCTTCATGAACTGCTCCAGCATGAGTCCTTTCCACAGGGTCACAGTTCTTCCAGAAAATCTGCTTCAGTCTGGCCTTCTCTCTCCATGGGTCCATAGGTGCCAGGAGCCTGCTCCAGCATGGGCTTCCCATAGGGTCACAGCCTCCTTTGGACATCCAGCTGCTTCATGGGCTGCGGATGGATCTCTGCTCCACTGTGGACCTCCATGGGCTGCAGGCGGACAGCCTGCCCTCACCATGGTGTTCACCACTGGTTGCAGGGGAATCTCAGCTCTGGCACTTGGAGCACCACCTCCCACTCCTTCTTCACTGACCTTGGTGTTTGCAGGGGGGTTTCTCTCACATAATCTCACTCCTCTCTGGCTACAGCTGCCCAGTGTTTTTGGCTTTGTTTTTTTTTTCTTCTTAAATCCACGATTCCAGAGGGACTACAAGGCCATTGCTGATGAGCTCAGCTTTGACAAGTGGCAGGTCCATCTTGGAGCCAGCTGGCATTGGTTCTGTCAGACATGGGGGAAGCTTCTGGCAGCTTCCCACAGAAGTCACTCCTGTAGCCTCTTCCCCCTCCCAAACCTTGCCATTCAATAGAAGGTTCTACATGCTAAAGCATCAGAAGAGCTATTATTTAAAGGAGAAATTAGAATATTAACATTTTTAGTGTTTTGATATCAATGCTGTATGTATTTTTGGTTTCTTTCTCTGCTAGTTAATCTGCTTATATGAAATAGGTTAGCTCACATCAACCCTCTAATCTCCATATTCTTGCCATAAATTACAACTCCTTTAAGATAACACCATAATATTTTAATGAATCTCATATTTCAAAAAAGTTTTCTGATAATTTTGACTACCAACAGCAGTGTATTAATGTATTCTAGCATGCAAAAAACAGAAACATACAAATGTACAAGACATATGGAAATTACATAAGTTTTTAATTTCTCGTACCAAATTGTAATAAAACACTGTCGCAAGAGTAATGAGAAGTGATCCAATCAGCCAGGAAAAAAAATATTGGAAAATAACTATTTAGGTCTAAAATACTTTATGTTTGTGTTTTCCTGTTGTGCTTTTTGTGTTGTGTGAGACATGGGTATGTTTAGAGATTGAGAGTCAGAGAATAAAAGTGTCAACTTATGTTCTTCTGACAGCCAAAAAATGGATTAATATCTGATTATATAAAAATAAAAATTAAGGGAAGTGTGCCTTGGTAATGACTAGCACATCTGTATGTAGAGATGTGTGAGTTGGATGGAGATAGTCTCATGAACATCTTTCCCCTTGTTTGTGGTGTAGATCCTGAGCATGTCATTGACAAATGATGTTCGACTATGGTAATGATAAGGCATCTAAACACCAGTGAATGCAGAGAGAAAGCAGTAGACTTTGGTCTGTGCTGGGTGGAAAATAAAGTCACTGTCTTCATTTTTTTTTTTTTTTCACAGGAGTATCCAGGTCAGAACATTTAGAGGGGTGTCCTATGCTCTTGACTTTTTTTTCCTAATTTATTTGTAGCAGCTGACCACACTGCACTTGAAGAGCTTCTTTTTAAAACTATACATCTTTATAAAATAAGTGTTTGGTGCAGAAGGACTAGGTGAAGAAATATACTTAAAGTTTTTATATAGTGTTTTAATAAAAGTCAGTGTCAAGTAGCCCTTTGGCTGCCAAGTAAGAAAAACAGCACTATCAGAGGAATTTACCAATATATAAGTGCTGCCTGGTACATATGATCCATGATACATCACTGAGGATTTTAGATTAATATCTACATTTCACTTCCTAAAGGCATGGAAGTGAAGCAATACAAAGAGATGCTGCCAGCATTTACCCTAATACTCTGAAGAATGTGTTGGTTAATAGGGAATTACTAACCAGAAGTTATCACTCCTGTTCGTCCTATTTTTTCAACAGCTTTCAGAAACTTTTCTGCCAAATAGCATCTCTAAACTAATTAATATACTCAGGCTATAGTCCACACTTACTAGAAGAAGCCCATTAGCATGCTGCCTTCATCACCAAGACTTCCTCACCCCTGGGAATATAAACCTGGCACAAGCAGGAAAAGAAAAATTTATTTTAGCTTATGAAAATCCTTTTAGTCCTTTGTGATAACATAAGTATGGTTCAGAAAATGCACTCAGAACATCCACGTACGACTTAGAATTGACTTTTTAATGTGTGGCTTTGAAATTAATGATTAAGGCCCTTATCATGCAAGATGCTCTGTGAAACCTGTGCTGATAATTAACGACATGAGGAGAAACAAGCTTCACCTCTGATAAAAAAAGGAGAGGTTCCTTTTCCTTGATTATAGCGTTCAGCTTTTAACAGAGTAATAAATGGTATTGGCTGAAAAACCAGTCTCAGCTGAGATACTGAGAAAATGTCAGCAAAATCAGTATGCCTGACAGTTTAACCAGCAGCACCTTAAAAGGATTGTTGCTGTGATGTGAGTTTGGCTCGCTCCTTTAGCCTGATAGGCTAGGTTTGCTAAACGTCTATTTCTGGGATCAAAACAGATTGGGTTTTTTTGGCTTAAGCTGAGGACATGGAGCTATTTAGTGCCGAAAAAGGGTCCACTTTGTGGTGGTCTCTATTATCTTATGAGGTCACTGGCTGATATGAATTCAGCCATGTAAGGGAGATATGTTTTGGAGGAATGGAGCAAAGTAAGCTCTGCTCTCTGAGAAACACAGATTTTGGCATAAAATTTAGCTTTTTTCATATGAAGGCTTTTAAAAAAATCAGGTCTAAGGGTCAAGCTGTCAAATACTCAGGCCCACCCTGTGAACCCACCTACAGGGCTACCAGTGGCTCCAGGGTACACAGTCACTGTTAGAATTGGCCTCTGAGATAAGAGACTGGTTGTAAAATGTTTTCTGGCCTAATAGCAAGGATCTTATTCCTTCCTTTTTTTTTTTTTTCAGTTGTGGAATCAACCATTAAGTATGGCATCTGTGCAGCAAATGAAACCTATCTCCACCTCAGACTCAACAAAGAATTAAAAAAATCTTTTGCAGGGTATAAATAATTTGGAAAAAAAATTGGTCTCCGTGAACTTTGATACTGAGGACTTTGTTGCGAAAAAACCCTAGAAGTCGTGATTGTCAGTCTGCTGTTATGCCGCATACTTTCTCCATCTTGGCTTCTAACATCCAGTCACTGAATAATTATATATTAGAGCCAAAATCTACATATAAAGATATAGTTACTGATGCTCATCATTCTTCAAGATTGATGTTGCTATTCAGATATGTGATATTATCTCCTTTATTGCTCACCATGCATTCTTTGATGGTTTTAGCTATAGGTAACAAAACATGAAACAGAAAATTGATATTCATTTGTTTTGCATAACTACTCAGTACACAGGGTTTTTCTGCATGAATATGCTGTACTTCAGTTCTTAGTTCAATCTCTATTTGAAGTGAAAGCTTTAATAGGAATCTTACATGAGCTATTAACAGATAATTTATGGTAATTTTAGCTATACCTTGGTAGGATGCTTTAAAAACCCTGAACTTGATTGAAAGACCTGATTGAAAGAGCAGATTAGATTTCCTAACAGGTTCTTTGTAACACATAGCCAGCCTTACTTTAGCTATTGAAGACTTTTGGTTTTATGAGGTAAGATTAAAGATTACTTGTGAAAAGGAAATAGACATTTTAAAAACTATCTATTTTAAAAAACATCCTTTTTCATACTGGCTTTGCTACTAATTAATACACCTGAGTATTTCACCCTTTTGCTTATGCATTTAATAGGAAACTTCCCTTCAGTGTTTTAACAGCCTCTTCTGAAAAGTGTTCACCAATGCTTTTGAAAACATTACCTTCTGCTCCCAGAAAACCAAGGTGGAATAGCAGAATAGATCATGACACAGAGAGTTAGACTGAGAAGTGTAATGACTTTCTGCAGGCTTAAACATCCCAGGGCCCTGAACCTGCCTGGACAATAAAGCTCCCAGAGCACTTTCTGTAAATGAAAAAGACCTTGCCCTGGATCTTTTTTATTGTTTGTGAATAGCATATTGTGCATAAGCTGTGTTTTCTTCTTCAGCTCAGAGATGGGTAACAATAGAATCACAGAGTGGCCTGGGTTGGAAGGAACCTTAAAGATCATCTAATTTCAAACCCTTTGCAGTGGGTGGGGTCAACTTCCGCTAGACCAGGTTGCTCAGAGCTCCACCCAACTCAAACATTCCCAGGGCTGGGGCATCCACAACGTATTCCAGTGGCTCACCATCCTCATAGTAAAGAATTTTTTCCTAATATCTAATCTAAACCTACTGTCTTTCAGTTTGAAGTTATTCCTCTTTGTCCTGTCATTACATGCTTTGTAAAAAGTCCCTCTCCACCTTTCTTGTAGGCTCCTTTCAGGTGCTTGAAAGCCACAATTAGGTCACCCCAAAGCCTTCTCCTTTCCAGGCTGAACAGCCTCAATTCTCTTAGCCTTTCCTTGTAGGAGAACTGCTCTATCCCGCTAATTGTCTTGGTGGCCTTCCTCTCAACTCACCTCTACAGGTTCATGTCCTTCCTCTGTTGGGGACCGCAAGGTCAGATACAGCACTCTAGGGAGGGTCTCATGAGAGCAGCATAGAGGGGTAGAATCATCTCCCTTAACCTGATGACCACACTGCTTTTGATGCAGCCCAGAATACAACTGGCTTTCTGCCAATGTGCTGCAAGTGCCCATTGCTGGCTCATGTCCATCCTCTCATCCACCAGCACCCCCAAGTCCCTCTCGGCAGGACTACTCTCAATCTATTCATCCCCAAGCCTGTACTGATATATCAGACAGTGTTATAAGTTATATATCAGATAGTGTTATAAGTTATTTATATGACAGTATAATTTATTTATATATATTGTATATGTTATTTATATAGCACATAGAGTCAGACATGATTATTTTTTACAACGGAAATATTTGGAGGTGTATAACTTGAAAACCATCAGAAATTCTTTAGAGCAAATGGAAAGATCTACTTTTTTCTAATGGTAAAATATGCAGATATAAACTAATCAAATTTTCTGTAAAAATTTTTTTCTTACATACACAGACTTCGTTGAAGCAGTCATTGATTTCCAATTGTGTATCAAGATCTGTGAAGTAACTTCCATGCCACTGAATCCTGCAACTTAAATTTTATATAGTATTTATTATTGATCTGAATAGATTTGGAATTTTCCTTCATAGTGCTGTAATATTTATCAGTTATTTTTTCTGATATGATTCATATGCTCAGTGATCTACCTATTATGCAGGTCATCCAAGCATCTGACTAGTGAATGCTCCATTTCCCTGCTAACCATATACCCTGCTTGCTGTCAGTGAATCTTCCAGAGGAACCATATTTCACTTTTGCATCTGCCAAATATAATGTAAATGCACTTGAGAACACGCAGGGCTCATTTGTTAAAATGAACAAGCAAAAAATCATTCAGGTCTATTTAAAAATACTAAACTTAAACTTGGGAATGTCTTCAAGTCACAGATGTATCTAATAATTCTGGATAATGGATATCAGTATCTCCAGTCAGCATGTACTTCATTTTGAATGATGATTCATTAACACAAATTACTCTCTCAGTTATACCCATAAGACTTACATAGTCATGTTTGAGGATAGTTTAGGGCTTAAATTGTTATTAGAAGTTTAAGCAGTTGTGGAAAATGGTCATAACATTTTTCTACCCTAGATCCAGAGACAGAGAAGATGGGATTGGATCTGTCTCCAAGCCTGTTAAGTGGGGCTTCCAATTACAACACAACTTGATCCTCCTTTACATTTTCCTGTGTCTGTCCTTAGATTAACGGAACAAATGAGTAAGATCACAATGCTAAAATGGGCTATAAATCTGAAATGCTGAACAAGATGCACTAATCCTTTGCTTGGAAAATGGAAATCAGCCTAACTAACTTTACTGCTAATTGTTTTTGTCTGTGACACGAGTTGATTAAAAGAACAGTTGGAAGTAATCATAAGCAGAGAACAACATTTACAGTTCATACTTTTAAGGTCTGGATCAGCTTGCATTTCAGATAGAGGAAAAATTCGGTTTTAGTGAAACTAGAGCCGAGTTTTAATTTGTCAGAGTTCTATGTAATTCAGTGGATTTGTATCTCCTTCAGGGAGCTGTGAATTTCTTTGTAGGAAAACACTGCCATTAATTGTTCACTGCCTATTAGGTCAGTTATACCTCTGTGTCCTCTTTTGTCAATGCAAGGTGGGATGCAAAGGAAAGGAATGGAACTCAGTAATCCTAGAAAGGCAGTTAGTTTCCAAAACGGGATAAACAGAGCTCTTTTGCTGTTAAAGTTGATATAAACCTCATTAATTCCAGTGGAAATTGGACTAGGACTTGGATTAGGTGTTGTGTTGTCATTGTCTTTTTTGTATAGCTTTTTTTAGGTCAATCACTGGGACTTAAAACAGTGAATACTACCATACATTTTTTACCCAGATTTATATACTGAGTCACCTTAAGTTGCCCTGAATGATCTCTCAGGTCCTTTGCTATGAATGTTACAAATGAAAGTAATTCCTGCTGGCATAATACCTCTTTAATCAATCAGGTAAGATGAAAACTTTGATTAAAAAGAAATAAAAAAGAAAAAAAATACTTTAAACACACTGCTAGATAATTAAATTTTTTAATGTCTTTTATTAAAAAATAGAGTAAAAATCATCTATTAAGAAATTGAGGGTTAGTCTTGCAGAATGCTTTTTCCTTTAGTATTCTCCAAGGACAAGACTAGGTGTTTAGATAGAGTCCCATTGCTAAAGTTATCTGGGAGTATGCACATATTGAAATCTGCCTATAATGCCTAAAAGTACAGTTTTCATATTTTGGACAGAGCAATAGGTTGCTCATTTTAGAATGAAATAAAGAAAATGGTTAAGAAAAGTCAATCATCTAAGTGGGAAAAAGGAAGATATTTCAAATTCTGACCTGTATGAATATGTAATTCAAATACTTTCAGAAAATAGTTGTGTCAGCAGATTATTTTATAGGTATGATCAATGCAATCAAATGTTTATTTAATAGTACAGCGAATTATCCCTGAAACAAAAAGCAAATGATCATCCTACTCTCTAGGCTGAGTTATCAGAAGAATCAGCATTAGGAACAACGAACATCAAGAGCAAGAATTACTTGCAGATTGAATCATGGAGGTATATTCTGCACTCTCCCATTAAAGGTGTACTGCTGTGTAGGAAGAATGTATATACTTCACTATGCAGATGAAAATCAAGCACAGAGCAGGACTAAAACACCTGCTAATGACTGACATGTTCTCCTGAAAGGAAGGCAGGCCGGAAGCCGATAAAGTTTGGAGTAAAGGCTAGGTAGCAGAGGTAAAAATGGACACCCAAAAAATAAAATCAAACCTAGCATTCCAGGTCTAAACATTTTTGTTTCTAATTCATAACATAAACACAGAAGTAAGAACCATCATTTCTACAGGGAGGAAAACAGCCTTGGTAAGCTCAGAGTGATTGTGGACCCAGGAGTGTACCAATACCTTGATTCCTGAACATACTGACTACAGCTCCTCAGTATCAACACATCTCTGTTCCCTGCTTCTCCTATGGATAAAACCATAAAAGAGAACATGGCTAGTTCTCATAGAACAGAGAGAAATACTGAAGATATTATACTGGAAAATATTTTTCTCTTGGATTTTCCATACAAAATTGAATTCATAGGGCAATGATAAAACTGCTGTTCTCAAAGAAAAAGTTGTTCAATGTGTCAGGAAGTTAACTATAGCACTTAAAAGAAAGTAAGGGGGATTAAGAATGAGAGATTAAGCTGTAAAAGTAGGACTTACTGCCTGAAAAACATAGAGGTATTATATATATATTTGTTACTGTTCAGAGCTTAAGTAGGCACTTGGGATTTCATATGAAGTGATTCTTGCATCTCATATCTCTCCTTCTACATGTATGAGAGAGAGAGTTAGGTTCTTCACTCTCAAAATCTCTTAAGTTATTCAGCCATGTCTAATGTTTTAATTAAAATGTGCATGCATCTTTTCCAGCACTGCAATTTTATTTTCTATTAGAAGAAATTAATTTAAAATAATCTCTACAAGAAAAGATAGCAAAAACTGCTAAACAATGTATTAAGCAAATCTCACACACCCAGAGTAATCTCTCCTTCTTCCAAATTTGCTCCTTCTTTCAAACTTGCTCTGAGTTATTTTTCACTCTTTAATTTCCTTTTGAAAAAAGCCTAAAACTACCTGTCTCTTGTAATTGAATATAAATGATCCGAGTTTGGATATTCATCAAACCATCATTTGAACACAAAATGCACAAGTTGGGTAAATGAGGCTGTAGGTAGAGTGGAGAACCATAGAAGTACAAAATTAGATAAAACCTGAAGAGAAACAAAAAGAAATCCAATTGCGTCAGTGCAGTACAAACAAACATTTTCTCCAACAAGTGCTTATGTGCAACCTTTTTGTCTTTGCAGCAGGAACCGAGGAAGAGAATGTGGAGCAAAAATCCTGCCTGCTCAGCTCAAAAGCCATTGGAAGGCTCAGAAGTAGAGAATGGCATGGCAGTGAAACTACCAGTTTAATACCAAGTTGTGCGTAACCAACGTGCCAAATAAGAAACAGTTGAAGCAAACTAGGATGACAGAGAACAACACATGTTTTCATAAACCATTACTTGAATTATTTAAAATACTTCATGTACAGCAAAGATAATTATTTCAAACTAATCTATGAACAGAAAAACAGTGACCCTGAGACAGACCAGTTGGTTAGAACATGGTATGGATAACATTAAGGTCATGGGTTTGAGCCTCGTATAAGCCATTTACTTAAGATTTGGATGATCCTTGTGGGTCCGTTCCAACCCAGAATATTCTGGGGTTCTGTGACCAGCTAAATATATCAGTAAAAATATTTACCAGAAATAATTTAACAAGGAAAGATTCCTTTGATCTACATAGCAAAAGCTTAAATGCATCAGTGAATGCAAGGAGAGTTTCCTCCATAATGTAATCAGTGGCTGCAGCTGGTTGGTTGTATTGGTCTCAGAGACATTCAGTGCACTTAAACCAGTGAATGTTTACTCCACTCTTTACATTTGCTATGATACTAATTCAACATAAGCATTCCATTATGAATGGAAAACCAGGCATATATTCTTCAGCTGCAGCAGATATAAATGTGCAATAATTCTACTGAAGTTTTTAAGGATACTGTGGACTTGAGACTGTAAAGAACAAAAAAGTTAGGCCTGCACCTATAAAAAAAATCGTAACTATTCCCTTGAAGATTTTTCTTGACTAGAAATAGTGATTGCTAGTCAAACCTGATATTCTTCCTGAAGCAAAGAAGTCAATCTGTCCACTCAAATATGACTTTGTCTACACTCCTGAAACATGCTCTGTTGGAACCAAGAGATGTTACACTGAATTTCCACTTGGAAAAGCATCTAATTTAGCATCTTAGATAGATGGTTCTAAAGTTAACTTGACTAGTTATCTTGAATAAAGTAATAAGCCCTAGTATGTCATCAGATATTATGTAGTTCAAAAGAATTTTTGTGAAACTTTTATGAGATGTCAATGCAAATTTAAGAAAAATTTACAGTCAATTACGGTACTTTAAGACCTATATCTAGCTTTTTATTTTTGCAAGAGTACTTTTTATTACATTTTTTATGACAATGACATAAAGTCAATTGAGAACTGTCCTGTTTGGGCTTCCCTCAACACTGACTTAGTGTGCACTGGTTATGCTATAATATCTCAATATTAATGAAGTGAAAGACTGGAATTCTGATTTGCTTGATTTCTGTTTTGTTGGGTTTGGGTTTTGGTTTGTGGGGTTTTTTCCTTCCCTGAACTAATTAAATTATTAGCATGTATTTTGTATTCTGGGAAGAGTTTAAAGGTGTATGAAATAAGCTAATAAATAAAAATTGTCTTCCTTTACTAGGACTAAATAGAGGGGCATACCCTGACTTACATTTAACTTGCTGTCATGGATTTACTTGTTATAAAAAAAAAAAAAAAAAAGCGGAAATTTTTCTTTCCCCTACTGCATGTGGGGAGGGAGGGGATGTTGAATGGGAGGACAGCTGCTTTGGGTGATTACCTACACAAAGGAGCTGGCTGGCAGAACTACATTCCAGGCTAATAACCCTTCCAAACCTACAGGGAGGGGGAAGGAGTTTTTTCTCCTCTACTTGCAAACGGGGGACGCTTCCCTTTCTGCCTTAACAGAGGCAAGGTGTGTGCATGTGTTGGAAAAGCTTTGAGGCTGTTTTGCTCTCAACCTGGTCATCTGGCTGCTCTCCATCCTCGGCTTGTCTGGGCGCTGCCCTGTCTCCAGCCCAAGTCTGCTCAGATTTCATTGTAGAGTTTGTGCTCACTGATGAACAAGGGGGGAGTCCTGTCTAGAGCCAGCCGCAGACAACATGAGTTTAGTGGGAAAGAAACTACCCTTCTTTCCCCTTTTTTCCCTTCCCCTCCTTGGTGGGGGGAAAAAGTATCCATTTTTTGGCTTCTCCTGCGATCCAGGGCCTCACACGGCGACCACCAGAGCCCAACAGTGCCCCCTGCAGGCCACCACAGAGCACTGCAGGCTCTGCTCCTCCAGTGATCCAACAGCACCCCCACCAACCGTGATTAGAATCGCACTAGAGGACAGAGAAGTATCAAACTGTTTCATTTTTGAAGGGGTCTTTTGGGTACAGGAATATTGTTTAGTTGTTTTTGTGTTCTGTTGCTGTTTTTGCCAATATACATATATCCTTTAATAAAGGGTTGTTATTTTTTCCTTTTTTCCATACTTCCTTGATTGGAGCCTCTTAATTTCGGATTTACAATTGCTGAGAGAGAGGAGTTTTGTCTACCTCATAACTCATCCTCCTTAGCAAAACACTCCAGTCTCCTTAAACTGAGACACTTGCACTTTAAAAACCTGAAAAAAATAAATCATATGAGGTATTCTGCAGGTTTTACAACAACTGATCACATTTAACCACACTAAATTGGTTACTTAAAATGGTTACTCTGGGTTCATCTAAATTTATTTATTTATTTTTTAATCTCTAATTAGGGAAGGTAGACAGACACATCTTTTTATGAGTGATGATAGCTGAAATCTGTCTGGGTGTTGACAAAGACTAACACACAGTTGTCCCTCTTGTGTGGTACCCTTTGAGATTGTTTTCCATATGCTACCAACCATGCTCTTCTTTTGATGTATTTTGTATGGATTTTTCCTATATTAAAGTAAAAGGAGAAAAAAGCCCTTTGATCTCTCACCACAGCACCCATTGATCTGTCCAATTTAAGAAAAAAACCTGTATCACACACCTTCTTTGCCAAATGTGACTTCTTTACTGCAGTTCAGACAGATTAAAAATTAAGTGCAGTCTTTTGACTGTTAATAGCAGTCCCACCTTCCCATCACATCCTGAGCCACACACACACACACCCTTCTGCGATTTTCTTATTCTTTTTTTATGTATTTACACCTACATGCTTACAAGGTTAAACAATTGTGTTTTAGTAAGCATTCTAGGCAGTAATCGTTTGATATCGTCCGCTGCAATACCAAGCTGCCATCACCACGGTGATTATCTGCTTTTATTCACGTTCCTCAGAAATGCCTTCCTGAGGATGTTTTAGCCATGCCTCAGCTTTAAAATTCTGATTCCTTTCTTCTGATAACTTGTCTTAGATGCAAATTCTTGTCAAAACACAGATATTTCAATGTACCTGATTGGTCTGCTCAGCCCTTCTGTTAAAGGACTGAACTGAGTTGGTCAGTGTTTAAAGAGCACCTTTCGTTTTCTTCTTAACCTTTGCTTTCCTTAAGACTCCACTTGCTTCACTATCCATAAAAAGATCAAAAAATATTTTCAGAGAAAAGTAGTTGTTAAGAAACACAGGACTGGTAGCTGTGAAGCTTCAGAGCTCTCCACAGAATCCAGCTGTGGAAGTAGCTACATTGCAGATGTCACCTTTCCTATTCCTACTGTGTATCTGGTTTTCCAGACTGGAAGATCTGTGTCTAAGTGGGAGGAAAGGTAGAAAGGTAGTTCCTTTTTTGTGCACATGTACCCCTTTACCTTTAAAGACTGTCAAATATGAATACTTAATGCTATGCATGTCTATTATGTAGAAACTGGTAAAGCACAACACCTCTGAAGCCACTAAGGACACAACTGACTTTTGTTTATTAAAATGAATTTCTGTAAAATTCATACCTGTGATCTGAAGGATAAAATTTTAACATCATCAGTGTCCTCATAGTCCTTGCTATCATCTTTTTTTGTATACATTGTACATTACAGATCGGTGTGCCTGTGCTGATTTTTCCCTAGAAACTGGAAGAACAATTTTTGAAAATTGTTGGTTTAAAACCAAAAGAACCTCTGCAGCTGAAGCTACTCTGCAACACTAACTCTTCTTTCAGGACTGCTCAGTCATGTGCTTCCTCAGGTCAATACTAAAGCAATAATTAATATTGTCAAGAATTTTAGACAAACAAATAAATTTATTTCTTTGCTTATGAAGGCTGGCAATTTGTCTTTACAGGAATAAGAAATTAATTGACTTTTTTAGAACTTCCACAAGACCAGGAAGGTTTTTTAAGCATGCTTCTTAAATACTTTAAGTCTTCTTTTCCTAAGGGAAAGCCTTTTTGCATGGCAACAAAGTGAAATAGAATGTGAAATGCCTCATCTAATATTAGACAAGGAAAATGCAGTAAAAAACCCAGTTCAAACATTGGTGAGCGCATTTTATCTGAAAGCATTTTTATGAAGTCTGCAGAGCAGATACAGTGGCACAGTAAAGAACAATTAGCCAGACTTCCGTTAGTATTTTTCCTACACTTGAAGCAAGAGGTGTTTTTTGGGTTTTTGTGGGCTTTTTTTTTTTGGTCAGGTAAACCCAGAATGATGTTTATTGCTTTCATTATTTAAAATGTGTTTGGTTTAGCTTATATAAATAAGAATTATCTTAAATTCAGTAACATGAACAAGAATGAAAACATGATTTGTTCAAAGACACTACAAAAGTAATAGTTTGTTCATAAGAAACCATAGACAAAAGTGACTACTATAACTGTGCTTTTGCTCCACAATCATCTTAAGTATGTCTACTCAGCTCATATTTCCTTCCTTTTGTATTGTTTGTATAAATAAATTCTGGGAGTGAATTGCATAAATATAGCATTAACACAAATCCCAAGAGTTACAACCAGCTTCAGGAAAAGGGGAGAGAGGTAACCCAGGTTCTTATCAATAATTCCCTTGGAGTGGATTACAGTGAAATGACACTGAATAATCAGTGTTTAAAAACATGTATAGGTAAAGTTTATTTTAACAATTTAAACATATACAGGTAGGGTTTATTTTACCAATTTTGTTTAAACGGGTATGTTAGTATTTTGGGTCTTATCATCTATATCATCTATAGCAGATAAACTTTAGGGAAAATGCATAAGGGAGAGAAAGGAAAGACAGGATAAGGGTAAGGGAGAGTAAGGGAAAGAAAATATGAGAGTGGAAAGATGTACATAGCCACCACCCACGGGGTCTAGTGATGAAACTTGGTAGTTGCAGCTTCCATGTCTGTCAATGAAAGTGGTGGCCTTGATCCATTGGGGGTGAAGCAGGGAAGCCCCCACATTCGAAGAAGTTATGAGTTATTACATCCATGGATAGCGTCACGGGCCATGCCATGAGCTGCCAATATCTCCCGGGCCTGTGCAGAGTTCCTGTGAGGGACCTGGTAAATTGGTTTTTCCTGCCTTTCAAGATTGGTGGAAGGGGGATGATGGGCATGCCACAAACCCCCAATGTCTCAGACAGCCCAGCGCAGAGTTCATGTGGAGAGCATGATAAACTCAGCTCTTCCTGCCTTTTCAGGGCTTGACACCTTCAGCACTGGAGGGAGAGATGGGCCCAGCTGCCCATCAGAGGTATGATGCAAAAGGCCTGCAAAAGCCTGCAAAAGTCTCCTGGCAATCCTAGAATGCATAAATCATTAACCATTTCAGTCTCTGACACCAAGTCACAACTTACCTTGGCTTCTTCATGATATCTGTTTTATTATCCCAAGTACAAATAACCACATCAATATTTTCCAGTGAGTAATAAAATATGTACACATCAATTGATGTTTATGTTAGTAATATTTCTCATATCAATATACATGCACCAAGAAAAATGCTAATCCAGTATGAGTGTGTTTCATTAAAGCTTTTGTAGCTTCATGGTAGTCCCCGAAGTCTGCTTTTCAAACAAACACTGCTAAAACTGTATTGAATTAAACCGTGAAAGTCTTCCCTGTCTATAATTTCACCTAAAACGAAAGATTGATATATTCAAATTACAATATGCTTCCTTAGAAAAAAAAACAAAAATGATGAGTCAAATGAGAAAGGAGCACCATATTAAATGATGTGGCTGACCTGAAGTAGTCAAGACTACAATTTTAGAAGACCTTCCACATCTGCAATGTTTAAAATAAGATATAACCTTACAACGCTAATCTTCAACAAAATCTCACACCCCTTTAAAATGGCAAAATGATGTCTGTTGGCTACTACATGTTTACCTTACAAGAGAGTTGACATTAACTAAAATACTAGAAAAACTTTTCTATTGATTTCTATGATTTTAAAAAAAAGCTAAGCCTGTACTCAAATTAGAAGCTTTGTCATTAGCTTCAAAAAACATAAGATGAAGACATTAAATGTTATTGTATTTTATTTGAAGACTCACCTCCCTTCCCTCTTTTAATCATGGGATACTCAAGCTATTTATAGACACTGGATAATTAATTAAATGGCCATAGGATGTTTTAAAAGATTTATTACAGTGTCTATTCTAGAGAACATACCTTTTATTATCTCTCAATATCTAAATATTCTGGCCTATATTCATATGGAATCTGTAGTAGATCAGTCTGGCAAAATTTCACTGAAACTTGTCTAAACCCATAAGCCACAGATTTGCACCTAAATACCAGTGATACAGTGTCAAGCTCTCAACACTATTGCTTCTCATGTACTTTAAGTACAAGTGCATTTATCTTGTAGCACAGTTTTATCCCCATCACCTAAGCTCACTGCCCTCAAGAGTTCTGACAGATAATGTATGTCTCCAATCTGAAAGTTATTGACTTGCATTTAGCTCCCAAGTCTGTAGCTGGAGGAGACCTTGTCTGATAAAAGCATGGTACTACTGTGCAGTCCTCATGTCACATGTCATTAGCCTGATTTACTTGTGTTGATTTAGAACTTCTTTCTACTTCAAATATGATTTTCACAGTTCTGCCAGCAGTCTAGTCATTTCTTTATCAGAAGATAAAGAAACATTGTCCGACCTGCTACTTTTGTCATTCAGTAGTGTTCACTTTAAAAAATTTAAATAAACTTCTTCCTTTACAGTCTCCAGCAGCCAGACAACTACCAGAAATATTCAATAGGACTTTCCTGGTAGGTTTGCATTAGAATAGTATAAAGGTGCACACAAATCATCCATTCAGCTCTAAGTGATTTTGTTTAGAGCTGGTTATCCAAGACCAGAGGTTAAAAGTTACAGGAAGCAATGTTCAGTCTGGCCTGAGTTAGTAAACACGCTTCGGTAAAAGTCACTACATAGGGAATACTTTCTTGTTATAAATATCAAGATAATTTATATTTTTATATGAGTATTTAAAAACAAGAATATTATGTCTACTGAAAAAAACCCCAACAAGTTGCCCAGTAGAAAACTCCTCCTAATCACCTGTGTCTATTCACATTTCTGTTATCAGTCAGGACTAATCTCTGGGGCAGATGTTTTTAATTTTTATTTGCTATATGATTGTCTCACTACTAACATCAGATAGCTAATAGTAGTAATGATTGGCAAGCTATTTTTATCTGAAACATAACTCTATTTAGATTAAGAATTTATAAAATTTCTGAGGCAAAAATTCCAGGACTTTTTACATATAAAAATGTTTCATATGCTAAGGGATATAATTTTTTTCTTATTGTACAATTAACTGGAGGTATTTGCTGCTTGTCACACTTTTGTTAGTGCTCAGCCACAGAAATCTGATGTTGTGTTCTATGATTCAGTTCTTTTGTTGCCTTTAGCCAGAACTGGGGGTTTTTACTTCAGAAACCTTGATATTTTGTAGGTACTAAGTGTTTTTCCATTCAGTGTCTTAAGTGCATTCAGTAGCTTTTAGTCTTTGAGATACTTTCAGCTTTGCATATTATGATCTAAAATATCCAAAAAATGAGAAAGACGGTGGTGACAGCTACAATTATGAGACTGACCTCATGTAGACTTCACTATTAAACACTTCCCAGAACCAAGAGGAAAAGTAATGACTAAGCTGTTCACACAGTAGAAGTGCTGCATCAGCATTCATCAGTTCAAATGTAGAAAGATAAAGGTTTTCTTTTGTAAGCACTGGCCACTTTCCAAGCAAATGACTCCACCTCCAGTATGCTGTTGCCCAAAACATATATTTCATTGATCCAAGTTAATGAAAAACATAACATATATCAGAATTGAACAATCTAGGGAAAAAAATACACCAACCTATTTTAAAAATAAAACTTGATCCTAAGCCCAAATCTATGACAATTTTTTGCAGATACTTCGGTGAGATGTTTCTTAGCAGCTGTCGCTGAAACTGAAATAATTCTTGTGGTGGTTTTAGGCTGAATTCTTTGGAGAATGTTTGTCTTTTGGAGTAACTTTCATAAGTCATAGCAGAGGTGAGAGCTACGCTCAAGTTTTATCTTCACAGATCTCTAGCTTGGCAGAGTCCTCAAGAGAGTGCACCACTGAAATTGTAGGTTTTTCCTGAAGCATTCACTTGACATTTAGGCACCTATTGCCTTCTGGAATCCAAAGCCTCCTAGTAAACACTCAGGTTTCGTATATAATATATGGACCAACTAAGAATGAGATATACAAGACCAGCAGAAAGCTATGACAAAAGCAAATGTTAAAAGGAAACTAAGGAGGTGTTTTAAATGACTTTTTTCCCTTGGAGTTTGAAACATGACTCTGCACTTTGTCTGTTCCCAGCTGGAATATGATTACCACTTGAGCAGACGAGAGTGCACAATTTACAGATCCTCTTTGCTACGAGTCCTAATTGCTGCCTGGTTGAGTCAGAGAGCTGGGTAGGTTTAACCAGTTCTTTGACAGGACTCACATTATCTCCTACATTTTCTGCTACAGCCACAGTAGCTTAAAAGCAGTGGAGAATTTGCCTGGTTTAGTTAAGATGGTGTTTGTTAGCCCCTAAAGAGGCAGTACCCTTTCTTGAAGTTCAGGCTAATTTCAAGTCGTGATCTATGTACCTTTCTTAATATTTTTTAAGAATTACTGTTCTGCATAGAAGTCTGATGAATTAATCTGAAGAGCTCTGTCCCCTGGGCACATACAGAAGACTGTATCCAACATTTCTTTAGAAAATTTGCTTTAATATTTTTCAGTATAAAGCAGTGCACAACATACGAATCCTAATACTATTTTCGTGATTCATTTGAAAAAGAATACCTCTTATGCAGTGTAGGTAGTTGAATTGTGTATATCTATCCTTTTAAATATCAAAAATCCTCCACACAATTAGTCTTCAATCCCATTACAATTGCTAATATCGATTCACTAGCGAATGGCTATAGATGGCTACTTTGGCATAAAATTGAAATTTTATAACTTTATCTTACACTGATATGAATGGGTATATGTAGAGAATATAACACATAAATAAAATATGATTAAAACTATGATTTGTGGCTTTTGTGAAATGTTCCTCTTCATCTGCACCTCCCAAATGTCTCAAAACTGACACTTCATACATCAATTTCTCCAACAGTATACACCATGTAACGAAATGTGCTAACTAAAACTATTCCCCTGTATAGCCTGGGGTTTCAGTTTGTCCGCTGCTGCCTCCAAAGTTATTCTCGGCTTGATCTCAACCCAAAGGTGACTTTCTCATGGGTAGCTTGGAAGAGAGTTCCGCGTGTTATTTGCACTCTAATTGCATCAGGAGAAAATACATTCACCTCTATCTGAAGGTTTATGGTTTTGTTCAAAATAATCTTTCAAAAGTTTTAAATTTCAAGATTTTGTAATTTGAAGCCTCAGAGGGGAAAACCAAATCAAGTCAGTTCTGGAGAACAGTTTCATGGTCTGAGCTGTGAGTACGAAGGTAAATCTTTACGTCATCTTAGTCGTGGACAGAAGAATCTTCTAACTCCTGGAGATGACATGAGCCAGCAGCTACATGGGACCTGCCTTTCTTTTTTTGTGCACTTCCTAACGTTTCATGCTTTAGGAAACACAGACAGGTTATGCTCACTAGGTATGTGTGGGGTAGTGCAGAAGGACAAAGAGTCCATACCTATGAGTGTGGTTCCTCTAACTGAAAACTAGATTCTCCACTGGCATTGCTCCTAAGATGTCAAGAAAATCAGTAATTCTATAGATACCTACAACAGGGTTTTGCTTGTAATTTCTATAATTGATCAAACACTCGACAGAGTCCTTTTTTTTTTTTGTTTGGCCTTTGGAAGAGCATTGCATTCTGTCCTGGGTTACAAGTTTAGAATCATAGAATCATTTAGATTGGAGAAGACTTTAAGATCATCAGGTCCACCACTAAATCATGTCCCCAAGCACCACATCAATATGTCTTTTAAACACTTAGGGATGGTGACTCCACCACTTCTCTGGGAAGCTGGTTCCAGTGCTTGACAAGCCTTTCAGTGAAAAATATTTTTCTAATATAGAGTCCAAACCTCCCTTGGCACAACTTGAGGCCATTTCCTCTTGTTCTATTTCTTGTTGCCTGGGAGAAGGTACTGACAACCACCTTGCTACAACATCCTTTCAGTAAGTTTGCTGATGACACAAAGCTGGGAGGAGTGATATTGCAAAGTCTGATACCGCAGACTGCTGTGTAGCCCTTCAGATGGGCCTTCACAGGTTAGAGAGGTGGGTGAAAAAGAACTGTCTAAAGTTCAGCAAAGGAATGCAGGATCCTGCACCTGGGGAAGACTAACCCCAGATACCAGCACAGACTGGGAGCTGACCTGGTGGAAAGCAGCTCTGCAGAGAAGAACATGGAGGTCTTGGTGGACAACAGGCTCTTCATTAGCCAGTAGTGTGCCCTTGTGGCCAAGAAGGTCAGTGGTATCCTGGTGTGCACTAGGAAGAGTATTGCCAGCAGGTCAAGGGAGGTGATCCTGTCCCTTCACTCCGCCTTGATGAGACCACATCTGCAGTGTTGTGTCCACTTCTGGATCCAGCAGAGGGCACCAATGATGAATGAGGGACTGGAGCATACCTGTTACGTAAAAGACTGAGTGAGCTGTTCAGCCTCAAGAAGAGACAACTGAGAGGGGACCACATCAGTGTCTATAAGTATCTGAAGTGAGGGTGTCAAGAGGGTGATGCCAGGCTCTTCTCAGTGGTGCCAAGCAATAGGTAAAAGACAACAGGCAGGAACTGATACATGGGAACTTCTACCTGACTATGAGGAAGAACTTTTTTATTGTGCAGGTGACTGCACACTGGAACAGATTGCCCAGAAAGGTTGTGGAGTTTCTCTCATAGATATTCAAGAACCATCTGGACACAATTCTGTAACACAATTCTCAAGCAGGGAACTTGGACCAGATGACACCACCAGCTGACCCTTCCAACCTTACCTATCCTGTGATTTTGTAGTTGTAGAGAGTGATAAGGTCCCCTCTGAGCCTCCTCTTCTCCAGGCTAAGCACACCTAGTTCCCTCAGCTGCTCCTCATAGGACTTGTGCTGTAGACCCTTCACCAGCTTCCTTGCCCTTCTCTGGACACACTCCAGCTTCTCAATGTGTTTCTTGTAGTGAGGGTCCCAGAACTGGACACAGTACTCATGGTGCAGCCTCACCAGTGCCGAGTACAGGGGAACAATCACTTCCCTGGTCCTGATACCGGCCAGGATTCATTGGGCTTCTTGGTCACTTGGGCACACTGCTGGCTCATATTCAGCCAGCTGTCAAACTGCAACCTCAGGTCCTTTTCTGTCAGGCAGTTTTCCAGACTGTCTGCCCCAACCCTGTAGTGCTGCATTGGGTTGTTTTGACCCAAGGGCAGGACCCAGAACTTTGCCTTGCTGAACCTCATACAGTTGGCATTGGCCCATTGATTCAGCCTGTTCAGGTCCCTCTGTGAAGGCTTTCTGTCCTCCAGTAGATCAACATTCTTATTCAACTTGCCACCTGCAAACTGACTGAGGGGGGACTCAATCCCCTCATCCAGATCATTGATGAAAATATTAAACAGGACTGGCCCCAACACTGCACCCCACGGAACACCATCTGTTTGACTGAGTCAAACTAAGATCAATGTAGTTGCTGTCTGTTCTGAACTTGGACATTTCAATGTTTTCACACGTCATGAGACAGAAAAATTTGTTGATTTGTAAACAGTTCAATAAATTAGTTCTCCAGAACATTTGATTGCTAAAGAAGAGTACAATGTACCTGCTCAATATAAAGATGCATAAAAATATTTATAGCTTTTTAGATTGCATTACTCTTTCTAGGATAATGAGAAAGTTTCCTAATGTCTGATAGATATGAAGAAAATAAGTGTTATTTGATTTACTTTACAGGCCATTCCCTAGAAACTTTGCTTTGATATACTACTGATGAAAACAACACTGACACAACCTAGAAACAACTGCAAAACAGGTGGTGAGAAAGCCTAGGTGCAGCTGGTAAAGTTACCATTAATGTATTGTAAGCAGTTATGTTGTAGAACTACCCTGTAAGTTTGAAAGGAGTAGGAGACTCATTTGCATAAAATTATCAGAACTTGTAAAGTTCTTTATCATCATCTTTGGAAGTGAAGAATTCCACACATATTTTTATAGTTGCCACTTCAGTGTTGCATATAGTCACCATTTAAGCTTCCCATAAAAAACCCAAAATAACCTACTTGGAAACTAGTTCCTTGAAATTAAGGAATTTGATTTTTACAGAAAAAGTCAAACTACTGAGAAGATTTTGTGCTAGGATTGCTTCAAAGCAGTGAGGTTAAAATCTCTCATAAAGAAGCTCATACACTACCTCCTGTAAAACACTTGCTGAGCATACACAGGAGGGCTTCTGTGCCAGGAAACAGGGCTGTTCCCTGGGGCTGGGAGCAGAAAAGCTGGACACTGAGGGCAGCCTTGGCACAGGTTGGGCTTTCACTCACCAGAGCATGCAGCATCCAAGCTGAGTGCCAAAAGACAGGTCCACTGACAACCTCAGGCACAGTAAGTGGAGACTCTCAGTCCAGCCAGGAGCAGCATAGAGGACAAAAGTAAACAGTGGGTTCAATGCCTATCCAGGAGGGAGGCAGAGTTAAAGCCAAGCACATCTTCACCATGTCTCAAAAAGGGAAAGGGTAGCAGTCCTGAGCCTAAATGGTGCCTGCAGCCTATGGACAGTGGGTGGGGATCCCAGGTGAGACTGCTCAGGGCAATTAGGGCATCTTGATGCCTGCCAGTGCTGATGGGAAGAATGGTCCTTCTCCCTACACGTTTGTCCTGAGCTTTCCTCCCACCTCCAGGAAATAAAGCGAGGCATTGTCAAAATTATTTTTCAGAATCTGCAGTAAAACACATTAGGCCAGAAATCTTTACCTCAAAACTAACTAAAGTAGTTTTTCTAGTTCCCTACCTGAATATTTCACCTCATTCAGCTGTCAGTCACCTTCCACCACAACTCATGGCATCCAAGTGACAGCCACCACTGACAAGGTAAGATCCTAGGGAGGTAAAAACTTCATATTTCTCATTATTCTGTTTCTGCATATGGCTGCACCTGGTTCTCAATCCTGATCTACATGTGCACTGGTCACCTTTAATAGATTTACACTTGCAACACTCATTTAAAACAAAGGAATGCCAATGGTACCTGGGAAAGTTCAGGCTGGTTTATTTTCCATATAACGTCCTACAGAATGTCTGTGACAGGGAAAGGACATGAATGTGGCAGAGAGGGGACATGACCACATTACTGCCCAAGCAGTTGATCAAGATCCTCAGAAATAAGCCATCTACCTATTACACTGGGATTTTTTATTATTTATTGCTGTGAGATAAAGCCAGTCTAAGCCGGAGTTATTATGCTTCACTTGCTGTTTGATTGAAGCTACAGCATTTCAGGTTTGACTGAAAATTATCTGGAATACTTATGACAGGTTTTCAACTTTCTGGCTTGGGAGATTCATAGGTGAGCTTCAAAAATGTAATTTGTGTGGCTGAAGTTCGGATGTGAATACTATCCATGCCCTTTACTTAAAGGTTATCTTGAATACTGCCCTAAATTCTCAGGTTAGCCTTTTAAGGTAGGAGGATTGTCAAAAAATATGAAAGTGTACCAAGAGAAAGTAAAATTATCCCTTTCTCACCATTTTTTAGAAGATGGTTAGCATTCTACTTACTGGATTTTTTTTCTACACTGCAACTTGCCTGTAGCATCTACATCTTTCCCACAACCACTGAAACACAGAGAACAGAAAAAAAAGAGACTGATATTTTTGGTGTTTCCTTTACTAGAGAAAATAAAAGATAGCTGGAAATTTCTAGTACTTACTTTGTACTAGCAAATTCTTGGTAACAGACACAATTTAATATATCCATACAGCAAACTATGAGGAAGACCCTGCTCGAGAGGGATCAACCCTCACTCAGTTGCTTGTATTTGATGATAATGCTTGTGGTGCCCACATGCCAGAATAACTCCACACTGTTCTTTATAGGGTCCAGTTTCAAAGAAAAAATACTCCCTGTCTTCCAGTACAAGTCAAATTTACCAAGGTTAGCTTTGGAGATACAGCAGTGTGTGTGCAACTGTCGAACATATCAGCTAAAATATTGCTGTGCTGAAGGGCATTAGTTTTGCAGGAGCTTTGCAGCCTGTTTGTCTGGCACAGTGTTTGTTTCTTTGATCTAAGTTATTGTGAGCCAATACAGAGATGCCTTTTGTGGTTGACATTCATTCTCTGGGTTTGGAGTGGAAAGGGAAAGAATGAGATATGATTCACCTTCTATGATCATATGTCTTTTCCTCTCTAATAATTTTTTTATATATTAGCCAATTTGAGTTAAATCTGACTTAGGGGGTGAGGTGTCAGCAGGATCCTCTTCTGATCTACCGAGAGACAGGAAAGAAAAAAAAGTCATTTTCATTCAGATATGAGCCAGCTGATTAAGAGCCTCATGCCTACCCACTGTGAATATTTCTAACCCAATCTCAGCAGAGCTCAGGGAAAGATAAATAAGGAACAGGAGAGGAAGCAGAGGATCCCGGGATGAAGTTTAGAAAAGGTGACTACAAGCATCAGAAGGTGACCTGAGATATTTATTTCCTTTAAATGGGAAGAAAGTGATAAGTCACAAATCTGTTGGAAATGCAGTTCCATTAGCTCCCCCCCTCACAAAACAGCTTGCTTTCCATAAAATTTCTTACAAAACTAAGAATTAAATTTCAATTAACTATTGAAGAAATGTCCTTTCCTATAATGTAGCTACACAAAGATCATTTCTATTGAGACTGATTATCTCATGGTAGAAATGCAAGGGTATTTAATACTGATATTTTTTTGTGCAGCTGCAATAACATATGTGGGGTTTGTGTGTTCGTGATAACATTTCTTTCTACTAGTATCTTCTGTAAAGATGGATGGTAAAAGCCAGAATGACTAATCTTCCCTCTCTTACTCATTGCAAATGAGAATTGTAGTCAGTTATCTGCTGTAACCTTGTTGTGACAAGGATTGTCACTCAGAGATACATAGATCCTTCTGGATACAGTTCTTCAAATAGAGTCTGCTGAAATAAATGAGAAGAGTCTCAAAGGCTTTGATATACATCAGTTTTATCAGTGCTCTAGCCTTAAGGCTAAAGATATTTTCTACAATTCTCTTGCTTTTGATAATAATCAGAATGTGGAAATGGAATGAAGAGAGAATTTTATAAAAGTTTGCTTTTAATACCACTAATGCAGATGTTTCTCAAAATGGTGGGATAAACTAAACATACAGTGGAAAGACTAAAAGACTTCATGATTTCCCATATCTTATTGTAATATTTGGCTGGTAGGATATGAAATTCCGCAATTTTCTCAGGGAAGTTAGAAACCTTGCATGAGTATGATATGATGTTAAATTCAGTATATTATATAAAGAAACTAATTACAGTCAAGTTTGTTGCTGTATATGGAAGGAGTTATTACTTCAGATTCAGCCAGGCATTGCACATGAATTGTATAATAGATTCGTTTCCAATAGATGAGTAATATTTAGCGGAGTTGTTTTATATTAAATGTAGCTTTGGGAGATCTGATGAACAATTACAGCAGATTCCATGGGAATTTTGAGACAGAGAGTAGAAGAAACAGGTGCCGCATGTAGCTTCAAAAAAGATATTTTAGTCAAATATGATTCTCATTATGCAACAATGGTGAGACTCACCACAGGAAAAAAAAAAAACTTTTTCTGGCTGGTTAACAGGCAATATACATAAGTACCAAATATGAACAGTATAGTACAGAAAAATGCTGGATATTGTCTCAGATATTTGACCCACAGACTCTATAAAGCTCTTCAACATCTTCATAAATTACTTGTTTGCAGGACTGTAAGGGATACTAAGCAAGTTTACAGATGACACAAAACTGGGAGAAGCTCTTGACTCCCTCAAAGGCAGGGAGGCCCTGCAGAGAGGCCTCAGCAAATTAGAGGGCTGGGCAACCACCAACCATATAAAATTCAACAAAGAAAAGTGGAGAATTCTGCACCTGCGATGGGCAATTCTGGATATATGTACTGACTGGGGAATGAGATGCTGGAAAGCAGTGACAAGGAAAGGAACCTGGGGGTTCTGATCAATGGCAAGTTGAATATGAGTCAGCTGTGCCCTGGCAGCCAGGAGAGCCAATTGTGTCCTGGGGGGCACCAGACAAAGCATCGTCAGCCGGTCGAGGGAGGGGATTGTCCCACTCTGCTCTGCGCTGGGGCAGCATCAACTTGAATATTGTGTGCAGTTTGGGGTGCCACAATATAAGAAAGATATTAAGCTCTTAGAAAGTATACAAAGGAGGGCAGTGAAGATGACGAAGGGCCTTGAGGGGAAGTCATGTGAGGAGAGGCTGAGGTAACTTGGTGTGTTCAGCCTGGAGGAGACTGAAGGGAGACCTCATCACAATCTACAGCTTCCTTGTGATGGGAAGAGGAGCAGCAGGCACTGATCTTTTCTCTCTGGTGCTTTATTACAAGGAAACTGGGAAATGAGATGATTTAACTCAGCTAACAGCATAGATATATATAATATTATGCTTAATTTCTTTTTCTTTCCTTTTTAATAATTTAGACCTCTATATTCGAGAAAAATCAAGCATTTTTGGTATATGCAATTATTTCTTCTTCATTTCATTCCTTAGGGCAGAAGGAGGCTGACTTCTGTAAGCTTCACTTAATCTTTAGTTTCTGATTTCGGCATCCAAAAAATTGTAGCAGAAGGCCAGAAAAGATCAAGTTCTGAGTCATGGGACTTTATAGACCAGTGCAACAGTTTGCTTTTACAATTGTGTTTCAGATATATGTTTCAACTTCAACTGATCTCGAATGAATCTCAAAGTCTGAGAGCAATGATCTTCAATTTTAGTGTGGGCTAATGGACTATTTCTTTCTGTTAGGCTGCTGCCTTAAAATATGACACTTCTTCTGGCAGAAAAATACACAGGCTGCAAATGAGGACATAGACTCTTGGTCTAGTCTAGTGCCAGTCTAATAGGCAAATAAGAACACTAGCACTTTGACTTTCTCATTTCAAATGTTCACTTCTTACAATCAAATAAAACTCTGGTGATAAACTATTATTTTTTTGGTCGATAGAGGTGAGGCTCAAGAAAGGTCTTTTATCGTCTTTGAGATATTTTTTTAAACAGAGCACTACATATATTAGTGAAAGTGTTTTTCATTTTGTTTGGTTAAGAGAAATAAGAAACATTCAGACTATAAACACACTTCCAAGTTCATAAATTTTATTTGGTGCACTGGCAATAGTTTAAAATGAGTCTTATTTTTATGAGTATGACTTGCTGCTGTGTGGAAAACTAAATTGTTACTGGAACTGAATAAACACAACATGAATCTTTAAATCCAATTTCAAACATACTGTATTGAGGTAAATAAATTTCATAATTACCATGCAAGATTAGCCATAAAATCTTGTTAGGATACTACTTTATACCCTTACAGAAAGCAACACAGTCAAATACAGTTATCAGGGACTTTGTGGAAATCTAGTTTCCATAACTGTTTGCATTCTGAGCAATAGGTGGAAAATGGGCGAAAATAATTCTAACTGTGATATTTACATTAGGAAAGTGAGGTGGTCTCCAAGAACCGTGTAAATGCAATGCTTCCTCAGTTACACATTGCCCTGGGACACAGATACTGATACAGACCTCTAGATGGAAGGTGGCTTAAAAACAGCTAAGTAATGCAGTAAACTGAGAATTAAGACATATACATCATCATACAGTTCACTCTTTTGTTTTACTATGGTGGCTATTGAATGCTGCAACAACATTTTTCCATGAAAAAAATGGGCAAATGCGAAAACCTTGCTAAGATTAGAAGTTAATATGTAAGAATCAGAGAATCACAGAATGGCTTGAGTTGGAAGGGACCATAGAAATCATTTAGTTCCAACCCCTCTGCCATGGACAAGAATCTTCCACTAGACCAGGTTGCTCAAAGACACATCCAGCCTGGACTTGAACACTTCTAGGGATGGGGCATCCACAGCTTCTCTGGGCAACATGTTCCAGTGCCTCACCACCCTCACAGTAAAGAATTTCTTCCTAATATCTAATCTAAATCTGCCCTTTTTTAGCATATAACCATTCGTCCTTGTCCTTTCATTTCTTGCCCTTGCAAAAAGTCCCTCTCCAGTCTTCCTGTAAGGCCCCCTTTATGTATTTGAAGGCTGCTATAATTTCCCCCCAGACCCTTCTCCTTTCTGGCTTGATCAGCCTCAATTCTTCAGCCTGTCTTCATAGGAGAGGTACAACAGCCCGCTGACCATCTTCATGGCCCTCCTCTGGACTTGTTCCAACAGGTTCATGTCTTTCTTGTGCTGGGGACCCCACACCTGGATGCAGCACTCCAGGTGGGGTCTCACCACAGCAGAGTAGAGGGGCAGAATCACCCCCCTCAACCTGCTGGCCATGCTGCTTTGATCACAGCCCAGGATGTGGTTGGTTGTGTGGGCTGCAAGCACACGTTGCCAAGGCACACTGACCTTCTTGTCCAGCAGCACACAAATCTTTCTCCTCAGTTTCTCTCAGTCCCTTCTCTGACCAGACTGTACTTGTGCTTGGGATTGCCCTGACCCTTGCACTTGGCCTTGTTGAACTTCATGAGGTTCGCTCAAGCTTCTCAAGCCTGTCAAGGTGTGTCTGTCTGGCTTCAAATTCCGGGTAACAGTGATTTATGTCACTTATGACTTGTCTTGTGCTCTTCTGAGGAAGCTCAGATACTGCCAAAATATCTGTAGGTTTGAGAGCTGACGTGTCAGATGCCACAAAGGGGCTCCATTTATCACAATATTTCTTGCAGGTTGCTGCTGTTTGCAGGTTTTTGACATTCTTCTTTGAGGTACATAGTTCTCACATAGACTTAATAGTGGTTTATGTATTCCCCTTAAAGTAGGGGGGGAGACAGAAATCTAAAATGTGATTCTATTGTTTAATTCTATATTATCTCTCTAAAATCCCAGCAATCCATGTCCTACTTTTAAATTAATCTCTGGCTTCTCTTTGCAATATTATCTGTAAGTAAAATTTCTTCTAAAAGTTGCTTTAAGTGCCAAATGCTTCTGTGGTACTTGTATACCAGAAAGAATTATATGAACCATTATATTCTGTAATGTAAAGTTACTAAAACACTTTATTGAACATCTCAGTTTAATCTCTGTATGCTGTTTATTATAATTTTAATTTTACTACTTTAAAGATCATTAACTAATAACAATTATAAATTAGATAAGGTAAGGCTGCTATGACTCATTAACTCAACCTGCAGAAAGTTGGCTCTTTAGCTGGCTCTAAATTTCAAGAAATATGAAGAATGAGCTCAGAAACCTAAACATCAGGAGAGATCTTGAGAAGTCCTCACAAAACATCTTGGAAATATAAATATAAAAGTTGAGCAAAGACTTTTGAGATTCGTAGACAACATGAACTCACAAATGTCTTTGTAACAGCGATCTTTTGACACCCAACACCCGTCATGTGAGCACATGTGATGTGATCATAAGGGACTTCCCTAAGCAATACAGTGGGAGAAAAAGTAAGAAAATTTCAATGCAAAAATTAATTCTGGCTTCACCTTGGAGTTCTACATTGTAGTCACATTTGTAACATGGTGGAACAAAAAAGGATCCTGTTACGGCAGCGCAGAACAGGGGCAAATACACTCAGGTTCCCGAGGCTACTACTGACAATGCTGTCCTAGAGGAGAGGCCTTAGATCCCAAGTGGCAGATAAAAGATTCCCAAGTAAGCCGAAATGAGTGGAGATTTGACTACGAGAGAGCAAAGAAGTTGCTTCAGGTATCAGAGTATCAGTCAGTAGAAACAAATATTGTCCTTTTAGGTGCTATTCTTTCCCAGTGACACAAAGACCTGACGTGAGGGGAGTAAACATCTTCAGAAGCATTTTCAGAACATGCCCCCTTGCATATGCACATGCTCCCACACACTCACAAGTAAAACACTGCCCTTACACTTTGTTTTGACCCTTCAAATTTCCTTTCCCATGCTGTTAAACATGCAGCAGTTGGGGTAACACAAGGAGTACTGTTTTACTGGAAGAGAAACTCTCAGCCAGCTGGAGCCCAAAAAATTAATTAAATGGTCCCCCATCTTGCAATTGTTCCCATTAGACTATTTTATTTATTTATTTTATCTCCATAGAATTACAAAAATAAACATTTTTATCATTTATCCTAACATAATCCTGTTGCAAATACCATTGAAAACTGGTACAGTAGAAAGACTATTCCCTTGACAATAATTACATAAATATTATCAGAAAATATTTCCTCCTCATTTTGCAATGATGCCAAATAACAATACCTTTCCTGAGGAGATCATGAAAACAACAGAAGAGTATAATAACTAACGTCAGATATCTAAAGGAGAATTGAAAGGAAAAAGAGAGTTATTAAGCTATTCTTTATCTCCATAGAGGGTAGGATAAGAAATAATGGGTTTAAACTGTGGCAAGGGACATTTAGATTAGATATTTAGGAAAAACTCCACAAGCAATGTAGAACAACATGAGAAGAGAGTGCCTGGGGATGTTGTAGACTCGCCGTCACTTGGGGTTTTTAAGAGTAAGAGACAAACATCTGTCAGGAATGACACAGGGTATAGCTGTTCCTGCTCTGGGGCATGGGGGAAGGACTAGAGGGCTTCCCAGAAGTCCAGTCAAGATTCACTATTTAGCAATGCCTAAATGGAGGGAAAAATATTATGGTTTTAAAATCTGTTTCAAGGTATTTGAACAGGGGTTGGATGAAATCTGGATTTGTTATTTTAGTTTGGACCGTAAATGACCTACAAATTGTAAAACAAAATAAATAAGCAAATAGAACATCTCTGTCATCTACAGTCAAGTTTCATCATATTAAATTCAGTATGTCTTTTACAGGAATGTGATTTTAAAATGAGTTTCCTACATCTAAAGGAATAAAATACAACTTTATAATGTTAAATGCATGTGCTATACTAAATGAATTCCTATCTTTAAAAGCATTTTGTAGTCATAAGGGACAAAATGTGACATTTACTTTGCTTTATGCTTACAGAAGGTAATAGGGATGATAGATAGTTCAAAAGCTTTTATAAGTATTTCACATGTAGACTACTCCCCTGGTAATTAATGCAGGTGGTTCACTTTTTCATTTGAAATTACTTCACCACACTGTTTGTATGAAACTGTTTCCTTAACGCCTGAATGGTTAGTGATCCAAGCACTACTATGTAATCGTTGCAGCTATGCTTCCAGCAAGCTGACTATTTACGAAAGTTGGTCGCATAAATGCAAGTTTTTTTCTTGGATTTTTTTTCCATACTCTAATTCCAATATTTTAAAAAGAAAAATACAGGCTCTTGTTATTACATTAGATCTGGAAAACAATCAGAGTGATGAATTTAGATCACCCTTAAATTAGCTGGATAACCCTATAATTGGTTATAGCATGAGGTTTATCTAAATGGAATATCCACAATATATATATTTATATATAAAAGCCTCCATATTTTCCTTTGTATAGGCACAACAACCTTTATCTTTGACTTTGTCACACTATGGCACAAAAACTGACCTAGAAAATTTATTCAGAGACTGTTTTGCACTCTGTTAGCTATGGTTTCACTCTAGTTACATTCTGTCCAGTCACCTTCTATTAAGCCTCTGGGGTTTTTTATCCCTTTGTACAGGGTTAGATAGTTAGTTAGCAAGACAGATACGGCATGAGCACATTGTATTCCAGTAAATAAACTGCTCTGTGTGACCCAGAGCAGATTCAGGATAGTTGTAAACTGCAGTGATGATTGAACCAGCTCCTGTCTCGTCTTTGGAAGTTCATGATCACCCATTCTTCATGAAAATAGGACTCATTTTTTTTGAGTAAGGTCTATATTTGGAATGTCAAAATACTTAAAGAGGAGTAAAAGGATTTAGTTTTATGAAAATATTTTTAGCAACTTTTTTAGATTATTTTGAAAAACACGTATCTAATACTGGGAAAGGAGTAGGTGTACTTCATTCTATGAAATTTTCATCATTTTGATTCTAAATGTGTTTTTAATGTCTCTTTTAAAATAATTTTCTGTATTGTATACTTGATGTTAAGACATGCTGTTGAAACACTGTCCCTTGGGTTTCTGTGGGAAGTGGGGGCATCAGCAGCAATATATTTTTCACGTTCATGGAAATCACACATAACACCACCTTGGTCAAGAACAGAATCCCAGGCCCACTTTGGGGACCTTGCTGAAAGAGGACCTTGCTAATACTTAACTCTCATGGGTGAAGATGGATAATAGCTGCAATGTGGTAGGCAGGATTTCAGCTCCTGGTGGTTTCCGCATTTTTTTTTTAAGGCCTGAATTTTACTTTCTCTGTGTAGGCAGGACTTCTACACTTGCAGATAGGCTTTGATTCAAAATCCATGCAGTAAGTACTAAGTAATTTTATTCTCTGCTTCCCTAAGGAAAAGATATTGACAACATTTTTCCCACTGGGCACCTGGGAATACACCATAAAGAATTAATTGACTACCTGCCTCTTTTTTAAAAAAAATGCTTGGCACTTAAAGACTTTCTTTGGCCTCTCTGATGTTTTATGAAAGTTTTATTAAAATAAGTATTTGCCCAACTGTATGCTGGGAGAACTTTCATATGGCATGACTGCGACTGTCTTCAGAATATGGTCGGGCTGCAAAACCGCAAGAACAGATGCATGAACTGGTACAGGCCTTAGTCCTCTGTTTCTTATCTTAGGTACAAGCATGAAAAAGAAAAGAATTTTCAGTTCAGGGACTCCATTTGTTTTTTTCTTAACAAATATTTGAAAATGCCTTCGTAGGCAAAGCTAGACATGATATCTTAATTGCATCAATATTAAAACAACTCAGAGGAATAATAATGAGACAAGTGAAGATTATTCAATTACACTAACTTTATGTGAGACTGTTTTCCTCTATGAAAAGCAGTGGGGAAAAAAGTGAAGTCAAGAACAGCAAGAAAGAAAAAAGAGTAAAGAAGAGGAAAAAAACAGGCAAAGAGAAAGGAAAGAGGCAAGCAAATAAGAAAGCCAAGGAGATAAATTAAAGGATAAATGGAAACTGAAATGGAGAAGGGGAGGGAAGAAGGGTGAGAGGAAACGGAGATAAGAAGGGAAGAATGGAGGGGAGGGTGGAAGGAAAAGATGATAAGTTTAAGGAAAAGAGAAAGACAAAAGATGAATAACAAGGAGACAGAAAGATGGGAAGAGATGAAAGAAAAAAAAGAGTAAGACTGAAAGGTCCCTAAAGAAGGCAGAAAGGGAAAGAGAAATGGAAGGCTCTTATTTCCAAATTTTACCCTTTCAGAAATAAAAAAGGTTTTCTGTGTAAGTCAGGATACCCTGAGCTAAAACATAAGCTTATAGCTGTATGAATTTAGAGTACCTGTAGAATTTTTTATAGAGGACTTCAGACAAGCATTGTAGCATCTTTGAAAACTAGCCCCGAGAATATCAAATATTTGTCTATTTTGCAACTGAAAGTTGTGCAAATCAAATTCTACTCCTGCTTTATGGAAATCTTAGGTGCATAAAAGGAACAATATCTCAGGTGATAAATGAAATTATCAGCACTCACTTCAGGAGAGTTCTTCTCAGTGATAATAGCTGAGTACATCCCTTCAATGTGGAGTAATTAATACATTTTGTGAAGGTGCGTGAGAGAAAAATTTTCTACAGAGAAAATATGCGCCTTATTTCCATCCTCCAATCAAAATTAGATGCCTCTTATAATGGACAGATACAACCTTGCTCAAGATCATTTGCAATTATCCTGCATCATTACAGGAGAGAATCAAGGGGTTTCTGCAGAATAAATGAATTTTGAAGATAAGACCATGAAAAAACAAAAATTTCAGATTTAGGTTTTTTAGATATTTTTTAAGGTGGGAGTTAATCTGTGCTATTTGTCACTTCCTTTGCATCAACTTTGCTGAAATTGGTATTTCTACCAGTCATCTCCTCTAAATCTTTCAAATCTCCCCCAAATATGTCACTCCTGTACCACTCCAGACTGATATACTACAAAGACATCTCAATTTTCCTATTTTGGTAGAAGCCTTCCTCAGCAAATATTCGTTGTGCATAAAGTATATTGTGTTTTGGTATGTTCTAATACTCAGGTCAATTCTAGTATGCTCACAAATCTCAGCAATCCTTCAAGATACTACTCAAACACTCAAAATTTATGAAATCCTATAGCTACGTAGATAGAGAAAACAGAGATGCTCATAAAATTTCCGAGGAACAGCATCTGTCATGAAAATAGTTCATAATAGTGAAATTATTCTTTTTTTCCACTTTATATTGGAGAAAATATAATATATAAAACACTGATGATCACACAATTTGTGCTGTGTCTATGTTTCAATGAGGATATGCTTTCACATAATTGAAAAAACAGCATTTCTTTGTACATGTTTTATATGTTTTACAATTATTATTGTTACGGTGGATATCTAACAGAACTCTACATTTTCACAATCACTGATTAACTCTACAGTGTAGCCTAGGATTGTAAACAGTAAAATATTATACTATTGCTCACTTAAGCATTGCAATAGACCTTGAAGAAATTTTTTCCAGGAAGAGGATTGGCTGCTTTCAGAGTAGAAATTGTACTACTCTGAATATATAATTCATTGTTTTTTCAGAACAATTTAAAAAATGTTACCATAAAATGAAGGACTAATGCTATCATTAGAATTTGACAACTGAAACAGAAATCACCCTTTCAGGAGCCATAGGGCATAGATTTCATATATCCATATGTAGATATATTTATTAATAATGTGGGTAGTCATATATTTTAGGAAAACAAAGTGGTCTATTTGACAGATATAACCCACTTATTGCATAGGTTTTTTGCTCTTCATACTTATTTCCATACACCTAAAGATTTGCCACTGTTGGATAAATGTTAATTTTGCCTGTTCTTTTTCTGAATTATCACAGAAGAAGGTTCAAAGAAATGTCTGGAAGAAAGAACTGTATAAAATGAAGAAACGTGTTATTTTCTTATTGAGAAGAGTAACAGCTATTAAACATGCAGACCTTGTTCTGCTTCCATTAGCTCTAAGGGATATCTATTATTGAATTAGCACCACTGCAGACTTAGCAGATTGGTGGAGCTTTGCCGAACAAAGGAAGACAAGACCTATAAACACGTATTAGATGGAGCTATAGTATCAACGTAGTTAGAAAATTATGTGAGAAACTTATTAAAATCTCTTCAAATCACAAAAAGATCCAGCTGAGCACATGACATGATGTGAATGTGAATTAGGGATTTGTTTGCCTATACAGAGAAGCTCTTTTTGATCCATAGCTGCCTTTAGAGTTTGAAGGGTTTTTTTTCCCTGTGTGCAAGCTATCCACACAAACCTCTTTGGGTATCAGGCCAACAGCAGGAGTACTATCTGGATACAAATCCCAGTAGAGATGATGTGCTCTGAGCAGAGGAGCCTAAAATAAGAGAAAAACTATGTTGGTAGCAGCAGTGCATTTCACGAAGTATCCCTTGCTTCTGTTCAGTACAAACCTTTATCATCCTTTTGATTTATATTAAAATCAAGCAAGATTTATGGAAAGCAGATAACTGTGATATTGATATCATTAGTATTACAAAGATATTTGCTATTGCTTTCTTTTTCAGTTCAATAGTTCTCAACTTCAATAATAGAAATAAAAGAGAATGTCAATGGAAACTGTGAATTATATTAAATTTTCATGTATAGCTGTAAAAGATACCTGTGTTCTTAAACAATTTTTTTCAAGGAATAAAATAGGGCTTTTGAATATACTGACCCCTAAGCAGTGAAAGCAAATCGCTTTCATGCTTGTGAAGCATCATATTGTATGTTTGCTATTTTTTTTGTCCTTAGGCACCACTATGGCCGTTGTTAGAGACAAGATATTGTATTAAATGTGCATTTGGCATTCCTAACTTTGAATATCTGAAATGTGAAAAAGCAGAGGAAAATTTTTGAAGCAATGTAAACAATTTTTCCTTTATCTTTCAACCTTATCAAGATGTTTTTTCTTCTAAAATGTGAACACTACAAAAGATGATCTATTTTTGTGATTCTTCTTGCATATTCTATGTCTATGTGTCAACTGTATGTCTTACATCATAGTGGTATGCAGACAAAAAAAATTCCATTTAGTTATTTTTTATTAAACCCACTTATTTGTTCCTAAACTATTAATTGTATCTTCTTCTTAATAAAATAGTAATTATCTTTCAAGCTCTTTCTACATTATTCTAGTTCTACAGACTTCATGAGACATGGTAGAAATGAGCAGACTAAAGCACTAAGGTTAGATTTTGTCTCCAGCGTTCCATGTAGCTTTAGATAATATTATACAATATGTGGGTAGTTCTAGTTCTATGTAAAAAAAAGCCAAATTATAGCCTGGTTGCTTAAAAATAATACCTTGTGCATTCTCCAAGCTCTAAGACAGACAATTCTGAATTTCTCCTGAGGTGCTTATACAGGTCCCAGTGCTGAAATCTCTGTTACTGTCAATTAGCATTAGCAAAAAATGAAAAATTTCCAATGCAAAGTACTTTTTGACAGTAGTTGTGATTAGTGGACAAGGCAAAAGCAATTTTTTCTTTAGCAAGGGATATTGTCATCAAAGATATTTCATCTCCCACACATTTTGATTGATAAGTTTTTACAATTACACAGTGACAATAAACACAACCAATAAGTACTTTTTAATGGCCTGGAAATTCTGCTGCAAATACAGAATTTCACACTTCAAAAAAAACAACTCTCCCACCCCAAACTAGCCAATCAACATCCTGTGTACAATGAAAATCCATTTTTAAACTTTCAAGAAGCAAACTCCTCTTTCTGCTTACTTTCCTCCTTCCACTTAGTTGTGCCTGTTTTTCCTACCTTAAGCACCTTTGGTTTTGCACAGCTTCATCTATTCTAAGACTCTCTGCTTGTCTTAGTGTGCTTTCTATAGCAACCACCAACATTACTCCTTTAAGGGTTTGTGTTCTTTCTTGTGTAGCAGACAAGTGAAATTATAACAGAGTTGAGAAAAAGGTGGAGAGACTAAGAAACTTGCTCTCCGTGAGGAGTTTGATTAGGCTTACACAATGTGTTCTGTGTCATTCCCTTTGCTGGAACCTGGCAAATTATAGGTATTGGTTCGACAGTATATTATTGTAATTTTTTTCTGTACTCCATGTGTGCTAAATTTCTGGGAATCTTTAGTGGTTGTTCTGTTTTTATGTGAATCCTTCTGTCTGTTCCTGAGATTTCTAAGACACTCAGGGACTCTGCCTCAAATATCTCCTTACTATGCTAGATATAAGACTGAAATGATCATACTCATGCCAATAACAGACAGTTCTATGAAATCTCCAAAAATTATTATAAAATCAGTTGCTGACTCATTCTTCTCTTGCTTTTATGAAACTGTGTTTGCTCAAAAATCACATTGCAGCAAGCATGAAATATTTATCTAGTCCTTCTTTACTGTACTCAGTTTCATCTGTGTAGTTATGAGGATTCTGGGCTGTATGATGTCATTTTTGGCAAGTCTCATAGATGATGGCAACCGTGAGCTTGACAGAATGAGGGAAATTGGAAGAAGGAGGTGGGGGCAAACCTGGCTGCCCACAGGGCTAGCATGTTTGCTACAGGTGATTCTGCAGGTGTTAATACACAGAGTGTAGTGCATGTCCCCTGATTCTTCTGGTCATAAGCTGAAAGGAGCACAAAGACAGGTAAAACTTCACATCTCGGATGCTCCCCTCACCCTGAGTTCATATTCCCTATCCAGTTGTCAGACCCTCATGGGGGCTCTTTTGGGAACAGCTGGACCAGATATACCTGTCCCGACTCTTCCCTGCTCACTTGTATAGGGAGTGCCAGGTCACAAGGAAACATGTGCTTCATGGGTAGCACAAGACATGAGGTGAAGCTGCCTGAGGATGACTCTGAGGACACTCTCAGTAATGCTTCTAACTGAGACTGATAGCACCAGGGTAAAGCTGAATTTGAAAGTGAAGCCTCTGATCTTCTTCAGCAAATTGGTGAGGGATCACAGTTATATAGATTATAGTCTTATGTATTAAATAAAGCCTCTTCAACGGCAATGAAATGAGAAGTTGTAGAAATGAAGAAAGTGATTAGCTTAGACTATCTTCATCTAAAGTAGGGGGAGGTTGTTTATACATTAGCACCTTACCTTCTTTACCTTAGGGCTAAAATCCAAAAGAGCAAGTGACAGCATAAAGACTTTAACAGAAATCACAGTTCGATGTGAAAAATCATCTTTTCTTTTTGATAATGTCTAAAAGACTGAAATCTTATTTATTTCACATATATATTTTTGTAAGCTTTTCTTTGTTTACTGCCAGAATTTTTCATTGCAACTTGGCTTGGAAAACGGAGTAACTGCTTTGCCAGCAAGCAGTCATAAATAATGCTTATACAGTGATGTTAGACCGCAGTAGATATTATTATCGATTATATGATTGCCTTGTAAGAATTCCAAATGCAGACTGCCACAATTCCTTCATTAAGCTGAGGTTACTCAAAGTCATCATTGCAATTACTTTCTTCTATTTAAGTTTTGTTATAGATGGAGAGCTAATAACTTCTCTGGTACCTTTAAGTCATCACTGAACTTTTTATTTTTACTGTAGTGCACCAATATTTTAATAATAATAATAAAATTAATAGTTATTCCTTTAACAGAAACAATATTTCACAATACAGAATGATTAGAGAAAATTGATAGAGCAATTACCTTATGTTTTCTTTAGTAAAGCAAGGTAAACTGGCAACAGTAGTTGTCTCCTCTTTAGTTAGTCTTTCCAAAGATTGTCCAAGGCTAAAATATTTTTTAAGCATGTGTAGATGTGCTTTGGCTCTTCAGGAGTGATTGAGATATTTGTGTTCATCTCCTGTGTAGGCTTTAACTACTTTTACCTAATGTTGAATTCATCTCCATGTTGTGGTTTGTAAATTAGATTCTAAAGACTGAAAAGATACTACAAAAAGTGGCAAAGAATTGTAGAGATGAGACAGAAAAATATTGTAATGGGAATGCACACTCTGTGACTAATTGGTCTCACATGTGAACTCTCTTAGGAATCCCTGTAATTACACTAGAGATGAATCTTTGGATCTCCCTGAAGGGTTTCTCACGATTCCCATGAGGGAGTTAGCAGCCCACTGGCTTTTTGTCATGTGGTCTTTGCAAAAAGTTATTTGCATTACAATCCAGATAAGCATGTACTGTACAATGAATCCTAAATATTTAGAAATAATGAAGAGCTCAGGGCCAATCTAGCAGTGCTGATATGCGTAAAGGGTTAGTTTAAGAGCACTAATCCAACTGGTAGGCATTTTTTAATTACTAAGCAGTATAAATTAGATTATATGCAATATATATTGTTATATAACTTTGGAGATAAATTGAGTCTAAATCTGAAAAAGGAAGTAATTTTGGTAGAGCTTTTTTCAGCTGTTCTTGGAACCCTGTATGAAATGGCAGCATAACTATTTTACATCAAGAGAGAACTAGATGTAATTTAAAAGGAAAAAGGGAAAAATGTGTCACTTTGATTTTTCTCTCAGCTCCATATTGCTCTCTTGGGTAATGCATTTCACTTTTGCTGTTCCACAAGGAATTGCAAACAACAGAGGTCAGGATTTCAATTTGCCTAAATACTTTCATAATGCTTTTCTATTTTAAAAAGGGTAAGTGTACCAGGATACACTTACTTATAAATGAATGTTCGTTAGTCAGATCTCCTGTTTCTTCTGTATTGCACCTCAGATAGACAACCTACAATACTGATGATAATGGAAATTTTGATTTTCTCTTTAAATATATTTCATCATTGTTAATGAAAGAAAGCAAAGTAGTGAGAGGTAAATAGATATAAAAAAAAAATGCAGTAACTGTGTGTTTAGAAAGCATGCCAAAATATATTAATGCAGTCTTTCCAATATAAATATGCAGGAAATAGCTACCGATTTATAAATGAAACTGTCAAAAATGTGGTGTAGTTCTCACTGGTAATAGTTCCATCCCATCTAGCAAGGGGATAATGTGGTCATTAGCAAATAAATACAACTTTTTGAATGTAAAATTGAAACCCTCTTGGAAGGTATTGGCCAAAGGAAACGAATGACAAAATCCAGTGTTCCCTGTTATCACTCAATATGCTTCAGAACTGATAAACATCTGAAAAATAGTATCCTTTCACACTCCACCCTCCAGCTGCTTAGGGAGACGTATCACCTGAGCAGCTCAATATCAGCATTGTTGCAACACAACATTTCCTAGAGGATGCCAAAGAAGAAAGAAATACCCCCCAACATCTGTAAGAAAATATGAAAATATATAGAAAAAACATAATAATGCATGTTTTTCTATCATGCCAGAAAGGAACTAGAGTAAGAATATCACACATTTTAGCATGTGCATGCTGGGTATAGACATGTAGCATCTGCCAATTACCTCTATATCATGAAAGGGATTTTTTACCATTGTCAGAAAACAATCATGTTCTTCCCATCATCCTTGAAACATCTCATTTTCATGCTCTTCCTGTACTCCTCCTCTGCCTTTCATTTCTCTGTAGAGGCAGAAGACAGAGCTAGGAAATAAATAATGTATGAGTAATATAAAAGAAATCAGGTTTATTTATAAGGAACAATAGTCTAATTCATGAAGCAATCTTTAAAATGCCTGAGTCTTGCAGTTGGTGGTGAGGGTAAAACCTTATCAGGGTTAGGCATAGAGCCAGTATAATAAAGATTCCAGAAGTGAACCATCAATAAAAGAGGATTTTAGACTCAAACACTTGCTGGGTTTGCTTTTCTCGTTTGGGCAAGCTTTGCCTTCCTTTCCATTAGCCTGACCCTCCCAGTATCTCCAACCCATGTAAATCCCTGCTCCAACTCCCCTCTCTTTGCACTTTGAGATTTCCACATGGAGGATACCCTGTTGACACTACACTTAGTATACCAGCCTGCCAAATGTTAGCCATGGAAAGAAGGTTAGTTCCTAATCCTTTGTTGGTCACTTACATAAAAGAAAGGACCAAGTGGATGCAAAAGGCATGTGTTTGATGGACACATATTAAAGGGCAACATACTGCAATATTTCATGTGGTTCATGTAGATTTCTTTACTCCATAAATTCTGTACTGCTTTATCAAATATGAATCCTAAGTGGCTGCCATCCCCTAAAGTGACTAAGCCCCTTCCTCAATGGAAAGTGACCCTCTGAAAGTCTGCCCCACCTGCTGAGGCCGTGCCAGAGCCAGATGCTCCCCACACCCAAGTTTTTCTTTCCACCCCTCAGCAACATCTCTCTATTTATACAAACCAATGGGGAATGGTGTCAAGAATCAATTAGAGGGGAATTTCTGAATGCAGAAAGTTACTTGTTGCCTAGCAGCAGCCCAGCAAGCCAGGCTTGACTTTGATTCATTTAACCCCTAACTAACCAGGGCTGCCAGATTATTTTTCCTCATCGACTTTAAATGCTGTCTCAAAATGTATGGTGGATAGAATTTGTGGTGCTTCATTTCAAAGAAACCATGCAGGAGGCTTTCCAAGATACTGAGCCTCTCAGAAGCAAGGAGCAGGAGTGAAACTCCCCTGACTTCCAGAGCTGGGCATCGGTCAGCCTGAGAATCTCACAGCCATGGACTGGGATGGACATGGCTTCAGGAGGACAGGGTCACACCAAGGGTCAGGAAACATTGAGTTATACCTCTGCGAAAATTCGTGTCTCAGTCTCTGTTCTTCTTCCTTAATAATTAATTCAGCAGAGAGGAAAAGACTGTTCATTTGCATACCTAAATTTTTCACAGCAATCAGCCTATTAATAGAAACCCATCTATTTGTTTGTCTATCAGCTTACATAAAATGCTGTGTTGTCTTTTATGACATGACATTTTGAAGGTCAGTAGCCCATAAAAAACAGAGAGGCAGAGAAATAACTTGATCCTCAGGTTCAGAATACACTAAACTAGACTTTATAAATAATATATATCAGTCATGGAGAATAAGTCTATGCTTCACTTTTCAGCACTACATGAGCATTTCCAGGAAGACATAATATATATTCACAGTAGCATTAATACCAAATGGGGAAAAAATTACAAGGAAATTTTTAAGAGCTACTATATTATGGTTTTATAGTGAAATCAGTGCTTTTTAGTCAAGTTACTAGGCTGCCATGTTAAAACATTTTAGTAATCAATGCAATGGATTTGTACCAAAAAGACCAGGCATACTACTTCTATTCACAAGCTGTCTGAAAATGAACATATCTTTAATGTTTAGTTATCTTCACCCATATTAAGACTTCAAACAGAAATGTTTCCGTTATAGCTCTGTTTTCAATTACAGTTTTTAATAGTCAACTGTTCTACCAGAATGTCCGTGCTTATTACTTGCCTAAAGATGATTTGTGACAGAGAAAAAATCCTGAGCACTTTCTGTTCAGAGGTTTGAAGCAATTTCCATACTGTACAAATTACTCTTTTTTTCATTGTAAGCTTGGTTACTACCTTTCACCAGATGACATTGTTGTCTCTTCCTTCATTTCCACTTCTGACAATCCTGTTTAGATGCAGGTCTGTGTACAAGAAATCTGGTCCATACCAAATGAAAAATATTTGGTTCAAATAAATAGAAGGTTAAACTGAAAAGACAACACTCCAAATAGTGAAGCACTTTCAAAAACTACTCTGACCTCTCTGCAAAAGAGAAAGCCAGATCAAACCAGCCTCTTTCCTCATTCTTGCACATCACAACCCGTCTCCTCTTCCCCTAAAAGCCCAGAGCCAAGGATTTATTTAGGGCTTCATTATCTTCAGTTTGGCTTAAGCACAAGGTGACAGGCAACAGTAAAACCAACAGGATATATATGGGAAGACAGGCCAAAGCCCAAGAGTTGAAATCTGAAATGTGTCAGGAACACAGCCCTGCTTAGGGGTATTTTTTAGGGGAAATAAACACAATGCAAAAGCAATTGAAAAAAATGACTACTGAACATGCCCTGAAGGCCTCTAATGTGAATTTAAATTAACAAAGTCTGAAAAACCTTTATGTAAAATGCTTGATGAGATGACTGCCACTATTGAAGACTACTTCTTTAGAAAAGCAAAATCAATTCACTGTTCCATGAAAACAGGCTGAAATCACATAGAAGTAACAGAATGCAAGAAATTCAAAGGAAATTGGTATAGTCTATTGGGTCTAGGCATCAGAAGACTTATTTAAATACTTGGGCACAGAAACTTTTCAAAATCTGTATTATCACACTGATCAGTCCCATTTCCCATCAATGCATATAACTTTTAGTAGTAAGACAAAGACTATTAATGTTGTAATCTTTTTCTTTTGCTTATACAGGATGAAATTCTGCAACCAGAATGTATTTCTGAACAGAAAGGACGACACAATTTGGACACAGCAGTCTCTGGTGTTTAGTTAAAAGAAGATTAAACACGTAAGAAGTCAAGACTTATTCAAGTGATCTAATATGTCATATGCATAACTCATACCTATACCAAACAGAATGGGAAAACATTCCCATTTGATAATCCAGGAATGTACTGATTATGCAGAACTCTTTTCAAAGGGCAATGGTCTTGATGAATTGTGATAGCACATTGCCCAGTCAGAGACTCTGAACAATCAAGTACTGCTGCAACTTGAGCAGCACTGTGAGTATGCCCAGGAGCACACCGCAGTGCCAGCAGAAACCCCAGTACTGGCAACTTTCAGCTCTCACTGTTTCTGAAAAGCAGCAGTAATCAAATAAACAAAACCCTCCCTGGCTTACTTCCCCAGGTAAAGACTGGAAATAGTCACTAATACCAGTTTCTCAGGAGTGTTATTTGCATTAGCAAAGGAGAATTTCACAGACAATAATGTAGTGAAATCATAGCAATAGCTAAGAGAAACATATTTCTATTCAACCTTTTTAAATAACAACTCTTAGAGATTAATTTAAAAGTCCATTTCTAGCTGTTGACTTTTGGAAACACATCACCCCTTTTCTTTTGCCCACGTAACTGAGGTAAGAGAACTATATTGTTTCCAACTTTGTCATAGACTCAGTGACTCAAGTAATTTCATTTTTTCACATATTTTTTTCCCTCTCCCATATAAAGGGGATACTTAAACTGTTTACAAGAATGTGATTCTGAAGCTTTATTCATCAATAAGTGCATGTAGTTTGAAAACCTGGAATGCAAAGTGCTACCTAATACCACTTCACTCTTCAGTCTACTGCCACGACTTTCAGCACCAGTTTTGAAAAAAGCTCTCCATGCCTTAGTGCACCCACATGCTTGGTGAATAAGACATGATTTTTCCCCACCCCAACAGTGATTCTTTTATCTTCCATCTATATATTTCCTTACACTTGTTTTGCATAACTTTCCTCACAGACGAATTTTCTGCTTTTCAGCTTTTGAGGTATCCTCTGTATTTCAAAAACATTTTGAAACTGCAAACTAAAAGATGCATTTTACATAAGAATTTTTATTTTTTAACTTGAAAAAGATCAGTTTCATATCTTGCTAGTTTCCAAACTGTGTTGTGTATTTGGCATTAAAATGTATAGTCTGATTAGTTTATTCCTGTTGATAGGGAGATGCTTGTGGTTTAGAGTAATATGAGAATGAATTAATTTGTTTTTTAGAAGTCATTGGCTTGAGTAGCAACTATTCAAGCAATAAAATCTGTCCTGCCAATGTACAAAGCTTGCATAAGTTAAATGCTTTTTTTCATTTTTTCCTATTGTGATGATTATGTTACCCAACAAATATAGGTGATTTCAACAGATGTAGTTTTTTTATATTAGCCATAATAAGCCAATTTTGAAAATTAGATTGCCAGAAAGGATAAGAGTAAGGAGCAGCAAAAAAAGTCAGGTGTTAATATTCATTTTCATGTCTTTGCAAAATCTTTCCTACGGATTTCTATCTACAGCATACAATTTTGCTCCATCAATATATTTTTAATCTGAATGTGTGGAATTACTCCCACTCTTTCTGAGTCATCTTTAAATCTAAGCAGTATTAATTCAGCTAACTTGAGGAGGACATGTGCCTCCTAATGAAGGCCAAATGCTTGCTCTTAAGTAACAAGTTAGCAAGAAACTTCATTCTTTTCAAGGGCTCTGGGTTCCTGGGAGGCATTTCCTGCATATTTGGCTAGTAATAAGATCTTCAATTAGCACTAGAGGGCATCGGAAAACAAAATAGTTTGTGTGCACTGAGATGCAAATGCTTTTAGCAGTGAAAAGGAGCAATTTCTTTCATACCAGCCAGCACCAACAACAAGCTCTTTTTTTTTCTTTTTCACTGTTAGAGATTTACATTTTCAGTGAAGGCCTGAAATGTTAGCAACAGGGTTACATTATTTATTTTCACTAGTGGATCTACCTGCAGCCTTGATCAGTCATATTTTACATCTACACATCATTTTTTTCCCCCAAAACACTCCACAGCCTGTTTGCATTTTAGATTTGGAGTCAAACATTATCAGTCTTCTGATGAAATAAGTGATAAATGTATTCACTTTCCCTTCAGTAAAATATGTCTTGACTTCTCAACAGAACTTGCAAAGTATATATGTTCTGGGTTTTATGCATAATTTAACCCATAAAGCAAGGAAAGAATAGAACAGAATAAAGTTTACAGATCCACTGAATATTCTTGATAGAGAAGCTCCCATATTATTTTAGCTTAGATGTATGTTTGTCCTAATTAATTTCCTGAGGTTAGGATAAAAATCATGAGATTTCTGGTCAAAAGGCTGAAGTTTGGAGGAGTTACCTGAACAAGGCAATAACTTTTGCACCCTGAATATAGTACCTGGCAACCACACAGGATTGAGACATGAAGGTGTAAAGAGGCTAAGGGCAAGGTTTCTGGAGGGTTGAGATTTATGAATATTTACCCATTTTATAATCAGATAGTTGAGTCATTGATACGCAAAGACTTTGTCGTGCAGGACAAACACAGGCCCTGCTTCTACTGACTATAATGATCATTCACTGTCTTCACCACTTTACAGAAGTGACCCACAAATTGGACAGACAGCTGAAAAAAAGTAACAAATGGATCAAAGCAGAAAAATCATATGGGAAAATAACTTGAAATAGATTATGATCAGTACAGTGTTTAATACACACCTGAAGTTGACATATTCGGCTGAGTGGCTTTTTCATATTTATACTATTCACACCACAATTTCATATTGCTGCATCCTTCTTAATATGTATATCAAGAAACTGTAGTAAAAATGTGGTAAAAAATGTAAGGTCTCAAATTAAGTTCTTAGTTTTTAAAATTTAGCTTTTTATCCTCCAGAGGCAGTGCCTACAGCTACCTCTTCACATTTTTTAACCATAATGCAGAGCTTGGTAAGGGTCTTTGGGAAACCAAAATTAGAATCATAAGAGATTCTCTTTATATATGGGATAGTTAAGGTGCTTTTAAGGCACAGTTATAGTTGTTAAAATCAAATGAGAATGTTTTTGAGAATATAGAGTTGATTTTATTTAGTTTTGAGTTGGAGTCTTATCTGGCTGGCTCAGCGACATGAATGAAATTTTTTTTCAGAGCTCCAGCTGAACTCGTAATGTTTCCAGGAGATCTAGTGACTCACAGGATGCATCTACAATAAATTATTTGATTTAATACTCAAGATAAAGCTTTAAGAAATTAATTTCCATCTGGTCATGATATATCCTGGTAGTAGGTTACAGAGTGTGCAAGTGGGAAGCAAGTTATCCATTAGAGGATTAATGAATCATATGGTAATAATGCATAACAGTACTTAAGTAGTAATAGCTTTTGCAAATACCTCACATATTTTTACTTTCTATCATAACACTTATTAGAGTAAGTGTGGGTTGAATACCACTTCCACCTTACAGGATGGAAGAGCAAGAGAGAAAGACTCCAGCGATTTTTCAGGTAGTAAAACTGCTGTTAAGACTCAGGGTTCTCACACATTCTAGCTATAATTGTTTGCACTGCAACATGAACAGTTCTTAAATTTCTTTTAACAACTAGTCCATTTCTGGATTTTTTTTGAGAAAAAAATATGGCAATTTTGATTTAATATAAACCTACGTGTTTGTCACTGCCTAGTTAGCTTGATCTACATGAGATGCAGCAAACTTTCATTTTAGCAAGATATGACCTTTGATATTAAGAGCATCTGGAGTCCTCTTCCTATTTGGGTTCTTAAAAGGCAAGTTCATCAGATATGGTCCTTTCTATTTGAACATTAATTATTTCATCATGGAAACCCAAGGAACAGTTAGGGGGTATGTTCTAACCATTTTCATTCAGGCAAAAGTTTAGCTGTGTGTAGTGCATTTTCATAAAATTTAGGGGATCATAAAATTTAGGGAAGTCGACATTTGTTAATCTTTAAACTGCTCAATATTATTTAATGGAAGCAGTCAGTATGGGTTAACAGACTTTGAGTGAGTTCTGTGCACGAGTAAAGAAAAAAATAATGTAAAAAACTGATTTCCAAGAAACCATGAAAGATTAATTACTGAAAAGACCTTAACCAAAAAGTAACATTTGCATCAAAAATAGCATAGTTAGGCTAAACAATGGGTTTTTTTCCTAATGAATACTTAAATTAATAGATAGTTAAATCAATCTGACAAATAAAACACAGAGTTTATTATTCTGCCCAGTCACTCCATTTCAGAAATGAATAAGGAAGGGAGGGATTGGAAAGTTGTTGTAGTGATGTTTCAAATTTATGCTTGCAGATTCAGGTCAGTCCCTTCATACTGGTATGGTAATACCTTTGTCATAAGCTGACTGGCTTCATGATTTAAAAAAACTACCTGTGATACAAGGAGATCGGTCAAAATGTAGAAACAGCTGGGCTGCATATAGAGTCAGGCTGAAATAACTATTGGTTTTTAGTTAAAGAGCTTGTATGAATGGTTTAAAAAAAACAAAAAAATATTTGGTAGAGCAATTAGCCTGAGTAGTGCTCCTTCAAACCCATGCATTGTCATGACTGACCTTGCATTTTGTTCCTGTTTCAGAACTCCAGAAAGCCCCTGTACATATCATTTTCCCTTCAACATACTGATTGTCTAGAAAGCAAGAGGACTGCACTGTTTAAGCTGCAGAGAGGACTGTGTTTTCTATCATGGCTCAAGTTTTTGGGATAGATTGTTTCCTGGGTAAATAAAACTGGTGTAGAGAAGAAGTAAATTCCCTGAGGTTTGTCTTACATGCACAAAGTTGATACTTAATTCATCCCATAGAGGATACTTTGCCTGGCACACAGAAAGTGACCCCTGAGATAGAAGCAGTCCAAATCTCTCTCCTGAGTTTGGTTACGGAGCACAGGAATAGGAAAGGAATAGCTTTACCATATGTACTGCAAAAGACAAACACAAAACCCATACAAGTGCAAATAATAATATTGCTAACTCACACCATGATCTTGAAAAAGACCAGGCAGAAGTCATTCTCTGCCATGCAATCTTCTGTATGTTTTAAATCCTTCTGCTCCTACCTACTTATGGCTTTTATAGGTGTCAGGAGACAAAGACATCTTCCCCTTCTTAGAGTAACTCATTAGTGCCTTTTTTTTCCTCCAAAACCCATGTTCTACCCTTTCCTTTTCCCGAAAAGTTCACACAACTACACTACATTGCTGGAGGCACCACTGGAGTGACAGTGCCTGCATGTCCAAAGTGCCTTGCCCTTGAGGGCACACAGGCACTTGGGGAAGAAGAGTAGTAGGAATATCTGTCCTATCTGATCTTTCTTAGAGCAGAGGAGTGTCAGTAGGACACACACACAAGAGTTTTCACGTGCAAACACAGCAACAGGAAAAAACATCCCACAGATGATGGTCTTCTGCCTTATGTAAATCAGCATGTGTATCATTGTAAGTAGTGTACTCTGGTACCTGGACCTCTGATTCAGCATTTCCAGGCAAACACTGATTCTGCCGTTTCCACACGATTAAAACCTGCTTAGTAGATTAGCATTAAAGCTCAAGGTCATATCATCCATGTGCTTGGAGGACCAGCAGTTGATTCAGGAGAACCTATATTTTCCCCTCAGCAGACACTGCAAGCAGATACAGCTCGTGACCTCAGGCACATCCCAAAGTTACTCTTGCTCAGCGTGTTATTTCTTTTGGACATGAGTATTGCTCAGAATGAGATGGATGGGCGAGAAAAACTAGGACCAGTAGACTTTTGCTACAACAAGGCACACATCCTTCTGACTCAGACTTCCTCCTCCCACTCCATGTGGGTATGCTCAGCTCTAGTCTCACAAAATGCCGTTACTTCTAATGCTCACAGGATACCAATGTGCAAGTGACTTGTGGGCAATCCAGTATGCCTCAGAGGAAGATCTAGAGAACCTGAAGGCCACCAGAGATAAGAACAAGGATTCACCTTTCAGACAATCCCCCCATCCTTGGGGTATAAGAACCTGGAAGGAATTATGTGAGGCAAGCATGTCCCTAAAACCTGGGCCATGTGGTGAGGTCACAGGCTGTGTGGTCATACTTCACCTGGTGCCTGAGAGGAAGCATTGGAAGGACCTTTCCTATACTAAAATGCAAATTATCCGCTGATCCACACCTCTTTGGTGTTATTACATCCTTGAAGGAAATACACAATAAGTTTTAGTATTAAACTGATTTATTCACCTGTGGTAAGGAACAAACATAGTATTTATGCCTTTGACCTCGGTGGACATTCTGTCTCATTGTATAAACTTGTCTCATTATATAAATTCTAAACGTGGTGTCTCCTCCTTGCACATTAACATGCTATTTATTAAAATAACTGACTACTAATCATTCCTAATCATTCCTCAAGGATGGAAGATTACTAGTATTTTTCAGGTTTGGAAAATTGTCAGCTTATTAGTTTCCCCTGATTTAAACTTTATCTTCATTCATAATGTAACCTGTTTTTCTTCCCTTCACATGTGTTTTGCCCCTCTGTTCTTTCACATGCATCTCCTTTAAGACATTTTGAGTGACTATTTCAATAGAAACTTTTTATAAAGTCTTATATAGACTTTTTATATAGATTTAAGACAGTATTTTCACTGCAGATGTTATGATGTTCATCACCTCTCTTCCAGATCAATATTACTATAAATAAAGCTATTTTCGAGTTTTGTTCAGATCACAATTAGCTTAACATTCAACACATGATTACCTAGGATAAGAACATATACATTTTTTTTTTGTCCTATAACATTCATTTACCACATAAAGCAGCAGCACATAATCGTATTTTCCTGATCTTGCATTAAGGTTCTGTTGGGAAAGTGCCACTATCATACAAGTTATGAGCTAGCATAACTGAAGGTTTTGTATAGGAAACCTGAACAACATGCAGATTTGATGGCCATGTCTGTTTTCAGCTGCATCTCCCTGCAGTATGCTCCCAACACAGCTAAATGTATGTATTGCAGGAAGCATGGCCTCTCAATTTTTTTTAATGCAGATGATATTCAAGTCTTTGCTTTCCAGTCCTCTGGAAACTTGGCCTTGAACACTGTCTATTCAATCAGACATCAAATATCCAGGTCTGCATTTTTTTTTTTTTTTTTTTTTACATTACCAAAACTTACTCAATTCAGCTTGGGTGAGAAATTACAATACATTAAGTCTGTATGTTCACTATGACATATTTTGTGAGATGAAAGATCACGGGTTTTGGTTCCCATACCAATAACTTTGACATAGAATCCCAAATTTTTTCTAAGACAAAGTCTGCATTTAGTCAAAACAGCTTTTGACATTAATAACCATTTATATCCATTGTGCATGTGAAATTGTGTCCAGGAAGATGAAAGGGAATTAAAAAATTTCACAAAGTATTAATTTAATTGGCTGATAAGATTTTACAGAAAGAAGGTAAAAGTCAATCCCTTTAATTTTTCATATTTGAGCAAAATATCCTTCATAGAGACTCCAGGTATGCCCTAAAGTTCACAATCAGACTCTCAGGGCACGTTTTGGAATAAATTCCCAATTTACGTCTTTTAGTAAGCTCTGCATTTAGTTTAAGTTTGGAGATTGTTAATTCATATGAAAACTGACTCTGACATATTAAAGCATAAGGCAATAGCTAAAACTGAAGCTTTCATGAAAAGTACCATTTTAGCCATGATTTTCCTGTATTATCAAGAAGCAGGAATAATTTTTGTTTGTTTTTCTTCCCCTGAATTTGGAAATAAGTTACAGACTCATAAAAATGATAAATTACTCTCATAAGCTACCAGAAAGAAATGTTGCTGTGTGTGCATCCACCTATACACTACAGTACCTTTTCATGTGTGTTTACACATTCAAACCACCAAAGAATACTTTGTGACTGCACTTGTGCCTTCAGAGAGTATGAAGGCAGCAGAAACCACAAGCTGAATGAATAGTGGCTGAATAGTGGCTGAAGAAATACGTTTGAATTTAGTCTTTTAATTTTTTTTTTTTGCCCGTGGACTAAAGAAATCTGTAAATTAGGGAAAGACAGAAATACCTTCCACAACTATGTGTTCATTTGTAAAGGTCAGCTTCTGTGATAGGATCTTCAAAAAGAATCTATAGAGCAACCACAACAAAATGAAATAATCAAGCTTGCGCATCACAATAAGCAATGCTTGGTTTTAAGCTTCATAGTTGTAAATAAACAGACATGATCTTACAACCTCTGTCATCGTCTTCACAGTATTATAAATAACTGCTAGATCACAACATCCCAGAACAGAAGATTTTTTTATTTACTATTTGCGAACTGTCAGTCTTATTAACAATCACATCTGTGCATGTTTTTTTTCTTCAGGCCCAACAACATATCATTGTCCTAACAAAAATGCAGCAACATTCAGTTTGTAAGTGGCAAAGGGACTGTTTACAAAGTAAACATTTTATGAAACACTAACATCTTTCCAGTAGAGGGAAAAAGCTTAAGTTGTTTTAAACTGATGTAAATTGGGAACACAATGATTTGAGCAGGTAGGCTGGGATGTAGGATTGGTACCAAAGAACAGGTTGAATATGCACGTCCCGGACTTTTGTCTTCAGTGTTTGAGAGAAATAGATGTGTCTTAAATCACATATGACCCTGGTTTTATATCGAACAACCTTCTTAGGGATAAGTCAGGACAACATCAACCTCAGCATATTGTGACTGGCTTCAGTTGACTAGAGAAAAAAATAACACGGTATTTTTAGGATGCCTCAGTCATATAGTAACTGAAAGCTTTGCTTCCTGATAAAACAAAACCAGCTTTTCCTAGGTCTCTAATTCCATCTCTTTAAATGTTAATTTACAGTAATTTTTCTTAATACAGACCTATAATGGTGACTGTAATGATGGCTTCATGTTTCAGTGAATACTAGCTTTGTTTTGTTCCATATTCAGTCTCTCTGGATGATGTTTTATTATACACATTCACGGAAGTCAATGTCTGTTTGTTATTTCAGTTTTATATGTTACTAAGCCTGAACACAGAGAAATTAAGTTGTTAGCTCTATTATGATGCAGTTTGGATTTATAAAAGAAAAGAGAGGAAAGCATAATAGGCCAAAAAAACACAACAAAATACATAGTGACAAGCATTAGGAGACTGACTGCAGCTCAGAGGATGAACAACATTTGCAACAAAATGGAAATGGAAGAAAGCTTTATAGAGTCATTGAATTTACAAAAAAACATTTACAGAAGGAATGAAATGTTCTGAAGAACTTCTGTGACAAAATAAAGAGAAACACTGACTGCAAAACCTTGTCAGATTCAGAGATACATTCCAATAAGTATTCATATTGAATGCTTGGGGAAAGTGCTTATCAAGAGATTCAATCAGAGCAGTCAGTGGTGAGCCAGGCACAAGTAGCCTCTGGAAGGATGCACCTGGGAAATGTAGAAGAAAGCGTACCGCAGAGCTGGCATACAGTAGTCTCTCATTGACAGAAACCTGGCAGCCATTAACTGGGACATTCAGCCTGCAAGTGGCTCTCTCAAAACTGGAACTGCCGGGTGCTGAGCCATGGAGATTGAGGTTGCTCCCCCCATTGACAAGGTAAAGAGGCTACACATGATTTCAGCAACCCCAAATTGTCTCAGTTAGTCAATTCAATATTGCTAAGTAGCAGATAGAATCACTCCAGGGAACATTGAAATAGATTCTTTTCTTGTTTGAGAGAACTTTTAGGGCCTCACGTAATTTGTTGTGCAATTAGCATGGTTGTGAACACAGTCACTTGGAAAGCAAGCTAACGACAGTTGTGTCTTTACAGCCTCCTTAAGCAAGAAATAAAATCTTTCCTCTTAATTAATCTACTTACTTTCTGGTTTTCAACTTCAAGAGAAAACACTTGGAAAATTGGCTTAGATTATGTTGCATTTCATTGTACTTTTAAAATATTACTTTAATAACTATTTCTTCTGAAAACTGATGATCACTTCTGCAGCATCATATGAAATGATTGAGGAAACAGTGTTAACAGTATTAATTGTTTTCTCTCCAAAGCACTCTGATTTTTTTCCAAACAGAAAAGCTGCTGCTCAAAGAACTGGTAAGCTAGTGATGGGTAAATGAGAAGCCCATCCTCTTTGACACATGGCACCACAAGCAGGACACAATATTTGCTGGTGTTTACCTATCAGGGGGTCCAAATTCTGTTCCCACCAGATTATACCATAGTTAATTAGTTTTATGAAAGAAGTGTACCCAGTCCTAGTCAGAAAACCTGCCTGGTTATATGTATCACACAAACAGAACAGTTATAAGTAATAAAGATGGAGTGTTAAGTACTATTTTGTATATGCTTTGTAGAGATTTAACTATTTACTAAAGGGCAGTGAGGTCTCTACTAAGTAGAGTAATTGTTAAAGTGTTGAGGAGTAAAAGGAAGAAGATAAGTATTATGTTGTCTGCTGAAAGTCTTATTAATGTTATTCATTAATAGAGAAGGCAATAACCCATGACTTACACATTTTAAAATACAACTGTGAAACTTGAGTTTATTTTTTATTCTATCTTGTGCTTTTTCAGGAAGAGGATGCAGAGGATTTGCAAATACTTCAGTACCTGGTAAAGGAGAAAAGCCTTTGGAAAGTGTAGCTCTCTCAATTCTCGACTGAGTTTTAGCAGATGTTGGGATTTGCTGCTATAATCCACCCCCTATACTTCTGGTAAATGAACTGTTGCAGGAGATACAAGAGTATCACCTACCAGCTACCGATGACATTCAAACACTACACTCACTTTTACAAAATCTATTCAGTAAAATACTCTCTATTCAGTGCAGTCTCTAAGATATAAAAGATATAGATATTACTTATGAGCCAACGGAAGCACATTTAGAAATTAAAATTCTGCTGTGTGACAAAGACAAGCTACAAAATTACCACAGATTTATGAAAGAGAAATAAAGGAAGTATAAAATAGCATTTTTCCAAAGATTTACAAGTATCATATATTCCATAAAGCATGTTGCAAAATAAAATAAAATGATGCAACATCAACAAAAACCAATGAAGGTCTGTTAGTTTTACACAAAACTTTCTTCTCTTAGTTCTTGTAATTTGATTTTTGGTACACATTTTAGCTTCAGTGGTGTCGTCTGTTGAGCCAGTCATTGAAGAAAGGTTTCAAAGAGCTTTTCACTTACCCTCTTGAGAACAGAACGAGCAATAGGAGAGTTTTCATGAACCATGACTTTTTTTTTAATAAGTACCTGCAGTACTTGCTATGTTTTTCCTGGAGATAAATGAAAAATGTCTAGAAAGGTGGAGCACAGGCAGGAAGAATTTTATTAAATAGATGAATGTTTTTCCTATTCTGCTGTCCTCTACACCAACATGTAAATTAAAATATCTATAAAGCATGGGGTGAAAATCAATTTAGGCATGCAGGTAAAAGATAGCATAGAACTGTAGTAACTGAAGCAAGAGTCGGGTTACCGTATAATAACCCATTCCTAGACAAAAAATTTTCACTGCGTAGGTGCAGGACTCAGTGTATGACTCAAGGTTGAGAACAGGCAGCCACCCTTGCTCTGATAGGACCTGTGTTAGTAAGAGTTTTGAGATATTTTGTCTTTCTGAGCACCTTTCTGAAGCCTAATGTTCTCAGACTCTTATCTAATATTTATTGCTGAGGAGAGGCCATTGACTGAGATATCTGCACTTGTTCTGCAGGAGGAAGGAGGCAACACCTTCCTTTGTCTCTCCATTTTTGATGCTATGAAAAAAGCAAAATATAGAGATATGATGATCTTTACCAAAATTTTTCTTCCTTTAAAGTGAGTGCATGGATATCTTATCCCATACAATGCATCCACTGTGACCACCCTGGGAACCAGTGACACGGAAGTTGTGCTGCCCATTTAACTTTCTAACTGCAAAAATCCAGTGCCATGTCAGGCATCCCGCATTTTCCAGCGTCTGCAGGTTCCAAATAGTTGTCAGATCAGAAAATTGCCACAACAGGGTATTTTTGGGGTACAAGCCAAACCATGCTCCAGATCACCAAATGGTTCTGCAGTCACAATGGGTTACAACCCCGTCTATTTTCATATCCTCAACAGTAATCTGCCTTATTTTCCATCTAATCCCTCTCTCCAGGAAAACAAATCTCCCATGGACATATTTTAAATGTTCTATAACTAACAGATTGCTAGAAATTAAGTACTAATATTATCCACAAAAGTTTTACTTAGCAAAAATCAGATAGTTATTTAATTTGTCCTCAACTATATTGAAAAATGTCCAAATCCAAACCTGAATTTTTACATTTATTATGCAGTTTCTATCCTGGACCACTTATCTAACCTTACTAAAAGTTTTTACTAAATAAAAAACACATTCAATGCTGTTTGAAATGCTTTATTTAATTTTTCTAGGCCTTTTGTTTAACATGGAAACATTTGTATTTTTAACCGCAACTCATAGAGGAAACACGAAGCACACTGGAAAATGCGAAATCTTTCATTACACTTTGTACTGGGGATTCAAATACAGATCAGTCCCCAGTGTGATCCAGATGTATTGCTTTGTGCATCGTTCCATAAGATTAAGTGAATGTTTTGGGAAATATTTTTTGTGACTAGTGTTTTGAGGTGCAATTGTATGGACAAGTTATCCATGTTAATCCTCCTGAAATACTAGTATTGAAGTTTATTTTTCAGGAAAGGGTCTCCTAATTAGCTCAGTTGGTTAGAACATGGTGCTAAGAACACTAAGGTCCATGGCCCCACAAATGGGCCATTCACTTAAAAGTTGGGCTCAATGATCCTTGTGGCTCCCTTCCAGCTCAGAACACTCTCTGAAAACTGTTATTTTTTCTCCACATATGGCTTCAAGATTTATTTTGTTGGGTTTTTTTATGTTTTGTTAAACAACAGTAATAGCTTTTTATCAAGTTATACATAAAATAGTAGTTTTATGGAATAAGCTAGCACTGCCCAACAGTAGTAATTATAATTATTAATAATTAGTAAATTGTGCTTTATACTTCCTTCATTTGAATAGTGATATAAGAATGTGATTGTAATCAATCCAAAGATCCTCCTAAAGCCTTCGAAAAACCAAAAGCACAATCTGATAAATCTTACTGTTAAGTATGTTTCACTAAAAGATATTGATTCCAAGTGTACATTTTCTATTTTGACAAAGGCAATGCAACACAACACAGTCAGAGATTTGCACATAGCTATAACTTTGCAAGGGATTTCTCTGAAAAATAAATGGTAATTAATAAAATAGTATCAGTTCATTCTCAGCAATGCTCACACAATACTGCTAGCATAAAGGCATCAGAGCCTTCCAAGCTCTATTTCAGCATCTGTAAAACAAAAAGTGATTACCATATATTTATCTGATGAGACAAAGCTTTCAGAGGTCTGATGATATTTAAGAGCTTATGTGCAAAAAAAGCCCCAGAATTCATAGTTCACTATAGTGCTAATTACAAAAAAAAGTTTTCTATTTCCACACAACACCCACATCTTATTTAATCCGCAGAGTAGCGTCTTCATCATATGTCAATCCTTTTATATAAATCTGTTCTCAATTGCTTTTTTTTTTTCTTTTATTTTTCCCCTAATTTAGATTGGCAACTCCTATCCAAGGTTTCTGATGTGATGCTATTTTTCTGACAGGTTGAAGTCCAGAGAGAATTTTGGTAAACTTTAATAAAGGTGGATTATTGGTACTGTGTTGTTCAACTGATTCTTCTTTTGGGTTTTTTTTATTACGGATCTCTTTCATTACATAGGAACAATGAAACGGATGTGTCCGGGCATTTGTGTAAGAGAAGTTTTTATGACCAAATCCACCTCAGATGTCAGAAGAAATCCTAAGAGCCACAAATGGAGGTCTGGTGTTAGAGGATGGCATATTCACAGTCTATTTTCATGATGACAGTGAACTGATCACACAGGAGGAAGCACAAAAACTCTTCAAAATGCTAAAATAAGACCCAGAAAAGACAAGTACCACATGAGAAGTGAAAGTTTATTGTGTTATTTAAATTTTTCAAAGAACATGCCAACAGAAAAAAAAAACAGTCTTCTTAGAATTCCAATTATCTAACTATCATAATTGCAATGAGCACGTGATGTTCAGCAAAAACTTGGATTAATAGCTGCACTGAAGCACACACTGTAACTGCTGTAGTCTGATCTGCAGCATCCTCTCTGTCAGTCAGTCATGAGGTTTAAGGAAACAGAATATTCAGAGGTGGTAGCCTTGAAATATCGAAATATTGAATTGAATATTTGAAATTGAAATACTATACTGTACTGTAGAGTGCATACTGTGATTTGCATCTGGTTATTGAGAGATAAATATCATAATCCATTTATAACATAACTTGAACTCTAATTACAGTAATAAGAAAACACCTATAGGATAAATAAACAAAGGAAGACTGACAAATTTTTGTAGAAATTGATATTGATTTGAGGCAACTAATATGTATTTTCTCTACTAGAATTCTTGACTAAAGAGTAGGAAGAGGTTACATAAGTTAATCACAGAATACAGTAAAGCCTTCACAGGTCCTGAAACGCAGATGACTATTGACCCATAGCTACAGTGCATCATGTTTATTGCACCTTACAGTTTTACTTGGTGGTTTGGACTTTCAAAATAGATGGATCTGAGCCCAGATGTCATTACAAAATTGATCATCTGGAAATCACCATCATTTCAGCTGTATGTAATGTAGAAAACACAGCAACCTGCTGTTTGGAGGTTTTCAAAGTCTGCGGAACATTTCTTCCAGAACTGTTGACGGTTCTTCAGAAAAAAATAAATGCCAGCAGAAATTATGATGAGAGCTGTAAGTGACACTGCAAAGTGATGGGTTTCTTTTGACATTTAGAGTTACCTGGCAGTGCAACATAGGACAGAAGCATCTGCGTGTCACAAAAGAATTTCAGGATTCTGTAAATCTATGGATGATTTCTTTGGAAAGTTTGGTGGGGGGAAGATGCTGGGAAACTAGAATGTGTGTGAAATAATTCCTGAAGACTATGTTTAAAAACTTCTAAAAATTTTTTTAAATTTCATAATCGTCTATACTCTACTTCAGGAAATCTGGAGAAAATCTATAGATTCTGGAGTAGTAACTACTTTTGTCTTTCTGAGAGCAGAATTTTGTCCTCTGCCTTCAGCCATATGACTGTATCTTGGTTTCCATCCCCATAATACAAGTGACTTGAAGCTCTGCGAACTGGTTAACAATAAAAAAAAAAAAAAGATAAAGATAAATATAAGTGCGAGAGAATGGTTTTCTTTCCTTTATGTTTCTGTTGTGTTTCAGAGAAGAAATTTCCTTCCACCAGGAGGGAAATGCTTTGTGACTGAAATGGTACTAGACTGTCGCCTATGAATTTTCTGAAAGCACAGAAGAGTAACAGCAAAAAAGAGAAAACAAATACCAATGTGTGAATAGATTTAAAATAAACCTTATTTTACAGCATATATTTCAGAAGTTCTAGAGCCAGAAGGAATTGTTAGATCCTGTGCCTAACAGCAGGTCTTAGATCTTCCTTTAAACGAATCCTGTTTAATTTTCACTTCATAACAATGGAAACCTAGTCTTGACTTAAAGTATTAACAGTTCTGTAGAACCTACTGAGTGATTTCATAAGTGATTCCAAAGGCAATTATCATCATTTGCAAACTCCCCCCTTGATTTCTAGATTGAATTGATCTAGCTTCAGCTTCCAGGTACTGGATTTTTGCTTCATTTTGGATTTCAGTAAAGATTTCAATATTGTCTCTCACAGTATACTTCTGAACAAAATGTTCAGCACACAGCTGGATAAACACATCAGGCAGTGGGTGAGCAGTTGGCTCATGGGTCAGCTGCAAAGGGTCATAGTGAATGGTGGAACATTAGACTAGTGACTCGTCACTAGTGGGTTCCACAGGGCTCCACTGTAGGGCCAGTGCTCTTCAATGTCTTCATAAATACCTTTGTTGCAGGACTCAGATATACTTAATTTTACAATTATGCTAAATTAGGAGAGCTGTTGACTCCCTCAAAGGCAGGGAGGTCCTGCAGAGAGACCCAAAGGCTGGGTAAACACCAACTGTATGAAGTTTAAAAAGGAAAATTGATAGATTCTACACCTGGGATGGGGCAAACCTGGATGTACTGACAGACTGGAGAATGAGATGCTGGAGAGCAGCACTGAGAAAAGGAACCTGGGCGTCCTGGTCGATGGCCAGTTGAATATGAGTCAGCAGTGCCCTGGCAGCCAGGAGGGCCAACCGTGTCCTGGGGGGTATCAGGTAAAGCATCACCAGCCGGTCAAGGGAGGGGATTGTCCCGCTCTGCTCTGCACTGGTGTGGCCTCACCTTGAATATTGTGTGCAGTTTTGGATACCACAATAAAAGAAAGATATGAAGTTATTAGACAGTGTCCAAAGGAGAGCAACAAAGATGGTGAAGGGCCCTGGGGGGAAGCCATATGAGGAGCGGCTGAGGTCACTTGGTGCGTTCAGCCTGGAGAGGAGGAGACTGAGGGGAGACCTCATTGCAGTCTATAACTTCATTGTGAGGGGAAGAGGAGGGGTAGGCGCTGATCTCTTCTCTCTGGTGACCAGTGACAGTATCCAAAGGAATGGCATGAAGCTACATGAGGAAAGGTTTAGGTTAGATATTAGGAAAAAGTTCTTCATACAGTGAGTGCTTGGGCACTGGAACAGGCTCCCCAGGGAAGTGGTCACAGCACCAAATCTGACAGAGTTCAAGAAGCATTTGGACAACACTCTCAGGCACATGGTGTGATTCTTGGGACTGTCCTGTGCCAGGCCAGGAGTTGGATTCAATGATCCTTGTGTATCCCTTCCAACTCAGCATAGTCTGTGATTTTGCAAATTTGTATTTAACCATGTTTTATTTCTAGTTACTACAAAAGCAATTTTATATGTATATGTATATATATATATATATATATATTCCAAAGATCACTATACACCAGGAAATACCTTTTCACAGATCAGAGTACTCTTTACTACCAAGGATACTTTACTCTGGCCCATGGAAGGTGCTAATATGCATGTTCTGAGCTCTTTGAAACAGAGTTTTATATATATATTTTTGTCTTTTCATGCTGGCAGCACCCTGGTAGGTATCGTAATGTAAGAAATATATAACTCTGTTAAGACAGGATGTTGTCTATATTGCAGTAAAAAGTATTTGAACTCATAGATAAAGAATCTTTGAACAAATTCTTTCTCTTTGTTTTTAGTGGAAGTCAGAACAGGGAGCAGATTTTTCAATAAATACAGGAATATTAATTTCCAGGGTAGTAAAGCAAAAAAAGTGAAGCAGACAGACTACATTAGCAGGACATAGCAGTCATTACTAAAATTCCAAAAGATTTCTTCAAAGCTTGGTGTAGGTGATAAATCATATAATTTATTATGTAATAAATTATTGTTATGCATTATTATTTATTATGTAATAAATAGCATCTGCTTACTGCATCATCATATACATACTAACACAAACAAAAGATTTCAATAACAGCAATCCCGGGCATACTAAGTGAAAACAATAGAGCAGGGTAGAATTCAAAGCATCCGTTCGACTTTTTTTTAAAAATATAGAAGAAGGTGTGAATCACCCATCACACAGGCCTACGTGATCTGTATATAACATTTTCTAAGACACAAATAACTTCTAAGTACACAATAAAAGCAGAGGATAAAATGTTTTTCAAGACTGCCCTTGCACACAGGACATGATTAATACTGATGAGGGAATTGGTTGTCTCTGTGAATGCTCAAACTGGGGCTTCCTGCAAAGGCTAGTGTTGGCAAGGGAAAAATTAAGATTAATATTACTTGAAGTAGAATATTTTACTGTAGTAGATAGCTAAATCTGACTTTGTCTGTATTGATAAAAGTCCTTTGGACTTCAAAGAATTCATACAGTCAAGTTCAAAGTGGTTGCTGATATAAATAAGGATTCTAGACTCCACATCCCTGTCTCCGCGTATGTGTCCATGGCAACACAAACACCCACAATCACTAATGGCTTTCTGGTTTTTGAGTAGAAAAATGTATTTTCAAGGAAACTCCAATCTGAACTTTTTAGCTTGCTGCCTTTGTCACTGTGATATGGAACTGCATGCTCAGGCAGATATGTATTTGATTCCATCAGGATTCTCAAATCACTTTCTTAATTTTATCAGAAACAGAGGTTTCAGAAAACTGTACCTTCTTTCTTGATTAAAATGCAAAAACCAACCAAGGAGATATGTAAATTACTTAAAGTTTCTCTAAAATGACATAACTATTTGAAATTCATTCTACTCAGTTCAGTCAGAAACTATTTATGTGCTGTATATGTTGTAACCAAAAAAATTAGTCTTACTATAATATAGTGTTAACATGATAAAAATTAAAATATTGAGGGGATTTGGATATGCTCTCTGAACCACACGTGAATGCACGGTTTAAACTACAGATGTGACATGAAATACTATACTGGACACCAAGTTCTACAGCAGACTATTCCCAGATTTTCTATTTAATTCTCATCTGAGACCAGAGACTACTAGAGAGTTATAATCATAACTCTAGGGCTACATTATTAAGAAAATCTTGTCCCAGACAAAAGGTGACCTAGGAAAAATATGCATAAGGGGCCATGGAGAATAGCAACCACAAGAGCAAGAAGTGTAAGTGCTATCAGGTACAGTAAATATTGAAAGTGTCAAACTAAAAATGATTCTCCAAAGGCTGAGTGGAATAAATATGGAATAAATAGAAAAAAACATCTGTTCGGAAGCTATGTAGGAGCAGAATTTTATAGCAGTATTATAGATAGCTGAAATTATTCTCTCTTATAATGCTTAAAATGTATATGATAGCTCTTATGCATTTAAATAGCTCTTTGTGGGGCAAACTGTTATTGTAAGAAAAACAATGTGGTGTGAAAAGCTTCCTCTTCCATCCCACTAGGTTTTTATATTGTAGACATTTGAATGCACCTTCAGTACCATGTGACCAACTTTGCACACTGAGTGAGTGCAAAAAGCAGATGATAATAACCTGTGTCTCTCCACAGTGGTACAAACACCAGGACTTTTGGACACTTACCTGAATCCATTACTATTAATGGAGCAACCATTGTGGAAGTTTCACTTTGATGAGAAAATGGACTTAGTATCATTTTTGACTTGAACCGCTATTACCTGTGCTAGCGTGAGTTGCATAATAGACCTTCCAAAGTACTTACATTCCACAGTTTTATGACAAAGGAAATGCAGTACTTCAGCCCTTTATCTCTTACCCCTCTTTTATACTGAGAAATGGGTCCATCTTCTAATTAAAAAAATACATATGGAACCCCTGGGGCAAGGGACTGTGTGAGTTTGAGGACTGACCAATTAGGAAACATAAGACTAAAATAATCCTGCTCCTGGATGAGGATGCTGGTTTTTCTTTAAGTAAAACAGGTTTTTTGTGTGTTTTCCCATTCAGCAATGAGCTCTGCTCCTATAAAAGTGTCAAATAAGGCAAAGATTTTCTGTTTGGTGTTTTATTTGAGGTATGCTTGGGAGAACCAAGACCAGCTCTCTCTGCTCATCTCCATATCATTCCATTTTGAAAACAAACCTATAGCCTTGGCTGAAACAGAAAGACAGGAATAGTTTTTGTTCATTTATTATCTTACATTTTCACTTTTCTTCTTTCCTTTCCCTTTCCATTAATGGATTAGATATGCACTTTTATCATCCAGAAGAAATAATAACAATGATTTGTCATTATATCTGCATATCATTGCTTAATATTATCTAATTTCTTACACTTTAGATCAAGAATTTACCTATGGAATGGCATCCTCATGTGATTAAAAAGTAGGACAGATTACATGCATGAGTATATGCTACAGTCATCAATTTAATAAAAAAGTTATTTTTCCTTCTATGTAAATTTATAAAGTACCCTCAGTTCTACCCAGTACTTGTTTGTCAACTGGTTTTGACTGGCTTGGGTGAACACATCCAAATGAAAAAGCTACTTTATTCTGACTGAATCACATGTCACATTAAATTAGGAAAGTGAGCTGCTGTAGAGGAAACATTAATTAAATCAGGGAGAACTGTGCACTCAAACTTTGAACGTATTTGGAACTGCTCTAGGGAAAAAAAATAAAATGAGAAAACAATAGCATCCTAAATTATGTACAGAAAGCTGTAGCTAGAAGCAGACACAGCCATAGTAAGAAATCTACCAGGCTAATACAAGAAGCTTTATACCAGTTAGATACCAGCATATTAGTAAATGGATTTTGTGTTGCATTCCTCAAAGTTTTTATAGTGGCTTGATTGCCAGATGTTCAGTGTGTATTTATGGTCATATGAAAGAAAGACAAAACCCCATATATACATATGAATTTATGTACATTTGTAATAGAGAGGTTCATTGTACTCCATTATAATATAGTGCATATTTATGTTTTTTAATAATAATATCAGAGTAAGAGAAGATTCTTGCCCTATTATTTTTCAGCTTTGCTTTAGAAATAAAACTTAGTTTAAAAGGAAGCATCACTGACAAATCCATAGGTTCCTTTCAAAAGAAACTATTCAACACCATAATACAACCTTATAATAAATGTTCATTTCTTTTTCTCTGGTGATTTTACGCTTCATCATTACAGTGGAGAACTTTACATTTGGATACCACATACTTGATCATTTAATAATGCATATAATTTCAAGTTAACAAGTCTTCTTTGTGAAATTTGATAATCAATTTAAAAGAGATTGATTCCCATGCTTAATGTACACAGTACACTATTATTATAGAGATTTACTCCTGGATAGTGTATGGAATGGGAGTCACCTTTTTTTTGCATGTTACTTAATACAATCAGCCACAACTCTTCTTTTAGAAATAAAGACAGATATTGGAAATGTGTATATGTTTCATATTTTATATATACCCAGTCCAGACTAATACTGGTTCTGTTCCCTACTTGTATCTAGACAGATTCCAGTTTGTAGCTTGTTGCTTGGATAACCATTTCATACAGAAGACAATAGAGTGATAGGGGAGCAGCTCAGCTAAGGAGAAGCTTCATTTAGAAAAAGCAAGAGAAATTTAAGAGAACTAATATGACATTGTGTGATGTATTTCAACCATTAGGTAGAGCAAATTTTTTAAAAAAAGAGAATCCAAAGATATAAAATATCTGTTCTTTTCTACTTGGAAAAAATAAAAGTATATATGCCCTTAGAGAAGATAAATTGAAAACAGAAATGCATCAGATAGTAATGAAAAGGAAATATTCTTGAATTACTTGTTATTTCATTATATTAATTTATCACTATAGATTATATGGAAGTTATTTCCTCAGTATGAATTTCAAATTCAATAGTCTGTGGTAACCCAACCCAACCAAAATAGGTATTTAAGAATATTTGGAGAGGCGAGTGTAAGGGTCTAAATACTGAAATTTGAGATATATATCCAAAAGTTTTATTCAGAAAGTTTCACAGGATTGAAGATGTATTTGAGAGGTCACACCTACTCCCCCCTAATCACTCTTTTTCTATTCTGGTCAGAATATTAAATTCTCACCAGAAGCACATTCCAGACAGTAGAATGACCAACCTAGTGAACCACTGCGGGGAGAAGGGAGCTTTGTCTGTTAAAATACCCTGCCGAGGTTTTGTGAAGCTGAAGTGCAGCTGAAATGTGTGGATAGTGAAGATTAGAAAACAATTTCTGATCTTTCCTTCAGAACAAGTGCAGATGACAGAGATTTGTAGCCAGAAACTTCAACACATCTGAATACTGTTGTATTTAACAGTATATGAACAGCTGCTACAGCTGTAAGTTTACATGGTTTACATTATATTATTAATCAGTGACATATGTGCACTCCCACAGTATCACTCCCATGTTGCATACATTTAGCTTGCTAGACAGAAATATGGAGCCCTTACGCATATGTAACACCAAGGTGAATTTACTGAATGTTATGCATTTCATAGATCATCACCAGCACTCATTCATTTCTAGAAAATTCACATTCACAAAGTTGGGTGGCACTTTTAGATATGTTGGCTATTTAAAACGTCTTCCATGATTCTAAATATGTTTTTTTATCCAGAGAAATTTGCTGCTTCAAATGCAAACCCGTAGGGTAACCATCTTTGCTCCCTTTGAAGTTTGTTTGCTACTTAAAGACAAGAGTCTTGATTTCAAGCAAGTTCCTGCTGTCAACAACTTGTAAATAACAAAGCTTAACAGGATAAGCATATTATGGGCAGTGTAATGAGGAAAGCCTATGATTTATAGGACACAAAGAATGAATGACTGTGTTGCTTTACAATGATACCTATGTTATGAAGCATAAACAAGGGAGAGTACAAAACCTGCTTGAGTTATTGCTAGTGTGCAGCGTTTAAGGAGTTTCCTCTAAAATATGGGTAGAATGTAATAGTTGAAAAAGCACATTATGTTGAAGGCAAAGGTCATCAAAGATTTACATTCAAAACTAGCATACGATTAAGCTGGAAGATTCTGTGAAATTTGCAAGTGGTTTAATGGCTTTGTTGTTCAATCATGAGCCACAAAGGAATTTACTAATATTTATTTTTCATGCAAAATATCACTGCTCTATACTTTAATTTTTCTTCTTCAATATGACCCTCATAGCAAAAGGGTCATATTAAACAGAGGCCATATTTAATCAGAAAAGCAAAAATGAACCAACCAATCAACCAACCACCCAAACCCAAACCCAAAAAACCCCCAAGTCAAACCCCATGTGTCAAGGCAGAATTTCATTCTAGGTGCACAAATAACTTCTCACTGTTTGGGGGACTCTGTATGCCACTTTTTTTCCCTTTTCTTTCCTTTTTTTTTTTTTTAAGTCAGAGATCTTAAAAATAAGTGTGAAAATCAAGTTGTAATTTTGTTTTCTGGTGTAAGACAAGTCAGAATTGCCCGAAAAATAATTCAAATTATTCTTACTACATTGTAGAAAGATCAAACTTATGTATCTGAGAATGTATTTATCTTTATTAATTTCGACTAAACCTTTAGGGTTTTATTTAAACCTCTTCCTTGGCTTTCATGTAATTTTACCATTAATTCAGAAAACCATTATTTTTCTGGTAAAAAATTGTGCATTAACAACAGTACATCCAGTCAAGCTTTTCTGTAAACACTATGATGTTGAGATGTCCTTTTGTGCAAATTATTGCTGAAGGAATTACTCATACAAAACAAGTTTTCAGAAGAATAATAAAAGTTTTTGGAATAGGCAATTTTTTTACATTATTTAAAATTTCCTCAATTGTTTTTAATTTATGTATCCTTGCTCATTGTGAATACAAAAAAATCACTCATGGTCCCAGATTTCTAAGAATAAACTTCTCTCTTCCAGAAACTGGTATTTGTTTCTTTAATTGAACATTAGAAATGGAAAAAAAATTACAGTAGATGAGATCTACATTTAAAATGGATATCTGAGAAAAGGATACAGTTTATACACAAAAGAATAAGGAAAATAAGATTTGGTACTAATTCTAAGGATAGATTTTGTTATATTTCCTTAGTCTCAGAAAGACATTGTTCATATGTTTTTGTACAGAGACCATCACACAGGATTACCAACAGCTTATGATGTCCAAAATTGCCACCTGGAAGAAAGGTTATAGGCTATATTTTGCCATTAAGTCTCCTGACAAACTCAGTTATTTCCAATTGTTTCCACTTTTTGCAGGTCTCTTTTAAGGTGAGCACTGAATATAGGACCAACAGATCAACTGTGACTTTCCTTTTGCCACCTTGCTACCGCAAATGTCCACTGCTCTTTAGTACCAAACTCATTTCGATGCTTGTCTCCTGCCTACTGTGGAGCATGATGGAATTTTCTGTTTACCAGTACAGCGTGTTCCACAATTTTCTCTCATCAAACTAAAATCACCTTGCCTGAAAAATAGAGAATCATAATACAAAAGTAATGAATATAAGCTGCAGTGAAAATCATACCTAAAAAACAAATCCAAAGAGGTACCTTGAAAGAGTGCATTAGTCTGTCCCATAACTTTAATTGGAAATATGGTTGAAAGATTAAAAAATTGAAATGAAAGCTTTTTAAAGTTTGTACATTAGAGATATAACTAGAGCTAATGAGAGGTATCTCTAATTTCAGAGTAATAAAGAATATAGAAAATATAATAAATCATAACTTTTAAAATTAGTTTAATACTAATAGTGTTCTTAATATTTTTAATTAAACTAGAGAATCATGCCCACCCTCTTGTCATAAAGTAGGAAGCCAGCTCTGACTTATTCTTGCTTGTTTGAGCCAAAATACTGTTAAGGACTATAGTGAGATTTCAAAGCCTACCAAAGTATCTTAGCCAAATGATTTGATGTGGAGTCTAGGCCATGTGTGAGTTCTGAGTCAGTTGTCTTGCAACGAGACTCTTTGTTATAATTTGAAAACAAAAATCTTTCTATTCCCCCTCAGAGACTCAGATCACAGTTTATGTTCACTTCTATATTGTTATTTTTATTGTTAACAGCAGCATAAACATCATCATGGTAAGTACCAGGAACTCTACTCATAGATGAAGATTTCAATGTGCATGACATTGTGAAAGCACAGAGATAAAAGGAAAAAGCCACCCCACTCATACTTTTGTAAATATTAAACAAGAAGTAGGTGGAGAAATAGAGCTAAGAGTATCCAACAAGAATAAAACATGTCCATTTGTAACAGCTACTGGCCTCAGTTTCATGTCTACTCTGCCAAGTTCTTTAGGCAAAGAGCTTTGATAGGGGAACTGAAAGCAGTAACTCTTCTCAATGCTTTGCCTTCCATACCTATTTGCTGCATTCACCGGTCTGCCTTGTATATGGAGACTGAGGGGGAAAAAAAGGAAGCTTTTGTCTCCAAGAGAAAAATAACAAGTGGATACTGGTCAGAAGTGGTGGCTGACCAGAGGCAGAGATGGGAATCAGCATTGACTCGGTGATTGTAAGTGGAAGGAGACAGAGCTTGAGAGGCCTTGGAAACAAAGAATTATCTCTAATCAGATGTTACAGAAAGCAGACAGAAGTAAAGGACTGTGTGGAGGAAATAGATATGTCAAAACCAATGGACTAATGGAGTGCTCTGTAGATCTTACTAGAAGGTACTGAGCAACAAAGGAGGCTTTGATGGTTTTTGTCTTAAAGTGAGAAATTTGTAGCTCTCCACTCACACTAATTCTCCTAGTTAAGGCTTAAAAAACAGGTTCAGATTCACGGTAGGTATTTGATCTTTGGACAGATATGTGGCCGGTATCACATAGAGGTGATTGTGGGGTGCCAGGGGCCCTGGAGGGAGGCACTGGTAAGAGGTGGCAGCCCCCAGACTCCATGATTTAAACTCAGAAAGATCTCAAAACTGCTGAAGGGCCAGAGAGGAAAACTGATACCTCTCCTGTCCCAAGGCAAGGAGCCCAAATGACAACTGGCAGCACTGTATCCCTTCCAAAGGCTGTATCTCCTGTTCAAGAGCCAGAGAAAATATTAAAAGAATTTGTGTTGCTTAGCTTAAAGGAGAGGAGAGCAAGAGGGAGTGAAACAGTTTTAGAAGACCTTCTAATGCCTAATTTCCATCATGGATAAAAGAAAATAAATTTCCTTCAATTCCATAAATGGAGGTTCAAATTAGGTATTAAAGGAAAACTACTGAAATATAGTGATATCTTTTCTTTGAAGTGGCCACTAGTGAAGGTCCTCAATGTATTAGAAAGACCTGCAAGGTAGGACAGAAATAATTTGTGGAAGGGGGTAAACTAGATGGTCTTCTGAGGTTCCTCTCTGTGCTGGGATTTTTCCTTGTCCACCCCAGTCAAAAGACCAATAAATTTATGATTTGATTGTACAGCTTTGTAAAGACATCAAGGCTTCATTTGAAGACTGAAAGAAATGGAGAATCCTATTAAAGTTTGTTCTTATTCATCTCCACTGTTAAAAATGTCTGCCTTACTTTTCATTTGAATTATTGAAGCTTTAATGTGGAGTCTTTGGTCTTTCATGTGTTTGGTCAATCCATTAGCTTTATTTGTCATCTTGACATATTTATAGCTTAAGTATTCAGAAGATTGTACACATGTGCATATCAGAACTAATACCATTTTTATTGTTAGTACTCATATCAGTGTAACAATAATTTTCTAATATGAGATATTAAAATACTCACAGGTTAAAAAAGTCCAATGTCAGTATTATATTCTTGAAATGGGTTTTGTCTTACTAAGTCCAACCATCAGCTAGAAATTACTGCTGTAATGTAAATTGGTGGGAAAAAAACCTCTTGATAAGAAGTTTCTTGTTCTTACAGCCACTCTTAATTTTAGCACTTGGGCTACTGTACTATCCAATACATTATGGCAGCAATGTCTCAAGGTTTCTTAGCATTTCCAGTTCTTATAGTGAGTTGCACAACTCTACTTGGAAAAACTCTATTTAATATGCTTAAATTTGGGGGCTATTTTTAAAACACTGCATGCAAAACAGCATAGGGTTGATATAAGTGAATGACACTGAAAAAGAGCTAAAAAAGACTGCACTATTTCAACAAGACCAAGAGCAAGGTCCTACACATGGGTTGGGGCAATGCCTAATATCAGTACAGACTAGGGGATACACTGATTGAGAGAAGCTCTGTGGAGAAGGATTTGGGGGGTACTCGTGGATGAAAAATGGGATATGAACTGGCAATATGCAACAGAGCCCAGAAAATCATCTGTGTCCTGGTATGCATAAAAGGAAGTGAGGCCAGCAAATCAAGTGAGATGATTCCCCTTTTGTTAGACCCTGTCTGGAGTTCTGCATCCAATTCTGGGGCCTCCAGTACAAGAAAGACATGGGCTGGTCAGAGTAGATGCAGAGAGACCACAAAAATGGTCAGAAGGCAGGAGCACCCCTCTGGAGAGACCTTATTATAGCCTTCCATTACCCAAAGGAGGCCTGTAAGGGACTCTTTTAGAAAAGCATGTAGAGATAGGTCCAGACGAATGGATTTAAACTGAGAGAGGAATCGTTTGCAATGAGGGTGGTGGGACAGTGGAAAAAGGTGCCCAGAGAAGTTGTGGTTGCCCCATCATCGGATGTAATCTACTGAAAGTCATGGTAAAGATAAGGTTTGTTTTTAAAGATTAACAAACATTGGATTTTTATTCACCTAGTTTTCTTAGTTACTTTTGTTTTACTTGTACTGGTTCCTTCAGTCACTTTCTATAAATCTTTAGTTCCTCAAATATTCCTTATCTACATTTGACAAAATTACAAAGTTCTGCAAAAAGTAGCAACATTAGCATATCCTCATTTGCAATTTCCACAGACATAATTTTTTCTTTGACAAATATATCACATTGGTTTTCAGAAAAAAACCCATGTTTTATTTTATTTTGCCTCTCAGAAAGGAAAGGAATAGAAAGAAAAACACATGCTGGAAAGTAATATAGAAAATAACTGTAAAATAAAGGCTGTTCCTAAGGACAAACTGTTCTTGAATGAAAGTAACAAACAAACCAATGAAAAGTAGTTAGTTATCCCTCTTCAGGACTCAGGAGAAATGGTCTAAAATGAAAATGATTTCCAAATTGCAGCCATAAGATCTGCACATCCAGATTTCTTTCAATCTATATGTTTTTATTTCACTTTTAGAGCAACTGGAGCAGGAATTCTTATCTCGGTGAAATGTTAAGAGTTTTACCAAAAAGTTGAAATTCAGCATTTGTTTTACTGGGTACCAAAATATTATCTTTTCTTTCTTCATAATAAAAGCTCAGAAAAAGCTTGTAAAAGGATATTTTTTATAACCAAATCTCCGTTAATTGAAAAAAAATCCTGTGTATATAATTCTTTTGGAAAAAACTCATCTTTGGTTCTTACAAGATTTGTTTTTCAAGACAAATGACATAATCCATGATACAACTCAGCAAAGCTCAGATCTTGATTAAGGTCTCCATTGTAAAGGAGGCTTTAAACAATAATACTTTGCAGATCTTATAAAACCATGGAAATATAGTGGCCCTTGCATAAAGCCTCTGGCAGTAGTTGAAAAGTCCAGTGATCCCAACACCCTCTGGTATAAAAAGCAGTCTGTGTAGTGAGCAGAGTTGCCTTAGATCAATAGGGAGTGAAATCAGTGCCTTGATACTTGGAGAAAGTCTCCAATGCCTGCAAAGCCTCTATTGCCACATTATTCATTTCCCGCCCTAAAAACACTCTTACAGCTGTTTCATTCACTCTGCAGAAAGTCTCTTCTCCAGATGGTGTGGGAGCCTACCAGAGGCCAATGCCAAATCAGATTCTGTTGCAGGAGATCCAGGGCTGAGGAAAGCATGAAAGAATACTCGGTCTCCTCTGAAAATGTGAAACGCCCTTGTGAAGGACACAGAAAGGGATTATTATTTCAGGGAGAGAGTTACTATTCTAGTCTTGAGCATAAAAATATCGGTGAAGGACAGGGTTATAGGAGTTAATTTTCTCTTTGTTCTTGTTTTTCAAAGTTTGTATAACTACTTACTCCCATTGAATTAGATGAACTAGAGCTGAAGTAGATGAAAATTACCTTGTTTCTTCAGCGTCAGTTGGTCTGTGGGGATTAAAGCTTTTGGCTTCACTAGAGATATTGAGGCCAATTCTGTACTAACCTGTATCCTGTGCAATTGCACTGCTGTTAACAAGTCCGAGCAAGGTGTGTGCTTGGGAAGACAGCAATGTCAATGTTTGGTTATGCAATACTTGGGGAGGTTTTTCACTTGCCATAGTGCATACAGCTGGGAAGGCTATTCATTAACACTATTTCTTTCAGAATCCCTCTGAGCTCAGGATGTCTCTTCCTTTTAGAGTGGTGAAAAAACAAGCACGCTATTATTGCAGTTGTTGACACTGTCTTTTATTGGCATGAATAGAGATTATTTGGACAGCAGCAGTAAATGATGTGCAGTAAATCCATCAGGCCAAATTGGCAGAGACTATTAACTAAAGAGACAACAACGTTTTTCATCTGAAAATAAATGCACACAATGTGGTAGCTATTGTTGTTGTTTGCACAGGGAGAGCCTTTTCATGGTTTTGGTCCCTAAACATGAGTGGGGGAGCATTTAATTGTGGGATGCCTTTTATGGAGTACACATTTTAAAACAACAAACATTTGTCCTGGTAAAACAAATGACAGAGTCTGTAATTATTTCTTCGTGCACCACTGAATGCTCTAAAAAGGAACTCCTTATTTTCTGTTGCAAAACATGAATCTAGTGAATATCCCAGCTCCTAGACTTCAGTTCATAATGTTCCTTAGTAAAACATGCAGAATCTTTTAATTTGTATATTAATCTAATGCTAGATTTTACTTTGATACAGGGGGTCCTTGCTGCAGCACTAGGACTCTACTTCCAGACTTCTCACTTTACAAAACAAAGGTTCTTGGAGACATGGGAAAGAACCTGCCAGAAACCCGGTCCAAATGTCATAGGACTGAAAGAGCTGTTGGTTTTCCCTCTTTTTCTAACTTCCCCTGAGTTTGGAACCTGCTTGAAAAAACTTGCAGGTATGCGTATCGGTTGAGAATATATTAATTACATAACCTTTTGGAATACTGAGGATAAAAATGATTTTTTTTTCCTGCACTTAAAATAGACTTAGATGAATAGTTAAATTTCACTATTAATAAGGTCAAATATTCATGACTTACCATTACATCAGTGCAGCAACCTAAGCTTGATCTTGTTCCTACCACACACTGTGACTTTCCCACTAGAAACAAGGAATAATTATCTTCCTAGCTTAGTCATATCCCCAAGCACAGGAAACCACACCATAATAAAGACTTTATTGGCAATATACTTATCTTTTGTCAGTTGTTAGCTGACTAAATTTCTCATGTTGCTCAGTGATGTAGCTACTTTGGCAAAAGGTGTAGGCATAGAGCATATCCAAGGAGCTAACACTGCAGTTGGGAGAAGGATTCCAAGGGAACAGCACAGCTTCTGATGTACAGACCTGATCTTTCTGCCAACAGTTTTTCTGCAGGATATAGCAAATTGTCTTCAACAGGTAACTCAGGGAAAAGGTTTGTTAAATTAAGTTTACCATTCTTAGGTAAATGTATATATATATTATTCATGAATAAATGACTCAACTCTCATTATATCACACTAACCCTAAGATAAATGTTTGCTGAGGAGTCTTAATGTGACTGCTCATTCAGTGACTGCTCTATAAAGCCTCTTTTAATTTTCCCCTGTAACTCAACTTGATAGCAATTCATTTTAAGTAATTTTCTTCAATCCATTTTCTGTTCTAGGAAACAAGTTTCTATAATGTACTCTTGCTCTTTGTGTCATTCAGACACTAGAAAATGTCAATCTGCTAATGTTAATTTTTTGTCATTAGATTCTTTTTTTCTCTACTGTTTCTAATCACCAAAAATGCTTCTTTCATGCAGCTCAGCACCTATTTAAGTGTTACCTCTTTTATTCTTTTGAAACAGAAAGAATGAGTGATTAGAAACATATATTAATTATCCTAGTACAAATGAGAGGGTAGAAGCAAACATAGACTTTAGAATAGCAGGTGGAATTATATTAAGAACTTTTATCACTCGTCCTTCTATTTTTAAACTTCAGTCTAACACTACACTGAATAAAAATTAAAGTCAGTCAAGGTAAAATTTTAGATTCCTTTCCTAAAATTATATTTTCCTCTAAATGTTTATACTGTATTTTTTTAAAATTATATTAAGGACCTCAAATTTTGTATGAAGTTCAGAAAGCATCAAGTAATCCTGTGATGATGGCAGTCTCCCAGTAGACACTCACTCAATACACACTGACATGGATATACAACAAAAATAAAATATGTACTTACTTCTGAAATCAAGATTCCAATAATAATTGTCTTCCTCTCATCTCAACAAAAATTAGAAAGGAGAGGAAAATATTTCAAATCCAAACCTATGGAAAATTCCTTCCCCAAGATTAAAAAGTTTCTTAGTTCCAGAGTCATCAAGAATTAATCCTGGGAAAATAATGTGCAAAAATCTGCTCAGGAAAATTCCCTTGCTCACTACCTTCCTCAGTAAAAGAAAAAAAAAGAAAAAAAAATTGAACCCACTTCAAATAAATATAGCATGTGAGTCCCCACTGGTTCTTAGGAGAAAATTTCAAAGAGTTTACTATATTTAAGATATCTGAATGTGCAAAATGAGAATTATATGTAATTCCAGAATATTGAGATTTCCATTTTGTTTTGGTGTGTGCTACAGGAGTGGTAACCTGTAGTTTCTCTTCCACTGACACTGCCCAGCCTCCTAAACAGTCTGTAAGATTTCTTTTTTCCCCATTCAACCACAACAGAACAGAGAATGTAATTAATGTGTCTTCAGATACAAGAGAGGCAGATAAGCCCACCATTGTACCTGATTCGTTACTCCTGAACTATAATTTCCAGCTAGAAAATGAAAACACAACACCAAAACAAAAATATACAAAGCAGGATCTTCACATAATATGTTGAGTTCTCCCTGCTACAGGATTAAGGCATGATACTACTAAGGCAAATTTGCATGAATGAGCTTGATATCAATACATTTGCTAGGTCTTCCTGGGCTTTTCTAATTTTTTTTTTTCCCCTTTAGACACTGTCAGTAAGTTTTACAGCTCCAGAACTACTGCTTGCCAAGCTGCTGCTGGCAGCACCGAGGCCTGAATGTCTCTGGCACAAGTGATGCTCATGTTCCCTGGCTCCGAACAGCAGTCAATTGGCTATGGTACCAGCACACATCACCACAAGAAAGCTCAAAAATGTATTGATCTTAGTACAGCAAAACACTTTTCCACTGAACCTCAGGCTTACATATCTGCACCCAATGGTTATTTTCAGCCCCAGCTGACCCAGGAATGTTGCTGTTGACAAATGTTTCCTTCCTTTTCCTCTTTAGACCTCAGTTTCAAATGTTTATTATGTGGTCCCTTCAAGGTTACTTATATTCTGTGTTTCTGTTTATACAGAATCTGAATGTCTTAGTTTTGGAATCCCACTTTCTTAGTTTAATCCCATTTTACTCAAAACCAGGCTTTGGAATAACTTTTAACTGATCTTCATTTTCATTTAGGTCAGGTTGTTCATAAGCAAAAAAGACATCCCACTTATTACATTCTAGACAGAGAGAGAGAAAAATTAATAGATGCAACGAGTTTCTGTTTAAATATATACAATTTAATTAATAAATGAAAAGGTATACCTAAGCAGCTATGTTCAGGGCTCTTCTCAGGATGATTGCAGAAAATGGCCACTGTCACAGACACATTACTTACCTAGATGGTCCTTTATGTGATGTAATACAGCAAATTCTTTCTTTTTATATAGGTTTTACAGTGCCTTAACAATCTTCTTCATTTCAATTATTTCAATATTTATGTCTTTTTTCTGAGGTCACACCCTTCACTATCTTATTCCACTTCCTGGAAATTTAAATCCTAGAATTAAAATGTTTTATCTGCACATTAATATAAGAAGATGAATGTATTTGTGAAAGAACACATGAAAGCAGATGCGGTGTAAAAGATGAAAGGGGTAAAATGTTTATTTTTTTTTCAATGGGATCCATCTTACATATAGGAAATACTGCAATGAAAAAATGTATTGGTACAGTTATTTAAAGGAAAAAAAATCCCCTTTTTTCCTCTGTAGTATCAATTAACTATTTAGCTTTAAAATATCTAGAAAACCTATTGTTCATAGTGAGTTATGTCCTTTTATATTATCATATGGTCTTACTTCTGAAATGTAACGGCCCTTTATCTTACCAGAAGGAGTGTCCCATTTAGTCCGATCTAATTGCTACCTCCTGTACTATGATATTCCCTTAAGTTCTTCAGAAGAATGTCACAATCTTAACCTACACTAATCAAGTTTCCAAAATTAGAACTCTGTTAGAAGAGAGGTCGAAAGAAACAAACCATCACACAGCACATCTTTGTCACAGTAGTTTTCAGTCCGTGTGTAAGGAATTTGCCAGCTACAACTTGTTTCAAAGTTCATATATTCCTATGAACTCACCTATCAGAAAAAAACCCCACATCTCTATCAATCCTTAGAATAAAATGTTCCAGACTGTTTAGAAATATTTCATAAAAACACATCAAATGCTTGATGAGTTGCTAGGTGTTAGAAGTTTATCCCTTGATATTAACATGTTCATCATCAGTTAAGATTTTGGGGACTCAGAATACCTGAGAGAACTTCGTAGTGTTGAAAATAACACAAAAATAATGGTGTCTTGTATTTCTATTAGTTGTTGGCAAAATTAATAGGATAAAAGTCAAAGCTGGCACTTCAATAGCTGGTAATAGGTTGAATTGGAGATGTTATAACACACAATGTCAAAAAAGCTTCAGTATATTGAAACAGTGAGATCAGGAATAGCCAAACACAAACTATAAACAATAAAAAATTCATCCTGAAGAGATTCTCATTAGCTTCTTCCAACATTTTTAGAAGTGATTATTGGGGGGTGTTGTTTGTTGGTTTTTTTCTTAGTAAATGAAAGTCATTAGGGTTCATATCTTCTCTGTAAGGAGAACTCGACCTCAATCCCCTTTTAGTATAATTTTACATTTAAAAATATTCATAATGAGAAAAGGCACTATTAATGTTTTTACAGGGTTGAAAATCCAACTAATTTACAAAGCAATTTATTGCTTGTACAGCTCCATTTTGTGTTATTTTTTTCAGAGTATTTCATTTTCACTGAAGAGTTTTTTTAAACATAATTATTTCCTGGTACTTTTTCTGTTGGTCAGAATGTCTGCTTTCCCTTCCTATGATAGAAATCCATAAACTGACATTTTGAAAAGAACCTTTAGCTTTTAAACATTTTTATGCTGCCTTCTGTGCAAGCTTCATGTGTGATTATCTTCTGAAGTAAAACCACTTACTTCCTATGCACTTCTTAAATGACCCAACTGGAATTTAACAGAGAATGTTAATGTGCTGATTTTTAAAGTGAGTGGGCTCAGAAAGAGTACATTAGTTAAAAAAAGGGAGAAAATTCTTTCTTGAATATCCCTATCAAACACAAAGAAAAAAAAAGTCCGTGTAGTCCTTGTAAAATGGTTCTTTCCTGAAATGTCTGATCTTAGTCATCTTTATGGATTTTCAAGGGTCACTCATGGATAAAACAATACTGGAAAGAATTTGAGTTCATTTTTAATAATAGGTAACTTGATTGTATTATGTATCTGAGGAACATTCAATAGATAAGAGAATGAAAATTAACGTAAACCTTAATGATGTAGAGAAAGTGCCGTGACAGCTGGAAATAAACCCTTTATTATTGTATGCTAGGAGTAACTAATTGATTCTGTACACTTATTTATCCAATAAATTCTATATTCATCCTGGTGTGAATCCAGATTTGCTACCCAAACACGGAACATTGCATTAAAATTTTATGGTAACAGATTACTGTGTTATATGCATTTTCTGTGTTGAAAGCTCTCAAGGTGCTCCAGGAGGATGAGAAATGCTGTGGAACACCTTATGCCATGGATCAAAACAACACAGTCCTGTAGATTCTTGAAGGGTAAACCCATTTTAATCCTTCACTATGAGCTAGACCACTGGGAATGACAGATAAAAACCTCTGAAAGATCACTTTTATTTGGCAGCTCTTCTATTTGTATACTCAAAAGTCTCTAGGTGTGGACCAAGATCCAACTGCAGGAGCAGCTGTTCATCAAAACCAGAAATACACTGTTATTTCTCTTAATCAACTTGCCATGTAGGTAGAAGGTGAGACATAAAACAAAGAATGCTCATGGGCCAATTGCAAGAGGTAGTGAACTAGACATGTCAGTTAAATAACTAATGTGTTATTTTTTGCTGTATATCTAGAAGAAGTAGAATGTTTGAATTCTGATACGACAGTTTGGTCAATGGCAACAAGGTGCTTTTTCCCCTTCACATGGAAGGTACAGCCTGGGAGAGGTGTGAAAATATCATAGAAACTTAAAATGTGAACAACTGAAAATGTTCTAGTTCTTCAGCAAAAGGCAATAGATACCTAACTAGAGGAGATAAGACCATTCAGGGGTCTTGAATTGGAATACCAATTTCTTACACTCAGAGTGATTAAATTTTTCTACAAATTCTCAATAAGTATGGGCAGCACAAAACTTTATTTATGAAAGACAAAGGAAAAGGATGTTGAAAAAAATTAAAATGATCTAGATAGTTTTAGCTGGAAGTGTGGACATTACTCTCGGGAGATTACAGAATGTATATGTGATTTGCGTGTGAGGACCTACACTGGTATAGAAAAGTGCCAAATTGTCTGCAGTCCTGACTGACAAATAATGACTTAGGAAGGAGGTAATAAGGAAAATCAAAAAAAAAAAAGAAGGAAAATTTAACACAAGAAATCAGGAGCTAGTGTGGGATGCTCATAGTGTGTCAAAAGAATAAAAAGAAATGAGATATGAGAGTTTTATCATAAGAGATCTTGAAGGATAGGAACACCCAGACCATGTTTCTGGAAGAAATCAAGATACTCTGCAGAGAGGGAAAAACAGAGAAGAGAAGGGATTTTCTGAACAGTTCAACAGTCAACTGCATTATAAACATGAATACAACTAACATGGAGAAGTTTAGCTGGAAATGTGGTGAACCTGAAGCATGCATTGACGGATGTTAACCAGGAGAAATCAGCATGAGGAGAGAATTTCCATAGAGATGTTTTGCACCCTGAGCTGGGAAACCCCCAAATCAAGAGCTATCAATGGAGAAGACAAGAGAAGCAAAAAAATGAAGAAGAGTAAACCCAAGGAATTTCACAATCTTTATAAAAGCAGGGAAGGCAAGAATTCCTGAGAAGCTGTTGGTCTTGGTGATCAGTACATGGCCAGATCCACATCCATGGTAGAATTCCACTTCCCACCATGCAGAATGGCCATGATGGAGGGAAATGCTTCTAAACAAACCAGTCATCACCTCTTCAACTTGTGTAACCAAGTGAGTCAGACTCACATTGCCTTACACTGTTGACTCTCTTGACAGCGCAGACCTTTGACAGCCTTGCGTCTGTTAAAATTTATTTTGACATTAGTTTCATCAAACACCATGGTTTATCAATTTTTTTTCTGTTTTGTACCTTTGCTTAGTTTCATGGTTTCTTATTAGTAAATCCTGAGATAAATTGATTTTAAATTTCTCTATATATGTACACACAGGGAAATAGTCCACAGAATTTGTCTTGCTAAATCAAATAAACATTTGTGTTTGAGTTTCTCTCAAAGGTTTGCTAAAAGACTCTTGAAAAGCTATGTGTAATTTTATCTTTTTTATCAACAAAACTTTAGCCAAGTTTTATAGCTGCTTTTTGATCTCACCTTCTACCAAGGACTTTGATACTGAGGAGTGGTAGTGTCACTAATGCATTTTTCCTCTCCCAAAAGAACTATCTCCTCTTATTTTTTGTGTATGTGTCCCCTCCATTTCTCAGGCACTAGATATTTAGATTTAGTTTAAATAAGGGTGTTTTCACCTGAGATATTATTTCCTGAAAATTCAGACTTTTCAATTCAGTCCTGATGAGATGAGACCTGAAATACTTTTTTTAGTTCCCTTTCCACAGTCCCATAGGAATCTTCTTAAATGAGCTGAATCCACTTGTGACGTACCAAATTCCCTCTGCTACGTGTCATGGCTACCTCAATTCATCTATATCAGAACATGGTACAGGTGAAATAAAATACACAAGATCATGATGTCATAACACCCATGAAAGATATCTTTGTAGTGACCATACCATACTCAGGTCTGCTGTCAGACTGATTAAGAAAATTTAAGGCCTTATCTTCTACTTAATAACCTTTCCAAAATAGGGCAAAAGTGTAGCAACCCTCAAAAAAAAATAGATCAATTAAGTTGCCATAATGTGAAAATACCAAATGCCCAAACACGAGTACGAAGTTTATAAGGTGTCGGAAATTTTCATCCCAGCACAATGAATAATGGCAGACAGAGATTTAAAAAAGAAAACAATGAACCTTTCCTTGGCAATTTGCCCTGTACCCAACAAACACCAGTCACCTCATACCTCTCTACGAGAAATCAAATACTCTGGGACTTGTTCTGTGGTTATATTGGAGTTTCTCTATAGGCTAAGACTTCTGATGTCAGTTATATATTTGTAGTGTTTGTTGATAGGGCATTTTATGAGGTCATAAAACAGATTGTGGGTCGCCAGATTTTACTCTGATAGTTAATGTGCTGCAGTGTGATCCATAACTCACTTCTGGAAGAGGCTTAAAATGAGAAAAAAAAACCCAGCTCTGTAGCTTAGTAGAAAGTTTCCTAAGATTAGAGTTTTATGAGACTAGAAATTTAAATTGCACGTATTCTAACTGCTATTTAAATTTCCAAGCTATTCATCACAGATAATATTTAAAAAGTCCATCAGCCATCATTTAAAATAGTTATTGAGTAATTCTCTTACTTTTCATTAAGTTCCATGTAATTCTTTAATCTTTCCTCCAAAAATCTACTCCACCAGGCAATAGTATTTCTTAGAAGTGAGAAATGCCATACTTGCAAGAAACAGGATTTGGGATTTTATTGCCAAAAACAAATGCCTGCTAGTGGGGCAGCACTGTGTTAGAAGGGCCATGACTTCATGGGTGGCATTAATCTGATGCTCAATGGAATGATGAAAAGATCCAGACCAGAAATGAAAGGACTGCTAATTGATTTTCTGTGATTTTAAGCAGCACCTTTCAAAGAAAACAGCTTAGTACTTGCAGGAATAGATGTCCTCTATAGTTACCCCACCCTTTTGCAGTTAAATCCATAAGCAGTAATCTATAACAAATTAATTTTCAGAATCTTCAAAAAGTGGTAGTTACATATATAAAATGCAGGTAATATCATTATTACAAGTCCTACAGATGACGTTTTCAAGGTGAGGCTTTCATCTCTGTTCAGAGATACAGAGCAATAACACAGGTGTGTCTTTGTGATTATAAGCCTCCAATTGACACTAAGGTCCAATTACAAGTAAGGAACCATACTGAAAAAACTTGAAATATAAGAGAAGATAGTACACACACTCTCAAAGATTACAGCTAAGAAGAGGCATTTAAATACATCATCAGGTATCATGTTGCATAGTGCTGTAGTAAGTTTCACTGAATTCTCCTTTGAAACAAAGTGCACATTGATGTTTTGCAGTTGGTGTAGGAAAGCAACTTCTAAGACTGATTTGTGAGACAGCAAGGACTTGAGTTTGCAGTTAAGACATAAGATATGATCTTCCTTCACCACTGCCCTCTCCTCTCGACGTACTTTCCCTTTATTTTAGTAAGAAAAGCCTGAATCCCAGCATCTGTCAGGACTAAAGAGATGAGTCAGAGTACCCTGGTCGATCCCACATCCACAACTGGTCCAGTTCCTCAGTACCCTCACAGTAAAGGATTTCTTCCTAATATCTAACCTAAACCTACACTCTTTCAGTTCAAAGTAATTCCCATTTGTCCCATCACTATCTGCCTAGACAAAAAGTCCCTCTCCAGCTCTCTTGTAGGCCCACTTTAGGTACTGGAAGGCTGCAATAAGGGCTCTCTGGGGAGAGCGTTTTCTTCTCCATGTTGAACAGCCCCAATTTGCTCATCCTGTCTTCACCAAAGGGGGGCTCAAGCTCTCTGATCATCTTCATGGCCTTCCCTTGGATCACTCCAGCAGCATACTGGCATATGAAAGGTCAGGAGCTGCTATTTGGGATAGAGTGGCACAGGATAAGGCTTTGACTAATGCATACATTTGCTTCATTCACCTGCAAGTGAAAAGCTAGTAAGTCAATACTGCTGCAAGGACCTCCAGCCAGTCAAACCACATAAACATCCTGTCTAACATCACTGAGCAGGTTTCTCATCTGCAAAGCCATCAGGGCCTTTGCTGCAGTTAAAGGTAGAGGTTTCTGCACAGTAGTAACACTGAAAAGCATCACTAAGGACTGAACATGCAGTTTCCCTTAGCAAGAAATATATGCACTTCTTACTGGGCTCCTCATCTGTGAAAGCCACATAGTAAAGATAAAAGAAATATGGTAGTTAAAAAGAATGGCTTCCTGTGAGAGCCAGGATGAGGATGTTATTGAATTGTTATAGTCCATTTAAATAATTGAGCTATCTCTGATTTCATTTTTAATGGTTTAGAAGTCACATCACATTTGAGTATACCAGCAGTTACCACCAGCCAGTTACAGGTGTAGCATGTCAGAAATTCTAGCCCCAGGAGATGTACACAGCCATTCAAATTTCAGAGTTAACACCAGTGATTTATGGGCTAATTCATACAGAAGGAGGTAGCCAAAGAAATCTCAGCAGTCCTTAGATACTTCACAAGAAAATATGCTGAGCTGGTGCTGTTGATGAGAGTTTTAACAACTGGTGGTGCAATGTAGAAATCTAGTTTTCACACATTTTTACTTATGAATGGTGTAAATCACAGGACACTCACTCCAAGAAGGACTCATATGCTTATGTCATTGGTATATGGAAGATCCAGATCATGTCCAGCAATGAAGCCAGTGTGAAATTATCTGCCAGACTGAGTTATCAATAACCTGCAAATCAGTAAGCCATTTAAAAAATTCATTGCACTGCAGATAAAACAAGCTAAATATAGAACCTATTGTTTGGCTCATATTTAAAAATAAATAGGAAGAAAAAATGAGAAAGTTACTTAAATTCAGCTCATATAAAACATGTAAAGGCAACGAAAAATTTAAAGGAGGTCCTAAACAACATCAACTGTTTTCTTCTACCTTCATTACAGAAGAACAAACTGACTCATAAGTGAAATGTATTTAATATAGTCATATAGTCTAAAGGACAAGAATTGCAATGCTATAAAGATGCCCGTATGAAGATGCTGAAAACCTTTTGGAAAAACAGGTATAATTCTTATCAAAATGATATTAGGCTTTACCACTAAAAGAAAAAATGCAAACACATCGGTCTTTAAAATGATCTTAAAATCAAATCAATGACTTGTTATGTCCATATTTTCACACTGTTTCATCTGACCTATTTCATTTTTAAATGCTTTAGGCATACCGAGGCTCTGTGTGTAGTGAGGGTTTTGAAGACTCAAGCAGCTAGCACTCAGATATCCAAAAATAGAATGTCAAGATTTTAAGTGATAACTAAGCTTTCTTTCATTAAAATATATTATGCTTCCCTATATTTTCTTTATTGTTATTCCTTGTCTTCAGGCATGAGCTGTTGCAAAAAAATGTTTGATCAGGATAACAATAATTTAATTTCAAACTTCACAGTTTAGAAAAAAAATAAATAAAAGGGGGAACTCAATACATTCATCTAATTCATATCACATAATACCCTCCCTTGAAGAACTGCTTTTATGTAGATTTCTGCCAACTTCACCATTGAAAACCTACTTTTAAATTCCTGTCAGGTGCTTTCTGCTTGAAGGGCTCCAGTGTGTGGGTGGTTGTTTTTTCTTGTATGTGCCATGATGAGTCTCCTCCTCAGAGAGCTGGGGGAGGAGGGAGCAGGGACTGTTTTTCCTCTTTTCGTTTCACACCACATTTGTAAAATGAGAGACAAAATGTCCTACCTCCTGAAAAAACCTGTCCTGGAAAATTTTAATGTTCCAGAAAAAAAACTATAAAACTAGTTTATGTGCTGGTATTTAATACCATACACCTCATCTGCTATTAGTGGCTTGCTAATTTAGATCTTTGTGTAAAAATCTGTAATCTGGATTTGTTTGTGTGTTTCCTTCTTCTATGTAAACTGAAAGAACTTAATTTCATCTTATCTGCCTGGAGATCTTGAGACAATATTCCCTGACTTTGGCTCTAAATGGGGATGGAAAAGATTTTAAAGAACCTGTTGATGAACAGGAAATTCATAAAACTAGATCACACGTAATTTTCTAAATAATTTATATTGTTGCCTTTTATATTGGTTTTATTTTGTCATCATAACAGATTATGATCTGTCCTGGTAACATGCTGTATAAATTCCACTTGGCATAAGTTTCTGTAATAATGTACCCTTTGGGGGGAGAAATCTTTCTCTGTAGATAGTGTGTAATGGAATATATTTTAAATATATTGTTAAATATTTCCCTCACAAGCCAAGGGATGAGCCAGCCCCAGTTCGAGTTCATGAGCAGTTTGTACACACAGGCTTTGAGTGGGGAATTACATTGGGATATCCCACCAGCAACAAGGGGGCTACCCTCCTCTGCTGCAGTTTCAGGAGCAGCCTTATGCTCCCTTTGCACTGAATGAGGTTACTGAGTGAACAAGGTTACAAAGTACCTCAGTCTACCACCTGTCCTCACTCCCTTTTACCCCACTACTCTGTCTGACAGGCTCTTTCTCTGTCAACCTCCCAGAGGGTTGGGCACTGCCACTGCCTGCAGCACCTTCTTTAACCCTCTCTCCCACAGTCCAAGTTCCATCCTGGTTTTTCCAAGCAGCATGTACTCTGAGTCAGACCTTAATTATTTATATTTTGCTGTGCAATGTACTAATTTTTTGTGGCATACTTTAGAGTGCCCAGCCTGTTCATGAAAGTCATGGGAAACAATCCTTCCTCATTGTCTCTGTTCCCTAATCAGCACTGAAAAGACACTGAAAATCTCGTGGGTTAGCTACAAGAAGTTGGGCCAGCAATGTGTGTGCTTTATTACAGTTGGCTCGAGAGTTGGAGGCATTCTCCTACTGACATAAACTCTGCTACTTTAATTACAGTAAGGTGTAAATTATACCAACACAAGTGCCTACGGTTGTGTACACCTGAAGGAATGCATTATTATCATAAGACGGAGAAGGAAAATAAATCACACCCTCTGAAAAAATACACTGGTACATAATCCTTGTGTAAATGAAGCCTCAGGTTCATTTTTCCCTAACAGTCCCTGCTAGCTCTCTTTGTGCCTCTGCTTGATGGGAACTGCAGCCTGTCAGTGCAAGGGTTGGGGTCCTCTAGGTGTCACCTGCAAAGCATGACTAAGAGTGCTACATGACCAGGTAGGCTGAGGATGGTGGCCCCTAGATTAAGCCAAGAGAAAAACAAAAAGACTTATTCTTTAGGGTAGCTTTGAGCTTTGCTGCTCCCCAGAGCTAGGGAAAGGGGTTAACAAGGTAAAAAGCAGGGAACAATGAGACAGACATTACCAAGTCCATCTTGAAGTGAGTCTAAGGGACTTATTGGAGCAAATAAAATTTTCAGTGCTTCATCCTATTATATGGAGGCTGCAGCTAAGGATATTGCAAGGGCTCAGCTTGTACGCAGTCCCAGCTCAAAGCTCAGCAGGGAAACACTCCACCAAGTGGAGAGGCTGCAGCCAGGAAGAAAGGGTGTCTGCGAGGACAATTTTCCCTGGAGTTAATGCCATCGAGGTGTGCTTGGGAGAAATCAGGTGCTTCCTCGCACAGATTCTGTGAGGGGGCAGAAGCACCTCCTTGTGGTGCTGGGGTACACTGACAGTTTTGGTGCTCTCCTGCACTACAGTTAAACATAAAAGCAAGAGGCAACCCGCTGGTTTTGTGTCTTTCCAGACACAGAGAGCTGCATGAGACAGACTCAGCTGACCACCAAGGGGAGTTCATCCCCCAACAGCTCAAGGGATGCACAAGGGACAACCTCTGAACAGGATCAGCTCCCACACAATTGCAGCACTCCACAGAGGCCAGAAGATATCAAACAAGAACAGCCCCCTTTCTAATGGCCTAGGGAGGCCTTGGTCAAATTCAGATATATTCAGCACATCAAGATTGCACCCATGGGATGCTCAAGGTCTCAAAGCTGATTTTGACTGCTGTCTGCCAGTTTGTGGCACTGATGCTCTAGGAAGGATATTTCATGTATTCTTCCCACCTAGAACTTTGCCTGACAATCTCCTGCTGGGGATTTTAACACCTACCTTACTCTTCTCTCCCACTGTATTTTACCAGTTCTTACTGGTAAATGTTGTTGCTGTAATAGAATAGTGTTGTGCCTCAGTATGTTCTAAGACGTCTGAAAAGTGGATTACGGGGTAAATTGTATTTTCTAAGTGTTTCCTTTAGCCACTTTCAATTGATGATACAATCTTTCTCTTACAGAAAATTTATTCTCCTCTCTTCCTCTCTCATTTTCTGAATAGCCTGTTCAGAGAAAGAGCACACAGAGCAGAAACAGGCTACAATGACACTGACTGAGCAATTCAGCTTATGGTGCTTAGTTCAGACAACAAGCAGTCAGATGCTGAAGATGATGGTCCATCCATGGTGCTTCCTCCTCATTTAATTCTGTCTTGTAAACATAAACCATACATGAACACTCACATAAAATCAGCTGAGAACATGACAAATGAAAGGTCCTTCCATTTGCAGATGAGTAGCACCTGCCTTACAGCTCCTCTGGAATTGGCCTTCCCAGACTTGATAACCTCCTCTCTGGATTTGTCAACCAGCTAGAGTGCTCTCATGTACCTCACCAGAGCATAATCCCAAAGTAGGGATTATAAATGTTTTGGGGTTAATGATAAGACTAGTTAGCAAACCTCTAAGCACTGTCCTTTATAAAACAAAGCTGGTATATTGCCAGTGCTTTTTCAGTAGAAGAATTAATTATGTCTCACTGTGAAGAAATCTAAACTGCTATTCTTCATGCAGCATGACTATCAAGGCACAAGAAGGAGAATGACAGCAGAATCCAGCACACAGAGAATGCATGGACGTGGGCTCTTTGGGGTTTCTCAAACCGAATTTTAGAAATTTTATTCTACCTTCTTTGTTACTGCTGTTCAGGAGGGTCTAAAACAGTATTCATGATAAAGCAAAGGTTCACACTGAGACATAATGTAAGCAATTTATGTGTTTCTCACTAGAGCTATTTGAACCTTTTTGAATGCAGAAGCATCTTTAAAACACATATTCCCTATTGAGATGAATAGGGTATCTATTTCATTAAATTACTCACATAACTGGCTTTTAACATATAGTCAGAATGAATCTCCAAAGAGATATTTATCTGAATATGTGATGTCCTAGCTAAATGCTATTCCATATTTCTGGAAATATGCTTAACACATTTAATGCAAGGTAATTCACAGCTATTGTATGCAGCTACAGTTCTTATTTTAAAGAAATATTTCACCTGATGCTTTAAATATTAAGCATTATGCTAATAGATAGACATGAAAATGAAACTTGTTATGGGGACTGGGCAGGTCAGCTTAAGTATGCCAACTACAGGAAGCCTTTTCCTACTCTGAGAACTCTAGACCTGACCATCATTCAGCATGGGAGACTCACTGGGGGACATTAGACATTGTTAGACACAACAGGTTCTGTATTACTGTGTGAATAAGAGAGCTGTGGCACCAGTTAAGAGTTCCTCAGATTGATGTGTCTTGCAAAGCATAAAGAAAATAGAAACCTCCTATAAGTCTTGCTAGAGGAGTTTCCCAGATGAGTTATTTGCTTCATCTGTACATTTGCTTCATCTCTCCAGCTTTCCCAACTTGTGACAGGGTAAAGCCAGGCCTGGATTTTCACTACCAGTTACTCATCTACAGCTGTTCTCTTATTGAAGGGTCATGGAGAGCAGGAGAATCGGCAGTCACTAGATTTTACTATAGCTCAGGTCAGACAAGTTCCCTTGTCCTTAGGACTTTTCCAGCCTGACAAGGAAGCAGATGGTCCAGATAGTCCAGTCTTCAGATCTGCTTTCTTGCCTTGAATCCAAGTGGAGGTTATATACACTAGGTTTATTTTATGTATTTGTACACATATATATATATATATATATATATACATATACATATATATATATATATATACACACATATTTCACACACATGGATAGGTGCATATATACATAAGTACATATCTTTGCGTGTTTGTCTGGCTATCTATCTATCTATCTATTCATGTTTCTCCTCCTGAATTTCTCTTCACCTGTAGTTCAACAAGCAGAGAGCAGGGGATCTGCTAAATAGCTGTTCCTGGTCTGAAATGAGTGGCTAAGTGACTGTGTTTCAAACTAAAAATCAAATATGATTTTATTTCCCCCTGGAAGATACAGAATATTTACCCTGATATTAAACCTATTTCAAGGTATAAATTACCTGCAGGCCACTTGGACTGATAATATTAGTATTCCTGTTGAAGGTCCAATTTAACTGTATATTTTTTATTTCAGTTCTAAGTTATTTGATTGCCATGATGATCTTTAACTAAACCATTGCTCTTGATATCTGCCATTTCCTGAATAGTTCCCCTTTCTACAGTAAGAAATCTTGGACATAAAATTTACCGAGCAGGCATTTAGATTAAAAGCAAGTTAAGACTAAATATTTGTGTATGCTGAGAACTTACTACTTGCATATACTTGTAGATGTAATAAATAAGTCTGCTTCCCAGTGTGTATAAATGTAAATGCATAAAACATGTATTTATGCACCTCTTGAGATGCAAAATTCTAAAAATACTGCAAGAACAGTGAAACAGGAAAATAAGCTGCTACCCAGGAATCACAGGATTTCATGCTCTCTCAGAGTGCATGTGTTGACTGTGCAATATTTAAGGCTAACGGAGTAGTTACGAATTTCTTATAAGTCTCACACATCCTTTCCCTAAATGATCTCAGAACACATTAAAATAGCTGGTGTACTCTACTTAGCTAGAATTGACCACTGGAAAATATTTCAATTTTAGTGAAGTGTCTTAAGCCAAAAAAGTCAAATGACAGGATCAAATAAATTTATATTAGTTAGAGTATAGACTAAGTTTTATTTAAGAGCTCTTCTACACAGCAATAGAGTGAACATTTCATTATCTGGAACCTCATGCTGAATCTAGGCAGATTTCCCGAAACATTATCTTAATGCTCACACAAATGTAATTACTACTAAATCAATATTTTGTATTCAAGCCTAATTACAGTACATGAATTAGACTACTACTGAAGAGATGTGTAGTTGGCTGCTTAGTAGACTTTAGCTGGCTGATATTTAAACTGACTTTGGCTTTGGCTGCCCCAATGTGAGTACACAGTGTTAGAATCAAATTTTGCTGGCTTTGATAACCGTCACGTGTACAGTATGTCTGCAAAGAGCTATCAGTCTTACCATCCCTAAATAGGTTCTCAAGGAAAACATGACTCCTCTTTTTCAGTTGGCATTCACACCTCTGAAAGGTATGGTTTTCTCTGTGAAGTTGCAGAGGAGGATTTAGAACAGCATTTTTATTAAGGGCTGAGATGATGCCAATTGCAAAAAAATGAACTAAGGTGTTTTAAGGACTTTTTGCTTTGACATGCTCCCAATTCAGAGTTATTTTTTCCTTCCAGTAGTCATTGTAACACCTCAGTTCTGGGATCTCAAATCTGAACTATCAGAGAGGGAAATGCAAATTGGATAGGCCAGGTAAGATTAATCTAACTTTTCAGTAGTTTGTCATCATAAGGACTACAAGATCAGTGCTGCACAGAAAAATACATTGCTGTAGGAACCACACCCAATTTATCCTCTCTTGCAGCTTCTGACAGCAGACATGTTACCATCTTATTCTAAGTCCTAAAGAATGAATAAAAAAATGTTCATTTTCTGGCATAGGAATCAGACTTCATCATGGTCAGAAACCCCAAAACTTCCATACCATTTCCCACTGCTTATTAGCAATGTTCTCAGTATGTACAGTTCTTGTAGGACCCTTGTTCTGCTATAAAATATTCCCCCCAGAGTTTACTCTGATGGTGTGTAATGAGCATTCATACAAAGTAATTACAGCTTCAACCTGTGCACTCATTCTCATTGTCTTTTCCAGAGAACCCAAATGTATGAGGCCCACTAAAAGTGCTTCACCAGATAGCAGATAGAGAACATGGAATTATCATACTGATGCAACCTCACTGTCTTCTGCAGACTTTTAGTAAAATGATGTTGAAAACAATGGAGAAACGGAAGACAGCAAGGTTTCTTCGCTTTTCTTTGCCTCCATATAAAAATATGGAGAAATATGAGGCATCCCACATGTATTAACTTTGTTCATTGGAGTTTCACCACCTGAACATGAACTCCCAAAGAAGATCTAAGGGAAGAGGTTGTTTTTATTAATATTGAACAAGAAGGGAGAAATGTCTTTATCTGTCTCAAAATCTGACACTCGGTTTTGCAAATAATGATGACAAAGTAATGTATATTGGATACAATATTAAATGGAAGTACAAGATGGACCTTGAAAACTACCTTTTTCTGTCAAGTGAAAGACTAAATGAAAGATTAAGGCACCTCAAATGAAGAGGTTTAAGAGGCAATTAAGTCATGATCCATTAGTTCTCTATAAAAGGAGTATATCTCACCGCAGCAGACTCTTCAATCTAGCCAACTCAGGCTCTCCAAGAGATACTTGAGTGCTCGAGTATGGATTAGCTTGAATTTTTTAGGATTATATTTTTGAAATGAAATTAACAAGCTGTTAAAGCAGATTACAAAGGACTGTGCTAAGTTTCTGCTACAAGGGTTCTTTTGGTCAAGGCTGGATGTTTCTGTAAGCAGTATCCTCAGTTGACTCAATATGGAAATCTCCAAAGATGGTTTCTTGGCAAGTGAGGAAACAAAAGTTCCTTTTTAATTGAGATCTATTTAGAGATATACATCTTTTTAGTATAAGTACAGAGGACAGTTTTTTTCCGGTTTTGGACTTCAAAATCAGTGCCAAATCTAATTTTTCTTTAAAAATGTGTCTTGCAAGCTACTGCAGGAAATGTGGATGGAACACATTGTTTATCTCAGCAAGCACTTTATTTCTTTAGGTTTGGTGGTGGTGGCAGTTGCTTGGGTGTGTTTTTTGCTGTTGTTTTGTTTTGTTTCTTTTTTTTTTTTCTTTCTGACTCTAGGAATGGTAAGCTTATTCCTGTTTGATTGGCTGAGTAAATGGTCTCACATTAGAACTTTTTCTCCTGTCTTTCACTCTTGACTGATTCATAGTCCACTATGGAAGCAACTTAAAATATATATTAATTTGCTAAATGTCAGCAATCTGAATAATTCACAGGTCTACTTCTACAATATTCTGACTTGATTATGAATCACAAACAAAATGAAACACATGCACTGGGCATACTTTTTGCCTATGTGTTTGATAGAATTTTATGCCTCTCACTAAACATGCCCTCAGGACAGATATGAATATTAAACCTAAAATAGCAAGTTTATTCCTCTAGAAAAACTAGTGCAAACTCTTCTTGTAGAGTACTATGGGATTTCAGGTTTTCATTTTTCACTCCATGCATTAGAATCACTACTTTACAATTTTTCTTACATATGCTTTTAGAGACAAACCCATATTCTGAATTCTACTGGTATGCTTAAAATCTAGTACTGTCTGCTGTCGCGACGAGGGTAGAGAGAGACGCTCAATATGAGAATCAGCAAACTTCGTTTATTGATCACTGCTAACAGCTTAATATATGCTTTATAATTAGCTCATACATATTGCAAAGGCCAAGCTCATTATTGGTTCTTGCTTAAATGTTGATTTCACTTTTACTCCCTTCTTTTGTTGACACAGGTGGCTCTCAGTTGCTTCTGTTTTGCTAATCACAACGTCCTGTTTACCAGCCAACTAGCAGGCACAAAAACACTGTAGCCTTGCCATGGCCTTGCTATCTCAGATCTTCTCACGGGCCTAGACAGGTCGTGTTCTATACTCTAACAGCTCATCCATAGCTTTAGCTATATCCATATGTCCTTGTCTTGCTAACAAATCCTCTACAGTCTGCACCATAAAGTAAAACAAAGGTCCACAGGTGGTTACATAAAAAAAAAAAAATCATTGTTAAAATCTATTCAGTGCACATCCAGAGTAGCCTGAAGCATTGTTTCTTCAAAGAAGCACTGATTCTGCTCATTCTGCAGTGAATAACAGAACAGATTGGCAGCAAGAGCCTCTGGGCCTGCCCTGCAGAGCTTTCAAAATCATGTCTTTCTTGGCAATAGTCTAATGAGACATCTAAGCTTCTCTTTGCCAGATTAATATTTTTGGCAGGAACAACCACATTTAGCATAAAATACCAGTAATCAAGGTTGAGCAGCTTGGGTTTTTACACATTTTCCCTTTTCCTATTAAAAAAATAAACCCAAAACTAATGATCAGAGACCTTAAAAATTTCTGCAATACCAGCTCACGTGTCTTGGCACAGGATAATTTCCTTCAGACTTCTTTCCTATTCTGCAACTTTTATATGCATGTCAAGAGCATTCACTTTGGACAGAATAAAGAAACCAGACTGTGACACCCTATCAAGGGTGTCACCTGTGAGGATAACCTATCAAGGTTATCCTCACAGACACCAGTAGTAAGGCAGAAGTTACTCCTACCTCATTTGTAACTTATCAAATCAACTCAAGGTAATTTTAAAGACCTTATCAAGCAAATCTCTCAGCTAGATCTTTGAAAGGTGTCTACAAGTAAGATTTAAAGCTTCACTACTTTTCAGCACCCAGGTATCATCCATTCCTAGGAGCTCTCTGGGTTCTCTAAGCATCTTTCACTGGAAACTTCAACATCAGTCTTTGGACAAAGTGAAAAGCATGTAAATCTGAATTAACCTGAACTTTAAATTGTGCAACTTGAATCTCAGTAATCATTTACATCTTCTCAGTGTGAGTCTTCTCGGATTAACATCACCAGCAATGGCAGCATAGTTTTACCACCTTATGTAGATAGTGAGAGACCTGAATCATGTTCTTCTCTCCCCTGGGGAACCCTTTATTAGATTATGCCTTCTACATGACCATGGCACTTTGGTGCACACCTATCCCACCTTGGCAGCTTGTGTTAGAAATCAAGGCCTGATCCACATTTAAACTCTTCAAGGACACTGCCTTTCAGAGCAGGTTAAATGCATACACTGAGCAGAGTTTGGTCACGCTGCGTCTATACTGTCTGTAAGGAATGAACTGATCCAAGCTACCTTTTGAACAATGTCGAGGTTTTCTCTCAGAGGGAGCTCTCTTCTTGTAGACAGAAATCAGAAACAAACAAATGTGTACATGGTTGGGCAATGAGAGGATCAGAGCCCCAGAGCAAAAGAGAGAATAATTCAATTTGACGGGATATGTGCCCCTAATGTGGCTGCTCCAGTTCCCATGGAGTCCGTAACTCTCTGGTGGGAAAAGCTGAAGCCTGACTGTACAAGACAACCATATGAGAAACGCAGATTTGGATTCCTGTTCTTCTTTTGCTAACTACACAAGAGTTTTCTGTCCTGTCCTAAGAGCCACTGGAGCTGGAGTGCGTCTGGCTTTGCTTCAGTGTTAGCCACCTACCTTCCTTGGCTGATCTTACTCAGTGGCTGTTTAGCTGTTTCTTGCAAAAAAGAGTTGGTTTTCTGGGAGATATTTAATTTCTGAAAATACACCATATCACTACTGATGAAAATTTCACCTGCAGAAAAAAGGATTTCTCATAAACTCTTTTGAACAACAAAAGGGATAAAATGAAGTGTTTGGGGGGATCTGTTTGTTATTTTTTGTTGTGGGCTTTTTTTTAATTTAAATCACTTCCAATGACCAAGCTAGGGGATAAAAGGGTACCATGTGTATTTTTAACTTTTTGCAAAATGGCTGACATAGACACCTAAATCCAGGAGATCACACATTATCATGAATCTGGATGAGAAAAAAGAGCATCTCTGCAGCCAGACCATGTAAGAGTGTTCAGTAGAAAGAGACCTCCTGGATTGCTGAATTCCAGTCAACTTTCACACATAAAAATGCATTTTCATGGTTTTGCTAGTAGAATGATCTAAAGGCATGTATTTGAATGCTTGAACACTTGCTTGATCATCTGTAAATGAGGAACCAGTGGTCCTCTGAGAGGTTGTTTCCCGTGAAAAAGGCTGTTCCACAGTGCCAAGGCACTGTCTGGGTAGGGTACAGCCTACTGACCTGACTGCCAAGAAGACCTGTTGCTCTGAAACTAGAAAGGTTCACAATCCACCCTAAATTTATGCCTTGCCAATTTTCCTGACCTGTTTTGGTGCCAGCATTGGTTTTTTTATAAGCAGCTTTTCTCCTTTTTGTGAGGAAGCTCTTCTTCCACTTCTATTTATTAACAGCAGTCACATACAACATCAACTTCCATTTCATTGCACGAAAGAAGCTTGGAGTTTTTTTAAGTTTCTTCCATATGATAGATTACAAGCCTCCCAGTTCAGAGCACAAATTAATGAGCAACTTCTAACTACATTTCATAGTATAAGAATGAGGAGGCAACAAAGGAAATTAACAGCTAATGGGCTTAAGGCAAAAAAAAAAGTGGTTCTTTACACAATGTTGAGTTAAGCCATGACAATTTCTGTCACAGGATATTATGGTTGCCAAAGTTGAGATGAGTTCAAAGTGATTAGATAAATTGCAGGAAAGGATATGAAATGCAAAGATATCATCTATGTCTGAGGGAATCCCTGATCCACAAACTGCTGGAGGCCATACAACCATCCCAGTAAAACCCACTGTACGTGCAATCTTCAGTCTTCACAGCGCATTCACTATCAGACAGTGTTGGAAGCAAAGCAATGGGTCCCCCTTTGATCTCCTGCTGTCTGAAAATTTTCTTCTACTTGCCTTAAGTACCTTTCTTTCTATGCTATTCAGAATTATTTCCACTCCACAAGCACATCAATTTCTTTCACTGCTTAATTTTTATCTTAACTTTGAATCATCAAGTTAATTTCACCAGTCATTTTCCACTCCTTGTGTCAGGGTCATTATTTGTCTATAAAAACAGAATTGACCATAATACTGATTATTGAAGAATACAGTTTTGGGCTTACTCTTCCAATGTAAAATTTCCTCAGGTAATGCCATCTTCTTCATACACGTTCCTGCTTCCCTCACAGCTCCTCTGCTTTATTGAGGAAACCTTCTGCGATTTATTTACCAGACTCCCTTGTCAAATCAGAACCAAAATATACATTGACTTTATGAGTTATAACTAAACTGTCATTAATGAACAATTCCACATCTTTATGTTCAGTATTCATATATTTATATGTGAAAAAAAGATTGCTCCTTAATAGCTTTTGGAAAATCTACTGCAGGTTGATTTTTCTTAAACTGTTGTACTCTTTCTGACCTCTCTTAAAACTTCTTCAGATAACCAATCCCAATACCTTATGTGTTTCTAGTAATTGTTTCACTTATTTCAGATGTCTTTCCTAGTGTATTTCAGCAGTGGTACTAGAGGAAAGGTTTTTAATAAAAATCTCTGCCAGGTGTAATTTCTTTGCCCAAAGAGATCTTGTGATCTCCTTCAAATTCAAGACTTAACTCCTGTAGCTCTAATTAGTTCCCACAGGTGACATCCACACTGCAACAAAATGCCCCCAAATATTCCTGTATACTCAAGCTAATGAGCATGCAATATCCTCTGTTTATTACAGTAAACTTTCCTAGACACCAAAATGTTGTGACAACTTACAAAATGCTGAATGGGAATCATTGCTGGGACATCCCTAAACTGTCCCTGGGAACTGCTGAGGAGCATACTTAGTTGGCACCAGGCAACAGTGCACCAGGGACTGCTGTAGCAGCTTAATGGGATAGATGGTGAGTCTAGAGCCTGGGAACATGCCAGGCACTGCTGGTTGTACATCGAGTATGGAGCCAGCCTTGACATGTCAGTTTGAAAGAGAGACCCTTAACTATAAGGCTATTTTTGTTTATTCTTACACTAAATTTATGCTGAATCAACTCATCATCATCCAGTACAAGGTTACCCTCTACAAGCCAGTGTTCTCAGAGACTTCATTACTTACAGAAATCATTGCTTGACAATCATCACCTAATGGTGATTCAATGATCCTGGAAATGCTCCATGGTTTTAAGGTGTTTTAATGCTAATCTGGACATTATTTTTTCATCAGGGTAGCACTTTTGCATCCTAGACATATTTTAACCTTTATGCATTTAAAGCCTTTTTCTTTTGTCTCCTTCTGTCTCATTTCACAGTGACTGTGAAAAATAAACTGCAGCTATTCTGGGTATGCTGCCAGTTATTAGTGGCATAGATAGTCCTGTAAGTAGGATATCTTAAACATCATTGTCAGTTTAACTTTTTCCTTGTAAAAATCTGAGAAATGGCTTATAAGAGATTTTCACTGTTCAGTTTAGATAGTAGGCATACCAAATGTTCTAAAAATAAGACAGTTCATAGTAAAAAATATGCAGGATGTTTTCACCAACCTAATCTGCTTTTATAGGCCATGTCTGATGCCTGAAATGAGGTGGTGGTGGTGGTTTTTTGGTTTTGGGTTTTTTTTCTTATTTTATGTTTGTTTGCTTGTTTGTTTTTTTTTTCCCACAGAATAAAAAAAAGGGTGATTGTCTTTTCTAGTTGTTTGGTTTTTTTCCCTGGAAAACAGTAAAATGGAGAAATGGACAGATGGGTGGGTATGGGAAAGGCTACAATTTCCAGCGAGTTATGGTTCTCACTCCTACATACAAGTGTTTGCACTTTCGGAAAAGAAATGGCCCAGCACAAGTCCTTGCACTGGTTTTAAGATCTATTATTTCATACATGGATCATTCTGAATTTAAATCTAGTGTCTGGAAGCAAGATATCTCTTTAACTCTGAGCCAGGACATTTTCCACTTCAAAGAGAACTTGCGCTCATGGAGGTCTTTTATATAAAGTGACATCTAGCCCTGCAGTATTACATACAGCTTACTTGTGCAGAAGTACATTTTCATCAAAACAGAGAATATTGGTGCTTTAGTAAAGAACAACAGGCCTTTTCTGCAGCTCTACAAATTGTAACCCATAGATAAAAAATGTTCTTCTTAATACAATAATCTATTATTTTATTAGAGATCGGGTTAGAAGAAGTTTTAAGGTGAATGTGATACAGATTATGAAGCAGTAGAATACACAAATTTTGGAGTTTGTAAGACACCTTTTTGTTTATGTCATTTTAACTCATTTTCCCAAAGTGACATTTCAGTTAAACAGCTAAATGGCTTCCATCAAGGGGAATGGCAACACATTGTCCATAATTTTTATCAACAACTCTTCTAAAGAATAACATGATTAAAGAAGGTCTCAAGTCTGAATCAATCTGAAGGAATAACAGAAAGATTAACTCCATGTTTAGTGAATGCTACAGAATTTATTCAATCAAGTCTCCAAATAAGCATGGAAAGTACAGGCCTGACTACAATTGAATGTATCTGAAATAAGACACTTCACATGGCTGATTGAACATGAGCACACAGACAAATGGAACTGGAAAGTTTAACATAGAAAGTTTAAATTTTGTGGTTCCTACCATCATTTATAACAATCACTAACATGTAAAACAACACAATGGGTAATCCATCTCGCAGACAACACAGAAGCTTCTAAGCTAAGTCATGGCAACAAACTAATTTAAGAATTAATTTTCATGCATCTAGGTATCATAACTTGATTTCAGAACTCAAATGCTATCAAATTGTACTACCTCCTCAAGTTCAGAGTAGAAACATACAAAAAACCACTTATTTGGTGAAGACAGAATGATTCAGCAAGTTCCAGGCACTTGCAAAATAAGCATTTTATGTTTGCAGCTGCATGTGTCTCTGAAGGACGAGCTTCCAAAAAGAAATGAAGGAAGTATTCCAAGAAGTAGCAATGTTATGCTAAGAAAATCAGCAGCATAAGATGCTCACAGAAAAAGTTTTTCTTTTCCTCAGTTATCACAATTAGAGCCAAAATTCATTTACTTGGAATTAGTATCACCAAATGGAAGTCATAATATATGTATATTTTTTCTATATCTTACTCCAGTTTTCATTAAGAAAATTTAGAATCAAATATTAAAGCCTTAGCATTAAACACAACACAGAGTATGTTCACACCAACACAACCTGCCTGCCATGTCTCACATTTCATTTCTCCTATACATTTGTTCATTTATCATCTCTTATCCTTGGCATCCTAACTTGCATGCTTAAATCTTCACTTTAGAGTACCATAAATAATAAATTATTTTAAAAACACTGTATATGTCTCAAGGTTTTATATAAATTAAATGTTTGGCATCATTAATCAGTAGCTAATAGCCACTGAGGGAACTCTAGCAGGTTACAAAACAGGTTTCCAACAAAAAGACATACATACAAAATCTGGAAGATTTAAATTGTATCAGCCATAAAGGTCTCAGAGGAATTAAGATGAAAAACAGCCAAGCACCTATAAATAAAAATGTCAGTATCTGCAGAAGGTTTCAGAAATATATCTGTGGTGTCCTACGCATCACCATTTTGTTCCTAAGAGGAGAAAAACAGCATGCAAGATGTTTCAGACAGAAAGACAATAATGGATGAAAATTCACATTAAAATAAAGCAGTAACAGTATACTGTTTCTAATGACCAGACAAGGAAAGGAACCTACATGATTTGGTGACACTTCTCTGCACCGAAAAGTAGTCTATTATCAAAATCAATTTTCTTCAGGCACTTTGATGATAGGACTTAGGTATATGATTAATTCTTCAGAATCTGACCTAAAACATGATCTAAGCTCTGTAGGGTGATGCCTTTGATGAGGACATCTACTGTAGACGATCTGTCCATTCTAGACATTGTGAATGGTATGTAATGGTGATGGAATTTTGCAGGAGGAGGACATGGTGCATTAATTCATGTGGATTTGGCACCAATCCCAAAAAAAAAACCCCTGACACTGCTAGGTTTGAAGATGTAACTGAAAGGAAAAAAAAATCATGAGTTATTTTTTAAAGAAAAATTCCTTTGTGCATTTCATTCCTTTGTGCATGACATCTTTAAATAGAATTCAGCTACTTTGAGCTGATTCTGCAAAAACACCTCTGTACACACTCTTTACCATAACATTTTCTACTCAGGGGAATACAATTGCAGAACACAGAAGCCACTTAGTTTTCCCCCCTCACTAAGGGATGCTCAGAGGCAAGTCAGTTTTTTAAAAAAGATTTTTTTTTCCAACATCTTTCTGCAAGGACTTCAGGAATGCTCTGTCATATTTTGCACTACTCTTTTAAGATATAATGTATTTACCTTTTTACCCACTGACCTCTGCATCAGTATCTGCACTAAAACCAAAACTCTACAAAACAAGTGAACAATCACATCCACATGGAAATGAAGTCAGACAGAAGACATCTATTATTACATCGGGCAGCTCTACCATTTATCTACAAGAGCAGGAGAACATTTTCCAAGTATCCAGGTGGCTTCACTGATGCCAATCAGCCATTAGAGCATGTAATAGCAGAGAGAATTAATGGAGAAAAGTAATTTTCTTTGTTTTTTTACAAAAGCTGTAGTGAAAGGAAAACAAGCAAAAAGATGATTTTTTTTAAAAATTAACCAAACCAAGCAAAATCTCATCTAAATCCTCTTGTAACAACTCCTTGCATTTTTATTCTCTGCTATAGCATGAAGTCTTCTATATTTTCAGTACAAAATAGTGTCTTAAAAAAATACTGGCTTGACTGATAACTCATACTTCCCCTCAGTAAACACTTTTTACCAGCTTTAGTTAAGAGCTTAAAAAAAACCCCAAACCCGGACAATATTGCCAGCAAGAAAACTAAAGAAAAATAATTAGTTAAGTGTTGAAATATTGCCTTTAAAATATAAAGCAAGCCAGCTGAAAAGAAACACAGACTACCCATTTGGAATGAAAATAGTTCACCTTCAGATTTGATGTTTATCCCCAGAAAATGAATTGATGCAGGCAGCCAGAATGAGACCCAGATTTAGCTAAGCAGTAAGTCCGCCCATAAAAATTTCACAAAGTAGCCTGAAACAGTGAATACGTGGAAGCTGGATAGGTCTAAGTTTTAAAAGCCAGAGGCTATATCCAGTGCCTACACTTATTATGACTTGTACCTGATTCAGCTACACCACATAAAGCAACTGAACCTTTTCTAACTTTCTAACTTAAATTAGAACTAAATTTCTAGTTTATGTACTAAGCAGTATTGTACTGTTGAGTCTCATGGCTTCAAAATCCCATCCTACAGTCTCATGGAAACTTGGTTTGCATTCTCTTACCAACACTTTTGTTGCCTATTCCTTTGAGCAAGACACTGCTGTGTTTTTTTTTTTTTTTTAACAGATATTCAAAAGAGAAATAAAAAAGAAAATAGCATAGATCAGGCGGCACTGTCACACTGAGCAACTTTGCTTCAGACTTCAATTATTTGTATTGCTCCTAACTTAGGTTTGTGTAAGTGATCTAAGGATACCCTTTAAAAAAGAGAAAACCCCTTCAATTGTACTATTCGTGTGTATATATATTAATATACAGACATTCTGACACAGAAAACCCACTTGTCAAACTCATAATCCTTTGATTTACATAGCATATTAGAACATGCATAAGAAAGGCTGTCCACATAATGTAATCTTAGCTAACATCTTACAAAAAAATAATTCCTACAGTCCCATGATTCAGTCTATTGGGAAGCTCACATGTTTTATGACAACATATGATGTCATAATTCATAAAGTAGTGACTTCTTTTCTCTATGAGAAAAATCTCCATGAAATTATTCAGCCAGCCATGATGGCTGTGCTTATTTTTCTCAAGTGAGGGTAAATGCCAAGTTTTCTGTATGTTAAAAAATGCATTATTATTTTTTATTAAAGCAATTACATCCTGAATTTGCTGAATATGGATGGCTGTAGTTCAGGGAAGGAAAAAAGCTTTTCAGAAAGTATGGATAGGGGAAAGAGGAGACAGCTCTCTCCTTCCCACCCTGGCATCATGTTAAGAGCAGAGAAATAGTTTTTGCATCTTGACCATGCTAACAATTCAGTTTTGCTAGCATGAGTGCCAAGCGTGGTGTTCCCTGGGGACATCACTGCGTGACTGCACATAGACAGGTGGAAGGTTCAGACTTGGTCCTGACATCCCAGCTTCCCTGGACTCCAGCAAGGTAGGATCTGACGGAAGCGTATTAATTACTTTATTCTCCTCAGAGCAGTCTTTGTCCCTGCTGTTTGAGAAAGATTCTTTAAGAGGTGTGAGTTACGGGACATACTTATCAGCTGAATCACTTTGAATGATTTGGGCAACATCTCACATCAGCAAGCAGGGTATACAATGCTACTTTTTTTCCCTCAATGTGCTAAAATTTCTCCCAATGATAAAAGATCAAAAAATAAACTACAAGCAAAAAATGCCAAAGATGTTCTATAAAAAGCAGCATGTAAGGTGGACTAAGCAGAAATGATGAACATGTCCCAGTATAACTGTGGATCTATAACATTAAAAAAAATTGATATATTAGAAGTTTGCTAGAATAAGCAAAACATACAGTGAAAAGTAGTGAAAACTATTACTTGGGTAAACAAGTACCTTAGGCAAGTATACCTGTCAGGATGAAGAAAACATGTCAAGCAAAATCCTGCTCTCACTGAGGATAATGGCTTTATAAAAACAGTTTATCACATGCTTTTTTATATATTCAGAAGGCGTAGATTTAAAAAATGTGGTAATACCACAGGTGAAACCAATTAGTAGAAATTGTCTGAAAATTGTCTGCCAAGCCTACACCATGAGAGTTATTTCATATAGTTTATACTAGTTTGTCTATGCCAGTAAAAAAAAATAAAATATAAAATGTGGACAGAATTCTGCCACAGCACCAAAGCAGTATATTTTATTGCACAATATTCAAAGTAGGTAGTGTAATATCCAGCCCTGTCAATGCCCCAGCATTTTGTTTTTGAGGCAGTAAGTTTTTATAGAAGTTTTGGTTTAGAAAATCAAGTAATAACTTGTGAAGAGTAATATTTTGTTTGTTCATATAATTTTAGATTTAACTAAAGCTAAGCCTCTCAGATCAACCATTTGGATAGCAAAGACTTCAACTTGAAAAACTAAGCATATACATAAACCCGTCATCCTTGCTGCTAAGTGAGAGGCAATGACACATGCAATAGCTTTCATTTGACCTTTTTGTGTAGGCCAAAGGTAGCATGGAAGAGCCCATTTGTCTCACAGAATTTCTGTAGAACTTAATCCCATCAGTGAGAACAAAGATGATCACAGGATTTACCCCAGATTTTGAAGTTATAGGATTCACTGTTGATTGACTCCCATGGGGATTCATACTGTCCTATGGAAATGCAAAATTCCATATTCATTCAAACGAGAGGTGGTAAGGCACTTATGAACCTTCCTGTTGCTACTGGCCCTAATATGAATTATTGCTGTGGTTATCATCGCTTTTGAGTACGGCCTTATCAAAACCAGCACTAGTTTTACTATTGCACTGTGCATGGATATGTATACATACATATACACTGGAACATCCATGATCTTCATTTTTATGTATCAGCATCTCTGCTTATTTATTCACACAAAGTAGTTGAAGCTGAATGAAGAATTCTACCTACAGGTAACTTGGATAAGCTGCCAAGCCACTTAGTTCTAAAGTAATGTAAATATTCCTCTAACGGTTTTGTGAAATTATTAAAAACAACAGTAATAAATACAAGGGCAAACACCTAAGTAAAAATCATGCTGTTTGTATTACTGTATCTTTAGTAACTGTGACAGTATAAAAAAAATCTACTCCCTCCAAACCAGAAAAAATATTTCAGTGGATATTCTGCTATTTAGGAGCATGAGGTAACCCAACGTGGGTTTGTGTTTCATAGTGAAACTCACAAGGAAAGCAACCACTGAAAAATATTGTTATTTGTAAAGCATACTATTAATTGAAAGAGCTATAGCTTGACCTCTCTGATGACATTTTTCTCTAAACTCACAGAATATCGTGCTGAAGGGTAGGCAGTAACAACTTGAAAATTGTGTTAACAGTTGTTTATAAAAGCCCCCCAGCACATTTTTAACAAGATGCTCTTGATGCTTCAGTAAAGCATCAATATGCCAGAAGTACTCTGGACTACCTCCTTCTAACAAGCAACCTGGCCTAGGGGAAAGTGTCCCTGCCCCTGGCAGGGGGGCTGGAACTAGACGAACTTTAAGGGCCCTTCCAACCCATACCCTTCTATGATTCTATGATTACTAACAGTAAAGCCTCCAGAAAGAGATTTCATTTCCCAGTTTTAAGAACGTTTTAGCATAAACTGAACATTATAATTTCAAAACTGCTTGAACAGTGGGGATTTAGAAGAAAAAAAATTTAACTATATTTTCTATCCTTAGAAAACATGGATAAATTCTCTCTGTTGCCTCTTTTGAAGATATCTTCACCTTGTAGGATTGAGAGGGGATAGAAAAATGACATAAAACTGCCTCTCCAGCTCCTATTTCAGCTTTTGCTACCTGTTTGCCTTCTGTGCATGGAAAGATGCAAAGGAGGCACTGTGGTCCTGCACTGCTCATGGGATCCATTGGAATCCCTGTTAGTCACATTTCCCTAGATCCAAGCCCCAGATAGGAACTATCTGAAGACAATTTCAAGGGACTGGTCCAGGCACTAATATTTAGCAGCCCTTTTCTACTCTGTAAGATGCATTTTCAAAATCAGGTTTGTGATATTTAAAGCAAACAAATAAAACCCATTTTAATTTGAATATGTATTTTAAATCACAGTTTTCAGTTCGAAGACTAGTAGGAGTAAATGTTTTATTTAACACAGATAAGCCAGTCTCAAAAAGTCAGCATTTGTTAAAAATTATGACAAATTACATGTGAACTTCTTCTCTATGTCTACAGTATGTAGTAATGCTCCTTTCCTGTTGAGTGGGAGCTATAAGTGTAAAGGGAGGAAGAATATTGGGCAATTTGTACACAGTCATTCACTGGACAACTTCATGAAATTAGGTACTTTTCTTTTATGTATAAAGAATTTTCTCACCACTGAGGTAAGTAAAGTACTGAGCTGACTACAGAGGTAGCTAAACTTTCATCAGCAGTAAGACATGAACAAAGGAGAGTGGGAGAGTGATAGAAGAACAAGTGCAGTGGATGATACTACTTGGACAAAGGGGTTATCTTAGATAACCTTTCCCATTTTTATCACCACTGCTGCTTTAATACAGAGATATATGCAATGAGCCATTATAAACATTTTTAATGACTGTCAAATCAATTATAGTAAGTATTATATGGAGTAATTACAGTTCCTACCAGCCTACCAAGCTAAAAAGTATGCCTTAGAACTAACTCCACATAGTGGGGCAAGAGGGAAAAAAAGAAAAAGTATTGTGTAATATGTCCTAAAAATAAGATTAGGGACTGGGGGAGGGTCTTGTGTCACATGAAAGCTGCAGGGGAATTAGAGTCATAATTCTCAGAATTTTTATATTGTATCTTACTATGTTCCATTTTTTGCCAATTGTTTACCAAAACATATACATTTTCTTTTATTAAAAAAATCTCAGTTCAATATATTAAAGCACTAAATGACTCTGAAGGTGTGAACATCAAAGTGATATTAACTACTTTAAGGAAATCTCTGAAAGAAAAGATACACTACAAATATTACAGTTAGTTTAGATTACAAGTACTTGACACCTACTGAATGCAAGTAGGAATCAATTAAGACTCTTTGTTATGAAGTTGTCACCATGTGAAGTTCCCGTGCCCCTGGATAATAGATGTAGACATGCTTATCAAACTTCTTTCGGGAGAGAGGAAAGATAGCATTCAACACAGAAAATAGAAAAAATTTAGGGCAATTTTACTATTTATCTATTTGAAGCAGCCCTGAAATTTAGAGTATTAGTACCAGGATGAGCAGAAATTTCAGAAAGACCAACAGTAGGCATAAATTGAATGAAATCTGTCACATCAGTGCAATTAATGTATACAATTCTATTGTGTTTCATACAGGTGTACAGTATTCTCTATTATCTAGAAACATTGATACTAGGGAAAATGTTTCAAATTAAGTCAAGAGCTAAGTCATTTGCTTATTTTTTTTTTTGAAGTGCTTGATATGAATTCCTAAGATAATTTAGACCTGATGGATCTCTCACAGCAAATTTTTGTGATCCCATGACAGCTTAAATGAAAAGATTTAATAAACTTTGGTGCTGTCAAACAAGTCTGAGAAGCCTCTAGAAATACCAGGCAGAACAGCTGCTGCTGATTCTATTTTGCTGGTGACCACTGCATTCATATAACTCCACCAAATGACAGCTGAAATAATCTACTTGTATTTTAAAATACAATTAGTTGTGCAAAGTTTCATGTAAAGATATTGTCTGCCTCTATCAGCCAAAGAAGAGGCTGATACCGCAGAAACACACTCTGTTAAAAAGTACAATACATTTACATAAAAACATTGAACCTTTCATACTGCAAACCTCTTCAGACTCAATTTGTTCATTACAGCAAACTCTCTGTTGTACTAGGTATCTAGTACTGATACTATGAATATATACAAAAAGTATCTGCCATTTCTCAGGTTCTTTCTCTGCTTTGGAGACATCAACAGTCTGTTTAAGTTTTAAAAAGTACAGGTTGAAACTGACAGTTTTAGATAGCGTTACTGAATAGATACTTAACCTAGTAGCTTAATCAACCTGTCACACAGTCATTGTAACTGTGATCAGGAAAGTTACAGTCCAGAGATACAATTATATTGTTGGCAAGAAAGTTACATTACTTCATTTAATGATAACAAAAACTACAGTAAATCTATCCTTGAGCTACAAGATGACTTGGGAGAATATTTATGCTCTTCATTGAAACTTCATTCAAGAAAAGAAGAAACCTCATAAACTCTTCAAGGGAATTTCATGTCTGTGGGGACAAACAGGTTTGCTCCATGTAAAATCTTAGAAAAATACATTTATAATAAGTAAGAAACCAGATTTCAATAATACTAAGCAGACGTTAAAGGTCTTTTGCCTTTTTTAAGAAGATCTTTTATGTATGATTGAAGTTTATACAACACTCCAGAAAAGCCATGTGTTAGATTGAAAAATAAAATCAGAAGCATTTTCTGTCATATAAGTATACATGAAAAAACGAGAACGTTAATGTCTTAGAAAGTGTGTGTCCAGCTTTGTACCGTTACTCATTTAACAAAGCAGAAAATAAGATACTGTACTGTAAACAAAAAGCTACAGTAAAAGGACATTTTGAAATTTACACAAGTTTGAGTTCATAAACATTTTGGTTGCTCCATAACAGTTTTCATATAAAATGAATAAAAAACCCTTGGACAGCTTTCATCACTCTTGACTACTTTTCACTTAAATGCACACAGACATACTTTATATAGCAATATACTGATGTACTGTTAACATGGATATTAAACTATTATTACTGCTTTTTTAACTGAAATGTGTATTATCGAATCAATATTATCTGAATTGAAATACTCATACATTATGTATTCCCATCATGTTGTTAAGTATAAAAACATGAAAATATAACTTTACATTATTTCAGTTATATACATCAGTTCAGGCTTGACAAAGATTTTTTTACGCTATGATTTTTAGAGGAATAAGCCCAGAGGTACAATAAATAGCTTTCCACTGTATACAGTAATGCATTTCTACTTTTTTAAAAAGTTTACATTACCATATGAATATTACTTTAGTTTGGTCATTCTAGCAATTAACATTAAAAATCCGAATGCATTCCCCAACATTCCTGATGAGGAGTAATGCACAGAACACCTATGAATTACAGATGCATCAAGAAATGGTTTAGTTTAATTAGAGGGAAGTATTGGTAGGTTTGACATTGAAAACACTGTATACACCTCTTCTGCTGACCACACTGAGAGTATACACTGTGTTCACCTGCTTGCAGCAACAGGCTCAGAGTTTGTACCACAAGAAGGGATTTCAAGTTTCTGATAAATGCTTTGCCTTCTCCAAAGCTCAGTAAACATTATACTTCAGTCTAAGAAATGGATTCCAACTAAAACTGCAAGTCATATTTCAAATTTTATTTAAGTCCAAAGTAAAATAGATATTTACTGATACTGCATGAGGCAACGTATCCACAATGCAGAAAAATGTAAGCTTTTCAACCAAATGTACAGAATTTTATCTACAGGGAAAGCTAGAAAAACATGATGTTGCTTTGATTTGCATTAGCATTTAAATTAATATTATTGCACCCCTCCTAGGATTCCTTTTTGCTTTTTAAGTAGTTATTGTTTTTAAATACACATAATTAAAACATATGGTAACTTCAGATAGCAAAGAATATTCATAATGATTAAAATTCAGAAAAATTTTCATCAGTACAGACTTGTATCTAATTCAAGTTATCAATCAATTCAAAAAGACATTGCCAAGGTTTTGGGTATTTGTTTCTATAAGAAAGAACTTCACTAGCTACTGCTTAGAATTACCTTTTAACAGTTTGAAAACTGCTTCGTTACAGAAACAATTTGACAACCACATTTGTTTCACACTTTAGCAAAATATTTATCACTGTTTTACTGCTTGCCATTTATCAATTTTTACTGATACTCTTCTCTCTCTGTATACACATTTGTGAACTCAATTGTACAAAAGTAGAGATAGATATCAACCAAATCTTTGGATCATTAAGTCTCTGCATGTCAGAGCTAAGAGGAGCTCTAAAACAGCACCCATCTGACTCTTCATGCACCAGTATTTGCTCCAGCCCAGAACAACCTTGATCTTCAGAGTTCAACATGTATATCTGAGCATCACAGCTTGGGCTCGTCTGTAGGAAAAAACTGTTGAATGGATTCAAGTGAGTTGGGAGTGGCGACACTGCCAAAAACTGAAACATTGACCCAACCTTGACAGTGTCCTTTTAGATTTCAGACTCTTTATAACCCAACTGTAGCTAGTAAAATTAATGGAACACTTGCAAATAAAACCATAGAAAAAAGTTTATTTCAAATGTCAAGCATTGCCAAGTAAATTTTATATGAACACCAAATGTTAAAGAATAGAATATACAGCAAAGTTTTAATAACAATATTAAATTACAAGATTTGAACCTTTTAATTATTATTTCTTCTCTTCTCAACAT